>NC_079190.1:309069050-309669050 GCF_029499605.1 Hyla sarda | reverse complement strand
TTAAAGTGTAAAAATAAAAGTAAAAAAATAAAGTAAAAAAAATTTGAAAAACCCCTCCCCCAATAAAAACGTAAATTGTCCCATTTTCCCTATTTCACCCCCAAAAAGTGTTAAAAAAATATTTTATATACATATTTGTTATCGCCGCGTGCGTAAATATATGAACTATTAAAACAAAATGTTAATGATACCGTATGGGGAACGGCGTGAACGTAAAAATAAAAAAAGTCCAAAATCGATGCTTTTTTCTAACATTTTATTCCCCCAAAAATTTATAAAAAATTGATTAAAAGTTATATATAAGCAAATATGCTATCAATAAAAAGTACAGATCACGGCGCTAAAAATTAGCACTCAAAAAATGAGCAAAAAGAGCCGCTTATGCGGAAAAATGAAAAAGTTATAGGTCTTCAAAATAGGGGGATTTTAAACGTACTAATTTGGTTAAAAGGTTAGCGATTGTTTTTTTAAGCACAACAGTAATAGAAAAGTAAGTTATCATGGGTATCATTTTAATCGTATTGACCCAAAGAATAAAGAATACATGTCATTTTTATCGTAAATTGTACGGCGTGAAAACAAAACCTTCCGAAATTAGCAAAAAAAGGTTTCTTTTTAATTTCACCACAAAAATAATTTTTTATGGTTGCGCCATACATTTTATGGTAAAGTGAGTGATGGCATTACAACGGACAACTGGTCACGCAAAAAACAAGCCCTCATACTCATCTGTGGATGAAAATATAAAACAGTTATGGTTTTTTGAAGGCGAGGAGGAAAAAACGAAAACGTAAAAATTCAATTGTCTGCGTCCTTAAGGCCCAAATTGGCCTGCGTCCTTAAGGGGTTAAAGGAGATATCCAGTGCTGAAGAACTTATCCCCTATCCTAAGGATAGGGGATAAGTTTGAGATCGCGGGGGGTCTGACCGTTGGGGCCCCCCGCGATCTCCTGTACGGGGCCCCGGCAGCCCGCAGGGAGGGGGCGTATTAACCACCGCACAAAGTGGCGTCTGACACGCCCCCTCAATACAACTCTATGGCTGAGCCTGAGCGCTGCCTTCGGCAATCTCCGGCTCTCCCATAGCGATGTATTGAGGGGGCGTGTCGGCCGCCGCTTCGTGCGGTGGCCGATGAAAGGATCTTCAACTCCTCACTATATGCCCCTGGCATAAGTGCCCTAGTTCCACCTTGGTTTGTGTGCCCCCCCCCCCCCCCCC
This sequence comes from Hyla sarda, assembly GCF_029499605.1. Lineage (NCBI taxonomy): Eukaryota > Metazoa > Chordata > Amphibia > Anura > Hylidae > Hyla > Hyla sarda. Next base: position 309,667,832 of record NC_079190.1, on the reverse strand, counting down.
CCGGCACCAGGAGAGCGTCTCCCTCATGGGAAATTGACAGACAAGTAGGTATGAGGAAAACACTCTGTCTTTATTATTATCAAGTATCAGTATATGAAAGTGAAGGGCGTATCTATCAATTTGTGGAGTTGACGCAAGTAAATGGTTGGTACCATAGTTGTAGTTTTAGCCAATTAAGAAAGTTTCAGTTCTTCAAGCGATGTCAGCTACGGGAAACTAAACTTATGAAGAACAGGACCTTGAAAAAGACTGAGAACTTGGAAAAAGAGATAAGAAAGAAGAACAAAAAGAAAAAACAATACTGAAGGAGAGTTCTCCTCCAGCCTTTCAATCCCCTCTTAGAGCCATAATATTTCTTCAAATAACATGGTTCTATTTCAGAGTGTTCTTATAATGCTGCACGTACGATTGTCCTGTGGGAAGGGATAGATACATAGAAAGATTGCTTACACTCTTAGAGAGGATTTTTTGGATACAGGGGAGGAAACACATGGCAATAAAGGCAGCAATCAACAGTATTATACCCAACACTATAAACAACTGTACAATGGCTTGTTTCCAATTGGTAAGCCATCAGAAATACTGGCTCCAAGGGTTGACGACACCGGAGTTCCTTTTTAATTCTATAGATAAGTCGTCTAGCTTTTTGATAGCTAGGGTTACCTTCCCATTAGGGCCAGTGTTGTCTGGGATATAAGTGCAACATACATCCACCTTATCTATGTATTTACACATCCCTCCCTTTTCAGTCAGGATCATATCTAGGGCCATCCTATTCTGGAAAGTCATTTGGGAGGTGGCCTTTAACTGTTCTGCAGTTCTTTTAAGGGCGTCCTTGGTATAATTTACAAACCGCTGTTGGTTGTAATAGATATAACTGACCCAAGCTACATTTTTATTCACTGTTACATACAGGATTATTGATTCAAAACCGGCAGCAACTTCATCCTTGGCTTTAAACTCATCGGGAACCCCTCTTGTGACCCCTATTGCATCTATATAGACATGGGGGTCGAAACTTCCTGCAAGGGTGTCCCTTGTGTGTGTAGTGTAAGGGTGCGTTCACACTACGGAACACGCGGAGACCCATTCACGCTGCGGAATTTCCACCACTGAAATTGTTTCGCGCAAAGAAAGAACATGTTCATTCTTTGTGCGGATTCCGCGAGCGCTGCATAGCCGTCAATGGTGATGGCTCAGTGCCCCGCGGCTCTAGCGCCGAAGCAACTCCGGCGGCTGCCGCCAGGCGGAATCTCCGCTCGCGGAATTCAGCGAGCGGAGATTCCGCAGTGTGAACGCACCCTAAGAGAGAGCCTGTTCAACTGTTTCCTCTAATGGAATAATGTGTATGGGCATGATGATTTTAGCTAATTCGCATTCCCCTTTCCAGGGGGTATCCAGAATTCTTCCGACTTCGTGAGGAGCTGGAGGTCAGGGCTGTCTGTTAGTACCTCTGGTTGGGTCTTCGGGTCAGAGCTGTCTGCTCCCGTTATTACCCCTTTCACTGCTTTCTTTTTGTACAGCTTGATCCTAGTGGCGTGGATCCAGGTAGGGGAATCGTTGATGAGTACAGCTGTGCGGCTTACTGCTACCACAGAGGTCGGGGGACCGTAGGAAGTCAGCCTGGGACTTCTTTCCTCGCAATGCTTTGACCAGTACTACGTCTACTACTTCGAAGGGATGAGTTGGTTCCTGTGAAGAAAGAGGAGCCTTCTAAGAGATTTTCTTCTCAATGTCTGACAGGGTTTGAATAAGTTGCGTTACATATTGGTTCCTGATTTGGTCTAGGTCACCTTCTAGAGTCACCAAAGTTTTTTTTGCCCAAGGCGTGGGGAAGGGTCTACCCATGAGGATTTCAAAGGGGACAGGTCAAGGGTCTTGTGTGGGGTCATTCTAATTTCAGCTAATATGATGGGAAATATTTATTTCCATTTATCGAATGTTCTCCCTGTTGCTTTTCTTATTTTTTCCTTGATTGTCCGGTTCATCCTTTCTACTATCCCAGAACTCTGTGGGTGGTAGGGGATGTGGAATTTCCACTGTACCTGAAGTTCTTTAATAAGTTTGGAGGTGAAAGCTGGACCCTTATCAGACTCGATTACAAGTGGAAATCCCCATCGGGGGATGATGTGTTGTGTGAGTATGTGTGCAGTGGTTTTTGTATCTTCTCTCTTGGTAGGGAATACTTCAGGCCATCTGGAGAACATGTCTACAATGGCAGGGACATATTCTTGTTTCCCTTTGGCAGGAGGGGGGCGGGGGGTTACAGTTCATTTCCCCCCGCTCTGCGCACCGATCGAAGTCAGTACAGAGCGGGGGGAACACGGACGGCGAGGGGGGGAACATGGCCCGACTTACCCGGACCGCAGCGGAGGCGACATCCCGTTGCAGCGGCGCGAGCAGGTGGAGCGGCGGCCGGAAAGTGTGGCGGAGAAGGCTGCAGTGAAGATCGCGATAAGTGATCTTCACTGTGGCCTTCTAAAAGCTGCAAAACTACAACTCCCAGCATGCCCACACAGCCAAAGGCTGTCTGGGCATGCTGTGAGTTGTAGTTTTGCAACATCTGGAGGGTCACAGTTTGGAGACCACTGTGTAGTGGTCTCTAAACTGTGGTCCTCCAGATGTTGCAAAACTACAACTCCCAGCATGCACTGACTGTCTGGGCCTGCTGGGAGTTGTGGTTTTGCAACATCTGAAGTGGCACAGTTTGGAGACCACTATACGGTGGTCTCCAAACTGTAGCCCTCCAGATGTTGCAAAACTACAACTCCCAGCATGCCCAGACAGTCAGGGATGCTGGGCGTGTAGTTCTGCAATATCTGTCCCTTCAGATGTTGCAGAACTACAACTCCCAGCATGCCTGGACAGTCTGGGCATGCTTGGAGTTGTAGTTTTGCAACATCTGGAGGGCTACAGTTTGGAGGCCACTGTTCTTCCCCAGTTGTTGCATAACTACAACTCCTAGCATGCCCAGACTGTCCAGGCATGCTGGGAGTTGTAGTTCTGCAACATCTGAAGGGCCAGATATTGCAGAACTACACACCAAGCATCCCTGATTGTCTGGCCGTGCTGGGAATTGAAGTTTTGCAACAGCTGTAGGCACACTGGTTGGGAAACACTGAGCTAGAGTCTGTTTCCTAACTCAGTGGTTCCAACCCGTGCGCCTCCAGCTGTTGCAAAACTACAACTCCCATAGTGCACTGACAGACCGTACATGCTGTGAGTTGTAGTCTTGCAACAGCTGGAGGCACATTGGTTGGAATCACTGAGCTAGTCTGTTTTCTAACTCAGTGGTTCCCCACCAGTGTGCCTACAGCTGTTGTAAAACTACAACTCCCAGCATGTACGGTCTGTCAGTGCATTCTGGGAGTTGTCATTTTGCTACAGCTGAAGGTTTGGGGTGCCCCCCCCCCTTGGGGTGCCCCCCCCCCCCCATGTGAATGTACATGGTACATTCACACGGGCGGGTTTACGGTGGGTTTCCGTGAACCCATGCCTGTGTGAATGTACCCTAAAAACACTACACTACCAAATAATACAAAGTAAAACACTACACATACACTCCCTTACACGTCGCCCCCCCCCCCCCCCCCCCCAATAAAAATGAAAAACGTCTCATACGGCAGTGTTTCCTAAACGGCGCCTCCAGCTGTGGCAAAACCACAACTCCCAGTGTTGCCGGATAGCCATAGACTGTCCTGGCAGGCTGGGAGTCTTGCAACAGCTGGAGGTACCCTGTGGGAGACACTGCTGTAGGGTTTTGGTGGAGACAAGCCCCAAACTTGTAACAGGGTCCACCCCTACTGCAAATTCCTTATTCAGGCCTCAAATGCGCATGGCGCTCTCTCACTTCAGAGCCCTGTCGTATTTCAAGGCAACAGTTTAGGGCCACATATGGGGTATCTCCGTACTCGGGAGAAATTGCGTTACAAATTTTGGGGGGATTTTTCTCCCATAACCCTTCGTAGAAATGGTAAATTTGGGGAAAAAACCTGCACTTTAGTGAAAAATTTTTTTTTTCATTTACACATCCGAATTTAACGAAAAGTCGTCAAACACCTGTGGGGTGTTAAGGCTCACCGGACCCCTTGTTACGTGCCTTGAGGGGTGTAGTTTCCAAAATAGTATGCCATGTGTTTTTTGTTTGCTGTTCTGGCACCATAGGGGCTTCCTAAATGCGACATACCCCCAAAAACCATTTCAGCAAAACTTACTCCAAAATCCCATTGGCGCTCCTTCCCTTCTGAGCCCTCTACTGCGCCCGCCGAACACTTGACATACACATATGAGGTATTTCCTTACTCAAGAGAAATTGGGTTACAAATTTTGAGGGGCTTTTTCTCCTTTTACCCCTTGTAAAATTTCAAAAACTGGGTCTACAAGAACATGCGAGTGTAAAAAATTAAGATTTTGAATTTTCTCCTTCACTTTGCTGCGATTCCTGTGAAACACCTAAAGGGTTAACAAACTTACTGAATGTCAATTTGAATACTTTGAGGGGTGCAGTTTTTATAATGAGGTTATTTATGGGGTATTTCTAATATGCAGGCCCTTCAAATCCACTTCAAATCTGAACTGGCCCCTAAAAAATTCCGATTTTGAAAATTTTGTGACAAATTGGAAAATTGCTGCTGAACTTTGAAGCCCTCTGGTGTCTTCCAAAAGAAAAAAACCTGTCAACTTTATGATGCAAACATAAAGTAGACATATTGTATATGTGAATCAAAATATTATTTGTTTAGAATGTTTATTTGAAGCAGAGAGCTTCAAAGTTAGAAAAATGCAAAATTTTCAATTTTTTCATCAAATTTTGGAATTTTTCACCAAGAAATGATGCAAGTATCGACAAAATTTTACAACTAACATAAAGTAGAATATGTCACGAAAAAACAATCTCGGAATCAGAATGAAAAGTAAAAGCATTCCAGAGTTATTAATGCTTAAAGTGACAGTGGTCAGAATTGCAAAAAATGCTCCCGTCCTTAGGGTTATAATGGGCTCCGTCCCCAAGGAGTTAATAATGGGTGAAATAACGGGTGCTAACGGCTGATTAAATATTCATCCGTTAAGACCCCCTTATCCCTCATGTATGGCCCAACACCTCTGCCTACAGACTCCCACAGCCGGGACTACTACTCCCATCATGGACCAGACTTGTTTCCATGATGGGAGTAGTAATTCCCTGCCTGCGGGAGTCTGCAGACAGCTGGGGAGGCTACATTAGTGTTTGTACTACTACCCCCATCATGGAACAGAGTCTGTTTCATGATGGGGGTTGTAGTACATGGGCTGAGGGATTGATCACGCCGGCAGTTTTCACTTCTGAGACCCGATGCGATCTGAAGTTATTAAGCAGGGGAGCGGGCGGCATGCTCTGCAACCCTGCGATGTATCAGTGTGTTTTAACTTTCATTTTTGAATCCCCCGCAGGGAGCCCTGAATGGCCGGAACTGAGGAGCCAAACTTCTGAGATGATGCGGGTGTACAGGCTATCAAAGACTTCCTCTCCCACACTGACAATTTGTCTGATTTGAACAAATTTATCTGTGAGTCCCTATGGCTGATCCTTAATAATAATACCTTCACTTACAGCAATAGATGGTATAAACAGATAGGAGGTACAGCCATGGGGACTCCAGTCTCTTGTACGTATGCAAACCTCTTTCTTTCTCTATATCTTTGAGAGGGGGTTTGTATTCTCTAATAAGAATCCCTTCTGTAGTAACATCAAACTCCTATTGCGATATGTGGACGATATTCTGGTTGTCTGGTAGAGAGGGGAGGACCTGTTCCTTGAATTTGTTGACTATCTCAACATGTCCAACGATATGAACATATTCTTCACCTCCCACTTTGGGAACCAGGAAATCGACTTTCTGGACGTCAAAATCCTGATTCTACAAGATTGACTAGTCACGTCCGGCTGCAGAAAATCTATTGCAAAGAACTCTATCCTTCATTTCGACAGCTCACACCCTCTACATGTTCGCAGAGGTATCCACTATAGACAATTTTTGCGGCTGAAGAGGATCAATAGTGATAGAAATAACTATTATCTACAAGCTGAAGAAATGAAGGATAGGTTTTTGCAGCACGGTTATCCCAAAGACCTCATCAATCACTGCTTTGAGAGATCCAAAAAAGTAGATAGACTCTCCTTATTAAGATCTTAAAAAAAAGAAAGAATCTACACTCTGGCCAACAACGTTTTACGTTTGCCTTCGCTAATAGCAACACGAATAAGACAATCAGTGCTGCGATCAGACGCAACTGGTATATGCTACAGAGAGACCCTATATTTGGTAGAGTAGCCCTCAGCCCACCGTTAATTACTTTTAGGAAGAGTACCACCTTAGGAGATGTCTTCGGAAGAAATGTAAGACAAAGTAATAAAGATACTAATGTAAGTAACAGGAACTGGCTGACTGGCAATCTTCCAAAAGGAAATTTTGCATGTAAGCAGTGCTCCTTCTGTACTTTAAATCTAGCAAGTAGGAATATTTCTGTAGGTGGTTACAACCATGTAGTCAATCAGTTCATACTTAGTATATATTTTAGTGTCTCCCTGTGGATTCGTTTGTGGGGAAAACCATCAGAAATCTCTTTGTACGTGTTCGGGAGCACCTTAGATCCATTCAAACTGTTAAAGGTGCCCCGTGGCTTATTTCCAATATAAAGAGTCCCATGGCTGCGATGGTAAAGTTTTAAAGTTTGCTGGACTGGAGAAAGTGGAGTGTCCTAAGAATGGAGGTGATAGGCATAAAAAGCTGCTTCAATGCGAGGCACGCTGGATACTGAAGCTGAAAGCCCTGGGACTAGCCGGTCTGAATGACTGGAATGATCTCAGTCCATTCCTGTGATTGGTTTTTACTTTGTTTTGTACTGCCGATTGTATTTGTTTCCATTTTACATTTCCATGGTAACCCCGTGATTGTCTATTTAATACGCACCTGTGAGCGGCGGCGCAGATCGGCAGCCCGAAGAAGTGCGCCTTGTGCGCAGGAAACAGCCTGTCGATGTGAGATCTCTCCTCTGCGCCCACCTGCCTGTGTACTGTACTGATGCTTTAATAAAGTCTTCTGCCATCAAGACTCCCTGGTGAGTGCATCCTTGCACTTCTGCCTTCCTATGGTGAACATTTGTTTCTGCTACATAGTGGATTGCACCCCTGGTACCGCATGGATTGTGTGAATTGCTACTGATTTTGTTTGTTGCGATCGGTCTATATTGGGCAGCAGTGCCGGACTACACTTCTTGTTCACTCGATACATTTAATGCGCCGGCAGGGGGTATATATTTATTAATGCGCCGGCGGGGGGTATATATTTAATGTGCCAGCGGGGGTCATATCTAATGTTCTGCTGGGGGACTATATATATAGGCTATATGTCTGCCCCCCCCCCCCCTGCAGCGCTATATATCTTGCCCCCCACAGCACTTTTAATATAGATATGGCCCCCTGCTACTCACAATGTTTATTTTTAAAGGAGTTATCCAGGAAAAAAAACCTTTTTTATATATATATATATATCAACTGGCTCCAGAAAGTTAAACAGATTTGTAAATTACTTCTATTAACCCCTTCCCGCTACTGGACGTATGCATACGTCCAGGCGAATTACACGTTCGCGCAAATGGACGTATGCATACGTCCAAGCGATCTCCTGCTCTGCCGTGGGCAGCGCAGGAGATCGCGGGTGGGACTCAGCTGTCAATCACAGCCGGAGTCCCACCGCAGCTGCTGGGGCCGCGATCGCGCCGGTCCCGGCAGCATTAACCCCATAGATGCCGTGATCAGTTCTGATCACGGCATCTACGGTGTTTGCAGGGGGAGCGCTCTCCCCCTGCCCATCAACGGCGGCGCCGCGATAAAATAAGGGGGATCGAGGGTGTCCAAGACACCCTCGATCCCCCTTGAAGAGATAGGAGTGAGGTGGCAGGGTTGCCACCCCTCCTATCCCTGCTATTGATCGGCGGAGCGGCCGACCAATAGCAGACTGGGGGCGGGGGGGTTAAAGTTCGGTTCCCCCCGCTATGCCCACCCATCGGTGTCCGGGCACAGCGGGGGGAACCATGTAATAGCGGCGGCGGCGGCTGTGATTACGGTGGCGGTGGAGGTAAGTATGACGCCGCGTGTCCAGAGTCTGTTGCCTAGCAACATCTGCAGGGCGACAGTTTAGAGAGTGGTCTCTAAACTGTCGCCCTCCAGATGTTGCAAAACTACAACTCCCACCATGCCTTGACAGCTGTTTGCTGTGTTGGCATGCTGGGAGTTGTAGTTTTGTAAGATTTAGAGGGGTTCAGGCTGGAGATCACTGACAGTGGTCTCTAAACTGTAGCCCTCCAGATATTACAAAACTACAACTCCCAGCATGCCCAGACAGCAGTTTGCTGTCTTAGCATGCTGAGATTTGTAGTTTTGCAACATCTGGAGGGCTACAGTTTAGAGACCACTGTCAGTGATCTCCAGCCTGAACCCCTCTAAATCTTGCAAAACTACAACTCTCAGCATTCAGGAACAGCAAATGGCTGTCTCGGCATGCTGGGAGTTGTACTTGCGTGCCTCCAGCTGTTGCATAACTACATCTCCCAGCATTCCCTTTGGCAATCAGTACATGCTGAGAGTTGTAGTTCTGCAACAGCTGGAGGCACACTGGTTGGGAAATACCGAGTTAGGTAATAGGTTCTATTACCTAACTCAGTATTTTCCAACCAGTGTGCCTCCAGCTGTTGCAAAACTACAACTCCCAGCATGCACGTTCTGTCAGTGCATGCTGGGAGTTATAGTCCCCCCCCCCTCCCATGTGAATGTACAGGTTACATTCACACTGGCGACGGATTACAGTGAGTTCCCTGCTTCAAGTTTGAGCTGCAGCCGCAGCTCAAACTCCTAGCGGGAGACTCCGTGTAATCCGCCGTCAGTGTGAATGTAACCTAAAAAACACTACACTACACTAACACAAAATAAAGAGTAAAACACTACATATACACACGTACAATGCCCCCCCCCACCACCCCTTCCCCCCCAATAAAAATGAAAAACGTATCCTACAGCAGTGTTTCCAAAACGGAGCCTCCAGCTGTTGCAAAACAAAAACTCCCAGCATTTCCGGACAGCCATTGACTGTCCAAGCATGCTGGGAGTTTAGCAACAGCTGGAGGCACCCTGTTTGAGAATCACTGGTGTAGAATACCCCTATGTCCACCCCTATGCAAATCCCTAATTTAGGCCTCAAATGCACATGGCGCTCTCTCACTTCGGAGCCCTGGCGTATTTCAAGGAAACAGTTTAGGGCCACATATGGGGTATCGCCGTACTCGGGAGAAATTGCCTAACAAATTTTGGGGGGCTTTTTCTCCTTTTACCCCTTATGAAAAGGTAAAGTTGGGGTCTACACCAGCATGTTAGTGTAAAAAAAAAAAACATTTTTGTACACGAACATACTGGTGTTGCCCCATAATTTAAAATTTCACAAGCGGTAAAAGAAAAAAAGCCTCCAAAATTTGTAACGCAATTTCTCCTGAGGACAGAGATACCCCATATGTGGGCGCAAAGTGTTCTGGTGGCGCACAACAAGGCTCAGAAGGGAGAGTGCACCATGTAAATTTGAGGTCTAAATTGGTGATTTGCACAGGGGTGGCTGATTTTACAGCGGTACTGACATAAGTGCAAAACAATAAATACCCACATGTGACCCCATTTTGGAAACTACACCCCTCACGGAATGGAACAAGGGGTACAGTGAGCATTTACACCCCACAGGTGTCTGACAGATCTTTGAAACAGGGGTCTGTGAAAATGAAAAATACAATTTTTAATTTGCACAGCCCACTGTTCCAAAGATCCGTCAAATGCCAGTGGGGTGTAAATTCTCCCTGCACCCCTTATTACCTTCCGTGAGGGGTGTAGTTTTAAAAATGGGGTCACATGTGGGGGGGTCCACTGTTCTGGCACCACGGGGGGGCTTTGGAAATGCACATGGCCAAATTCTCTCTCCAAAAGCTCAATGATGCTCCTTCTCTTCTGAGCATTGTAGTTCGCCCACAGTGCACTTCACGTCCACTTATTGGGTATTTCCATACTCAGAAGAGATGGGGTTACAAATTTTGGGGGGTATTTTCTGCTATTATCCCTTGTATAAATGTAAAATTTGGGGGAAAACAAGCATTTTAGTGTAAAAAATCTTTTTTTTTTTTTACATATGCAAAAGTCGTGAAACACCTGTGGGGTATTAAGGTTCACTTTACCCCTTGTTACGTTCCCCAAGGGGTCTAGTTTCCAAAATGGTATGCCATGTGGGTTTTTTTTCTGTCCTAGCACCATAGGTGCTTCCTAAATGCGGCATGCCCCCAGAGCAAAATTTGCTTCCAAAAAGCCAAATGTAACTCCTTCTCTTCTGAGACCTGTAGTGCGCCAGCAGAGCACTTTTCATCCCCATATTGGGTGTTTTCTGAATCGGGAGAAATTGGGCTTCAAATTTTGGGGGGTATTTTCTGCTATTACCTTTTTTAAAAATGTAAAATTTTTGCTAAACCAAGCATTTTTGGTAAAAAAATATTTTTTTTTTTTACATATGCAAAAGTCGTGAAACACCTGTGGGGTATTAAGGTTCACTTTATCCCTTGTTACGTTCCTCAAGGGGTCTAGTTTCCAAAATGGTATGCCATGTCGTTTTTTTTTGCTGTCCTGGCACCATAGGGGCTTCCTAAATGCGACATGCCCCCCGAGCAAAATTTGCTCTCAAAAAGCCAAATATGACTCCTTCTCTTCTGAGCATTGTAGTTCGCCCGTAATGCACTTCAGGTCAACTTATGGGGTACCTCCATACTCAGAAGAGATGGGGTTACAAATTTTGGGGGGTATTTTCTGCTATTAACCCTTGCAAAAATGTGAAATTTGGGGGGAAACACACATTTTAGTGAAAATTTTTTTTTTTTTTTTACATATGCAAAAGTCATGAAACACCTGTGGGGTATTAAGGCTCACTTAATTCCTTGTTACGTTCCTCAAGGGGTCTAGTTTCCAAAATGGTATGCCATGTTTTTTTGCTGTTTTGGCACCATAGGGGCTTCCTAAATGCAACATGCCCCCAAAAAAACATTTCAGAAAAACGTACTCTCCAAAATCCCCTTGTCGCTCCTTCGCTTCTGAGCCCTCTACTGCGCCCGCCGAACAATTTACATAGACATATGAGGTATGTCCTTACTCGAGAGAAATTGGGCTACAAATTCAAGTATAAACTTTATCCTTTTACCCCTTGTAAAAATTCAAAAATTGGGTCTACAAGAACATGCAAGTGTAAAAAATGAAGATTTTGAATTTTCTCCTTCACTTTGCTGCTTTTCCTGTGAAACACCTAAAGGGTTAAAACGCTTACTGAATGTCATTTTGAATACTTTGGGGGGTGTAGTTTTTATAATGGGGTCTTTTATGGGGTATTTCTAATATGAAGACCCTTCAAATCCACTTCAAACCTGAACTGGTCCATGAAAAATAGCGAGTTTGAAAATTTTGTGAAAAATTGTAAAATTGCTGCTGAACTTTGAAGCCCTCTGGTGTCTTCCAAAAGTAAAAACTCATAAATTTTATGATGAAAATATAAAGTAGACATATTGTATATGTGAATCCAAAAAAATAAATATTTGGAATATCCATTTTCCTTACAAACAGAGAGCTTCAAAGTTAGAAAAATGCAAAATTTTCAATTTTTTCATCAAATTTTGGGATTTTTCACCAAGAAAGGATGCAAGTTACCACAAAAATGTACCACTATGTTAAAGTAGAATATGTCACGAAAAAACAATCTCGGAATCAGATTGATAAGTAAAAGCATTCCAGAGTTATTAATGTTTAAAGTGACAGTGGTCAGATGTGCAAAAAAGGGCTGCGTCCTAGAGGTGAAAATGGGCTGTGTCCTTAAGGGGTTAAAAAATCTTAATCCTTTCAGTATTTATGAGCTTCTGAAGTTGAGTTGTTCTTTTCTGTCTTAGTGCTCTCTGATGACACGTCTCGGGAACCACTCAGTTTAGAAGAGGTTTGCTATGGGGATTTTCTTCTAAACTGGGCGGTTCCCGAGACACGTGTCATCAGACCACTTAGACAGAAAAGAACAACTCTCTGGAGCCAGTTGATATATAAAAAATGTTTTTCCTGGATAACCCCTTAACCCGATAACGACCATGGACGTCTATACTCTTCCAATGGCCGTTACCTGGGTATGACGCGGGCTCCTGACTCGAGCCCGCGTCATACCGGCCAGCCCCCAGCTGATTCCTGTAGCTGGGGGCCGGCATTAATAGCCGACATGCGGCGATCGCCGCGGCCGGCTATTAACCCTTTAGATCGCCGCTGTCAAAGTTGACAGCGGCGTCTAAAGGTGCCTGTATACAGTGCCTGGTGGTCCAGTGGGGTGGATCGCTCCCCCGCAGCGCGATCGCGGGGGGGGGGGGGGGGGGGCGATCCACTGCTGAGGTAGCCTGAGGGCTTACCTCTCCTCCTGTGTCGGCTCCGGCTCTCTGAATGATAAAGCCTGGCAGGACCAGGCTTTATCAATCGAGCGCAGAGCACACAGATGAATGGAATTGTATGCAATCCCATTCATCTGTATGAGGAATCAAATGATTCCTCCTAAAAGTCCCCTAAGGGGACTAATAGTGTTAAAAAAATAAAAAGTTTAAAAACACACACATTAACCCCTTCTTTATTAAAAGTTTAAATCACCCCCCTTTTCCCAAATTCCATATTAAAAATATGTAACCATAATAAAAATAAACATATGTGGTATGGCCGTGTGCGTAAAAGTCTGAACTATAAAAATATATCATTAATTAAACCGCACGGTCAATGGCGTACACGCAAAAAAATTCCAAAGTCCAAAATAGCGTATTTTTGGTCACTTTTCATACCATAAAAAAAGGAATAAAAAGCGATCAAGAAGTCCAATCAAAACAAAAATGGTACCGATAAAAACTTCAGATCACGGCGCAAAAAATGAGTTCTCATACTGCCCTGTATGTGGAAAAATAAAAAAGTTATAGGGGTCAGATAAGGACATTTTTAAACGTATAAATTTTCCTGCATGTAGTTATGATTTTTTCCAGACGTACGACAAAATCAAACCTATATAAGTAGGGTATCATTTTAACCGTATGGACCTACAGAATAATGATAAGGTGTAATTTTTACCGAAAAATGTACTGCCTAGAAACAGAAGCCCCCAAAATTTACAAAATGGTGTTTTTTCTTCAATTTTGTCGCACAATGATTTTTTTTTCCATTTCGCCATAGATGTTTGTGTAAAATGACTCATGTCATTCCAAAGTAGAATTGGTGGCGCAAAAAATAAGCCCTCATATGGATTTTTAGGTGCAAAATTGAAAGGGTTATGATTTTTAAAAGGTGAGGAGGAAAAAACGAAAGTGTAAAAACAGAAAAATGCTTGGTCCTTAAGGGGTTAAGGACATTTTCAGTTTTTGCATTTTCGTCTTTTCCTCATTACCTTTTAAAAATCAGAACCCTTTCAATTTTTTCACCTAAAAATCCATATTATGGCTTATTTTTTGCGTCACCAATTCTACTTTGCAGTGACATTCATTTTACCCAAAAATTTATGGCGAAACGGGAAAAAAAATCATTGTGTGACAAAATCGAAGAAAAAACGCCATTTTTTTAATTTTGGTGGCTTCCGTTTCTACGCAGTGCATATTTCTGTAAAAATGACACCTTATTGTTATTCTGTAGGTCCATACGGTTAAAATGGTACCCTACTTATATAGGTTGGATATTGTCGTACTTCGGAAAAAAATCATAACTACATGCAGGAAAATGTATATGTTTAAAAATGTCCTCTTTTGATTCATATAACTTTTTTATTTTTCCACGTACAGGGCGGTATGAGGACTCATTTTTTGCGCCATGATCTGAGGTTTTTATCCATTATTGTTTTGATCTGAGTTTTTGATCACTATTTATTCCTTTTTTAATGGTATAAAAAGTGACCAAAAATATGCTTTTTGGACTTTGGAATTTTTTTTACCTGTATGCCATTGACCTTGCGGTTTAATTAACAATATATTTTTATAGATCAGACATTTACGCACGCGGCGATACCACATATGTTTATTTTTATTTACACAGTTTTATTTTTTTTATGGGAAAAGGGGGATGATTCAAACTTTTATTAGGGAAGGGGTTAAATGACCTTTATTAACACTTTTTTTAAAACTTTTTTTGCAGTGTTATAGCTCCCATAGGGGCCTATAACACTGCACACACTGATCTCTCTTGCTGATCACTGGCGTGTATTAACACGCCTGTGATCAGTGTTATTGGCGCTTGGCTGCTCCTGCCTCGATCTCAGGCACAGAGAAGTCATTCGTTGATCGGACACCGAGGAGGCAGATAATGGCAGATGGAGGCAGATGTTCAGGACGCCGCGATTTCACAGCGGCGGTCCCGAACCGCCCGACTGAGCAGCTGGGTTACTTTCACTTCAGACGTGGCGGTCAGCTTTGATCGCCGCATCTGAAGGGTTAATACAGGGCATCACCGCGATCGGTGATGTCCTGTATTAGCCGCGGGTCCTGGCCATTGATAGCCGCCGGGACCGACCCGACATGACGCGGGGACTCCGCGTGACTCCGCGGCATATCACGGGAGCCGGCGGAGTATGTAAATATAAGACCTTCGTCGTTAAGGGGTTAAATCTCCCTCTGATAGCCCTGAATGGCTCCTCGGTATCGGCCATTCTGGGCTCCCCGCGGGGGATTCAAAAATGAAAGTTAAAGTACACTGGTACATCGCAGGGTTGCGGAGCTTGCCGCCCGCTCCCCTGCTTAATAACTTCAGATTGCATCGGGTCTCAGAAGTGAAACCCAGTGCGATCAATCCCTCGGCCCCTGTACTACAACCCCCATCATGGAACATACTCTGTTCCATGATGGGGGTAGTAGTACAAACACTAATGTAGCCTCCACAGCTGTCTGCAGACTCCCGCAGCTAGGGAATTACTTCTCCCATCATTTAAACAAGTAGGTTCCATGATGGGAGTAGTAGTAGTCCTTCAGCACTGCTGTAGTCTGCTGATGTCAGCTCTTCTGAGCATGCTCTGTAAAACTAAGGACGTTATTATAACGGGCATTAACGGGTGTATTTCCTTACGTATGTCAGCCATAGACTTCAATGTTATATATTTTACACGTTTCTTGTGACGGGCAAAAAATTAGTGCATGTCACGTTATCTCTCCCGTCACAAATAACGTCAGTTATTCATGACAGGCTATAACGGGTCATAACGTGTAATATAAAAACACCATAGACTTGAATGGGGTTGTTTAACACACGTTTAAAATGGCTTTTCAAACGGGCATTTATAACGGGTTAACTTCTATAGTGTGAAAGGAGCCTAAGAGATCATTGACAAGGGTGGAGTGGAAGATGGACTTTCCATCTGCCATGACAAAGCCTCTCCATTGCCAGATAACTCCGTGGTCCCAAACCATGCCATATTAAATGTAAATGGTGACAGGTTTATTAGCAAAAAGTGTACAGGCTCTTGTCAGGGCAATGACTACTGCAGCTTGTGGGGACTGACTGGGGGATGGACTGGGCCCCAAGGACAATGTCAGGTAATTGGACAATAGCATAACCAGCAAGGTAAACATTGTCATTGGGGTTGGTGCATGAGCAGTGTACAAAGACTTCTGGAGCATCAGGTATGGGCACTGAGGAGAGCTCGGGCCTGGGTGAGGTTTCAGTGTTGTTAAACTCACCGCAGACGGCAGGTACCTAGGAGGTAGTAGATCCGTAACTCCACGGTGCTCGGTAGCAGGAGATGTAGTAGATCCACTGATCCTGTGGGGTGGATGATGTGGGCCATACCAGGGAGCTGAGTCTAAGGTGCCACTGGTTTTCACCAGAGCCCACCGCAAAGCGAGATGGATTTGCTGCGACAGGCGGCACCCAGGTCGCTACCTCTGGCACGACTCAACCCCACAGGCGGCTGAGGTGAAGCATGGTACAAAAGGAACAGGCAGGACGTAGTCAGGCAGGCAAGAAGTCAGGGCAGGCAGCACATGAGCGTAGTCAGTAGGGAAGCAGAAGGTCAGTAGGCAGGCGGCTAGGAACACGGTCAAGTCACGGAATCCAAGGTCTGGTACACGGCAAGGAACACTGTAAAACTGCTTTCTCTAAGGCGCTAGGGCAAGCAAAGACCCGGCAAGGGCAATAGGAAGGGGCTGAAACTTATACAGGTGTGTGACTAATTACGGGCACACTGGCCCTTTAAATTTCAAAACTCCGGCGAGTGTGCTAGGAGGCGGGGGCACGCTCGCTGGAGCTGAGGCACAGAGACCGGGGATGGAGGTAGTGTGACGGGCTGGGACTCGCATGCGGGCGCGTCCCGAAATGCGAATCCCAGCCCCGCCGGCTGCGGACAAGGAGGAGGAGGTGCGCTCACGGCCGGTATATCCGTCCGGTATGTCCGGCCGGAGCGCCGAACATAACAAGTGTGGATGACTTGCAGTCATGTGTGTGCGGCATTACATCATGGTGATTTTTCAGGCCAATTAGTGCGTTGAGTATTGGAGTAGGGCCAGACGTAGGGGAGGCATACACGATTTTCAAGGATGGATTACTGAGTAGAATTATCTCATATCCAGAGAGCCGTTGTGCTGACATGTGTTGTGTATGTAAGCCTTTAAGGAGGGAGATGACATCATCAGAAGTGTACAAGGTAGTGTCATGTCCTAAAGTGAGGGTGGTAGCTAGTTCAACAAAAATAGCGCAGGCAGCAATAGCTCGCAGACATGACGGCATCCCCTGTATGGAGACAGGCATCACCTTTGAGAAAAAGGCACAAGGACACAGTTTGCCTCCGTGAAACTGTCAGCACATCCGCCATGGTTTTACAATTGTCTTGTGCATACATGTGGAAAGGCAAATTGTAATCTGGGAGGCCTAGCCCTGGACTTGTCATTAATGCACATTTCAAGTAATCAAAAGCTTTGCACATGTCTGAGGATCATTTGATTAGATCTGGTTTGTCCAACAGGGTAGCATCTCTCAAGATTTTGTCAGTCATAGTATGAGCAGTCAGGGATCCACTGCCTGCAGTAGTTTATCATACCCATAAAAGATTGCATTTCATTTGGGGTGCACGGGGTGACAAGGCCTGCCACAGACTGGACCCTAGACGTACTCAGCTCCCTTTTTCTTTTGTCAGGACAAAACCCAGATATACAACCTTTTCAGAACACCACTGTAAGTTTTTTTCTTTGACACCTTGTGTCAACATTTTCCTAGCCATTGCAACAAAGAAACACCATCCTCAAGGCAGGCCTCCTCAGAGAAACTACACAGTAACAAATAATCAATGTATTGAAGTAGAACAGAACCCTGGGGGGCGTGCCATGATTTTAAAGTGGCTTGGAGGACAATGCTGAACACAACTGGTGAATCAGCATACCCCTGGGGCATTCTACACCAGGTTAACTGTAGTCTCTCAAAGGAAAAAGCTAAAAGGAGTCTGGTCTCTTTGTCCACTGGGATTGAGAAGAAAGCATTCTTCAGATCAAGGACAGAAAAATGAATTGCCTGTGCTGGGATTGATGACAATAGTTGGGTGACATGTGACCCAGACGGGGATGCAGTGATATGTAATTTGAGTTTACTTCCCAGTAGGAAGGTCTCTCCCCAGGAGGTTTACAGGGCATTCAGGTATGATACGAAAGGAATGGAAGGTTAAATGGTCACCCTCGTACATATGTCGTGTAATTTCACATGCTTTGAACATATTTAGGGTCAGTCATAATGTATTTCTGGACATCACCTGAATTATCAACATTATTTATACTAGGAACAGCTTTCCAATCTCAGAGTGTTACGTGTACCTATCAAGGTGTCAATTATAAATTTCATGCCTTCTTGAGTGTATTGGCGGCCGTTACAGGCCTTTTTTAGATATTGTATTGTGCCCAGGGGCGCAACAGTTGGTTTTGGACAGTGTTTAATTATACTAGTAATAGCTTCAATTTCAATGGGTTTTTTCATTAGTTGGTTACCGACAATAATAAATGGCATGTCTTGATTGAAAGGAACAACCTGTTTCCTATCTGTGCGACTTTTGACACTGTCCGCTAAATTGGAGGGTGCCGTCGGCGTATTAAAGGGTAAATTTATCTGTGATGTATTCCATGTATTCTGTCCATCCCGCTAACTTATCAACCCAGGGATTTACTAAGTAGAAATTGGTGCGACTCACATGGGCTACATAAACTTTACATATCTCTTTAACCTCAGGAGGAGGAAAATCAGATTTGAAATGAATGGTGCCGATTGTCTGTGATATTTACTAATTATAACTTCTATGGACTTGCTGTACTGAACCGTGAAGGCTCTGACAATTCCTGTCAACGGCTAAGAAGGACTTCTAGGTCTTTAGATAAATATCACAGAGGATGGAAGGTTGTTTATAGACGGTCCGTCACTTGCTTTCACCTTTCTCCGGGTCACGGAGTTGCCTCTAGACGGAGGGGTGGGACGTCTTACGGATGAGTCTCTCTCATACACTTACCACCCTAGAGTTGTTCTCAGACAAACAAATAATCCTAACACTTCTAAAAAGAGTTTGAAGGGTACAACAAACCAAGGTATTGAACAAAAATAGGTCACTCTTTGACCTTATTAACTATGGATGTCCCGATACTGATACTAGTATGGGTATCGGGGCCGATTCTATGCATTTGCATGGTATCGGGGACTCGTTTAATGTCCCCGATACCATGCCCGATACCTGCTGCCGCTCCGCTGCCCCGTTCTCCCATCCTCCCGTATGCATCATAGTATTCCATGGAGGAGCATGTGACACACACGTCACCTCCGCCCCTGTGCCCAACGTAATGCTACGGAGGAAGCAGAGTGACGTATATGTCACATGCTCCTCCATAGGACGCCATGATGCAGACTATAGGACGGGAGAACGGGGTAGTGGAACGGCAGCACCCGACAGAGGACAGCCACAGGTGAGCTGTTTACAAGGAGGGTGGACCTGCTGTCTACAGTGGGGGCTGCTGCTGTCTAAAGGGGGGCCCTGCTGTCTACAGGAGGGGCTGCTGCTTCTGTCTAAAGGGGGGACCCTGCTGTCTACAGGGGGGGGGGGGGCTGCTGCTTCTGTCTAAAGGGGGGGGGCCCTGCTGCTGTTTAAATGGGGGCCCACTGTCTACAAGGGGGGGCCTGCAGTCTACAAGGGGGAGCCTGCAGTCTACAAGGGGAGCTGCGGTCTACAGGGGGGCTGCTGCTAATGGCTGAAAGGGGATACTACCTACTATTAAAGGCAATCTTACAGCAGAGTCACCTGCACTAACTTGAATTTATAGGTAGATAGTGCAGGTGACCCAGTTTCTACCGCTGCTCACCATGTGAACATCGGTCATCGGTCCCGCCGCCAATGCAAATTCCCTGTTCTGCCCAATGGATAGAAATGTTGGCTCATACTACAGCAGCTGCCTCCATTGCACACAGCAAGGAACCCACACATCATATGGTAACCAGCGCCAGAAACTGGGTCACCCTGCTGTCAGATTCCCTTTAAAATAAAAGATACTTGGTATCGGCGAGTACTAGAATTAAAGTATCGGTACTCGTACTCTGTCTTAAAAAAAATGGTATCGGGACATCCCAATTATTAACCTATTCCAATATCCCGGGTTCCTAACCCTTATGTCTATCCCTGATACACTGGAATGAAAAAGCTTACAGGATCGATGTGTATCCCTGATACACAGGATCGATGTGTATCCCTGATACACTACAAAACACTGACAGGATCGATGTGTATCCCTGATCCACTAAGAAACACTGACAGGATTCCTAAGCCTTATGTGTATCCCTGATACACTGAGAAAAAAACTTACAGGATCGAGATTTTGGACAGAGCCCTTGGTCCGAGCAAAACAGACAATAGAGTCGATCTTACAGGACTTTTGGGTTGACCCCGGATCGAGTCCCCACTTGAAAGGCACTGCAACTCCTCACTATATGCCCCTGGCATAAGTGCCCTGGTTCCACCTTGGTGACCCCACCTGGCGCCAGGAGAGTATCTCCCTCATATGAAAAGATGACAGGTATGAGGAAAACATACTATATTACTATATACTAATATTATTATCACATATCAATATATAAAAGTCAAGGGCGTATCTATCAATTTGCGGAGTTGACGCAAGTAAATGGTTGGTACAATTGTTGTAGTTTTAGCCTATTAAGAAAGTTTCAATTCTTCAGCAAGCGATGTCAGCTACGGGAAACGAAACTTATGAAGAACAGGACCTTGAAAAAGACTGAGAACTTGAAAAAAAAGAGATAAGAAAGAAAAACAAAAAGATAAAACAATACTGAAGGAGAGTTCTCCTCCAGCCTTTCAGTCAACACGCGCTATCTGGCCACCGAGCAGGGGCCCCGTACAGGAGATCGCGGGGGGTCTGAACGCTTTGGCCTTAGGATAGGGGATACGTTTTTCAGCACTGGACTACCCCTTTTAAGGACCAGAGCATTTTTTGCACATCTTAGCACTGTCACTTTAATAATAACTCTGGGATGCTTATACTTATGAATTTGATTGTGAAATTATTTTTTCATGACTTTAACATAGTGGTAAATTTTTGTCGATACTTGCATAATTTCTTGGTGAAAAATTCCAAAATTTCATGAAAAATTTGAAAATTTTGAATTTTTTTTTAGCTTTAACCCCTTAAGGATCGGGGGTTTTTCCGTTTTTGCATTTTTGTTTTTTGCTCCTTGCCTTTAAAAAATCATAACTCTTTCAATTTTGCACCTAAAAATCCATATGATTGCTTATTTTTTGCGCCACCAATTCTACTTTGTAATGACGTCAAACATTTTGCCCAAAAATCTATGGTGAAACGGAAAAAAAAATCATTGTGTGCCAAAATTGAAAAAAAAACCCGGCTGTTTTGTAATTTTGGGGGCTTCCATTTCTACGTAGTAAATTTTTCGGTAAAAATGACACCTTATCTTTATTCTGTAGGTCCATACGATTAAAATGATACCCTACTTATATAGGTTTGATTTTGTCGTACTTCTGGAAAAAATCATAACTACATGCAGGAAAATTAATACGTTTAAAATTGTCATCTTCTGACCCCTATAACTTTTATTTTTCCGTGTATGGGGCGGTATGAGGGCTTTTTTTTTGCGCCGTGATCTGAAGTTTTTAACGGTACCATTTTTGCATTGATAGGACTTATTTTTTTGATAGGACAATTTTTTTGCGTGCACGCCATTGACCGAGCGGTTTAATTAATGCTATATTTTTATAATTCGGACATTTCCGCACGCGGTGATACCATATATGTTTATTTTTATTTACACTGTGTTTTTTTTTTTTATGGGAAAAGGGGGGTGATTCAAACTTTTAATAGGGGAGGGGTTAAATGA
Source organism: Hyla sarda (assembly GCF_029499605.1). NCBI lineage: Eukaryota > Metazoa > Chordata > Amphibia > Anura > Hylidae > Hyla > Hyla sarda. Next base: position 309,646,378 of record NC_079190.1, on the reverse strand, counting down.
TATTCATTCACTTTTTTTTCTCACTTTTTTTTTTGCAATGTTATAGCTGCCATAGGGACCTATAACACTGCACACACTGATCTTTATCATTGATCACTGGTTTCTCATAGGAAACCAGTGATCGATGATTCTGCCGCATGACTGCTCATGCCTGGATCTCAGGCACTGAGCAGTCATTCGGCGATCGGACAGGCAGGCGAGGAGGCAGGTAGGGGCCCTCCCGCTGTCCTGTAAGCTGTTCGGGATGCCGCGATTTCGCCACGGCTATCCCGAAAAGCCCACTGAGTTAACCGGCAGCTTTCACTTTCGCTTTTAGCCGCACTATTAGCCCACCGTGATTACACGGTAACCCCGCATTATATCACGGGAGCAGGACCAAGGACGTACCAGTACGTCCTTGGTCCTTAAGGGGTTAAAGCTCTCTGCTTGTAAGGAAATAGACATACCAAATAAATTATATATTGATTCACATAAACGATATGTCTACTTTATGTTGGCATCATAAGGGTACGTTCACACGCGCAGATTTTTTATCGGGTTTTCCGCTGTGTATTTGAAAGTGGGCGGGCTCTTCTCGGCTGTCCACAGATTTTCCGCGGCGGAATGTACACTGCGGAAAATCCGCCGCAAGCCCCATTGAAGTCAGTAGGGACTGTGGCGGATTTTCCGCAGCGTAAATTCCACCGCGGAAAATCTGCTGTGGACAGCCGAGAAGAGTCCGCCCACTTTCAAATACGCAGCGGAAAACCCGCTAAAAAATCAGCACGTGTGAACGTACCCTTAAAGAGGCACTGTCATTGTTAAAAACTTTACATATATTGCAGGACTCATTATAATATGACATTTCACACTATACACCTGTTAAATTTTCACCTGAAATTCAAACTCAAAATAGCCACCACTAGGGGTCTTTTAGCCAGACAAACTAGTCTAGATTTTACAGCATACTGGATACCGTCTGTAAAGCATACCGGTATCCAGTATAGGATTTTTATTGTGTATGCAAAACTACAGATAAAGGATGTGTGGACATGCTGGGAGCTGTAGTTTTAAAACAGCTGGAGGCAACACTGCTCTAACAGTTATTTACAAACGTTGCAGCTTCAGTTGTTACTAAACTACAACTCCCAGCATGCTGAAATAGTAAAAGCTTTCTCGGACTCCTGAATGACAAAGAAGTTGATCAGACATTCAGGAGTCTGTGAAAGGTGAATGACACACATAGTGACAGCTATGCTGATTAGCATCCAGCTTTGCTAGGAGAAGATAAAACAGATAGAACATGTATTCATAAAAATGCTGTACTTTTATCTAAAAAAAATAACTAACTTTATAAAGATCCATTCTTATATTTATACATTTTATCCTGTTATGAATTCACCATAATGTCTTCTGATTACTGCAGGCAAGCTCCAAGTATCTTCCTATGACACAGGATAAAACCAGAGAGGAAAGGGTTACAGAGTAGAGAGTACTGATTGGCTGACTGCACAGGCTTGCTCCTGTGAGGGAGACAGACTGACACACCCCCTCCAGCCTGCACAATGAAAAAGTAACTCACCAGCAGATAAATGCTTATATCTCTGGATGAATAGATCCGAGACACATAAAAATTATATGCACATGATCAGGATTGGGCCCTGAGTAACATATCATTTTTTTTTGCACTATGACAGGTACACTTTAAGGACTGAGCCCTTTTTCGCAATTCTGACCACCGTCGCTTTACGAATTAATAACTCAAACGCTTTTACCGAATATTCTGATTCTGAGATAGCTTTTTCGTGACATATTCTACTTTATTTTGGTGGTAAATTTTCGACATTACCTGCATCCTTTTTTGGTGAAAAATCCCCAAATTTCTTGAAAATTTAGCATTTTTCTAGCTTTGAAGCTCTCTACTTGTAAGGAAAATGGATATTCCAAATAAATTGTATTTTTATTCACAAATACCTGCCTGCAAATACCAGCCTGCACAATGAAAAAGTAACACACCAGCAGATAAATGCTTATATCTCTTGATAAATAGATCCGAGACACATAAAAATTATATGCACATGATCAGGATTGGGTCCTGAGTAACATATCACTTTTTTTCTTTTTTTTTTTGCACTATGACAGGTACGCTTTAAGTTGAATTTTTTTTACTGTTTGAAGACATCAGAGGGCTTCAAAGTATAGCAGCAATTTTTCTCGAAATTTTCAAAATCGTAATTTTTCTGGGACCAGTTCAGTTTTGAAGTGGATTTGAAGGGCCTTTATATTAGAAATACCCCATAAATGACCCCATTATAAAAACTGCACCCCTCAAAGTATTCAAAATGATATTCAGAATGTTTGTTAACCCTTTAGGTGTTTCACAGGAATCTCAGCAAAGAGAAGGAGAAAAATCGAAATCTTCATTTTTTACACTCGCATGATCTTGTAGACCCATTTTATTTATTTTTACAAAGGGTTAAAAGAGAAAAAGCCCCCCAAAATTTTTAACCCAATTTTTCTCGAGTATGGAGATACCTCATATGTGTACGTAAAGTGGTCTGCGGGTAAACTACAATGCTCAGAAGAAAAGGAGCCACATTTGGGTTTTGGAAAGCAAATTTTGCTGAAATGGCTTTTGGGGGGCATGTCACATTTAGGAAGCCCCTATGGTTCCAGAACAGCAAAAAAAACACATATGGCATACTATTTTGGAAACTACACCCCTCAAGGAATGTAACAAGGGGTACAGTGAGCCTTTTACACCCCTTTTGTTAAAGTTGGATGTGAAAATAAAAAATGTGATTTTTTTTTAACAAAAATGCTGGTGCTACCCCAATTTTTTTATTTTCACAAGGGGTAATAGGAGAAAAAGCCCCTCAACATTTGTAACCCCTTTTCTCCTGAGTATGGAAATACCCCATATTGCTTACTAACCTTCCAGTTCATCGAGTTTGTTACAGTATTTGCAGTCATCAAACAGCTGCAATGCCTTCTGCCTTATCAGCATGTAGTGTTTATATATCCTATGGTTCCCCATGGATACTCCCTGGGTAGGACACATCAGCCCTCTGCTCTTTGCCCTTTCTTGTCTTCTTTCCTTAGATTGTGGATGCTTTTTATTAGACTTTGGTCTGTAGCCTTATGACATGAGTCTCTAGCTGGATTTTATGGTTCCAATGCTTCTCCATGCTCTCAGTATTACTCCTTTCTTACTGTCTCTGGTCTTACTCATCTAGTCTTACTTTATATATCTCTCTTCATGGATATCTTCTTTCTCTCCTGAAGTGAAAGGGGAACTCCGGTGGAAACAAGTGGAAAACAAATATTTTCAACTGGTGCCAGAAAGTTAAACAGATTTGTAAATTAGGTGCAATGCAAAGAAGCAAGAAAGGAAAGGGCACACTAACGTGTTACTACACCTGTCTCGAGGGTACTGCAAGGTCTCAGTGGCCCTTAGTAGGTCTCCTGTGGGGTGCACATATGAAAGATATGAAGTATCAATAGGTACAATAACAAAGACACGTGTGTGCACTCACCGCTCAGCGGAGACAGCTCAGCATGGAAGTCCGGTTCAGGGAAGGCTAGATCACAGCATCGGTGCAGGTGGAAGGGCTTTGGAGGCTACGCCGGCTGTTTCACACGTGTATGCGTGCTTCTTCCGGCCTCAAAGTTTTACGTCATTGCGCCCAGTATTTATCTGAAACAAAGAGGAGCTTGGTAACCATGGTGAAAATAAACATACCAACGGGAGGTAAGGAAGGTCAAAAAGGTTCCGATATCACATGCAAGTGTAACGAGGAAAAGACAGGGGAACTACCGTATTTATCGGGGTATACCACGCACCGGCCTATAACACGCACCCTCATTTTACCAAGGATATTTGGGTAAAAAAAGTTTTTTTTACCCAAATATCCTTGGTAAAATGAGGGTGCGTGTGTGTGCATGCGTATACCCCGATACACTGTTTCTGACCCCGCAGAAGCCCCCAGGAAAGGCAGGGGGAGAGAGGCCGTCGCTGCCCGCTTCTCTCCCTCTGCCTTTCCTGGGGTCTAGAGCCCTGCTGCTGCCGCTTCTCTCCCGCTGGCTATCTGCGCCGCTGCCTGTTCTCTCCCCCTGACTAATGGGGCAGCGGCACCGATAGCCAGGGGGAGAGAAGGGGCAGCGGCACCCATTGCCCGCGCCGCTGCCCCGTTGCCTCCCCCATCCACGGTTGTATAATTACCTGTTGCCGGGGTCGGGTCCGCGCTGCTTAAGGCCTCCGGTGTGCGTCCCCTGCGTCGTTGCTATGCACTGCAGGGCGCGTCATTGCATCTCGCAGCGCATAGCAACGACGCAGGGGACACACACCGGAGGTCTGAAGCAGCGCGGACCCGACCCCGGCAACAGGTAATTATACGACCGGGGATGGGGGGGGCAGCGGCGCCGGTAATGGGTGCCGCCGCCCCTTCCCTCCCCCTGTCTGTCGGCACCTCTGCCACATTGCCGGTGCCGCTTCTCTACCCCAGGCTATCGGCACCGGCAATGGGGCAGCGGCACCGATAGCTAGGGGGAGAGAACGGGCAGCGGCACCGATAGCCAGGGGGAGAGAAGGGCCGGCAGCAGGGCTCTAGACCCCAGGACAGGCCGGGGCAGAGATGCCGGCAGCGACTGCAGGTCTCTGCACCTGCAAAGCCGCTGCAGTTCATTGATTTAAAGCGCCCGCTTTAAATCATTGAACTGCAGCGGCTTATCGGCGTATAACACGCAGGTAGACTTTAGGCAAAAAATTTTAGCCTAAAAAGTGCGTGTTATACGCCAATAAATACGGTAATTACAGTGTGTGAACACCTATGATTGAAAAAGATAAGAACAGAATGGAAACCAGAAAAATAATAAAAAATAGCTATAGCCAAGATAGAAAAAAGGTTCTGCAACCCAAAGCCCTCAAAAACAGACCTATATAGATAAGTGTAACAGAATACTGTTATGAATAAAATAAGCCTACGTGTATTACTAAATAAAACCTTAAGCATAGAGGAGAGAAGAAATTAGACCAAGAAAGGAGACCTGTCCAAAAGATCATTAAAGCCGGCAGGCCCCTGAGCCCCAGTTCTTAGTATCGTGCAGGCTTTCTATGGGGATTTGTCCAAAGTAGAAGCAAATCCCCATAGAAAGCCTCTCCTGCTCTGGACAGTTCCTGATATGGACAGAGGTGTCAGCAGAGAGCACTGTGGTCAGACTGGAAAGAACTTCACAAATTTCTCTCTAGTGTACAGCAGCTGATAAGTACTGGAAGGATTAAGATTTTTTAGTAGAAGTAATTTACAAATCTGTTTAACTTTCTGGCACCAGTTGATTTGGAAACATTTTTTTCCCACAAAGAGTTCCCCTTTAATGCTATACCTTCAGAAGATTACTTCTAAGGTTCCTGCTCAAAAGATCTCTCCTTGCTCAAAGATAACTCTGCTCATCGGGGGCTGGTTCCTTCTCCAGGCGTATTCAGTACACAGTATTTAGTCTTTTCCAAAGTACAGGTGTAGCCAGCTTCCCATCTTAATCCCTGAGTTCCAACTTTGAAGAAGTATTAATTGGTGCACAAAGTTACATGTAATCAAGAACTCAAATATATAATATGTATATTAATAATACTATTTGTTGAAAAAGATAAATTAAATTAATATAGTAACACATCCTAGTGAGCCACGGGGCCCTTGTGACTCACTACAGGTTACAACTGGAGGCAGGTTGTGAGTATTCCTGGTGGGTGATGGTCCCAAGTCCGACTTGCGGTTCGGCACTTCACTGGGATGTATAAAGCAGTTCTCGCAGACAGTATGCTGTGATAACTTTTTATTCACCGAACTATAGGTTATACATAGGTAATAGCAGTTACACAGATAGCTGGGTGCTCAGGACAATGCGTTTCGAGTGGGGATTTCTTTCTTTGTCATGTCGAGGGACCTGACGAAGAGAGGAATCCCTTCTCAACACGCGTTGTCCTGAGCACCCAGCTATCTAATTTCTATTACCTATGAATAATCTATACTTCGGTGAATAAAAGGTTATCAAAGCATACTGTCTGCGAGAACTATTTTCTACATCCTGGTTAAGCGCCGAACTGCAAGTCGGACTTGGGACCATCCCCCGCCAGGGATACCCACAACCTGCCTCCAGCTGCTATCCTGACCGCTGCCAACAGTACCGACAATCGCAGGCTCCCGGACCTTGCCGTAACCCACACAAAGCGATTCCCAATGTAGTGCCTGCAATTAGCACAACTGTCAAAGGTGAGCGGCTTTTTTTGCTATTCTTTGACACACTTCTACCCTGTAAAAAGGTAAACGGCACTATCGGGGCCCCATCTCTGTTTTTCTTTTCTCTACACTCTAATACAGGTCACAAAATATATACAAATTGATAGAAAAGATTAAAATGACCACCATATATTTTACAGTATCACCTCTTTGTTGTTTGCTGCCTATTAAAATCACGCTAGTTTGTTACTATAAAAATTTTCTTTTTAAATAAATAGTATATTTTAATACACATATTATATTCTTAATTGATTCAATGTAACTTTGAGGGCCAATTATTTCTTCATTAGCCTATTTTGTTGATGCCAAGGGTATAGGAATCTGTTTAGTCTGCTCAGTTTCCAATGTACGAAAGTAAGTTAGCCGCCCCCATCAATTCAGAGTTCAGATTTATAACTGGACTCCTGTTTTGGTGAGTTAACCTAATTTATTACACAAAGCTCAGTTACTGGCCTTTCTCTTGGTTTCTGGTGCACCGCAACGCAACACACTGGCCCTGATTTACTATTTTAAACCCGACTTGTTTTGTCGGGTTGTGCACCAGAATTTGTGTATGTGCCAGAATTTGCACCAAAAATATTTAAAAACTCGACTAACTCTCTTGAGCTCCCACAGCTCAGTGCAGGTGGAAAAAAAAGTAAAAGGTAGGGAAAAGGGCAAAATGTAGGTTAACATTAGTAAATATAGTGGGGAAATACTTGTAGGGAGTTAAAACCACAAAGAAAACTACACTCCACTGTTAGTAAATCAGGGCCCCTGTATGTTGGGGTACCGCACTCAAGATAACTATAGCTACACCTGTGTGTTCTAGCCCAGCTCCTACCTTCCAGTTTTTTTTTTACCTGGTCCTGGAGGATTGGTTGGTAATCCCCTTGGGCAATGCAACTGCTGTGGTGTACATTCTTCTTGATAGCTTTTGCAGTCAGCCTGCTAGGTCATCAACCTCCTGTTTTCTTCTCAGACAGAACTTCAGGTTCCAGTAAGTCCACTGTCTTTTTTTTGTTGGGCAGCATTTTCCTGGGGGCATGCTCACCTCATTGTTTTCAATCATCCATGACCAAATCAGTAATTTTGTCTTAGGCTACTTTCAACTGCTGTTGCTCCCCGTCAAGAATGGCCTTTAAAGTCTCTGTAAAGTCTCCTTTTTCCTGACTTTAATGGCTGTTCTCATAACAGGGAGCAACGGCAAAGAACGGGTCCCGACAGCTCCCATTTACTATTATGAGGGCTGCCAGGCGCCGTTATGAATAGTGGGGGAAAAAAACGTTACATGCTGTAATTTTTCTCCCATTTTTTTGCCCAGCTCTCCCAGTGCACGTCACACTGTTGTGCACTAAAGGCAGTGTGAAAGGGGTCTTAGGTGTATGGCTAGGCTTAGGAGATAAGTGTTTAACTTTAGCAGACAGATGTGCATGAATGAGACATTGGCCCTGATTTACTAAGAGTGGAGTGTTTATTCTGGAGTGATTTCAGGCTTATTTACTATTCTGTCACACATGTCGGTTATTTTTCTGTCGCACGTTTTTTTTGTGTCGCACTAGTCAATTGTGTCGCACAAACTCCGAGCTAAAGAAATTAGATGTGTGAGTCAAAATGGTTTATAATTGTTTGTTTGAAAATGTTTCCATGAATCAAAAGTATTCATGTGTTATAATTTTTCAGATATTACAACAATTATCCTTGTTTATCAGCTTGGGTGTTAAATTGATTTAAACCTAATATTGAAAATGTATTAAAAAGAAATAAAATATATATAATCAATAACTATCACAAAAACATTCAATATTTTATTCATAAAAGTGTTGAACTGTACAAAATGTTTTCAAGTTATAAAACAAGTTACTTGCACAAAAAACACAATGGTAAACAGTCCCTTGTTAGAAATCGCTCCATTTTTGGAATTTCACTCGGCCTCTTGGCTGTCGGTTATTGTGTGAGGCAAACTCACACTTTTTCTCGAGTAATTTTGGAAGTACTCCGAGTATTTTTTGTTTTTTGTCGGTAAAATGCCCATTTTTGCAGAAAACACGCCCATTTCCAAGTGAAAAAAAAACACTCCGAGTTGTTTCTAAAGTGTCGGTTGTGCGGTGTAAAATTTGGTCGCATAAATAGTTGCACAGACGTTGCGACAATAATTTAGGCACTATAACCGAGAAAAAGAGTCGGTTGGACTTTAGTAAATGAGGACCATTGTGCGCTATATTTTGCAAGACAGTCTAAAAATATGGCAAGCTCATCAAACTGCATACATCTGTTAATTTTTAGACTGTGTAGTATTACAAATAATGACTATATTTGGTCTACTGCCTACAGTTTAGAAAATCTATGTAATTTTCACTGACTTTTGGAGAACATTACATTGGGCCTCATTTACTAAGGCTTTTCCTAGTAGATTTTGTAGGGTCGTTTTTGTGTCGTATGTGTCATGTGCCAGAATTTCCGACAAAATATCAAAAAACCCTATTAATTCTCCATTTTTCTCAGAAAACCCTACAAAGGGGTGTGTTTATGAGGGAAAAGGGGTGTGTCTCCAAAAAAATCCTACATTTTCAAAAGAACCTTCAAATTAACAATTGTTTCCACATAAAATGTGGTGGATTTGAGCTCTGGAAAATCCGACAGCTCAGAGCATGTGCAAAGAGAGCAAAATGTAGGGAAATTCGCCAAATTTAACCTGTTGGGGACGGAGGGCGTACCTATATGCCGTGGCCCTGCGTCATAGCGGGTCGGACCCGTGGCTAATAGAGCGCGGCACTGATCGTGGTGCCGAGCGCTATTAACCCTTTAGATGTGGCTTTCAAAGTTGAACGCCACATCTAAAGTGGAAGTCAGATGTTGCAGTTTAGCTCAGGGGGCTGTTCGGTATCACCACAGTGAAATTGCGGTATCCCGAACAGCTGTAGGACAGCAATATTGTCCCTTACCTTGGCTTCTGTTGTCCGATTGCCGAATGACTGCTCAGTGCCTGAAATCCAGGCATGAGCAGTCAAGCGGCAGAATCATTGATCACTGGTTTCCTATGAGAAACCATTGATCAATGTAAAAGACCAGTGTGTGCAGTGTTATAGACCCCTATACGAGCTATAACATTGAATAAAAAAAGTTAATAAAGATAATTTAACCCCTTCCCTAATAGAAGTTTGAAGGCCCCCCCCCTTTTCCCATGTAAAGAAAAAACTGTTTAAATAAAAATAAACGTGATATCGCTGCGTGCGGAAATGTCAGACTTATAAAAATATATTAATTAAACTGCACGGTCAATGGCGTACTTGCAAAAAAAGCATATTTTTGGTCACTTTTTATACATAAACAAATGAATAAAAAGCGATCAAAAAGTCTGATCTATACAAAAATGGTACCGCTAAAAACTTCAGATCATGTCCCAAGAAATGAGCACTCATATTGCCCCATATGTGGAAAAATATGTTATAGGGGTCAGAAGATGACAATTTTAAACGTATACATTTTCCTGCATGTAGTTAGGATTTTTTCCAGAAGTACGACAAAATCAAACCTATATAAGTAGGGTATCACTTTAATCATATGGACCTACAGAATAAAGATAAGGGCCCTCATTTACTATTGCAAACCCGACATGTTTTGTCGGGTTGTGCGCCAGATTCTGTCGCATTGTGCCAGAAATTCTGCCTGCGCCAGATTATGCACCAGAATTAGCGCCAGAATTGAAAAAACCCCGACTAATTCTCCATTTTGCTAACACGAAAAAGGGGCATGACCACCAGGAAAAGGGGACGTGGTCTCCGAAAAGGGGCGTGTTTCCGACAAGTTCACAAAAACCCAACATACTAAGGTTTCCACATAAAATGTGGTGGATTTGAGCTGAGGAAAACCAGACAGATCAGAGCATGTGTAAAAAAAATAAATAAATAAAAAAAAAGCAAAGTGTAGGAAAAGTGGAAAATGTAGGGAAACCTTAGTAAATACCATGGAAAATTAATTGTAGGGAATTAAAACCCACAAAGAAACCTACACTGCACTCTTAGTAAATGAGGGCCAAGGTGTTTTTTACCAAAAAATGTACTGGGTAGAAACAGAAGCCTCCAAAAGCCGCCTCCTTGAATTTTGTGGTACAATTATATTTTTTTCAGTTTCACCTTAGATTTTTGGGTAAAATGACTGATGTCATTACAAAGTAGAATTGGTGGCGCAAAAAATAAGCCATCATATGGATTTTTAGGTGCAAAATTGAAAGGGTTATGATTTTTGAAAGATAAGGAAAAAACGAAAGTGCAAAAACGGAAAAACCCTCCATCCCCAAGGGGTTAAGATACAATAGTAAATACTGTGGAAAAATACCTGTCGGAAAAAAAAAGTCCACAAAGAAAACTACACTTCATTCTAAGTAAATGAGGCCCATTGTCAAGTTGTTAAGATGGTATTATTAAGATAATATTATTCAGAATTTATCAATTAACTTTTAAGATTAAAATTCATTTTCAAACAATAATTTAAATAACTCTCAACCCAAGCTCATAAATGGTTCACTAACATTCTACTGTTAATTTCCCATAGATATTGATGAGTGTAGCATAAACAAAGGTGGATGCAAATTTGGTTGTACCAATTTTCCAGGAGTATTTGAATGTACTTGTCCAGCTGTTTTTAAACTACATTTGAACCGTAAAGACTGTATAGGTAAGTGACAAGTATAACAAAAAAAATAATATTTTACAAAACATTGCAATATAGCATATAGATTATTCAAATACATGATGATTCTGTGGAGTTGATATATCTTTCCAATTTAGAGTTGAAGAAATGTGCAAGACCTGGACCACCATCTCGTGCTTCATTAGTTTGCAGTCGCAATGGAAAGAGAGATACCTGTTCTCTTACATGCAGCTCAAAGAATTTGCTTCAGCCAGGTAATTAGGACCCTTCATGTATGTTCAGATATCAGAAAATAATCAGATGTATATTTCCATGGCAGAAATGAAAGGACAATTCTCAGAATTTTGCTAGAGATATGCAGTTTTCACTGCCACAGATCTGTTTGAGGAATAGCCGTATTGTCTTCAATAAGACTAATCCTCAAGGTTTTAATACAGAAGCTGTGGGTCAAAAGTAACATGTCACTTAAGGAGAACCTTTGTTGAACCCAAACAAATTTAGATTTGATTTTGATTTTCTTGATACGGTCTCCTGTTCCCGAGATATGAGGGTTAATAATTTTAGAGAGTTATAAGATGGGCATGAACTTAAAGGGCTTATCCAACATAAGGTGACTTTAGTAATTAAAGCTGTCATTAGTAAGAAAAAAAAATGCTTAAAGAGTAGCTCCCACCATCTGTATATTTTTTTTCCTGTCCCTACAGATTGCTAAACTATCCCTAACCCCCTCCCTGCCTTAAAATTTTTTTTTGCTACCTTATAAATGGCTCATCTTCTGCTTTTCTCCCTAGCTCTCCCGGAAGCCGACTTCCCTAGCAGGGGCGACGTCACTGACGCCTGCTGGGCGAAGACTTCCGCCCTCACTTCATCTATGCTGCGCTCCTATTGGGAGAGCGCACAGATGAGAAGCGAATCGCACGGCAGGCTGCTCCGGGGTCTCCTCCTCCCTGTTTAGCAGTGTGGTGTTATTCAGGGAGAAGGAGTATCGCTTACGTGCCATGCTCACCACCGAGACCCGGTGTGAGGTGGAATTTCGCGCCCCTGTGAATTCTCGCGTCCGCTCCTCCCCCAGCTCTCAGAAGTTTCCGAAGCTAGAGCTGGGGGAGTGCAGAGCAAGGGGAGAGAGGAGGTACACGCCCCCTCCTTCCTCTCCCCAAGCTCAGGACGAAGATCTCCACAGGGAGAAGTACACGCCCCCTCCCTCCTCTCCCCAAGCTGAGGACGAAGATCTCTATGGGGAGAAGTACACACCCCCTCCTTCCTGTCCCCGAACTGAGGACGAAGATCTCCATGGAAAGCCAGAGCAGGGGGAGGGAGGAAGTCAGAGCACTGTTCCTCATGTCCCTTGCCTGAGCTCTGACTGTGTTTACTGAACACGTGCTGGGGATTTATACACTGCAGGGACGGGGAATAAATCTCTGCCTGGGGATGATTTCTATGTGAGGAGGAAGGGGGGGTCCCTGTTAGGTATGTGTGTGTGTATGCTGAGAGTTGTAGTCCCTCTCAGGTGTGTGTGTATGCTGGGAGTTGTAGTCCCTGTCAGGTGTGTGTGTGTGAATGCGGGGAGTTGTAGTCCCTGTTAGGAATGTGTGTATGCTGGGAGTTGTAGTCCCTGTTAGGTGTGTGTATGCCGGGAGTTGTAGTCCCTGTTAGGAGTGTGTATGCTGGGAGTTGTAGTCCCTGTTAGGTGTGTGTGTGTGTGTATGCTCGGAGATGTAGTCCCTGTTAGGTGTGTGTGTGTATGCTGGGAGTTGTAGTCCCTGTTAGGTTTGTATGTGTGTGTGTGTATGCTGGGAGTTGTAGTCCCTGTTAGGTGTATGTGTATGCTGGAAGTTGTAGTCCCTGTTAGGTCTGTGTGTGTGTGTGTGTGTGTATGCTGGGAGCTGTAGTCCCTGTTAGGTCTGTGTGTATGCTGGGAGTTGTAGTCCCTGTTAGGTCTGTGTGTATGCTTGGAGTTGTAGTCCCTGTTAGGTCTGTGTGTATGCTGGGAGTTGTAGTCCCTGTTAGGTGTGTGTGTGTGTATGTGTATGCTGAGAGATGTAGTCCCTGTCAGGTGTGTGTGTGCTGGGAGTTGTAGTCCCTGCCATTTGTGTGTGTGTGCTGGGAGTTGTAGTCTCTGTTAGGTGTGTGTATGCTGGGAGTTGTAGTCCCTGTTAGGTGTGTGTATGCTGGGAGTTGTAGTCCCTGTTAGGTGTGTGTATGCTGGGAGATGTAGTCCCTGTTAGGTGTGTGTGTGTGTGTGTGTGTGCTGGGAGTTGTAGTCCCTGTTATGTGTGTGTATGCCAGTGGGAAACTGGTGTATGCCCTGTAGAGGTGTGGTGAACTACAACTCCCAGGAGACTACATAGGCAGCATGCTGGTATTATACCACAGACTGAAGACTCTTGAATGACACATGCTGGGAGTTGTAGTCCCTTTTGTGTGTGTATGCCAGTGTATCCCAACCAGAGTTATATTAGTGTGCTGTGTATAACCCTGTATATATATATATATATATATATATATATATATGTATGTATATATATATATATATATATATATACAGGGTTATACACAGCACACTAATATATATATATATATATATATATATATATATATAATTAGTGTGCTGTGTATAACCCTGTATATATATATATATTAGTGTTATGTGTAGAACGCTGTATCTAAGTGTGCTGTGTATAACGTTGTGTATATATAAATATTAGTGTGCTGTATATAACGCAGGTTTCCTCAAGCTGCAAGGGGGGGGGGACGAACTGCACGGGCTGGTTTATGCTTTTTCATGGGGTGTTCATTAGCCCCTTAAAGAGGACATAGAAATGAATAGAGTTTGTACAGGACATGAACATCACTGTATGAACCCTGTGCATTTATATGTCAGCGCTCATACAGGGAAGCAGAGATGCACGGGGATCATACAAGGGAGCAAAGATGCACGGGGTTCATACAGGGAAGCAGAGATGCACGGGGTTCATACAGGGAAGCAGAGATGCACGGGGTCCATACAGGGGAGCAGAGATGCACGGGGTCCATACAGGGAAGCAGAGATGCACAGGGATCATACAGGGGAGCAGAGATGCACGGGGTTCATCCAGGGAAGCAGAGATGCACGGAGTTCATCCAGGGAAGCAGAGATGCACAGGGATCATACAAGGGAGCAAAGATGCACGGGGTTCATACAGGGAAGCAGAGATGCACGGGGTCCATACAGGGGAGCAGAGATGCACGGGGTCCATACAGGGAAGCAGAGATGCACGGGATCCATACAGGGGAGCAGAGATGCACGGGGTTCATACAGGGAAGCAGAGATGCACTGAGTTCATCCAGGGAAGCAGAGATGCACGGGGTTCATACAGGGAAGCATAGATGCACGGGGTCCATACAGGGAAGCAGATATGCACGGGGTTTGTACAGAGGTCTTCATGTCAGCGTTCATTGCACAACAGCTTTGAGAGAAAATCATGTCAGGTGGGACGTACAGGAGAAATAACACAGTAGCATGTACATCTTTATCCAGGGGAAATTGAGAAGAATGGGAAAACGGATTTTGGTGGCGGCCGCCAATTGAAATCTACACTTGCAGAATTCTGCAAGTGGAGTTTTAGATTAAATCATTAACCTATCTAGGACCAAGGGCGTACCTGTACACCCTCAGGGTTTCCGGTCACCTCCGGTAACCGGACGGTGAACGGAACAGGATGCCTGCTGAAATCGTTCAGCATGCATTCTGTGCCTGTGGGGCTCCTGAGGCCCCCCCATGTTGGTCAATTAAGACCGGAGATTTGTGATGATTCCAGGTCATATGGGTCTCCGGTGACCCGGTAAATAAGGTTGGTCGGGGCTGTCAAAGACAGCTTCGATCACCCTGAAGTGATAGAAGTGAAGTGACAAGGGTGCCCACCCCTGTTATTGGCCGGTCAGAAGCGATGGACCAATAGCAGATCGGGGAGGTGGCGCGAGGGTTAAAATTCAGTTCCTCCGCTATATTCACCTACAGTAGTCCAGGCAGAGTGGGGGAACTGTGATGTGAGCAGCTGTGGAGGTCCCTTACCAATTGCGGGCGGTGATCCTCCTCTAAGTGTGGCGGGCAGCGATCGCGCTGTTGACGGGAGCCAGGAGGTGAGGTACTTGTCTAGCAACATCTGGAGGGCCACAGTTTGGAGATCACTGTGCAGTGGTCTCTAAATTGTAGCCATACAGATCTTGCATAGCTACAACTCCCAGCATGCACGAAAAGGAAATGGCTGTCTGGGCATGCTGAGAGTTGTATTTGTGTACCTCCAGCTGTTGCATATCTACAACTCCCAGCATGCCCTTCGGTTATCAGTGCATGCTGGGAGTTGTAGTATTGCCACAGCTGGAGGCACACTGGTGAGGAAGCACCCAGTTAGGTAACAGAACCAAACTCAGTGCTTCCCCACCAGTGAGCCTCCAGCTGTTTCAAAACTACAACTCCCAGCATGTATGGTCTGTCAGTGCATGCTGTGAGTTGTAGTTATGCAACATCTGGATGGCCACAATTTAGAGACCACTGCACAGTGATCTCCAAACTGTGGCCCTCCAGATGTTGCTAGGCTCTCGTCAACAGCACGATCGCCGCCTGCCACACCTAGAGGAGGATTGCTGCCCGCAGATGGTAAGGGACCTCCACCGCTGCTCACATCACAGTTCCCCTGATTTCAGCAGGCATCCCGTTCCGTTCACAGCCCGGTTACCGGTGGTGACCGGAAACCCTTGAGGGCGTACAAGTACGCCCTTGGTCCTAGACAGGTTAATGATTTAATCTAAAACTCCACTTGCAGAATTCTGCAAGTGTAGATTTCAATTGGCGGCCGCTGCCAAAATCCGTTTTCCCCTCCTTCTCATTTTCCCCTGGATGAAGCTGTACATGCTACTGTGTTATTTCTCCTGTACGTCCCTCCTGACATGATTTTCTCTCAAAGCTGTTGTGCAATGAACGCTGACATGAAGACCTCTGTACAAACCCCGTGCATATCTGCTTCCCTGTATGGACTCCGTGCATCTCTGCTTCCCTGTATGAACCCCGTGCATCTCTGCTTCCCTGTATGAACCCCGTGCATTTCTGCTCCCTGTATGAACCTTGTGCATCTCTGCTTCCCTGTATGAACCCCATGCATTTCTACATCCCTGTTTGAACCCCGTGCATCTCTGCTTCCCTATTAGAACCCCGTGCATTTCTGCTCCCTGTATGAACCCCGTGTATCTCCGCTTCCTTGCATGAACCCCGTGCACCTCTGCTTCCCTGTATGAATCCCATACATCTCTGCTCCCTGTATGAACCCCGTGCATTTCTGCTCCCTGTATGAACCCCGTGCATTTCTGCTCCCTGTATGAACCCCCGTGTATCTCTGCTTCCCTGCATGAACCCAGTGCATCTCTGCTTCCCTGTATGAATCCAATGCATCTCTGCTCCTCTGTATGAACCCAGTGCATTTCTGCTCCCCTGTATGATCCCCGTGCATCTCTGCTCCCTTGTATCAACCTTGTGCATTTCTACAAGCCTGTGTGAACGCTGACATATAAATGCACAGGGTTCATACAGTGATGTTCATGTTCTGTACAAACCCCATTCTTTTCTATGTCCTCTTTAAGGGGCTAATGAACACCCTATGAAAAAGCAGAAACCAGCCTGTGCAGTTCGCCCCCCCCCCCCTTGCAGCTTGAGGAATCCTGCGTTATGCACAGCACACTAATGTATGTGTGTGTGTGTATATATATAATATACAGGATTATACACATCACACTAATATATATATACAGCGTTATAGTAAGCACACTAATATAACTCAGCCCTGATTGGGATACACTGGCATACACACACAAAAGGGACTACAACTCCCAGCATGTGTCATTCAGGAGTCTTCAGTCTGTGGTATAACACCGGCATGCTGCCTCTGTAGTCTCCTGTGAGTTGTAGTTCACCACATACACCAGTGTTTCCCAACACTAGCATACCCACACCTAACAGGGACTACAACTCCCAGCATACACACACCTAACAGGGACTACATCTCCCAGCATACACATACACACACCTAACGGGGACTACAACTCCCAGCATACACACACACACCTAACAGGGACTACAACTCCCAGCATACACACACACCTAACAGGGACTACAACTCCCATCACACACACACCTAACAGGGACTACAACTCCCAGCATACACACACCCAACAGGGACTACAACTCCCAGCATACACATACCTATCAGGGACTACAACTCCCAGCATGCACACACCTAACACGTGATACAACTCCCAGCATACACACACACCTAACAGGGACTACAACTCCCAGCACACACATAGACCTAACAGGGATTACAACTCCCAGCATACACACAGACCTAACAGGGACTACAACTCCCAGCATACACACAGACCTAACAGGGACTACAATTCCCAGCATACACACACACCTAACAGGGACTACAATTCCCAGCACACACACACACACCTAACAGGGACTACAACTCCCAGCACACACACACCTAACAGGGACTACAACTCCCAGCATACACACACCTAACAGGGACTACAACTCCCAGCATACACACACACCTAACAGGGACTACAACTCCCACCATACACACACCCAACATGGACTACAACTTTCAGCATACACACATACCTAACAGGGACTACAACTCCCAGCACACGCACAGACCTAACAGGGACTACAACTCCCAGCACACGCACAGACCTAACAGGGACTACAACTACCAGCACATGCACAGACCTAACAGGGACTACAACTACCAGCACACGCACACACCTAACAGGGACTACAACTCCCAGCATACACACACCTAACAGGGACTACAACTTCCAGCATACACACACCTAACAGGGACTACAACTTCCAGCATACACACACCTAACAGGGACTACAACTTCCAGCATACACATACCCAACAGGGACTACAAATCCCAGCATACACACACCTAACAGGGACTACAACTCCGAGCACACACACAGACCTAACAGGGACTACAACTACCAGCACACACAGACCTAGCAGGGACTACAACTCCCAGCACACACACACCTAACAGGGACTACAACTCCCAGCATACACACACACGCACACACACACCTAACAGGGACTACAACTCCCAGCATACACACACACCTAACAGGGACTACATCTCCCAGCATACACATACACACACACCTAACGGGGACTACAACTCCCAGCATACACACACACCCACCTAACAGGGACTACAACTCCCAGCATACACACACACCTAACATGGACTACAACTCCCATCATACACACACACCTAACAGGGACTACAACTCCCAGCACACATACAGACCTAACAGGGACTACAACTCCCAGCACACACATAGACCTAACAGGGATTACAACTCCCAGCATACACACAGACCTAACAGGGACTACAATTCCCAGCATACACACACACCTAACAGGGACTACAACTCCCAGCACACACACACACCTAACAGGGACTACAACTCCCAGCACACACACACACCTAACAGGGACTACAACTCCCAGCATACACACACACACCTAACAGGGACTACAACTCCCAGCCTACACACACCTAACAGGGACTACAACTCCCAGCATACACACACCTAACAGGGACTACAACTCCCAGCATACACACACGTAACAGGGACTACAACTCCCAGCATACACACGCACCTAACAGGCACTACAACTCCCAGCATACACACAGACCTAACAGGGACTACAACTACCAGCACACACATACCCAACAGGGACTACAAATCCCAGCACACACATACCCAACAGGGACTACAAATCCCAGCATACACACACCTAACAGGGACTACAACTCCCAGCATACACACACCTAACAGGGACTACAACTCCCAGCATACACACACCTAACAGGGACTTCAACTCCCATCATACACACACCTAACAGGGACTACAACTTCCAGCATACACATATCCAACAGGGACTACAAATCCCAGCATACACACACCTAACAGGGACTACAACTCCCAGCACACACACACCTAACAGGGACTACAACTCCCAGCACACACACAGACCTAACAGGGACTACAACTACCAGCACACACAGACCTAGCAGGAACTACAACTACCAGCACACACACACACACCACACACACACCTAACAGGGACTACAACTCCCAGCATACACACACACCTAACAGGGACTACAACTCCCAGCATACACACGCACACACCTAACAACATGGACTACAACTCCCAGCATACACACACCTAACAGGGACTACATCTCCCAGCATACGCACACACACCTAACATGTCTACATCTCCCAGCATACACACACACCTAACAAGGACTAAAACTCCCAGCACACACACACAGACCTAACAGGGACTACAACTCCCAGCATACACACAGAACTGACTGGGACTACAACTCTGAGCATACACATACACACCTAACAGGGACTACAACTCCCAGCATACACATACCTAACAGGGACTACAACTCCCAGCACACACACAGACCTAACAGGGACTACAACTACCAGCACACACAGACCTAGCAGGGACTACAACTCCCAGCACACACACACCTAACAGGGACTACAACTCCCAGCATACACACACACACACACACCTAACAGGGACTACAACTCCCAGCATACACACGCACACACACCCAACAACATGGACTACAACTCCCAGCATACACACACACGCACACACACACACCTAACAGGGACTACAACTCCCAGCACACACACCTAACAGGGACTACAACTCCCAGCACACACACACACCTAACAGGGACTACAACTCCCAGCACACACACACACACCTAACAGGGACTACAACTCCCAGCGTACACACACACACACACCTAACAGGGACTACAACTCCCAGCATACACACACCTAACAGGGACTACAACTCCCAGCATACACATACCTAACAGGGACTACAACTCCCAGCATACACACGCACCTAACAGGGACTACAACTCCCAGCATACACACAGACCTAACAGGGACTACAACTCCCCGCACACACACACACCTAACAGGGACTACAACTCCCAGCACACACACACACCTAACAGGGACTACAACTCCCAGCACACACACACCTAACAACATGGACTACAACTCCCAGCGTACACACACACACACACACCTAACAGGGACTACAACTCCCAGCATACACACACCTAACAGGGACTACAACTCCCAGCATACACATACCTAACAGGGACTACAACTCCCAGCATACACACGCACCTAACAGGGACTACAACTACCAGCACACACACAGACCTAACAGGGACTACAACTACCAGCACACGCACAGACCTAACAGGGACTACAACTCCCAGCACACGCACAGACCTAACAGGGACTACAACTCCCAGCACACACACAGACCTAACAGGGACTACAACTCCCATCATACACATGCCTAACAGGGACTACAACTCCCATCATACACGCGCCTAACAGGGACTACAACTCCCAGCATACACATACCCAACAGGGACTACAACTCCCAGCACACACACAGACCTAACAGGGACTACAACTACCAGCACACACAGACCTAGCAGGTACTACAACTCCCAGCATACACACACCTAACAGGGACTACAACTCCCAGCATACACACGCACACACACCTAACAACATGGACTACAACTCCCAGCATACACACACGCACACACATCTAACAGGGACTACAACTCCCAGCATACACACACCTAACAGGGACTACATCTCCCAGCATACACACCTAACATGTCTACATCTCCCAGCACACACACAGACCTAACAGGGACTACAACTCCCAGCATACACACAGACCTAACAGGGACTACAACTCCCAGCATACACACAGACCTGACTGGGACTACAACTCTGAGCATACACATACATACCTAACAGGGACTACAACTCCCAGTATACACACACACACACCTAACAGGGACTACATCTCCCAGCATACACCCACACACCTAACAGGGACTACAACTCCCAGCACACACAGACCTAACAGGGACTACAACTTCCAGCATACACACAGACCTAACAGGGACTACAACTCCCAGCATACACACACCTAACAGGGACTACAACTCCCAGCACACACACAGCCCTAACAGGGACTACATCTCCCAGCATACACACACAACTAACAGGGACTACAACTCCCAGCATACGCACACCTAACAGGGACTACAACTCCCAGCATACACACACCTAACAGGGACTACAACTCCCACCACACACACAGACCTAACAGGGACTATAACTCCCAGCATACACACACCTAACAGGGACTACAAGTCCCAGCATACACACACACACACCTAACAGGGACTACAACTCCGAGCATACACACACCTAACAGAGACTACAACTCCCAGCATACACACACCTAACAGGGACTACAACTCCCAGCATACACACACGCCTAACAGGGACTACAACTCCCAGCACACACACACGCCTGAGAGGGACTACAACTCTCAGCATACACACACACACACACCTAACAGGGACCCCCCCTTCCTCCTCACATAGAAATCATCCCCAAGCAGAGATTTATTCCCAGTCCCTGCAGTGTATAAATCCCCAGCACGTGTACAGTAAACAGAGTCAGAGCTCAGGCAGGGGACATGAGGAACAGTGCTCTGGCTTCCTCCCTCCCCCTGCTCTGGCTTTCCGTGGAGATCTTCGTCCTCAACTCGGGGAGAGGAGGGAGGGGGCGTGTACTTCTCCCCGTGGAGATCTTCGTCCTCAGCTCGGGGAGAAGAGGGAGGGGGCGTATACTTCTCCCCGTGGAAATCTTCGTCCTAAGCTCGGGGAGAGGAGGGAGGGGGCGTGTACTTCTCCCCGTGGAGATCTTCGTCCTAAGCTTGGGGATAGGAGGGAGGGGGCGTGTACTTCTCCTCGTGGAGATCTTTGTCCTCAGCTCGGGGAGAGGAGGGAGGGGGCGTGTACTTCTCCCTGTGGAGATCTTCGTCCTCAGCTCGGGGAGAGGAGGGAGGGGGCGTGTACTTCTCCCCGTGGAGATCTTTGTCCTCAGCTCGGGGAGAAGAGGGAGGGGGCGTGTCCTTCTCCCCGTGGAGATCTTCGTCCTAAGCTTGGGGAGCGGAGGGAGGGGGCGTGTACTTCTTCTCGTGGAGATCTTCGTCCTCAGCTCGGGGAGAGGAGGGAGGGGGCGTGTACTTCTCCCTGTGGAGATCTTCATCCTCAGCTCGGGGAGAGGAGGGATGGGGCGTGTACTTCTCCCCCTGGAGATCTACGTCCTCAGCTCGGGGAGAGGAAGGAGGGGGCATGTACCTTCTCTCTCCCCTTGCTCTGCCCTCCCCCAGCTCTAGCTTCGGAAAGCTGGGGGAGGAGCAGACGCAGGTATTCAGGGGGCGCGGGACCGAAATAAAGTACAGATAAGTGAAATAAGATCTCACTTACCCGTACAGGACATGTATAGTCCTGGAGCATCAGCGCAGCACTGAGATTCAGTGCCACGCTGCCTCCAGACTGTACATGCCGGGGGCTTGGAAGCCAATGAGGCAGCTGCGAGGCAAGGCAGCCAATGAGCGCAGCCCCGGCGTTCACATCGCTCGCTGCCAGGCCTGCATCAGTCCGAAATGCCAGGCCTGCATCAGTCCGATTGCCAGGCATGCATCAGTCCGAATTCAGGCGTGACATCACGCCAGGCTGCAGCCGGCCACTAGGGGGGAGACCCCAAGTGCCTGTTTTCAAATGTAAATTACACCATTTTAATAAAAAAAAAAATATAATGACACTATATTAGAGATATGTTGTAGTACATATGTACTACAACATATAAAAAAAAAAGAAGTTGGTGACAGTGCCCATTTAAGTCATTGTAGTAATGTGCCCTAAGACCTGTATGCATAATATGTACAGTGCCTTGCAAAAGTATTTACCCCCCTTGACTTTTTCCGTATTTTAGTGCCTCACAACCTGGAATTAGCATGGATTGTTTGAGGATTTTAATCATTTAACCCTTAAGGACCCAGCCAATTTTCACCTTAAGGACCCGGCCATTTTTTGCACATGTGACCACTGTCACTTTAAGCATTAATAACTCTGGGATGCTTTTACTTTTCATTCTGATTCCGAGATTTTTTTTTTCTTGACATATTCTACTTTTTTAGTGGTAAAATTTTGTCTATACTTGCATATACCCATAAATGATCCCGTTATAAAAACTGCACCCCTCAAAGTGTTCTAAACGACATTTAGAAAGTGTGTTAACCCTTTAGATGTTTCACCGGAATAGCAGCAAAGTGAAGGAGAAATCTTGTGGACCCAGTTTTTTTATTTTTACAAGGGTTAAAAGGAGAGAATTCACCCTAAAACTTGTAACCCAATTTCTCTCGAGTAAGGAAATATCTGTCAAGTGCTCTGTGGGTGCACTAGAGGGCTCAGAAGGGAAAGGAGCGACAATGGGATTTTGGAGAGTGAGTTTTTCTGAAATGGTTTTTGGGGGCATCTCACATTCATGACATGCTATTTTGGAAACTAAACCCCTCAGGGAACGTAACAAAGGGTCTAGTGAGCCTTAACACCCCACAGTCGTTTGACGACTTTTCGTTAAAGTTGGATGTGTAAATGAATTTTTTTTTTCTTCACAAAAATACTGGTTTTTCCTCAAATTTTTAATTTTTACAAGGGGTAATAGGAGAATTCCACTTACAATTTGTAACCCCTTTTCTTCTGAGTATGGAAATGTGTGGATGTGTGGACATCAAGTGCTCTGCTGGCACACTACAATGCTCAGAAGGGAAGGAGCGCCATTGATCTTTTGGAGAGAAAATTTGGTTGGACTAGAAGTCGGGGGCCTTGTGCGTTTACAAAGCTCCCAGTGGTGCCAAAACAGTGGACCCCCCCCAACACACGTGACCCCATTTTGGAAACTACACACATCACAGAATTTAATAAGGGGTGGAGTGAGCATTTACACCCCACTGGCGTTTGACATTTTTCATTCATTTTCACAGACCACCGTTCCAAAAATCTGTCAGACACCTGTCAGCATAAATGCTCACTGTACCCCTTAAAACATTCCGTGAGGGGTGTAGTTTCCAAAATGGGGTCACATGTGGAGAGGGGGGGGGGGGTTCCATTGTTCTTGTTTCTCGCCAAAAGCCCAATGGTACTCCCTCTCTTCTGAGCATTGTAGTTTACCCACAGAGCACTTTACATCCACATATGGGGTATGTTTCTAAAATTTTGGGGGCCTTTTTTTTTCCTATTTTCCCTCGTGAATTATTTTTTTTTGTTTTCCCATCCAACTTTAACGAAAATTCGTCAAACACCTGTGGGGTGTTAAGGCTCACTATACCCCTTGTCACGTTCCGTGAGGGGTGTAGTTTCCAAAATGGGGTCACATGTGGGTATTTATTTTTTTTGCCTGTATGTCAGAACTGCTGTAAAATCATCCACCCCTGTGCAAATCACCAATTTAGGCCTCAAATGTACATAGTGTGCTCTCACTCCTGAGCCTTGTGCGTCCGAAGAGCATTTTATGCCCATATGAGATATTTCTGCGTTACAAATTGTGGGGTTCTTTTTTCCCTCTTGTAAAAATAAAATGTATGGGGCAACACCAGTGTAAAAATTAAAAAACATTTACACTAACAGGCTGGTGTAGACCCTAACTTTTCCTTTTTATAAGGTATAAAAGGAGAAAAAGGCCCCCAAAATTTGTAACACAATTGCTCCCGAGTACAGAAATACCTCATATGTGGCCCTAAACTGTTTCCTTGAAATACGACAGGGCTCCAAAGCGAGAGAGCACTATGCGCTCTCAATTTAGGCCTCAAATGTACATGGTGCACTCTCACTCCTGAGCCTTGTTGTGCGCCCACAGAGCATTTTATGCCCACATATGGGATATTTTGTGTTTCAAATTGTGTAAGGCCTCAAATGTACATAGTGTGCTCTCACTCCTGAGCCTTGTGCGTCCGAAGAGCATTTTATGCCCATATGAGATATTTCTGCGTTACAAATTGTGGGGTTCTTTTTTCCCTCTTGTAAAAATAAAATGTATGGGGCAACACCAGTGTAAAAATTAAAAAACATTTACACTAACAGGCTGGTGTAGACCCTAACTTTTCCTTTTTATAAGGTGTAAAAGGAGAAAAAGCCCACCAAAATTTTTAACACAATTGCTCCCGAGTACGGAAATACCACATATGTGGACCTAAACTGTTTCTCACTTTGGAGCCCTGTCGTATTTGAAGGAGAGCACCATGTGCATTTGAGGACTAAATTAGGGATTGCATAGTGGTGGACATGGGGTATTCTACGCCAGTGATTCCCAAATAGGGTGCCTCCAGCTGTTGCTAAACTCCCAGCATTCCTGGACAGTCAGTGGCTGTATGGAAATGCTGGGAGCTTATGTTTTTCAACAGCTGGTGGCTCAGTTTTGGAAACACTGCCGTACGATATGTTTTAATTTTTATTGGCGGGGGGGGGGGGACAGTGTAAGGGGGTGTATATATAGTGTTTTACCCTTTATTATGTGTTAGTGTAGTGTTTTTAGGGTACATTCACACAGGCGGGGGTTTATTGTGAGTTTCCCACAAGGAGTTTCCCGCTAGGAGTTTGATCTGTGGCGGAAAATTTGCTGCAGCTCAAACTTGAAGCAGGAAACTCACTGTAAACCCGCCCGTGTATTGTACCATGTACATTCACATAGGGGATAAACCTCCACCTGTTACAAAACTACAACTCCCAACATGCACTGACAGACCATGCATGCTGGGAGTTGTACTTTTGTAACAGCTGGAGGCACACTGGTTGGGAAAACTTCAGTTAAGTTCTGTTATCTAACTCAGTATTTTCCAACCAGTGTTACTCCAGCTGTTAAAAAACTACAACTCCCAGAATCTACTGATCCCTGAAGGGCATGTTTGGTGATGTAGTTATGCAACAGCTGGAGGTACGCAACTACAACTCCCAGCATGGCGAGAAAGCAGTTTGCTGTTCGTGCATGCTGGGAGTTGTAGTTTTGCAAGATTTAGAGGGCCATGGTTTAGAAGCCACCGCACAGTGATCTTCAAACTGTGGCCCTCCAGGTGATGCAAAACTACAAATCCCAGCATGCACAGACAGCAAACTGCTGTGTGGGCATGCTGAGAGTTGTAGTTTTGCAAGATCTAGAGGGCCACAGTTTAGAGATGACTGCACAGTGATCTCCAAACTGTCGCCCTCCAGCTGTTGCAAAACTACAAATCCCAGTATGCCCAGTTATCTGGGCATGCTGAGAGTTGTAGTTTTGCAACATCTGGAGGTTTACAGTTCAGAGACCACTGTATAGTGCTCTCCAAACTGTAGCCCTCCAGATGTTGCTAGGCAACTCACTGGCTTCCGCAATCAGCAGTACGCCGCACCAGGGAGCCAGCAGCACGTCATCGCCACCCATCATCGCCTCCGCCGCCGCCGATAGTAAGTTGACCTCCGGCGCCGGTCACCGACTGTTCCCCCTGTTCTGCCCTAACTACTGTGGGTGGGCAGAACGGGGGAACCGAACTTTAACCCCCCCCGCCCCCGATCTGCTATTGGTTGGTCGCTGCTGACCGACCAATAGCAGGGATAGGAAGGGTGGCACCCCTGCCACCTCACTCCTATCCCTTCAGGGGGATTGTGGGTGTCTTGGACCCGGGTACCCCAGAATCGCTGCAACCCGCTGGTGTGAATTCACCGGCAATTTGCGGCGATTGTCGACATGGAGGGACCCCCCTGGGCATTTTCACAGGATGCCTGCTGATATAAGCAGTCCTCACAGTCCGGTCACCGCCCGGCGCACGGCGGAGACCGAAATTCCCACAGGCGTACGGGTATGCCCTGGGTCCTTAAGTACAGGGACGCCCTGGGTCCATAAGGGGTTAATTTACAGAACATACTCACAACTTTGTAGATTTTTTTATTTTATTTATTTATTGTGAGCAAACAACAAATAGGACAAAATAACAGAAAAAGTCAATATGCATAACTATTCACCACCCTAAAGTCCTAAGTCTGACCACAGATTTTCCATTGGGTTACCTTAGCTGTAGGTAATTGGTTGCACCAGAGCTTTTAATGGGCTTCCTAACAAAGGAGGTGAATGCATACGCACATGCCAATTTTCTCATTTTACTTCACCAGTTAGACTATTGTGTTCTGATCCATCGCATAAAATTCAAATTAACAAAACATTACCAAAATACGAAAAAGTCAAGGGGATGAAAACTTTTGCAAGGCACTGCAAAATACCATTTGATCTATGTATTACTGTAATGAGTCTTTCTGAAGTTCTCCGAGAGGCTAGGGGCGTTTTCCCTGGAGTATGATGAGCTCTTCTCCTCCTCCCTCCCCTGTCATGAGGTCTGCACAAACATTTTTAAATTTGCAAAACATTGTGCCTATATGGTGCAAGGACAGAAGAAAAACCTACATTTTGTGCCAAAAAATAAAGATTTTTACATTTTCACAGCTTTCTGCATGTTTTTATAACCCTAAAGCAGCCATGTGGAACCCACAGTATATGGTGAAAATACACAAGAAATAAGTTAATAAATGGACCAAAGAGAAATCATTTTGCACATAAGTAATAGTTTAGCACCCTGTATTGCTTATCACTGTGCATATAAATGCTTCTCTTCTTAAAAAATGCAAGCTGTCTGGATCTTGTTTATGCTCTGAGGCTGAGAATGGAGATAACCACACCTCCCTCCCCTTAGATATTTTGTACTTTTCTTTGATGGACCCAAAATGCTGGATTTGCAGAGTTCGTTTGCAAAATTAAAAAGAGAGACCCCCTAGTAGCCATTTCTAAAACCCTTTTTTCACATCTTTAGCAATTACATTTAAAGCATATTAGGAAAATGCTTAGTTTTTAAGGAAGTATTAAATGGAATAAAGTTGTTTCTAATGACAGTTACGATCATACAGTAATAGGCATGCTTACCAAGGATACGTGCTTATGTTGGTGGTAAATGGCCATGTTCTGTGTCCCCCATTGTGCTACTATAAACTCACACAACTATGGAAAAAAAAGACTATATCAATAAACTGTATGAAGGTGTGTGATTGGGGCACACTAAGTTCTTCAATATAATTTGTGGTCATGGCTTATGGAGACATTCGTTAACACCTACCTTAACCTAATTAACCTGGCGTGCCTGGGCTGCCACCAAGGGTGCACCTAAAGAGAGCTAACCCTTAAAAGAAAAGGATGATGATGATGCTGCTGAGGATGATGAAATAATAAGGGAAATGCATGATGCAACGCTTGACATGCCACCTGACCTGAACAAGGCAGGTTATTTAGAGAACAAGCTCCTTCCACAAATACAGGTTGTAACCAAACTTAACCTCTTAAGGACGCAGGGCGTATGGATACGCCCTGCATCCCGAGTCCTTAAGGACGCAGGGCGTATCCATACGCCCGTGGGAATTCCGGTCCCCACCGCTAGCCGGCTGGGGACCGGAGCCGGATGCCTGCTGAAATCGTTCAGCAGGCATCCCGGCATATCGCCCAGGGGGGTCATTATGCCCCCCCATGTCGGCGATCGCCGCAGATCGCTGGACAATTCAGTCCAGCGATCTGCGGCGATTCCGGGTCAATCGGGTCTCCAGTGACCCGGTGACCCGGAATTACTGGCTGTTCGGGGCCGTCTCTGACTGCCCCGAACAGCAAGAGCCTGCAGGGGTGAGGTGGCACTGATGCCACCTCACGATCGCCCTGTTTCGTCGGCCGGATTCCCGGCCGACCAATCAGGGCGCCTGCTGCGGGTGTCACTCCCGCACCCGCTCCGCCCCTCTTCCGGAGGGCGTGAGCGGGTGCGGGAAGACGACCCCGGGTGCTGGGGACCCCGATCCCCGGCGTCAATGTTGGGATCGGGGCCCCAGGAGCGACGGCGGCGGCGAGGGACTGTCCTGTGATGAAGCAGCAGCAGGAGGTGAGTTACAGCCTCCTGCTGTTGCTTAGCAACAGCTCCCAGCATGCAAAAAGGGCATGCTGGGAGCTGTAGTTATGCAACAGCAGGAGGCAGACCACCACAACTCCCAGCATTCCCTTATGGGCATGCTGGGACTTATGGTTTTGCAACAGCTGGAGGCACATTTTTTCTATGGAAAAGTGTACCTTCAGCTGTTGTATAACTACAACTCCCAGCTTGCACAAACAGCTAAAGTGCATGCTGGGAGTTGTAGTGGTGCATCTGCTGGTTGCATAACTACAACTCCCAGCATGCCCGTTGGCTGTCGGTGACTGCTGAGAGTTGTAGTTTTGCAACAGCTGAAGGCACACTGGTTGTGAAACTTAGAGTTTTTTTTTTACCTAACTCAGTGTTTCACGACCGGTGTGCCTCCAGCTGTTGCAAACTACAACTCCCAGCAGTCACCTTACACCATGCACCGTACATGCTGGGAGTTGTAGTTTTGCAACAGCTGGAGGCACACTGGTTTTGAAACACTGAGTAAGGTCACAAATTCCGTGATACATAACCAGTGTGCCTACAGCTGTTGCAAAACTAAAACTCTCAGC
Source organism: Hyla sarda (assembly GCF_029499605.1). Taxonomy (NCBI): domain Eukaryota; kingdom Metazoa; phylum Chordata; class Amphibia; order Anura; family Hylidae; genus Hyla; species Hyla sarda. The sequence goes on along the minus strand of NC_079190.1, from coordinate 309,616,904 downwards.
ATGTACAGTCTGTCAGCGCATGCTGGGAGTTGTAGTTTTGCAACAGCTGGATGTCCCCCCCAATGTGAATGTACAGGGTACACTCACATGGGCGGAGGCTTACAGTAAGTATCGGGCTGCAAGTTTGAGCTGCAGCAAATTTTCTGCAACAGCTCAAACTGCCAGCGAGAAACTACTGTGAACCCCCGCCCGTGTGAGTGTACCCTAAAAACACTACACTACCACAAAAAATAAAATAAAAAGTAAAAAAACACTACATATACACATACCCCTACACAGCCCCCTCCCCTCCCCAATAAAAAGGAAAAACGTCTGGTACGCCACGGTTTCCAAAACGGAGCCTCCAGCTGTTGCAAAACAACAACTCCCAGTATTGTCGGACAGCCGTTGACTGTCCAGGCATGCTGGGAGTTTTGCAACAGCTGGAGGCACCCTGTTTGGGAATCACTGGCGTAGAATACCCCTATGTCCACCCCTATGCAATCCCTAATTTAGGCCTCAAATGCGTATGGCGCTCTCACTTTGGAGCCCTGTCGTATTTCAAGGCAACAGTTAAGGGTCACATATGGGGTATCGCCGTACTCGGGAGAAATTGGGCTTCAGATTTTGGGAGTATTTTCTGCTTTTACCCTTTTTAAAAATGTAAAGTTTTTGGGAAAAGAGGCATTTTAGGTAAATTTTTTTTATTTTTTTTACATATGCAATAGTCGTGAAACGCCTGTGGGGTATTAAGGTTCACTTAACCCCTTGTTACATTCCCAGAGGGCTCTAGTTTCCAAAATGGTATGCCATGTGGGCTTTTTTTGCGGTCCTGGCACCATAGGGGCTTCCTAAATGCGGCATGCCCCCAGAGCAAAATTTGCTTTCAAAAAGCCAAATGTGACTCCTTCTATTCTGAGACCTGTAGTGCGCCAGCAGAGCACTTTTCACCCCCATATGGGGTGTTTTCTGAATCGGGAGAAATTGGGCTTCAAATTTTGGGGGGTATTTTCTGCTTTAACCCTTTGTATAAATGTAATTTTTTTGGGAAACCAAGCATTTTAGGTAAATTTTTTTATTTTTTTTTACATATGCAAAAGACGTGAAACACCTGTAGGGTATTAAGGTTCACATTACCCCTTGTTACGTTCCCTGAGGGGTCTAGTTTCCAAAATGGTATGCCATGTGTTTTTTTTTTGCTGTCCTGGCACCATAGGGGCTTCCTAAATGCGGCATGCCCCCAGAGCAAAATTTCCTTCAAAAAAGCCAAATATGACTCCTTCTCTTCTGAGACCTGTAGTGCGCCAGCAGAGCACTTTTCACCCGCATATGGGGTGTTTTCTGAATCGGGAGAAATTGGGCTTCAAATTTTGGGGGGTATTTTCTGCTATTACCCTTTTTAAAAATGTAAAACTTTAGGGAAACCAAGCATTTTAGGTAAAAAAAATGTTTTTTTTTTACATATGCAAATGTCGTGAATCACCTGTGGGGTATTAAGGTTCACATTACCCCTTGTTACATTCCCCGAGGGGTCTAGTTTCCAAAATGGTATGCCATGTGGGGGTTTTTGCTGTTCTGGCACCATAGGGGCTTCCTAAAGGTGACATGCCCCCCAAAAACCATTTGACGCTCCTTCCCTTCTGAGCCCTCTACTGCGCCCGCCGAACACTTTACATAGACATATGAGGTATGTGCTTACTCGAGAGAAATTGGGTTTCAAATACAAGTAAAAATTTTCTCCTTTTTACCCCTTGCAAAAATTCTAAAATTGGGTCTACAAGAACATGCGAGTGTAAAAAATGAAGATTGTGAATTTTCTCCTTCACTTTGCTGCTATTCCTGTGAAACCCGTAAAGGGTTAAAACGCTTACTGAATGTCATTTTGAATACTTTCGGGGGTGCAGTTTTTATAATGGGGTCATTTATGGGGTATTTCTAATATGAAGACCCTTCAAATCCACTTCAAACCTGAACTGGTCCCTGAAAAAAAGCGAGTTTCAAAATTTTGTGAAAAATTGGAAAATTGCTGCTGAACTTTGAAGCCCTCTGGTGTCTTCCAAAAGTAAAAACTCATCAATTTTATTATGCAAATATAAAGAAGACATATTGTATATGTGAATAAAAAAAAATTATTTGGAATATCCATTTTCCTTACAAGCAGAGAGCTTCAAAGTTAGAAAAATGCAAAATTTTCAAATTTTTCATAACATTTTGGGATTTTTCACCAAGAAAGGATGCAAGTTACCAAAAAATTTTACCACTACGTTAAAGTAGAATATGTCACGAAAAAACTATCTCGGAATCAGAATGATAACTAAAAGCATTCCAGAGTTATTAATGTTTAAAGTGACAGTGGTCAGATTTGCAAAAAAATGGCCGAGTCCTAAAGGTGAAAAAGGGCTCAGTCCTTAAGGGGTTAAAGGGGTACTCTGGTGGAAAAAAAAAAACTTCAAGTCAACTGGTGCCAGAAAGTTAAACAGATTTGCAAATTACTTCTATTTAAAAATCTTAATTCTTCTAGTACTTATCAGCTGCTGAGTGCTCTAGAGGAAGTTTTATTTCTTTCTGGAAGTCTGACCACAGTACTCTCTGCTGACACTTTTTTTATTATAAAAGTACAAAATATATACAAAACCACAAAACAAGCTTAACCAGCTATAACATAAATAAGAAATACACTGATACCAAAACACAAAAACAAAACCCTGCCTAACCGGCCAGCCAAGCTTTACAAGAACCTAAAATATGCCAACCCACCTAACCGAACCAAACAACACACTCACACACATACCAAAAATGAACATAAAAATAGCATAACTTGGCTTATCAAAATATGAAAATAAAATGTAGCACTACCTGGCTACAACTCAAAACCATCCATACTCGGGAAACATAACAAGAAAACAAAACAGAAAATATAACAAGCACACCACTACAAAAAAAAAGAACATAAACATAAAGTTTAACACTACCTGGCTACAAAAAAAATAAAATAAAATGAAATAAACCAAATAAGCCACGTAGCAACATAATAAACCAAATAAACCACGTAACAACATAATAACTGGTCCAACTGCCATAACTACTGTAATGCTATAATATAAAAAAAACAATATATAAACAAATAGATCCAATAGTAGCAAAAAAAAGAGCGGAGCACTGACCGTGTAGTAGCAAATTCCCTTTAATCCGTCATATGGAGACTTGACATGCAGGGGAGCGGGGAGACTGGGAGCACTTCAGGTGACGGGATGTATCGCGCGCATGCGCTTCTTCAGACCTGGCTCATCACATCCGGGGGTCTGCTTTTAAAACCAGGACCGAGTGTAGTCATGGAAGCAACACAATGTTCCCGGAACATACAGGTAAGTGAGGAGGTAGGGAAGGGGATGGGCAAGGGGAGGGGAAAAGGAAGGACACAAACACAGGTACATGATACATTAGGTAAGTTAAAAGCATACTGAAAAAGGCCATTGACGATTAGGGTCGGTACAAAACAGAAAGGTTATTAAAATATACTCATGTCATTATGGTCATTTAGTCCCATGATGCTCATTGCGTCCGTGCGCATAATCCAGCGTGACTCTTTGATCATTAATGTTTTGTGCCTGTTCTGATATTCTGTGTTTTGTTCTTCTCTTTCTAAGGCTGAGAATTGGATGGCTTTGGGATTTTCATGATGGCTATCGTGCATATGGGTGATGAACCGCATAGATCCCCGTTTTGTTATCAGCGAACGGATATGTTCCCTTATTCTGTGGAATAGGGGTCTTTTGGTCTTCCCTATGTAGTAGTGACCGCATGTACATTTAAGGCAGTATACTACATAGGTAGACCTACACGTGATAAACTGGTTGACTTTCACTGTATACCCTCCTAATGGTATTTCTTTTGTTTGGGCATTATACTTGCAAATGGAGCATGACCCACATTTAAAGTTTCCAATGGGTCTCTTGTCAGTGAGCCAATTGCTAGAGGTAGATTTAGATACTTTGTTGCGAGTCTGCTTCATGAAATCCGAAATAGTTCTACTTTTTTTGTGTATGTAATGATTGGTTTTTGTTCTGCTATTGTTTTCATGTCCTCGTCTCTTTGAATCATATACCAATTGTTGTATATGGCTTGCTTAATATGACTATTTAGGGGTTAGTTCTTGAATGCAAAAAAGGATCTTTGTTGATGGGTAATGGATCTCTTTTTATTACTAAACAGTGTATGTCTAGGGACTGTATGGATGCGTTCTCTAGCCTGTGTGATGACATGTGGGGGATAACCTCTCTGTAAAAAGCGTGTTCCTAGTTCATCCAATTGCTGGTCAAGAATAGTGGGATCATTATTAATGCGTTTTAATCTTATCATTTGTCCAAAGGGGATACTGTTTTTTAACTGTTTTGGGTGTGATGACTGATAATGCAGTAATGCATTTACGGATGTATTTTTGCGGTAACCTGTGGTAATGATAGTGCTATCATGGATGGTAACTAATACATCCAAAAATTCCAGAGAATTGCCCCCAAATTGAGCTTTAAAAAACATGTTAACATTGTTGCTCGAATTTAAATACTCAATGAATAGTGTAAATTCTTTGGGAGTTCCATCCCATACTATAAAAATATCGTCCACAAATCAAAGTAGGAGTTTAATGTATGTTACAAAAGGGTTGCTGTTTGAAAAGATGTAATTACGTTAAAAAATGCATAAAAAAAATGTTTACATAAGCACATGAGATGGGGGTCCCCATGGCTGTACCAAGTGTCTGTTTAAACCACTGGGAGTTGTACTGAAAAATATTGTTAGTAAGAACCAGTTGGAGGGAGTCTGTAACAAACTGTATGAATGTGTCTGATTTGTTTGTACTATGAAGAAACTCTGAGACAGCCTGTATACCTGCATTGTGGGGAATGCGGGTGTACAGGCTCTCCACGTCCACCGAACAGAGTGAGTACCCATCCTGCCAAGCGAAACCATCCAATGCCTTAATGAGGTCTCCAGTGTCACGCAGGAATGTGGGTATTTGATCTAGGAGGGGGGAGAGTAACCAATCCAGGAAACTGGATAGGTACTCGGTGGGTGCTCCTATGCCTGCAATTATGGGGCGTCCTTGTTGGGGAATATGGTTTTTATGAATTTTGGGGACCAGGTACCATTTTGGATTTTTTGGGGACGTGGGCAACAATTTCTCTGCTGTTTTAATATCTAGCAAATTTTTATCAACATAAGTGTCACGATGCCGGCTGGCAGGTAGTGGATCCTCTGTGCCAGAGAGGGATGAGAGGACCGCGCTAGTGGACCGGTTCTAAGCCACTACAGGTTTTCACCAGAGCCCGCCGCAAAGCGGGATGGTCTTGCTGCGGCGGTAGTGACCAGGTCGTATCCACTAGCAACGGCTTACCTCTCTGGCTGCTGAAGATGCTGAAGATAGGCGAGGTACAAGGGAGTAGGCAGAAGCAAGGTCGGACGTAGCAGAAGGTCGAGGCAGGCAGCAAGGATCGTAGTCAGGGGCAACGGCAGGAGGTCAGGAACACGGACTAGGAACAGACAAGGGAACGCTTTCACTAGGCACTAAGGCAACAAGATCCGGCAAGGGAGTGCAAGGGAGGAGACTAGATATAGGGGAGTGCACAGGTGGGAGCCAATTAAGCTAATTGGGAAGATTGGGCCAGGCACCATCATTGGTGCACTGGCCCTTTAAATCGCAGAGACCCGGCGCGCGCGCGCCCTAGGGAGCGGGGCCGCGCGCGCCGGGACAGGACCGAGGGAGAGCGAGTCAGGTACGGGGACCGGGGTGCGCATCGCGAGCGGGCGCTATCCGCATCGCGAATCGCATCCCGGCTGAAGGCGGGACCGCAGCGCACCCGGTCAGTGGATCTGACCGGGGCGCTGCAACAACGAAGATGAGGCGAGCGCTCCGGGGAGGAACGGGGACCCGGAGCGCTCGGCGTAACAGTACCCCCCCCCTTGGGTCTCCCCCTCTTCTTGGGGCCAAAGAACCTGAGGAAAAAAAACTCAATTTTTCCGTGATGAGGTCCGATGCACATTAGGAGGGGTTCTGTGTGGAAACGTACGAGACAGTCCAATCTTTTATTGTAAAAACAATAGATGTAGAGGGGTCTGGCGAGACTGGTCACAGGAACGTAGAACCTGTTGATGAGAGAGGCCAAAAAAAATTTTCCTGCAGATCCGGAATCCAAGAAGGCCACTGTAGAGAAGGAGAAGGCAGAGGCAGACATCCGCACAGGCACAGTAAGACGTGGAGAAGCAGAGTAGACATCAAGGACTGTCTCACCTTTGTGCGGAGTCAGCGTACGTCTTTCCAGGCGGGGAGGACGGATAGGACAATCTCTTAGGAAGTGTTCGGTACTAGCACAGTACAGGCAGAGGTTCTCCATACGGCATCGTGTCCTCTCTTGAGGTGTCAAGCGAGACCGGTCAACTTGCATAGCCTCCGCGGCGGGAAGCACAGGAACAGATTGCAGAGGACCAGAGGAGAGAGGAGCCGGGGAGAAAAAACGCTTCGTGCGAACAAAGTCCATATCCAGGCGAAGCTCCAGACGCCATCCGGAAGAACGCATGTCAATGCGAGTGGCAAGATGAATGAGTTCATGTAGGTCAGCAGGAGTCTCTCGTGCGGCCAGAACATCTTTAATGTTGCTGGATAGGCCTTTTTTAAAGGTCGCGCAGAGAACCTCACTATTCCAGGACAACTCGTAAGCAAGAGCACGGAACTGAATGGCGTACTCGCCAACGGAAGAAACACCCTGGGCCAGGTTCAGCAGGGCAATCTCGGCTGAAGAAGCTCGGGCAGGTTCCTCAAAGACACTTCGAATTTCCGAGAAGAAGGAGTGTACAGAGGCAGTGACGGGGTCATTGCGGTCCCAGAGCGGTGCGGCCCATGACAGGGCTTTTCCAGACAGAAGGCTGACTACGAAAGCCACCATAGACCTCTCAGTAGGAAACTGGTCCGACATCATCTCCAAGTGCTGGGAACATTGCGAAAGAAAGCCACGGCAATACTTAGAGTCCCCATCAAATTTGTCCGGCAAGGACAGGCAGAGGCTAGGAGTGGCCACTCGCTGCGGAGGAGGTGCAGGAGCTGGCGGAGGAGAAGATTGCTGGAGAAGTTGCGACTGAAGTTGGTGCGAAATGGTGGACATTTCCGACAGCTGACGGGTTAGAAGGGCGATCAGTCGGGCTTGCTGGGCGGCCACCGTGGTTAGGTCAGCGACAACTGACAGAGGAACTTCAGCGGGATCCATGGCCGGATCTACTGTCACGATGCCGGCTGGCAGGTAGTGGATCCTCTGTGCCAGAGAGGGATGAGAGGACCGCGCTAGTGGACCGGTTCTAAGCCACTACAGGTTTTCACCAGAGCCCGCCGCAAAGCGGGATGGTCTTGCTGCGGCGGTAGTGACCAGGTCGTATCCACTAGCAACGGCTTACCTCTCTGGCTGCTGAAGATGCTGAAGATAGGCGAGGTACAAGGGAGTAGGCAGAAGCAAGGTCGGACGTAGCAGAAGGTCGAGGCAGGCAGCAAGGATCGTAGTCAGGGGCAACGGCAGGAGGTCAGGAACACGGACTAGGAACAGACAAGGGAACGCTTTCACTAGGCACTAAGGCAACAAGATCCGGCAAGGGAGTGCAAGGGAGGAGACTAGATATAGGGGAGTGCACAGGTGGGAGCCAATTAAGCTAATTGGGAAGATTGGGCCAGGCACCATCATTGGTGCACTGGCCCTTTAAATCGCAGAGACCCGGCGCGCGCGCGCCCTAGGGAGCGGGGCCGCGCGCGCCGGGACAGGACCGAGGGAGAGCGAGTCAGGTACGGGGACCGGGGTGCGCATCGCGAGCGGGCGCTATCCGCATCGCGAATCGCATCCCGGCTGAAGGCGGGACCGCAGCGCACCCGGTCAGTGGATCTGACCGGGGCGCTGCAACAACGAAGATGAGGCGAGCGCTCCGGGGAGGAACGGGGACCCGGAGCGCTCGGCGTAACAATAAGTATGTAGATGTATCTTCAGTTTGTTCATGACTTCAGGAATAGGGTTGGATGAGAGTTTTTCATATGTATCATTCTGGTTTAACAATTTTTCTGCTTCTCCCTCATAATCTTTGGTTTTCCAAACTACAATTGAACCCCACTTATCTGATTTAGATACTGTGAGGTCTGCTCTCCTTGCCAACTCTTGCAATGCTAATTTTTCCGCTTTGGGGAGGTTGGAGGAAGATTGGGGGTAAACCAACGCTTTAACCTCCTTGCATACTGCTTTGCAGAAAAGGTCAATTGACCCTCCCCGTTGGGTGGGGGGGTTAAAGGTTGAAGGGTTACCTCCCCCAAAATTCTCAGTAGAACCCGGTAAATCAGACTGAACGGTATCTTCATTTGCTAACTGCAACAAAGTGTCTAAAATTGTGATGTCCTGTGGGGTCATGTCGTTTATAGGTCTAAAACCCAATGGACTAATCGTACATTGAATTTCACCCTGTGAATTCGGGTAGAAAAACAGACATGGTGCACATCTACAATCTTGTATAATGATCTGATTGCTCGTCAGCATAATATCAAAAACTAACAGGTTGTTAGTATACATTTTTGATCAAAAAGTACATGCCCACTCGCCACGTCAAGGCCACCTATTTAGAGTGGGTCCCTAACGTCCCTAGCATAAAATGGCGCAGCACCGAGCGGCGACCACCACCGCCGCGAACACCAATGCCCACAGGGGGGAACGACCCACCGGCAGAGCGGCCCCAATGCCACTCAAACCAGTCTATGGGCCGCCGCCCCCCATCCCCCCCCCCCCCGCAGACACGGCGCCACGGCAGTATCGGACACCGCACAGCACCACACCAGTGTGAACAAGGTGTAATGGCTCACTTACCATGCTCTCCCAGTCAGACTGGGAGGCTGCTAGGAAAGAAATGACCCATGTGTAGCTAACTACTACTTATATATAGGGTTGGGCCATTTCACTCCTATTAGCCTCCCAGTCTGACTGGGAGAGCAAGGTAAGTGAGCCATTACACCTTGTTCACACTGGTGTGGTGCGGGGCGGCATCCGTTGCTGCTGTGTCTGCGGGCGGGTGCGGCCTATAGACTGGTTTGAGAGGCATTGGGGCCGCTCTGCCAGTGGGTCGCTCCCCCCCCCCCCCCCCCGTGGGCACCTGTGTCGCGGCGGTGGTGGTCGCCGCCTGGTGCTACGCCATTTTATGCTAGGGACGTTAGGGACTCACTCTGAATAGGTGGCCTTGACGTGGCGAGTGGGCTTGTACTTTTTGATCAAAAATGTATACTAACAACCTGTTAGTTTTTGATATTGTGCTGAGAAGCAATCAGATCATTATACAAGATTGTAGATGTGCGCTATGTCTGTATTCTACTCAAATTCATATTGAATTTCACCCTCCTTCTTAGGCTTTGTGGATGTGATATTTTTTATTTTTAGTGATTGCAAAATGTTTTTTCAAAGACAGCTTACGTGTAGCTCTAAACAGATCCTCTTGAAAGGTAGTATAATCAAATGATTCGCATAGTCCATAATTAAGTCCTCTATTCAGTGATTGTATACAGGATATGGATAATTCTTCTCCTGTTAGATTTACTACTAGGTTTTCGCTTTGTGGGGACGCCACATCACTGTTCTGCGCTCCTTCTCCTCCTGTGTCATGGGGTTTCTTATAGCGTCGGCGCCCCCCACGGCGTGTCCTTTTCCCAAAGGGAGATTCACTGAAGGGGTATTTTCAGAAGTCGCTGCTTATGGTTCAGACTGGCTAGATTCTGTATCCGTAGTAAAATAATCCGTAGAACATTTTATTTTTTCCTTTGTATTTTCCTGGCTTGTTTTTCTGTATCATGTTCGTTCAGTCTTAATATAAGATGTTGATTTTTGTTGTTTATTCCAGGAGAAAACATGATGGGACTCGAAATCTTTCTTGTCCCGTAAGAACTTGTCCCTTTTTGTGTCTTTAATTGTGCATTGTATTGCCGTAAGTTTTTTCTCTAATGTATGCAACAGTGTGTTAAACGCCTGTTCAGACACCCTTTTACGGTATTACATTTTTGCTTTCAACAGGTTGGTAGTGGCGGTTTCAGATTGGTTCTTTTTTCAAACACTAGTTTCTGTATATTCATGGAGTGAATCAGGTGGAGATCGTCCCATTTTTTCAAAAATGTTTCATCCTCACAAAACTGTTAAGGGGCTTTATATACACGTAAGCCTCTTGGAACACGATTTTGCTCAACATAAGCTTGTAGTGAGCTAATGGTCCATTACAGCCATACTTCTTTCTCTGCTATAGGGTATGGATCTTTATTTCCAGGGATTTAGTACTTAACACCTGTATTTCCTCAATGGCCTCACAAGATGTGAAGAAGTCTCCTGCCCCCGCTCTCCCTGCTTCCAGGGTTGCGATAGGTGGGTTCGCTGCTGTTTCCATATCCATAGGGGAATATGGAAATCTATAGGTGCTCTTAATAGTGTGCCACTAGCCCAATGAAGAAAACAATTCATATATGATATCCAACATTAGAGAATGTGGCTGCGCACCTTCCTATATTTCACCTGTTATGCCACGTGTGTGGCAGTCCTGCAGTCCTGGTTGGTGATATGGCTATTAGGTATCGTACTCAAAACGCTGTGAACAGTTCTAAATATATGGATCCAATAGTAGCAAAAAAAGAGCGGAGCACTGACTGTAATAGCAAATTCCTTTAACCCGTACAGGACCTAGGGCGTATGGATACGCCTTCTGTACCTGGGTCTTAAGGACCCAGGGCGTACCTGTACGCCCGTGGGAATTTCGGTCCCCGCCGTGCGCCGGGTGGGGACAGGGACGGGGTGACTGCTGATTTCGATCAGCAGGCACCCCGTGCAAACGCCCAGGGGGGTCATCAGACCCCCCCCATGTCGGCGATCGGCGCAAATCGCAAGTTAATTCACACTTGTGATTTGCGCCGATTCCGGGTCATTCGGGTCTATGGTGACCCGGAATAGAAGGGGGATTGCGGTTGTCTAAGACACCCACTTTCCCCCTGTAGCCATAGGAGTGAGGTGGCAGAGGTGCCACCCCTCTTATCTCTGCTATTGGTGGTCTAGACGCGACCACCAATAGCAGATTAGGGGCGGGGGGGTTTACTTTCATTTTCCCCGTTCTGCCCACCCACAATAGGCGGGGCAGGACGGGGAAATGACGGGGACCGAACGCCGAAGATCCACTTACCCGTCGGTGGAAGCTGCGGGACCGGATCGGCGGCGGTGATCGGCGCGGGCAGCGATGTCGTGCAGCAGAAGAGGATGGCTCCCTGGATCCGACGGAAGCCGGTAAGTTGCCTAGCAACATCTAGAGGGCTACAGTCTGAGACTGTAGCCCTCCAGATGTTGCAAAACTACAACTCCCAGCATGCCCAGACAGCTGCTGGGCATGGTGGGAGATGCAGTTTTGCAACAGCTGGAGGTCTACAGTTTAGAGACCACAGCACAGTTATCTCTATACTGTAGCACTCTAGATCTTGCAAAACTACAACTCCCAGCATGCCCACATAGCTGTTTGCTGTCTGTGCATGCTGGAATTTGTAGTTTTGCAACATCTGGAGGTCCACAGTTGGAGATCACAGTGCAGTGGTCTCTATCTGTAGCCCTCCAGATGTTGCAAAACTGCAAATTCCAGCATGCCGAAACAGCTGTCTCTGCATGCTGGGAGTTGTAGTTGCGATCCAACCAGCTGTTGCATAACTAGATCTCCCAGCATGCCCTTCGGCGATCAGTACATGCTGGGAGTTGTAGTTTTGCAACAGCTGGAGGCACACTGGATGAAAAATACTGAGTTAGGTAACAGAACCTAACTGAAGGTTTTCCAACTAGTGTGCCTCCAGCTGTTGCAAAACTCCCAGCATGCACGGTCTGTCAGTACATGCTGGGAGTTGTAGTTTTGAAACAGCTGGAGGTTTGCCCCCCCATGTGAACGTACAGGGTACATTCACACGGGCGGGTATACAGTAAGTTTCCTGCTTCAAGTATGAGCTGCGGCAAACTTTTCGCCGCAGCGCAAATTTCTAGCGGGAAGCTCACTGTAACCCGCCATTGTGACTGTACCCTAAAAACACTACACTACACTAACACATAATAAAGGGTAAAACACTACACATACACCCCCTTACACTGTCCCCCCAATAAAAATGAAAAATGTATTGTACGGCAGTGTTTCCAAAACGGAGCCTCCAGCTGTTGCAAAACAACAACTCCCAGCATTTCTGGACAGCCACTGAGTGTCCAGGCATGCTGGGAGTTTAGCAACAGCTGGAGACACCCTGTTTGGGAATCACTGGCGTAGAATACCCCTATGTCCACCCCTATGCAATCCCTAATTTAGTCCTCAAATGCGCATGGTGTTCTCTCACTTCAGAGCCCTGTCGTATTTCAAGGAAACAGTTTAGGGCCACATATGGGATATCTCAGTAATTGGGAGAAATTGCGTTACAAATTTTGGGGGGCTTTTTCTCCTTTTATCCCTTATGAAAAGGAAAAGTTGGGGGCTGCACCAGCCTGTCAGTGTAAAAAAAAATTAAATTTTACACTAGCATGCTGGTGTTGTCCTTTACTTTTTATTTTCACAAGTGTTAAAAGGAAAAAAAGCCCCCCAAAATTTGTAATGCAATTTCTCCTGAGTACAGAAATACCCCATATGTGGGCGTAAAATGCTCTGCGGGCGCATAACAAGGCTCAAGAGTGAGAGCGCACTAAGTACATTTGAGGCCTAAATTGGTGATTTGCACAGGGGTGGCTGATTTTACAGTGGTTCTGACATAAATGCAAAAAAAAAATACCCACATGTGATCCCATTTTGGAACCTACACCCCTCACGGAAAGTAACAAGGGGTATAGTGAGCCTTTACACCCCACAGGTGTTTGACGAATTTTTTTTTTCTCAAAAATGCTGGTGTTACCCAAAATTTTTCATTTTCACAAGGAAACATAGGAAAAATGCCCCTCAAAATTTGTAACCCCATTTTTTCTGAGTAAGAGCATACCCCATATGTGGATGTAAAGTGCTCGGCGGGCGAACTACAATGCTCAGAAGAGAAGGAGCACCATTGGGATTTTGAAGATAAAATTTGTCCGAAATTGAAGGCTACGTGTGTTTACAAAGCCCCCATAGAGCCAGAACAATTGAACCCCCCACATATGACCCAATTTTGGAAACTACACCCCTCACATAATGTAATAAGGGGTACAGTGAGCATTTACGCCCCACAGGTGTCTGACAGATTTTTGGAACAGTGGTCTGTGAAAATGAAAAATTTAATTTTTCATTTGCACAGCCCAAAGTTCCAAAGATCTGTCAAACGCCAGTGGGGTGTAAATACTCACTGCACCTCTTATTAAATTCTGTGGGTGTTGTAGTTTCCAAAATGGGGTCACGTGGGGGGGGTCCACTGTTCTGGCACCACGGGGAGGCTTTGTAAACGCACATGGCCCCCGACTTCTATTCCAACCAAATTCTGTCTTCAAAAGCTCAATGGCGCTCCTTCTCTTCTGAGCATTGTAGTGCGCCAGCAGATCACTTGATGTCCACACATTGGGTATTTCCATACTCAGAAGAAATGGGGTTACAAATTTTGGGGGTCATTTTCTCCTATCACCCCTTGTAAAAAATATAAAATGTGGGGGAAAACCAGCAATTTAGTGAAAAAATATTTTTTTTTCATTTACACATCCGACTTTAGCAAAAAGTCGTCAAACACCTGTGAGGTTTTAAGGCTCACTGTACCCCTTGATGTGTTCCTTGAGGGGTGTAGTTTCTAAAATAGTATGCCATGTGTTTTTTTTTTTTTTTGCTGTTCTGGCACCATAGGGGCTTCCTAAATGCGACATGCCCCACAAAAACCATTTCAGAAAAACTCACTCTCCAAAATCCCATTGTCGCTCCTTCCCTTCTGAGCCCTCTACTGCTCCCGCCGTACACTTCACATACACATATGAGGTATTTCCTTACTCGAGAGAAATTGGGCTACACATTTTAGGAAGATTTCTCTCCTTTTACCCCTTGTAAAAATTCAAAAACTGGGTCTACAAGAACATGCCAGTGTAAAAAAATGAAGATTTTGAATTTTCTCCTTCAATTTGCTGCTATTCCTGTGAAACACCTAAAGGGTTAACAAACCTTTTGAATGTCATTTTGAATACTTTGGGGGGTGCAGTTTTTATAATGGGGTAATTTTTGGGGTATTTCTAATAAGAAGGCCCTTCAAATCCACTTCAAAATGGAACTGGTCCCTGAAAAATTTTAATTTTAAAAATTTGTGAAAAATTTGATGAAAAAATTGAAAATGTTGCATTTTGCATAAAATTTTGGAATTTTTCACCAAGAAACGATGCAAGTATCGACAAAATGTTACCACTAACGTGAAGTAGAATATGTCACGAAAAAACAATCTCGGAATCAGAATGAAAGGTAAAAGCATTCCAGAGTTATTAATGCTTAAAGTGACAGTGGTCAGATGTGCAAAAAATGGCCGGGTCCTACAGTGAAAATTGTCTGCGTCCTTAAAGGGTTAATCCATCATATGGAGACTTGACATTCAGGGGAGACTGGGAGCACTTAAGGGGACGGGCCATATCGCGCGCATGCACTTCTTCAGACCTGGCACATCACGTCCGGGGGTGTGCTTTTAAAACCAGGACCGAGTGTAGTCATGGAAACCACACAACGTTCCTGGAACATACAGGTAAGTGAGGAGGTAGGGAAGGGGATGGGCAAGGGGAGGGGAAAAGGAAGGACACAAAAACACAGGTACATATGATACATAAGGTAAGTTAAAAGCATACTGAAAAAGGCCATTGACGATTAGGGTCGGTACAAAACAGAAAGGTTATAAAAATATATACTCATGTCTGTTGAAAGCAAAAATGGAATACCGTAAAAGGGTGTCTGAACAGACGTATAACACACTGTTGCATACATTAGAGAAAAAACTTACGGCGATACAATGCACAATTAAAGACACAAAAAGGGACAAGTTCTTATGGGACAAGAAAGATTTCGAGTCCCATCATGTTTTATCCTGGAATAAACAACAAAAATCAACATCTTATATTAAGAATGAACGAACACGATACAGAAAAAAGAAGCCAGGAAAATACAAAGGAAAAAATAAAAAACGTTCTACGGATTATTTTACTACGGATACAGAATCTAGCCAGTCTGATAACAATCGGGAACCACAAGCAGCGACTTCTGAAAATACCCCTTCAGTGAATCCCCCTTTGGGAAAAGGATGCGCCGTGGGGGCTATAAGAAACCCCATGACACAGGAAGAGAAGGAGCGCAGAACAGTGATGTGGCGTCCCCACAATGCGAAAACCTAGTAGTAAATCTAACAGGAGAAGAATTATCCATATCCTCTATACAATCACTGAATAGAGGATTTAAATATGGACTATGCGAATCATTCGATTATACCACCTTTCAAGAGGATCTGTTTAGAGCTACACGTAAACTGTCTTTGAAAAAACATTTTGCAATCACAAAAAATAAAAATATCACATCCACAAAGCCTAAGAGTGAAAGGGTGAAATTCAATGTACGATTAGTCCATTGGGTTTTAGACCTATAAACGACATGACCCCACAGGACATCACAATCTTAGACACTTTGTTGCAGTTAGCAAATGAAGATACCATTTAGTCTGATTTACCGGGTTCTACTGAGGATTTTCGGGGAGGTAACCCTTCAACCTTTAACCCCCCCACCCAATCGGGAGGGTCAATTGACCTTTTCTGCTAAGCAGTATGCAAGGAGGTTAAAGCGTTGATTTACCCCCAATCTCCCTCAAGGAGAACAGACCTCACAGTATCTAAATCAGATAAGGGGGGTTCAATTGTAGTTTGGAAAACCAAAAATTATGAGGGAGAAGCAGAAAAATTGTTAAACCAGAGTGATACATATGAGAAACTCTCATCCAACCCTATTCCTAAAGTCATGAACAAACTGAGGACACATCTACATACTTATGTTGATAAAAATTTGCTAGATATTAAAACAGCAGAGAAATTGTTGCCCACGTCCCCAAAAAATCCCAAATGGTACCTTGTCCCCAAAATTCATAAAAACTGTATTCCCCCACCAGGATGCCCCATAATTGCAGGCATAGGAGCACCTATCCAGTTTCATGGATCTGTTACTCTCCCCCCTCCTATATCAAATACCCACGTTCCTGCGTGACACTGGAGACCTCATTAAGGCATTGGATGGTTTCGCTTGGCAGGACGGGTACTCACTCTGTTCGGTGGACGTGGAGAGCCTGGTCACCCGCATTCCACACAATGCGGCTGTACAGTCTGTCTCAGAGTTTCTTCATAGTACAAACAAATCAGACACATTCATACAGTTTGTTACAGACTCCCTCCAACTGGTTCTTACTAACAATATTTTTCAGTACAACTCCCAATGGTTTAAACAGACACTTGGTACAGCCATGGGGACCCCCATCTCATGTGCTTATACAAACATTTTTTTATGCATTTTTGAACGTAATTACATCTTTTCAAACAGCAACCCTTTTGTAAGATACATTAAACTCCTACTTTGATTTGTGGACGATATTTTTATAGTATGGGATGGAACTCCCACAGAATTTACACTATTCATTGAGTATTTAAACACGAGCAACAATGTTAACATGTTTTTTAAAGCTCAGTTTGGGGGCAATTCTCTGAAATTTTTGGACGTATTAGTTACCATCCATGATAGCACTATCATTACCACAGGTTACCGCAAAAATACATCCGTAAATGCATTACTGCATTATCAGTCATCACACCCAAAACAGTTAATAAACAGTATCCCCTTTGGACAAATGATAAGATTAAAAAGCATTAATAATGATCCCACAATTCTCGACCAGCAATTGGATGAACTAGGAACATGCTTTTTACAGAGAGGTTATCCCCCACATGTCATCACACAGGCTAGAGAACGCATCATACAGTCCCTAGACATACACTGTTTAGTAATAAAAAGAGATCCATTACCCATCAACAAAGATCCTTTTTTGCATTCAAGAACTTACCCCAAAATAGTCATATCAAGCAAGCCATATACAACAATTGGTGTATTATTCAAAGAGACGAGGACATGAAAACAATAGCAGAACAAAAACCAATCATTACATACAAAAAAAATAGAACCATTTCCGATTTCATGAAGCAGACTCGCAACAAAGTACCTAAATCTACTTCTAGCAATTTGCTCACTGACATAAGACCCATTGGAAACTTTAAATGTGGGTCATGGTCCTTTTGCAAGTATAATGCCCAAGCAAAAGAAATACTATTAGGAGGGTATACAGTGAAGGTCAACCAGTTTATAACGTGTATGTCTACCTATGTAGTATACTGCCTTAAATGTACATGCGGTCACTACTACATAGGGAAGACCAAAAGACCCCTATTCCACAGAATAAGGAGACATATTCGTTCCCTGATAACAAAACGGGGATCTATGCGGTTCATCACCCATATGCACGATAGCCACAAGGAAATCCCAAAGCCATCCAATTCTCAGCCTTAGAAAGAGTAGAACAAAACACAGAATATCAGGACAGGCACAAAACATTAATGATCCAAAGAGTCGCGCTGGATTATGCGCACGGACGCAATGGGCGTCATGGGACTAAATGACCATAATGACATGAGTATATTTTTATAACTTTTCTGTTTTATACCGACCCTAATCGTCAATGGCCTTTTTCAGTATGCTTTTAACTTACCTTATGTATCATATGTACCTCTGTTTTTTTGTGTCCTTCCTTTTCCCCTCCCCTTGCCCATCCCCTTCCCTACCTCCTCACTTACCTGTATGTACCGGGAACGTTGTGTGGTTTCCATGACTACACTCCGTCCTGGTTTTAAAAGCAAACCCCCGGACGTGATGAGCCAGGTCTGAAGAAGCGCATGCGCGTGATACGGCCCGTCACCTGAAGTGCTTCCAGTCTTCCCGCTCCCCTGCATGCCAAGTCTCCATATGATGGATTAAAGGAATTTGCTACTACACGGTCAGTGCTCCGCTCTTTTTTTGCTACTATTTTTGCTACTATTGGATCTATATATTTAGTTCACAACGTTTTGAGCATGATACCTAATAGCCATATCACCAACCAGGACTGCAAAAGGGATACGCCGTCACACACGTGGCATAACAGGTGAAATATAGGAAGGTGCGCAGCCACATTCTCTAATGTTTGATATCAATATATAAACAATATACATACAAAATCACATGAACATAATAATATAGTATTTAACTAACAATAAATATATACACTTTACAGAAAACCAACAAAAACAATAGAAAACCCTACCAAAATCCCTACACTAAAACTACCCTCTCCCACACCACGCCTCCTGCACATGGGTCAGAGTCTATACCGTTCGTACACAAAGTCCTGTCCCTAACTGACCCATGTCAGGTCCCCAAAAGAAAAGCAAAACACCACCACCCACAAATACACCCTCCCCACCTAGCACTCCTCCCAACCAACTTACACACAAACTTATACATACTAACATATACACACTGAACCAAAACCACCTTAGGCCCAAGTTTGGTCGCCTGTAAGCCCTTCTTACCATATCAGCTTAAAACAAAACCAAAAGCTAGCGTGCACATGCATTAGCCCACCAACAGGAAGAAGGATGGCAGACTTGATACATCAAAATAATTTAAAACTCTTTCCCTAACTCCCCCCTACAATTTTCCCTAATTCTATCCCTCCATTAAAACAGACCCTACTCTCACACTATCACTATCCCTATAACACTGCCCCTAACCAAAATAAAGGTACTCTACCTAAAAGGTCTAGTACCTAGGGCACATCAAAAGAAAAACCATTCCACAGGAGAGAAGCCCTACTGGTACCAAGACTGCCATACTCTAACGACCTGATCTTCCCGAGGTCACCGGTGATATTCCTACAGACCTCCACCTCGGAGAGGATTTTCTGTTGGGTCGACACTAAACACCGTGCGTTCCACGTGTAGTACCTAACCACTAAGCTAACTAAGAATAAAGTTCCCCGGTCTCGGCCACCCAGGTTCCTAAATGCCCCATAAGCCCACTCCGGATTGGTAATGCCGGCAAGATGACTACAGCCGATGGAAGCACCCACCCTGTTGTAAACCCCTACATTAAAGGGACAATGAAGCAGCGTGCCCCTGCACTCTCCTTGGGGACATCCCCGGTCATCAGAGTTCCTGTACTTCAGGTTGTCCCTCACATACAGCTTCCCCTGAAAGCAGCGCCAGGCCAAGTCCCAAAACTTCTGGGGGATCCTTTTCATGTTCAAAAGATACAACCCCATCCTCAGATCCCGACCTGGGCAATCCTTGAGCGCCAGAGGCTTCTGGAAGTGGGTCAACAGAACCCGTTTGTCAAGGAACTGCCTTGCCTGGGTCCTGATCTCCCACACTCCCAGACCCCACCGACGTATCACCTTCAGAGTCGGGGTAGCGTAAGCCGTAAGATATCTTTGGGGCATACGGAGGTCCTTCACTCGCCCTTCTCTCTCCCGTTCCTGGACGAAAGGCCGAAACCATTCCCTGCAGGAGAGTACCCAAGGAGGAGCCCTGTCTTTCCAGAGGTAGCAATGTAAGCTTTCAAGAAGGTGTTCGTAAAGAACACCACCGAGTTTATCATAGATAAACCCCCTAGTCTCCTCGTGCGGTACGTAACCTCCCTCTTGACTAGGTTCATCCTGTTCCCCCATAACAGTTGGAAAAACAGGCTGTAGATCCTAGTATAGTAAGCCTCTGGCAAGATACATACGCTGCCCAGATAGATAAACAAGGGGAGCAGGTACGATTTGATCAGGTGTACCCTTTCCCTTCGGGTCATAGACCAACCCTTCCACTGGTCCACCTTCTGAGCGGCATCCTTGAGCTTAACATCCCAGTTTTTGGTGGGATAATCATCCTGGCCGAATGTGATGCCTAAGACTTTTGCTGATTATCACGGAAGAAGAAGAAAATTACAGAGCACTCACTCAGGTCTTGCTGCAGTATGCTTCTTTATTCGTTTGTAAGAACCAGTGCAGGAGACAGGGTACGGGGAGGCAGGTGGTGAAAACGCGGGGGTATCGAGCTTGATACCTCAGTTTTCTTCACCACCTGCCTCCCCGTACCCTGTCTCCTGCACTGGTTCTTACGAACGAATAAAGAAGCATACTGCAGCAAGACCTGAGTGAGTGCTCTGTATTTTTCTTCTTCTTCAGTGATAATTTGTTGCTACCTGCTGTTACGTAGCTAGCACCACATCCAGGTACTGCATGACTTCCAGAGACACGTATTGTATATTCCATCCAGTCGCACGCCGCTAGCCCTTTGTCCAGGTAGTGCCGGATTCTTTTCACTACTATATAAGACTTTTGCTGATTCATGGGGCCCTGGAAGGGTGTCCGGGAGATCAAACGTGGGATCCCCCCTCCCAGCCAGAGACTCTCACACTTATCCCAGTTGATCTTAGACCCGGTTGCCTCCAAGTAGCGGTCCACCTCCGACATCACCAAATCGACCTCCTCTCTCTAGGAGACGAAAATAGTGACATCGTCAGCTTACGGCACCATCTCCAGGTGACAGCCGGCTCTGTCAGATTCATCCCGACTCCCGCCAATGGTCCACGATTTGCCCTCCTAAGGAAGGGATCGATCGCGAACACATATAAGAGCGGGCTCAAAGGACAACCCTGACTGACTCCGGACCCCACCTCAAAAGAGCGGCCAGACCACCCGTTCACTAGCAGGAAACTCCCTGCTCCTGCATACAAGAACTTAAGCCAATTAACAAAAGTACTCAGTAAGCCATATCTCAGGAGGATGGACCAGAGATACTCGTGGTTCACCCGATCAAATGCTTTGGCCTGATCTAAGGACAGCAAGTACCCCTTCCAGAGACCTGCACTACTCCGCTCCACTGCCTCCCTGACACTAAGGACAGCACTTAAGGTGCTTCGGCCTGAAACAGTGCAGTGCTGGGCCTCCGAAAGGAGCAGGGGTGCAAACTTCACCAGCCGATTAAACAGTATCTTGGCCAGAAGCTTTCTGTCCATATTGAGAAGAGCTATGGGCCTCCAATTCTCAATACGGCTGGGATCTTTACCCTTTGAGAGAAGAATCAGGGCTGACCTCCTCATTGACTTCGGCAGAGTGCCAGAGGAGAGACACTCATTGAATACCTCAGTCAAGAGGGGAGCTAAAGAAAAGTGGTGGATAAAATCCAGGAAAACAGGAATAACCATACGGCGCTTTTACTCCTTGGACCGATGCAGGCAACAGTCCATATGGCAGGTTAATTTTTATTGTGCAACTTCAAGTTTCGAGCTCGTGCTGAGCTATTCGTCAGGCATATGATCAATAACATTAAAAACAGGTGATTTAAAAGCCCGGGGAAGGAACAACTTCCGGGTCACCAGGTCATTACAATCAATTAATCCAATTCAATACCTTGTTTAAACTTAATAGAATTTCACAAATATCAATGTACATGTGAAACATAAGTTAAACTTGATTACATGTGTACGGCAGATCTTAAAATAAGGGGCTTTAAAAACACTATATAGTGCTGCTACCCCCGTAAGTTGCCCGCGCCAGCCACCTCTGGATGAATGAACTCCAGAGTGAGGCTGGGTAAACAAACTAGAGTAATGTTCCATTCGCTAGATTGTGGCTGCCGGCGGATGTGACAACTCTCATACTGTGTAGGTGTGAGATGAAAGACACGCGCAAACCTGTAAGGCAGCGCTAATACCGAAGGCAGTAAGTATTGTAGTGTCTGATCAATGATCTGACTGGTGTGCTCTGATTGACAAACATATTGCACGGGGATTACTGCTATTTGGCTGACACCTTTATAGTGTAAGTAACGGCATCACCGTGATGCGATCAGTGCTACAGATGCATCAGTGCATGGGACATTAAGGGCTGAATTCAGTATGGTGCCACAATGAGCAAAATTAACTATTTGAGCAGTGTAATTCAAGGATTTAGCAATGTCAGTGATGTTTATGTGAGTGTCATTACACGGGAGCAACTGTTAAGATATTAGTTAGTGTGTTGACATTTGATGTCAGCCGCGGTTAACCGCACTCCATGCTATGGATGTAACATATGTAACAGTGCATGTGCATGTATCTTGTAAGAGCGATGTGCATATAATAGTAATTTATATTAATTTATAATAGGGACTAAAGTTATGTGATTATATGAAACTGTGCCGGCAAAATACGGGGCACCAGTCTGATACAGTCTGATACAATCTGATACAATCAATATAAGCATTGCACTGTTCAGCCTGTCTCAAAGTGGAAGGATGCATACAGTATGGAAAAAATCCCTTTATAAAATAGGTGTGTTATGCACCAATCAGCCCTGAAGTCTGTAAGCTGTTTCCTCTTGCGGTCATAACAAACAAGATGTGACGCTCACATCTAATACAGTTAAATGAATGGATGCAATTAAATCTCATTAACAAAATGTATTACAAAATGTACAGTGGCAAAGAATTGTATGAAAGTTTCAAAAACTAGAACAGTTAATAGACATAAAATATTGAACCATGATAGACTCTAATATTGTCAGGAACAATATATTAATAATAATAAAAATGAAAATAATGATGTTAAATGTCACTTGATAAAAGACCATTCATGGGTAAATATAAATATACAGCCAATACTGGCTGGAACATAAAGTAAAATAATTTAAAAAACATCATATACACCGACGGTTATAATAATAATTGTTGTATTATAATAATAATAATAATAATTGTTGCGAATTGTAGCAAAAAGACATTATTTATACATTAGCTGAGGGAAAACCAACTCATAAACTATGTTTTTTATTTTTTTCTCTTTTTTTAATCATAATTAATAAGGGTTGAGGATATGGACCATGAATTATTCATTGTCACTCATGTTCTATCCAGAACTCAAATAATAGTTTCCACTATTTCATTCAGCCCTTTAGGAGAGATTGTGGACAACTTATACATCCAGTAGACCTCTTTCTTTTTCAAGGTTTCAAAACGATTAACAATATGGCACAACACATGATCTATCAGTGTCACTGAAATTAAGTTTTGTCCTCCGGTATGTAGATTGGCACAATGTCTAGAAACACTTTGTAGCATGAAGCTGTTTCTAATGTTCTGTCTATGCTTATTTAGACGGTTCCTGAGGGGCTGAATGGTCCGACCTATGTATTGTAACCCGCAGACACAATCAAGCAAATAAATAACGAAAGAAGACTGACAGGTAAGCCTATGTTTTAATTTAAATTCTTCACCAGTACTATTAGAGTGGAATGTTTTGATCCCATTTCTTATCTCTTTGCAACACAGGCATCTCACATGGTTACATCGAAATGAACCTGGAGATGTTGTGGAAGGGGTGTTCAAGGTTTTATGTTGTTGTATAATACTGGGAGCAAGAATACTTTTAAGTGTAGGAGCCCGCCTATATGTGACCTGTGGTGCACTCGGTAGCTTTGTGCACAGCAAGTCATCATTTTGCAGGATGTGCCAATGTTTTACCAAAATACTCTTAATATCTGTAGCAGAGTTACAGTATGTGGTGATGAAATTTAATTTGCGTTTGTAAACCTGATCTTTGATGGTATTGATAGTTTTCACTGATGTTAGATATTCAGTTTGGCTTTTATTTTTCACTCTGTTATATGCGTCTCTAATAATGGGTACAGGATAATTCTTCTCTTTAAACCGTTTGGACAATATTCCTGCTTGCTTCCTGAAGGTGTCATCATCAGTGAAATTCTTCCTGATTCTTTTATATTGCCCATACGGGACATTTTTGAGCCACTGTCTGTAGTGGGCACTATGGTAGTCTAGGTAGCTATTCACATCCACCTGTTTGAAATAGGTGGATGTGATGTACATTTCTTCATTATGTGTGATAGTGAGATCCAGGAAGTGTACCTGTTGTTCACTTGCTTCCAAGGTGAAGCTGATACCCCTTTGATTGCTGTTAAGTACCCCCAGGAATCTATCAATAGATTCTCTAGGTCCCTTCCACAGAAAGAAAAGGTCGTCAATATAGCGACAAAATAGCTTAATGTGGGGTGAGAATTCTGTGTTATTAATAATGTGTTCCTTCTCAAACGCCCCCATAAAAAGGTTCGCATAAGCTGTGGCCACCTTGGACCCCATTGCGGTCCCTTTCCGTTGATGGTAGATTGTGCCATTGTATAAAAAATAATTATTTTCAAGAATAAACTGTAAACCCTTGAGTATGAATTCTCTGTGGGGTTGCGTAATAGTTAGGTCGGCTGCAAGAAATTCTTGGATGCATTTGAGCCCAATCTTGTGACCAATGTTGGTATATAAAGATGTTACGTCACAAGTGATGAGGAAAGTTCCTGGTTCCCATTTCATTGTCCTAAGTGTTTCTATTAATTGCGTGGAGTCACGTAAATAGCTGGATAACCGAATGACGTGCTCCTGGAGAAATAGATCGATATAATGTGAGAGATGACAAGCAAGACAATTCGTATTTGAAATGATAGGATGACCCGGTGGGTTATGGATGGACTTGTGGATTTTTGGAAGGAAATAAAAATATGGTTTATTGGTGTGTTGGAATTGCAGATACTTCTGTTCGTTTTTGTCCAGAAGATTGTTTTGTATAGCTGATTCTATAATGATTTGGTATTTTAGTTGGATGTCTTTAAAAGGATCCTTGCCGCTTTTTTCATAAAAGGTTTCATCCGATAATATGTTCATGGCTTCTTGTTCGTAATATTCGAGATCCATGACAACTACACCCCCTCCTTTATCCGCTGACCTCAATACAATATTTTTGTTCCTTTTCAGAGTCTGTAGAGCAAGTTTCTCTTTCTGTGTGAGATTACTTTTTTCACTTTTTTTGCCTTTATGTCTGGTTCTATTGAGGATTTTAAAGTCCTCAAAGACCAAATCTTGAAATACTTTAATATGCGCTCCCTGTGCGTGTATTGGATAAAACGTGGAGGCAAGCTTAACTGGTTGGTGCTTTGATAAATCCGGAGGATCCTGAGATGTTTGTAAGGTCTATTGTTCCAGCTTGATCTGGTTTCGTCAAAAAGAAACGTTGAAGGGTCAGTTTTCTTATAAACCAATTAAAATCAAGAAAGAGTTGGAAGTCGGCCACATTATTGGAGGGGCAAAACGAAAGTCCCTTTCCCAACAAGGTCATCTCATATGGGGTTAACTGATATTTTGAAATGTTAAATATTTTTATACGGTTACTTTTGTCTTCCAATGGTTGAGTGGTTCCATCTTTCAAACCTTCTACTCGCAGGATAGTTTTGCTTTTTCTTTACTTGCCGCCCCTGCACCCTCTACTTCCGTAATTTTTCTTTTTGTTCTGTGCGGGGAAAACATCTCTGGTATTTTGTGTAGTATCTTGGGGGTGCCCCTAAAAAAACAGGGGCTGGTATTACTTGCTATTTCTACTAGTCTTCCGGGTGACAGGAGCGCATTAGCCGACCTCGGGCCACTGATCCCCGAGGGACCCTCAAAGGGGTCGCAGGGCAATTCTTCATGTGTAATGGACTGTACAGTCTCATTTTGAAATGAGTCCAAGGTTAGATTTTTCAAGTAGGGGGCTAGACATCCTTTATAATTAATATTATCCACAACAAGAACCTCTGATGCTGTGGTCTGTAACATTGTCAAATTATCTGGAGGTTTGATTGCCTCATGTATTGATAGATCAAAGTTAATAAGTTGTGTTAGTGAACTGTCATCTGGAGCTTCATCACTTTTTCGGGCCAGTGGAGAGAACACTGGTTTATTAATGTTTTCATGATATTTCTTATATTTATTAAATAAACTCTTACTGGCTTGCAAGAACAAGGAATTCGGTGTAATCAGGGGTTTCTTTTCTGCTGATGACATATTCGTTTTTATAGGTGTTACAAGATTCCGTGGATCTACCGTCCTAATCTCCTTGTTCAGCCGAACGGGGGTTGCTATATCCGACATTCCAGGGGTTGCTATATCCGGCATGCCAGGATTGGTTGTCGTGTCCTTAACCCCTTAACGACGCAGGACGTATATTTACGTCCTGCGCCGGCTCCCGCGATATGAAGCGGGATCGCGCCGCGATCCCGCATCATATCGCGTCGGTCCCGGCGCTAATCAACGGCCGGGACCCGCGGCTAATACCACACATCGCCGATCGTGGCGATGTGCGGCATTAACCCTTTAGAAGCGGCGGTCAAAGCTGACCGCCGCTTCTAAAGTGAAAGTGAAAGTGACCCGGCTGCTCAGTTGGGCTGTTCGGGACCGCCGCGGGGAAATCGCGGCGTCCCGAACAGCTGATCGGACACCGGGAGGGCTCTTACCTGCCTCCCCGGTGTCCGATCGACGAATGACTGCTCCGTGCCTGAGATCCAGGCAGGAGCAGTCAAGCGCCGATAATGCTGATCACAGGCGTGTTAATGCACGCCAGTGATCAGCATAGGAGATCAGTGTGTGCAGTGTTATAGGTCCCTATGGGACCAATAACACTGCAAAAAAATGTAAAAAAAAAGTGTTAATAAAGGTCATTTAACCCCTTCCCTAATAAAAGTTTGAATCACCCCCCTTTTCCCATAAAAAAAATAAAACAGTGTAAAAAAAATAAAAAATAAACATATGTGGTATCGCCGCGTGCGTAAATGTCCGAACTATAAAAATATATCATTAATTAAGCCGTACGGTCAATGGCGTACGCGCAAAAAAATTCCAAAGTCCAAAAAAGCGTATTTTGGTCACTTTTTATATCATTAAAAAATGAATAAAAAGTGATCAAAAAGTCCGATCAAAACAAAAATCATACCGATAAAAACTTCAGATCACGGCGCAAAAAATGAGTCCTCATACCGCCCCGTACGTGGAAAAATAAAAAAGTTATAGGGGTCAGAAGATGACATTTTTAAACGTATAAATTTTCCTGCATGTAGTTATGATTTTTTCCAGAAGTGCGACAAAATCAAACCTATATAAGTAGGGTATCATTTTAACCGTATGGACCTACAGAATAATAAGGTGTAATTTTTACCGAAATATGCACTGGGTAGAAACGAAAGCCCCCAAAAGTTACAAAATGGCGTTTTTTTTTCGATTTTGTCGCACAATGATTTTTTTTTCCGTTTCGCTGTGCATTTTTGGGTAAAATGACTAATGTCACTGCAAAGTAGAATTGGCGATGCAAAAAATAAGCCATAATATGGATTTTTAGGTGGAAAATTGAAAGGGTTATGATTTTTAAAAGGTAAGGAGGAAAAAACGAAAGTGCAAAAACGGAAAAACCCTGAGTCCTTAAGGGGTTAATATTGATATTATCTGTAATGTTATTAGAGGCCTTAGGTGTCTTAATAGTTGAGCCATGTATTTTCTTATGGGTCCCTGGTTTGTATTTGCTGTTAATGTATTGTCTCCCACTGTTCTTATCTTGGTTATCATTCCGTGGAGGCTGTGATACCTGATTCACCATGTCCACCTTAGCTCCTTTTTTCTGGTTGTTCCATGCCCACGGGTTTCCGGATGCATAATCTAGGCGATCTCTTGTCAGTTTGGAGGCTTTTTTCTCTATGAGTTCCCTTTCAATTTTTCTCAACCGATTATTGATGTTGCTATTGATTTTCTGATATTCAGGGTAACACATGAATTGCTTAAGTTGTTCAAGAATGTTTGTGATATTTTCATTCAACCAAAGACATAAACCATCACGTTTTTTGCATACAAATAACAACATCTTAAATGTGCAAGAATCTATGAGTTCATACCACTCTCTGGTATACAAATTGTCATTTTTAAAAGTGGACCCAAATGGTATCCTGAGACCCCTAGGAGTAATGTTCTCTTTGATGTATATATTCAGAAACCTAATGTCTATCTGATGTTGCATTTCATCTTTGAGGTAATCTTCCAGTGATTCGAACAAATCGGTCATTTTTGTAAAATCCTCTTTGTTGATAGTCAGTTGTTCATCGTTGTTGTATACAGTACCTTGTATTGACACTGCCGTGTCAGTGGTGAGCTGTCACGTAATGACAGTCGGTTATGATAATATTCCATCGTGATACAGTAATGGTGTCCACACTAGATGCAGCAACCTCACGGATCTCCGATCCTTCTGATGCCAATGGTACCAGATAAAGCTGAATGTGAAAAAGACCAAAAACAACAAGGTGCGCTCCTAGTGTGGACGGTATAGCAGAGTGGCTTCAATGTGCACAAAAATTGAAGGCTTACCAAATCGTGTTGTGCTAAGAGCACAGCACCTCAGCAGGCATATAGACTCGCAGGAAGAAATGGAGGTCAACAGCCACGGTTTCCTTTCCAGGTTCCTCTCGGTCGCTGGATGGGCAATATCTCACTATCACACATAATGAAGAAATGTACATCACATCCATCTATTTCAAACAGGTGGATGTGAATAGCTACCTAGACTACCATAGTGCCCACTACAGACAGTGGCTCAAAAATGTCCCGTATGGGCAATATAAAGGAATCAGGAAGAATTGCACTGATGATGACACCTTCAGGAAGCAAGCAGGAATATTGTCCAAACGGTTTAAAGAGAAGAATTATCCTGTACCCATTATTAGAGACGCATATAACCTAGTGAAAAATAAAAGCCAAACTGAATGTCTAACATCAGTGAAAACTATCAATACCATCAAAGATCAGGTTGACAAACGCAAATTAAATTTCATCACCACATACTGTAACTCTGCTACAGATATTAAGAGTATTTTGGTAAAACATTGGCACATCCTGCAAAATGATAACTTGCTGTGCACAAAGCTACCGAGTGCACCACAGGTCACATATAGGCGAGCTCCTACACTTAAAAGTATTCTTGCTCCCAGTATTATACAACAACATAAAACCTTGAACACCCCTTCCACAACATCTCCAGGTTCATTTCGATGTAACCATGTGAGATGCCTGTGTTGCAAAGAGATAAGAAATGGGATCAAAACATTCCACTCTAATAGTACTGGTGAAGAATTTAAATTAAAACATAGGCTTACCTGTCAGTCTTCCTTCGTTATTTATTTGCTTGATTGTGTCTGCGGGTTACAATACGTAGGTCGGACCATTCAGCCGCTCAGGAACCGTCTAAATAAGCATAGACAGAACATTAGAAACAGCTTCATGCTACAAAGTGTTTCTAGACATTGTGCCAATCTACATACCGGAGGACAAAACTTAATTTCAGTGACACTGATAGATCATGTGTTGTGCCATATTGTTAATCGTTTTGAAACCTTGAAAAAGAAAGAGGTCTACTGGATGTATAAGTTGTCCACAATCTCTCCTAAAGGGCTGAATGAAATAGGGGAAACTATTATTTGAGTTCTGGATAGAACATGAGTGACAATGAATAATTCATGGTCCATATCCTCAACCCTTATTAATTATGATAAAAAAAGAGAAAAAAAATAAAAAATAAAAAACATAGTTTATGAGTTGGTTTTCCCTCAGCTAATGTATAAATAATGTCTTTTTGCTACAATTCGCAACAATTATTATTATAATAATTAGGGATCGACCGATATCGTTTTTTTAGGGCCGATACCGATAATCGGTGCAGGTTAGGGCCGATAGTCGATAACTTATACCGATATTCCGGTATAAGTTATCGGCTATTTAACCCCCTGCAACACCGCTGCAGATCATTGATTTAAAGCGGGCGCTTTAAATCAATGATCTGCAGTGGCTTTTGCGGGGCCATAGGCCGCCGCCGCCGCCACCACCCGCTTCTCTCCCCTACCTGCCAGGGTGCTCCGGGCCATCCATCCATCGTTCCTGTAGTGTCCGGGGGCGTTCCGGGTGGAGGGTGGTCCGGTCCGGGCTGTCCTTCTTCTCCGGCGGGCCTCTTCTCCACTCTGGGCAGGCTCTGGCCTAGTACGCTGCATAGACGTCGCTGCGCAGTGACGCCCGTGCGCAGCAACGCACCTGACGTCACGGCGTAGCGGCGTCTATGCAGCGTACTAGGCCGGAGCCTGCCCTGAGTGGAGAAGAAGACCGTGGGAGAAGAAGGACAGCGCGGACCGGACCACCCTCCACCCGGAATGTCCCCGGACACTACATGAAGGAAGGATGGCCTGGACCACCCCCATTACGGGTAAGTTTAATTTTTTTATTCACTCGGAGGGTGGGGGAGGTGCCCGACCGGTATAGCGGTATGGGAAAAAATCCATACCGTTATACCGCCTAGCATCACGGTGGGGGGTGCAACGCGGAGCGGTGGGTCGGATGTGCGGTGCGGCGGGTCGAGGGGGTGGCGGTCGCGGTGCGGTGGGGGCGGTGCGGGGGGCGGGGCATTATCGGCTTATCGGCAAGATAATTGCCGATACCGATAATGCCCAAAATCGTGATTATCGGCCGATAATATCGGCCATACCGATAATCGGTCGATCCCTAATTATAATACAACAATTATTATTATAACCGTCGGTGTATATGATGTTTTTTAAATTATTTTACTTTATGTTCCAGCCAGTATTGGCTGTATATTTATATTTACCCATGAATGGTCTTTTATCAAGTGACATTTAACATCATTATTTTCATTTTTATTATTATTAATATATTGTTCCTGACAATATTAGAGTCTATCATGGTTCAATATTTTATGTCTATTAACTGTTCTAGTTTTTGAAACTTTCATACAATTCTTTGCCACTGTACATTTTGTAATACATTTTGTTAATGCGATTTAATTGCATCCATTCATTTAACTGTATTAGATGTGAGCGTCACATCTTGTTTGTTATGACCGCAAGAGGAAACAGCTTACAGACTTCAGGGTTGATTGGTGCATAACACACCTATTTTATAAAGGGATTTTTTCCATACTGTATGCATCCTTCCACTTTGAGACAGGCTGAACAGTGCGATGCTTATATTGATTGTATCAGATTGTATCAGACTGGTGCCCCGTATTTTGCCGGCACAGTTTCATATAATCACATAACTTTAGTCCCTATTATAAATTAATATAAATTACTATTATATGCACATCGCTCTTACAAGATACATGCACTGATGGCACTGTTACATATGTTACATCCATAGCATGGAGTGCGGTTAACCGCTGCTGACATCAAATGTCAGCACACTAACTAATATCTTAACAGTTACTCCCGTGTAATGACACTCACATAAACATCACTGACATTGCTAAATCCTTGAATTACACTGCTCAAATAGTTAATTTTGCTCATTGTGGCACCATACTGAATTCAGCCCTTAATGTCCCATGCACTGATGCATCTGTAGCACTGATCGCATCACGGTGATGCCGTTACTTACACTATAAAGGTGTCAGCCAAATAGCAGTGATCCCCGTGCAATATGTTTGTCAATCAGAGCACACCAGTCAGATCATTGATCAGACACTACAATACTTACTGCCTTCGGTATTAGCGCTGCCTTACAGGTTTGCGCGTGTCTTTCATCTCACACCTACACAGTATGAGAGTTGTCACATCCGCCGGCAGCCACAATCTAGCGAATGGAACATTACTCTAGTTTGTTTACCCAGCCTCACTCTGGAGTTCATTCATCCAGAGGCGGCTGGCGCGGGCAACTTACGGGGGTAGCAGTGCTATATAGTGTTTTTAAAGCCCCTTATTTTAAGATCTGCCGTACACATGTAATCAAGTTTAACTTATGTTTCACATCTACATTGATATTTGTGAAATTCTATTAAGTTTAAACAAGGTATTGAATTGGATTAATTGATTGTAATGACCTGGTGACCCGGAAGTTGTTCCTTCCCCGGGCTTTTAAATCACCTGTTTTTAATGTTATTGATCATATGCCTGACGAAGAGCTCAGCACGAGCTCGAAACTTGAAGTTGCGCAATAAAGAATTAACCTGCCATATGGACTGTTGCCTGCATCTATCCAAGGAGTAAAAGTGCCGTATGGTAATTCCTGTTTTCCTGGATTTTATCCACCACTTTTCATTGCCCATCCAGCGACCGAGAGGAACCTGGAAAGGAAACCGTTGCTGCTGACCTCCATTTCTTCCTGCGAGTCTATATGCCTGCTGAGATGTTGTGCTCTTAGCACAACACGATTTGGTAAGCCTTCAATTTTTGTGCACATTGAAGCCACTCTGCTATACCGTCCACACTAGGAGCACACCTTGTTGTTTTTTGTCTTTTTCACATTCAAGAGGGGAGCTAAAGACTCCTTAAAGGTCCTGTACCACTCGGATGTTGAGCCATCCGGACCTGGCGACTTCTTAGGGGCAAGCCCCTCGATCCCCAGTCTCACTTCCTCTTCCCTGATCTCTTCTGCCAAAACGCCAAGAGAGGGGTCTACCCCTGGCTCAGGAATGGTTTAAGCCAGGAAACCCGACATCACATCCCAATCCAGATCCTTCCTTCCCAAGAGGTGCGAGTAGAAGGATCTGTTGACCTCCAAGATCCCTGATCTGAACCGATTCAGCGATCCTGTACTATCAATCAGTCCTGAAATGACTTTACTACTCACTGACATCTTGCAGTTTCTGTAAGGGTCAGGCGAGCGGTACCTCCCATAATCCCTCTCAAAAACCAAAGATGCATGCCTATCGTACTGACACCTCATCAGCAAGGACTTCCCTCTAGAGATATCCTCTCGGCTACCTCCAGTCGAGAAGAGAAGTTTTTGAGTTTCCTCCTCCAACTCTGATACAGGCGATACCTGTTAAAGGAGTAGTCCAGTGGTGACTCAGTGGTGAGCAACTTATCCCCTATCCTAAGGATAGGGGATAAGTTGCAGATCGCGGGGGGTCCGACCGCTGGGGCCCCCTGCGATCTCCTGTACGGAGCCCCAACAGCCCGCGGGAAGGGGGCGTGTCGACCTCTGCACGAGGCGGCGGCCGACACGCCCCCTCAATTCAACTCTATGGCAGAGCCGAAGCGCTGCCTTCGGCAATCTCCGGCTCTGCCATAGAGATGTATTGAGGGGGCGTGTCGGCCGCCGCCTCGCGCGGGGGTCGACACCCGCTATCTCGGCGGAGAGCCGGGGCCCCGTACAGAGAGATCGCAGGGGGCCCCAGCGGTCGGACCCCCCGCGATCTCAAACTTATCCCCTATCCTTAGGATAGGGGATAAGTTTTTCACCACTGGACTACCCCTTTAAGGGACCTGAGGCTCGAGAGATGGCGGAAGAACCTCACAACCCGCTACTTGAATATCTCCCACCACTCCAACTTATTACTACAAAGATCCAGTAAAGGTACCTGACTCTGAAGAAAATCCTCAAAGGACTGTCTTCTCTCCGCTTCTTCCAGGATGGATGAATTCAGCTTCCAATAACCTTTTCCCATCCGGGGGGTCTCTGAAACATTCAGGGAAAACAAAATCATACAGTGATCGGAGAACTCCACCTCAACCACGGACACTGCGGAAGAGACTGCTTCCTCTTTTAAATAAAATCTATCTATCCTAGACCTGCGACTACCTTGATGATAGGTGAAACCCGCGTGGCCCGAGGGGCTCCAGATGTGGGCGTCCTCTAGGCGAGCTTCGCTAGCTATGCTAATCAGTGCCACACTATCGCAAGTCAGCGGACCATTGGAGCCTCTCCTATCTTGGGACCTTGTGACATTATTGAAGTCCCCTCCATAGATCACTTGCCGACTCGTAAAAAGAAAGGGCTTAATCCTCATAAAGAGATCTTTACGGCCCCGCTTAGTTTGCGGGGCGTAGATGTTAATGAGCCGGAGCTCTTGTCCCTTCATGAAGACATCTATGATCAGGCACCTCCCCATTTCTAATTCAATAACCCGTCTGCATTCGACAGGAGCAGTAAAAAGGACCGCCACCCCACTATGCGGCTCAGCTGCAAGAGACCAGTGGGAGGGACCGTGCCTCCACTCTTTTCTGGCATTTACTAGAGAGGCTAGATCTGACAACCTTGTCTCCTGTAAAAAGAAAATGTCGGCTTCAACACGGCCGAGAAAATCAAATGATGCAAATCTAGCTGTATCAGACTTTATGCTGGCACAATTAATAGATGCCAGCGTCAATGGGGTGAGTGCCACCATTCAAGATGATTGAATTAGATGACCTCACCCTTTACTTCTTTTCCCCCATCTTTTAATCCCCCTCATTCCTCGAAGACGACGAGAGGGCAGGACCACTCTTACATCTTTTTTTTTTTACTCCGATTGGTTCATAAGGTTCCCGTCACGTTCTAGCCCTGCCCTCCGAGGAAGGTGCCTCGACAGGAGAGGGCCTGGTTCCCCCCAGAGGCTCTTTCTCCTGAGGCACCCCGCCCTAACCTTCCCCCTCCAAGAAGGGGGAGGAGATGGTATCGAGGACGAGGTACCGATTTGACAGGTCAATCAGAGGGGGGGCAGTCAGGCTTCCGTTTTGGACCTGGCTCGCAGTACAAGGAACAGAGGGATGTGACTTCTTCTTTCTCACTTTCTTTTTGCCCTTGTCTTTCTTTTTAGGCCTCTTTCCGCTCTCCTCATCCACACTTTCATAGTGGGAGGAATCGGAAGGGTCGGCCATATTGCCTTCCTCTTTATGAAGTCTCCTGATCTCCTCATCCAGCACGTTCTCCTCCAGGGCTTCAGCGGTTACAGAGCCAGCTTCAGGAGCTCCCTACTCCTTCTACGATTTTCCTCCTGCCTTAGTTTGGCGGGGCCCTTTTTCCTCCTCACTAGTCCTGTTGCGTCCCTATCCCTGCCTTTACCCTCCCCAGCCGAGGCAACTTAACAGCTCTTCTCAGCATGAGCGGCCACAGCATTGGCTAAGGCGCTAGGACAACGGCTGAAAGGGTGTCCGAGGACACCACACAGGTGGCACCAGATCTGCCTGCATGATGCGGCCAGATGACCCACACCAGCACACAAAGCGCAGACCTGCACTGTACAGGCTGCGTTAAAGTGGGTGGGGCTGCCACACCTGTGACAGACCTTAGGCTGTCCCTGGTAGAAGACCTGGATCCTATCACGTCCAAGGAAGGCGGCTGACGGAATGTGGGCAACCGTACTCCCTGAACGCTTAAGTTTGACGGAAAACATCCAGGCCCCAGACAAGATCCTGTGCTCATCAAAGTTTTTCTTGGGCATGTCCGTCACATCCCCATACCGTCTGAGCCAGGTCATGGTGTCATAACAAGAAAGCGACTCGTTATGGGTCAAAATGGTCACTTTCTTGACAGAGTTCTGACGGGAAATTGCCTTTACGTCGAAATCCCGCCAGCCGGGCTCGTTCTTCGTCACTTCGTAGTTTGACCAGAAGAGTTCAAGACCATCTGGCCGAACGAAACTGACGTCAAACTCAGACGAACCGTAGGGGCGAATCAGGGCTAAGATGTCACTCGCCCTGAATTCCATCTGAAGGAGGAGCTCAACCACTTTAGCGCGAGGTGGGCACGCATCCTCACTCCTCCAAATCAGATGGACCACATTCCTACTATTATTGTCCTTCCCGGGTGTCGGGAGGGACCAGACCACCTCCCCATTCCGCTCTCGGAAAGCCCCCAAACCGTGCCTCTCTATCCAGAAAGACAGGGCGACCTCACCCCTTCCCTCTACCAGGATAAACCTGTCACCCCTGCGTAGAGCCTCCAGTAGGTGCTGTTGCAAATGGCCCCCAGGGCCGGACAGACACGGGGACCCCCCTGAACCCCCGGCAATGACATCACTATACCTCCTAGGAGCAGTCACTACCAGGGGGGGGGGGGGGTCAGCTGGACCAGAACCAGACCCAGAACCACTAATAACACCATTCACACCACTACTCATGATAAGGATCGATCGAGCGGGGTCTTTCAAATGTGATTGACTGTGCTGCTATATACTTTGCCAAGTGTCGACACAAAAAGATATACACCATACAGGGTATGTTGGTATACACTCTTTCTTAGCATGAAGCTCTGCTGCTCCCAAAAGAGTTCTGTTTATTACAGGAAGTAAATTTGGTTTTTACAAACTGAAAAAAAGGGGAGGGTAAAAGGTAAAATTATGCATCGTTTTATATGCTAATTGGTCATTTGAGCGTGGCGTAGCATTAGTCATTATCTTGCAAGTCCTCTTAGCTTAAGATTTCAGCATCTTTCCACAAAGTCCAATGTTTAGACATCTTGTATCCATAGTCTCCATCTCAAGGCTCTAGTCTTAGTTATAGGCAAAGCGATAAGATGAAATGTTTTGCATTTAACATTCTGATTTATATGGGTTAAAGGATAAGGGAACAGATATTTTTCCAGCAGCAATGGCATTTAAATATTAATATATTGATCAGTCATTAGGGTCATCCCTATCAATTCCCCCTAAAAGATACTGTACATGACATCTCTCCCTATGGTGCGTTCTGCCTGCATGGATGCATACAGGTGGATAAGGCTTGAGGAAAGTGATTAGGGGACTTTTGAGCTCCCTGTGGCAAGCGTGTCCAGGTGTATTATCCTCCTTGGTGAGTAAAAGCCTAGATGTATTTGCAGTCTGGATGCAAAGGAACGCTGAAGAAAGCATTTGCTAAGTCCAGAACAGTAAAAAACTTGGCATCTGGTTGTATCGAGCTGAGCAGAGTATGTCGATTGGGAACAATGGGAGTATCCAGATCTGTGGCAGCATTAATTGCACGAAGGTCATGTACCATGCGGAACTTCTCAGCTTGTCCTTTTGGTGTCTTCTTTACTGGAAACAATGGAGTGTTTGCTGGGGAAATACATTTGATTAAGGCTCCATTCTTGAGAACAGTTGCAATTTGTTCAGAAAGAGAAGTTTCTTGGTTTGCTTTGAGTTGATACTGGGGTACTCTAGGTATCTTGGCTCCAGGTTTAAGAAGACCTTAACAGGCGGAACAGGCAAGAGTCCAGTATCATCTGGGCCTTTGGACCAGACACAGTCAGGAATTTGTTGTAGATGGACATCGGGTATAATCTTTGCTGGGATGTTCATGACCATCAGTGGAGTGGTTAGGATAATTCAAGGTGCATCCCATCATCCTCATATTTATTGGTGGCTTCGAGTTTCAGGAGTAAATTTCAGATCCAGATTTTTTACAATTTCTATCCGGGACTTAATTAGCTGGATTCTCTTGAGTTATTCTGCTGTCGGGTCTTCATTGTTGATTCATCCTGGAGCGGCCTGGGTGTTCAATGAGAGGTCCAGATCGCCATTGGTCCATATTATGATGTTTTGTGATATCATTGGCCTTAGAGTGGCTGAATTAATTCAGTAGTCAGAAGGAAGAGGTCTGGATCTGCAGTGTCGCTGCACATGTCTGATTTTACCACATCTGTAGCAGATTATCTTTCTGACAGGTGATCTTCGAGGGGGATAATTCAGAGCACCGTGCCGTGCAGGAACGGTTTGGAACTGAGAGACATAATTCTGAACCGGGTATTGTGCTGTAGCATATTGACAGATTGACACATCTGAGCTCTTCTTAGTAGGTGCCACTTCAATTTGTTTTTCAATAGCTCTGACAATGAGTAAGAGCTGGTTTGGTTCAAGTGTCACATATTCAGGCCTAGTGTCCATAAGCCTTTTCTTGGTAGCATCATGGAGGCCAGTAACAAAAGTGCTAATGAAGAGTGTCTTATGGAAGTTGCTTCCTAGGTCATAACCTTGATCCTGGAACAGATTATGTAGTCTGGAGAAAAACTTTTCAGCTGATTCCGTAGGTTCCTGAGAGGCATCAGAGAAATTGGTGGAGCTTGAAGCTAGTCTGTCTCTGACCCAGGCTTGTAGGTGTCGGCAGAATTCTATTCCAGAAGAGTGTGTCTCCTCGTCCATAATAGCAGAGCTATCAAGGCTGGGGGAAATGATAGGCCAGAAGGCGTCTTCAGTTCTGATAGAGACTAGATTATTTAAATCCTTCCATACTGATGAATAGGTCTGTTGGATTTGCTTGATTCTTCTGTAAAAAGGCATTGGCTGTTTCTCTGGGTCAGGGAGTTGGGCTACAAGATTATTTATTTGCACTGAGGTAAACAGAACATATTTATAAAGAGTTTCTGAAAGAGGTTTCTCAGACCCTTTATTTCCACCACTATAGGTAAGTGGTATTGACATAGTTTGCGGCGGACTGGATTCACCGAAACTATGCAGGAGATCTCTGGAATCATCAGGCTGTGTGGGTAAGAGTCTAGATGGCGTGGATCTGAGTAATCCATGTTGTAAGTCATGTGAATCATTATGTGGCATTGGGTGTTTACCCAAGAGGTTAGGTTTCTTGAACAAGTTGACAGCATCCACCAGAGCTTGGACTGTTTTGTATTTTTTTTAGATAAGCCTGATTTCTTGCAATGTTGGTATTGGCTTGTGATTCTCAATACTGGACACTATTGCATTGGCACAGATATTAATAGGAAATCCAAAGAGTCCAGAACTGATGGATGGAATGGCCAGAGAGGACATTTCCTGCTCTCCAGCTAGATCAAGAATGTGGTGTATTGTGGACTGAAGCTGCCTTATGCAGGCATCATGTTGGGCAGAGGAATATCTGGGACCAACAACATGTATTATCATGTTGCAAGGCAGTGTCCCAGCGCCTGTAATGACCAGTTGGGAGGTTGAAATGGGGCCTTGTTGTAATACCAACCGATCAGAGTCATGCTGTATACTAGTCCCCCCTGCATGCACTCAGGCAGCTGCAAGGCCATAATTATGCTGAAGATATGGATTTGTAGGGTTAACTATAGCCTGCACTTGCTGGGTTTCCATGGAACCCATGCCAGTCCGGAGTAGGGTGTTATTCCAGATCTTTGTTCCAAGGGCCGGTTGAAAGGATTCAGACACCATACTTGATCTAATGATTTGGTACAATGTACTGTTGGAGGTATGGGAAGGCACATGAAATTGCCCCACAGTAGGTGTGATTGTATTAACAGGTGAAAGTCATATCTTTCCTGGGGACTGATGATGATGATCAGTGTTAGGAGACTGATAGTGTGCATGGGGTTCATCTTGGGCTAGAGGACTGTCTTCACTGGGTACAGAGGTTTGACTTCTTCGTGAGGCACAGCAATTATTAGCAGAATGAAATACAGAGCTTTCCGGTGAAGGCTGATCCGGGAGTGTGTGGGTTTGACTTGGGTAACTCCCTTCCTGAGTCATACCTGGAAAGAGATCAAGTTCTTCAGCACTAGAGGAAGTTTCATTTGGAAACCTCCCAGCAACTGTCAAGTTCTGCTTGGGTGTACTGGATGAAGGCTCATTACACGTAGTAAGTAGATTTGTTGAACCAAGATGGCTGACAGCACAGGAAATGGATTTTGCCACACTTCCTGGGCCTCCAATATGGCTACCGGTACCGGAAGTGGGGCAAGTCACACCTCCGGTCACTCCAATATGGCTGCCAGTACAAAAAGTTACTGTAGTAATATGGCCACCACTATATGGAGGTTGAATAGAATACAGAAGGGTGGGTGCATTTTTTTGGGGGGGCTTCTATTTTTTCAGTATACGGAGGTGCTGTGACAGAACATTGTGGAGCATTTACAGGCCGGGCTTGGTTACAGGAAATACAGTCTTTTACTGAGGGCAGGTTTTGCAGAGCACAATGGGGACACAACAAACAGCTAGAATCATTATCATTGTCACATGGCTCCTCACACCCAGGGAGGAAGGGAGCTTGCAAACTGCTCATATTTTACCCTTTAAAGTTAACCAGTGCAGGAATTGAACAGTTTTAAAGCCTTTTAAGTCTCAGGTTGAGTGAGGGTTGCAAATTACCCTATTAGCAAAATCTCTCAGTGGACTGGCCGTACAAAAATTGGTATCCAGCACTAACAAAATAGTGTGCATTTGTCAACCAAAGTTTGTCTCCTGAAGCTAATCTCTGGTACACAAGAATACTGAACTGATATATTTAATCAGCAGGTGCTAAAAAGCTATCAAGCATACAATAGAGAGGCTACTGGACTGACTGACAGCAGTGCTTTACACAATAGCTATGCCTTGATACCGTTACTGTCTGGTATGTCCCATCAGCCAGTACACCGTTGTCATCTGATACGGTTACTCCGAGTGATACAACACATCTCTCTCTCTCTGTCAATTCAGTTATCAGGAGTACAACATACGCGTAAAAGATATCAGATACACTCCTAATCACCAGAGATAATAATAATAAAAATCTCCAGCACTTTTCTCTTTTTCCCTTGGCCGTATTCCACTGAGCAGATTTTTATTTTTTTTTACTTCAAAAATCAAAATTAAAATCCTTACAAAACATTCTCTGTATTCTAGAATGTCATGTCAGGTTTTCCATACCATGAAAAAAAAAAAAAAAATCTGAAGAAACCTTATTAATCTGTTCAGGACCCAAGACGTATGCATACGTCTTGGCACCCTGGTACTTAAGGACCCAGGACGTATGCATACGTCCTGAGTCATTCCGGTCTCCGCTGCGCGCCGGGCAGAGATCGGAACCGGATGCCTGCTGAAATCATTCAGCAGGCATCCAGGGCAAACGCCGAGGGGGGCCATGTAATCACAACAGCGATCTGCGGCGATACCGGGCTGATCAGGTCTCTGGGACCCGACCACCCGGTAATTTTGTATGATCCCGGTTGTCACAGACAGCCAGGACCATGCTGGCAGCTAGGAGCGAGGAGGAAAGCCTGCCACCTCCTATCCCCTGCGATACGTCGGTTAGCTAACCGACTAATCGCAGGGGGGGGGGTGGTTACTTCCTCCCGCCTTGCCCGGCCCCTGGATGTCCGGAGAGGACGGGAGGAAGACCGGAGGACGCGGCGGGGGACGGGGGAGTGCTGGGGACCGGCCCCAGTACTTACCTCGTCCCTGAAGACCCGGATCCCGGCGGCGTAGGCGTCGGCGACAGGTGAGTTCCTCTTCAGCCGCGGTCGGGCCCTTTACAGCAATGCACGTCGCCGTAAAGCGACATGCATTGCTGTAATGGGACCCTTTATACTACAACTCCCAGCATGCCCAGACAGCCCTTGGCGTCTGGGCATGTTGGGAGTTGCAGTTTTGCAACATCTGGAGGTCCACAGGTTGGAGACCACTGTGCTCTTCCAGATGTTGCAAAACTACACATCCTCAGCATGCCCTTACTGTCCAGGCATGCTGGGAGTTGTAGTTCTGTAACATCTGGCCCTTCAGATGTTGCAGTACTACAACTCCCAGCATGGCTGGACAGTTTTGGCATACTGGGAGTTGTAGTTTTGCAACATCTGGAAGGGCACAGATTGGGAACCACTGTATTAGTGGTCTGCAAACTGTAGTCCTCCAGATGTTGCAAAACTACAACTACAAGCATGCTGGGAGTTGTAGTTCGGCAACATCCGGCTCTAAAAATGTTGCCGAACTACTACTTCCAGCATGCCTGAGAATGTTTGGGAGTTGTGATTTTGCAACAACTGGAGGCACACTGGTTGGGAAACATTGTCTGTTTCCTAACTCAGTGTTTCCCAACCCGTGTGCCTCCAGCTGTTGCAAAACTATAACTACCAGCATGCACTGATAGACTGTGCATGCTGGGAGTTGTAGTTTTGCAACAGCTGGAGGTCCCCCCCCCCCCCCCTGTGAATGTACAGGGTACATTCACATGGGCAGGGGGCTTACAGTGAGTATCAGGCTGCAAGTTTGCGATGCAGCAAATTTTGCGCGGCAGCTCAAACTCGCAGCGGGAAACTCGCTGTAATCCCCCGCCTGTGTGACTGTACCCTAAAAACACTACACTACACTAACACAAAATAAAATAAGTAAAAAACACTACATATACACATACCCCTACACAGCCCCCCTCCCCAATAAAAATGAAAAACGTCTGGTACGCCACTGTTTCCAAAATGGAGCCTCCAGTACTGCCGGACAGCCGTTGATTGTCCAAGCATGCTGGAAGTTTTGCAACAGCTGGAGGCACTCTGTTTGGGAATCACTGGGTAGAATACCCCTATATCTACCC
This sequence comes from Hyla sarda, assembly GCF_029499605.1. Taxonomy (NCBI): domain Eukaryota; kingdom Metazoa; phylum Chordata; class Amphibia; order Anura; family Hylidae; genus Hyla; species Hyla sarda. The sequence goes on along the minus strand of NC_079190.1, from coordinate 309,574,990 downwards.
CTATGCAAATCCCTAATTCAGGCCTCAAATGCGCATGGCACTCTCACTTCGGAGCCCTGTCGTATTTCAAGGCAACAGTTTAGGGCCACATATGGGGTATCTCCGTACTTGGGAGAAATTGCCTAACAAATTTTGGGGGGCTTTTTTTCCTTTCACCCCTTATGAAAAGGTGAAGTTGGGGTCTACACCAGCATGTTAGTGTAAAAAAATAAATTATTTACACTAACATGCTGGTGTTGCCCTATACTTTTCATTTTGACAAGAGGTAAAAGGGAAAAAAAGCCCCCCAAAATTTGTAATGCAGTTTCTCCTGACTACGGAGATACTCCATATGTGGGCGCAAAGTGCTCTGGGGGCGCACAACAAGGCCCAGAAGGGAGAGTGCACCATGTACATCTGAGGTGATTTGCACAGGGGTGGCTGATTGTTACAACGGTTTTGACAAACGCAAAAAAAAAAAAAACACATGTGGCCCCATTTCGGAAACTACAGCCCTCACGGAATGTAATGAGGGGTGCAGTGAGAATTTACACCCCACTGGTGTCTGACAGATCTTTGGAACAATGGGCTGTGCAAATTAAAAATTCTGTACAGCCTACTGTTCCAAAGATCTGACAGACACCAGTGGGGGGTAAATGCTCACTGTACCCCTTGTTACGTTCCTCAAGGGGTCTAGTTTCCAAAATGGTATGCCATGTGTTTTTTTCTTGCTGTCCTGGCACCATAGGGGTTTCCTAAATATGACATGCCCCCGAGCAAAATTTGCTCTCAAAAAGCCAAATATGACTCCTTCTCTTCGGAGCATTGTAGTTCGCCCGTAGTGCACTTCAGGTCAACTTATGGGGTACCCCCATACTCAGAAGAGATGGGGTTACAAATTTTGGGAGGTATTTTCTGCTATTAACTCTTGCAAAAATGTGAAATTTGGCGGGAAACACACATTTTAGTGAAAAAAAATTATTATTTTTTTACATATGCAAAAGTCGTGAAACGCCTGTGGGGTATTACGGCTCACTTAATTCCTTGTTACGTTCCTCAAGGGGTCTAGTTTCCAAAATGGTATGGCATGTGTTTTATTTTATTTATTTTTTTTGCTGTTCTGGCAGTTCTGGAAGTTTTTTTCTTGACATATTCTAATTTATTTTGGTGGTAAATTTTCGGCGTTAATTGCATCCTTTTTTGGTGAAAAATCCAAAAATTTCATGAAAATTTGGAAATTTTTGCATTTTTCTAACCTTGAAGCTCTCTACTTGTAAAGAAAATGGATATTCACAATAAATTTAATTTTTCTTCACAAATACAATATGTCCACTTTATGTTGGCATCATAAAATTGACATATTTTTGCTTTTTGAAAAAATTAGAGGGCTTCAAAATTCATGAAAATTGCTAAATCTGAAGGGACCGATGTTGCAGAACTACAACTCCCAGCATGCCTGGGCAGTCGAGTCATGCTGAGAGTTGTAGTTTGGCAACATCTGGAGGGCTACTGTTTGGGCACCACTGCAACAGTGGTCTCCAAACTGTGACCCTCCAGATGTTGCAAAGTTTCAGTTTGGCCCCCCTAGTGATTGCCACAGTAAAGATCGATTTACTTTCACTTTCAATTCCCCCCCCCCCCCCCACTGTCGATTCCCTACCTGATCAGGCTCCAGCGAAGATCCCAGGTCCCCAGACATCTTCTCCTGCAGGTACGGCCTCCATCTTCTTCCCAGAGCCCCTCGAAATCCAGGGGTGGTCAGAACTCCGTTCTGAGTAATGGCAGGGGATAGGAGGAGATCGCAGCTTTGCGACCTCACTCCTATTCTTTAGGCTGATCGAGGCTGTTGCTGACAGCTCCCATCAGTCCTATTTTCCGGGTGATCGGGTCACAAGAGACCCGATCAGCCCGGAATTGGAGAAAATCGCATGTCTGAATTCTCAGCAGGCATCCGGCTCCGGTCCCCAACCCGCTAGCGGTGAGGACCGGATTTCCCACGGGTGTATGGATACGCCCTCGCTCCTTAAGGACTCGGAATGCAGGGCGTATCCATACGCCCTGTGTCCTGAAGAGGTTAATGCAACATGCCCCCCAAAAACCATTTCTGAAAAACGTACTCTCCAAAATCCCCTTGTGGCTCCTTCGCTTCTGAGCCCTCTACTGCGCCCGCCGAACACTTTTCATAGACATATGAGGTATGTGCTTACTCGAGAGAAATCGGGCAACAGGGCAATACTGGGAGTATACATTTTTTTCCTTTTACCCCTTGTAAAAATTCAAAAATTGGGTCTACAAGTACATGCAAGTATAAAAAATTAATATTGTGAATTTTCTCCTTCACTTTGCTGCTATTCCTGTGAAACACATACAGGGTTAAAACGCTGACTGAATGTCATTTTGAATACTTTGGGGGTGCAGTTTTTATAATGGGGTCTTTTATGGGGTATTTCTAATATGAAGACCCTTCAAATCCACTTCAAACCTGAACTGGTCCCTGAAAAATAGTGAGTTTGAAAATGTTGTGAAAAATTAGAAAATTGCTGCTGAACTTTGAAGCCCTCTGGTGTCTTCCAAAAGCAAAAACACGTCAATGTTATGATTCAAACATAAAGTAGACATATTGTATATGTGAATAAAAAAAAAATTTGTTGGGAATATCCATTTTCCTTACAAGCAGAGAGCTTCAAAGTTAGAAAAATGCAAAATTTTCAAATTTCATAAAATTTGGGGATTTTTCACCAAGAAAGGATGCAAGTTACCAAAAAATGTTACCACTATGTTAAAGTGAAATATGTCACGAAAAAATAATCTCGGAATCAGAATGATAACTAAAAGCATTCCAGAGTTATTAATGTTTAAAGTGACAGTGGTCAGATGTTAAAAAAATGGCCAGGTCCTAAGGTGTAAACTGGCTGGGTCCTTAAGGGGTTAACAGTGCATTTCACATGTTTTGAAATACATGTCCTTGTGCGCTTGTAATAAGCCTTTACACAATATGAGCAAAAGGAAAAAGGGGGGGGGGTTATTTACACGAGGCTGCATAAAATTCTCACAGGCAGATTTAACTCCCTATTTACATCTATTCTAAGATTTATTAACCAGCCACAGCAAGCACCAATGCGTCTAGAACTCACAAATTAGACCATACAGCGGGAAAATATCCTGCCGCTAGGGTTTGTCTTAGAGGTTCGACAAGACCATCTGTTTGGCTTCTCAGAGACGCTCAGTGAACACTGATAAGAGCTACAGATTTATATAATCAGCAGACTTACCGCGTTCTGTAGGGTTGATCAAGCCCTTTGAGCAGCCCGAGATTCCTCTGGATGGTTAAAGCTGTCGCTCCCCCAGACTTGGTCTTCCCACGAGTGCGGTCCTGGGAACAATTTCAGCCTCCCTCGGTTTCGGCAAGGAGTCAACGGCACCAACTGATAAGGATCGATCGAGCAGGGTCTTTCAAATGTGATTGACTGTGCTGATATATACTTTGCCAAGTGTCGACACAAAAAGATATACACCACACAGGGTATGTTGGTATACACTCTTTCTTAGCATGAAGCTCTGCTGCTCCCAAAAGAGTTCTGTTTATTACAGAAAGTAAATTTGGTTTTTACAAACTGAGAAAAAGGGGAGGGTAAAAGGTAAAATTATGCATCGTTCTATATGCTGATTGGTCATTTGAGCGTGGCGTAGCATTAGTCATTATTTTGCAAGTCCTCTTAGCTTAAGATTTCAGCATCGTTCCACAAAGTCCAATGTTTAGACGTCTTGTATCCATAGTCTCCATCTCAAGGCTCTAGTCTTAGTTACAGGCAAAGCGATAAGATGAAATGTTTTGCATTTAACATTCTGATTTATATGGGTTAAAGGGTAAGGGAACAGATATTTTTCCAGCAGCAATGGCATTTAAATATTAATATATTGATCAGTCATTAGGGTCATCCCTTTCACTCTCATCCTCTTTATTTCCATCCACACTACTACCACTCCCATCAACATTCACTCCACTGACACTCCCACATGCACTCCTCTCACCCACAACACTACTACACCCATCAATCTCACATCCTGCACTCTTGTCCTTATCAATAGATTCTGGGCTGGCTGGGACTTGTAGTATGGCTGGCTTTAGTATAGTCTTTCGTACTCGCTTAGCCGCTGCTGGGGTCGACGCCCATGGCTTCTCCTCCATGGCTGATGTTACATCCTGATTCTGGGGCTGCCCCACCGAGCGCACCCCAGCTCCTCCCATAGCACCAGCACCTACTTTGCCCAACTGCATGGTCTCTGTGGATGATCCAGGCGCCCGGACACTCCCCCCCCCCCCTCACAGAGGAGTGCCCCTCAGGGCCCGCAGAACACACTAAACTTGGAGTACCGCCCCCCCCTCCCGAGCGCACAGATCCAAAGCTCTCTGCCACCGACGCCCATACAATCCCCTCCCCTCCTCACAGGGGAGTGCCCCGCAGCGCCGGTAATGCCCACAGCACGCGGGGAACCGCTCCCCGAGCACACATCGGCTTAACTCTCCTCTGGCACTTGGACACACCCCCTGCCACCCTGGGGCAGTCCTGTAGTGCCAGGGCTGCCCACCATGAGCCCATCCCGCCCGTCCCTACCGGCAGGATGGGTGGGCTTTACATTTATTGGGTCTGCAACCATTTCTGACGCCATGCTCTACCCCCCCATGCTGGCTCCGTTCCACCACAGAAATGGGGTCTGGCAGTCTGGAGGGCCCAGCAGCCTGAACCAGCTTTGCAGCTGGGCAAGACTGCTGGAAAGGAACAAACACATACTGCATAGATTCTTGTGTCTTCTGTTTCTTCACTTTCCTCTTCACTGCCACATCCTCACATAGGTCATCACCAAAGGTAACATTTTGGAGGTGGGCTGGAGACCCCTGCATGACTATAGCCCTCAAAAAGCCCCCATCCTCACTCTCCACATCCTCCTCCTTTCTCTCACTCGAAGGAAGCACCACCTGGGCATGTTCAATGTAGCTGTCCACGGTGGTCTGGATGTCACAGGGGGCAGCCACAGGTATAGCATCTTCCTCCACCCTCTCCTCCTCCTTTTCTTCTTCACCACCATCATCACTATCTTCACCACCACTACTCTCCCCATCATCCACCTTACCTGGGGATTTCCCTGGTGGCAAATCGATCTTTATTCACAAGCTTCTCCTGGAAGACACCGCTCCCCTCCAGGATTTCTGCCATCCTCTCCTCCAGCTTTACGATCTCAGCCTTCAGGGCTGTGACTCTTTTCTTCAGCTCTGGCTTATTCCTCCTGGACCCAGAGCTTGCCAGACTTTGGGCCCCATGCAGCTCCTCTCTCGCCAGACTGAGCTCCTTACTGAAGCAGTCATATTCCGCAAACCTTGCGGCCATGTGGGAGCAGTAAGTGGAGCTGGACTCTTTGGGCCCTCTTTCAGCCCACATCTCCACACACTTTCTCCCAGCCTTTCTTCCACTTCTGGATCTCTGGCTGGCACCCGTTGCCGGAGGAGCAGAGCCTGCATTACTGCAGACTCTGCCAGATCTTCTCCCCCGGGCCGGAATGGCTGTTGCTGTTTGCTCTCCACCCCCCACCAGCCTTGAAGAATGGGAGGTGGAGGCCAGGGACGCCATGCAGGGAGGCTCTCCCGAGGAGGCTGCCACACTCCTGGGGAGGCTGATGAAACACCTGCTCTGGTCTGCTGGAAGTCTCTGGAGCACACAAAGAGGCACACCCGAATGAGCTGAACACTGAACTGCTCTGGACTACAGAATGTGCTCTTTGAACAGTTTCTGACATGGACAGAGGTGTCAGCAGAGTACAAGCAAATCCCCATAACAAACCTCTCCTGCTCTGGACAGTTCCTGATAGGGACAGAAGTGTCATCAGAGAGCACTGTGGTCAGACAGAAAAGAACTCCAGAAAGAAATACAACTTCCTGTGGAGCATACAGCTGTTGATAAGTAGTGGAAGAATTAAGATTTTTAAATAGAAGTCATTTACTAATCTATTTAACTCTTTAAAATTTATTTTCCACCGAAGTACCCCTTTAAAACTTGCATCCAAAATTTCTGATATGTGGTAATAGGGTTGTAAAAACCTTATTAACTTGCACTGGAAATACATTGTCATGAGACATAATTCAGGTCCAGACCAAGCTGTGTGAACATAGCCTTAATAGCTATGGAGCTGCCAGAGATAGCTCTTTACTACACCAAAAAACGGACAGCGCTCTGTAATGTGATAACGTAAGGTACTCAGTAAACGCAACAATTGGGGTGCTTACCAAGGAAAGTGTAACTTTGGATAACGCGTGTATATGTGAATCCCTGCTACCCTCCTCGTCACAATCAAAAAACTGAATATTTTAGCAGCTTCCTCCAAATATGGCGGGATTAAAATCAGGCACTGGGAACACATATTAACAAACATATCCTTTCCAATAGTGTTCCCGGCGTCAACTTTTGACCCTTCTGTATTTGGAGAAATACAGAAGGGGAAATACAGAAGGGGATAATAGTATTATAAGTGATAGCCAGCATGGGTTTACTAAGGATAGAAGTTGTCAAACCAATCTAATTTGCTTTTATGAAGAGGTGAGTAGAAGCCTTGACAGAGGAATGGCTGTGGATATAGTGTTTCTGGATTTTGCTAAAGCATTTGATACTGTCCCTCATAGACGTCTGACAGGTAAGTTAAGGTCTTTGGGTTTGGAAATTTTAGTTTGTAACTGGATTGAACACTGGCTCATGGATCGTACCCAGAGAGTGGTGGTCAATGATTCGTACTCTGATTGGTCCCCGGTTATTAGTGGTGTACCCCAAGGTTCAGTACTGGGACCGCTGTTGTTTAATTTATTTATCAATGATATAGAGGATGGTATTAACAGCTCTGTTTCTATCTTTGCAGATGACACCAAGCTTTGTAGCACAGTACAGTCTATAGAGGATGTGCATAAGTTACAAGATGACTTGGATAGACTAAGTGTCTGGGCATCCACTTGGCAAATGAGGTTCAATGTGGATAAATGTAAAGTTATGCATCTGGGTACTAATAACCTGCATGCATCGTATGTCTTAGGGGGGATTAAACTGGCAGAGTCACTGGTAGAGAAGGATCTGGGTGTACTTGTAGATCACAGACTACAGAATAGCATGCAATGTCAGGCTGCTGCTTCCAAAGCCGGCAGGATATTGTCATGTATCAAAAGAGGCATGGACTCAAGGGACAGGGACATAATACTCCCCCTTTATAAAGCATTGGTACGGCCTCACCTGGAATATGCTGTTCAGTTTTGGTCACCTGTCCATAAAAGGGACACTGCGGAGTTGGAAAGGGTGCAGAGACGCGCGACTAAACTAATATGGGGCATGGAACATCTTAGCTATGAGGAGCGATTAAAGGAGTTAAAATTGTTTAGTCTTGAGAAGAGACGTTTAAGGGGGGATATGATAAACGTATATAAGTATATTAATGGCCCATACAAAAAATATGGAGAAAAACTGTTCCAGGTTAAACCCCCCCAAAGGACGAGGGGGCACTCCCTCCGTCTGGAGAAAAAAAAGTTTAGTCTCAAGGGGCGACACGCCTTCTTTACCGTGAGGACTGTGAATTTATGGAACGGTCTACCTCAGGAACTGGTCACAGCAGGAACAATTAACAGCTTTAAAACAGGATTAGATACATTCCTGGAACAAAATAAGATTAATGCTTATGAAGAAATATAAAATCTCATCCCTTCCCCAATATCGCGCCACACCCCTACCCCTTAATTCCCTGGTTGAACTTGATGGACATATGTCTTTTTTCGACCGAACTAACTATGTAACTATGTAACTATGCTGAGTTATTCTGCATTACACTCAGCAGCTGCATAGGCAATGAATGGAGCAGAGGCTTGCATGTGCAACTCGCTGCTCCATTTAAAATAAAGTCAGGCCCCAAGAGGGTTACAGCAGACGGAACCCCTGTGAGTGTTATAACTTGATAAATCCCTTTAACGACATTGGACATAAATGCACGTCATGGTGCCCTGGTACTTGACGCAACAGTACATGAATTTACATCCTGATCTGCATTCACCTCATAAGTGGTGAGTCCTGACTGCTATTAACCCTTTTAGATACCGTGATTAATACTGATTATGGTATCTCAAGCAGTTTCAGGGCTTTGGTGACACTCATTGGACCACCAGCAGCAGGGTAATCCCATGATAGGGTGATTGCTATTAATAATCCCCTATAGGGACAAAAAAATGTAAATAATAAAACCTATAAATGAGCCCCTCCCCAAGTAAATATTTAAATAACCCCCCTTTTCCCATTTTACAAAAAAAGTAATAAAAGTAAAAAAGAATCACATTTGGAATCGCCTCATGCAGCAATGTCCAAACTCTTAATATATAATGTAAATGATCCCGCTCAGTGAACAGCGTAAATGGAATGTCCGTTTATTTGTTCTTGTGTTTTTATGTCCTGGGGTCTGTACAGACATTGGTTTTTATGTCTGCGCAGTTTTTGTTCTAATTCTTCCTGTGCTTGGAAGAGTTAAGGTTCTCATTTTATTGCAGCTCAGGTGTGGCTTTAAATCCCCAGCTATACTTGTATTCTTAGCTGGTGATTTGTGCTATTCTGATCATGTCTGGTTTGCACCTTGTATTTATCTTGTGATATGTATTTGTTTTAGTCATGGTTAAAATGCCTGTGTTTTGTCACTTTTTAGGATTTGCATGTTCGTTCTGTCTTTACCTTGTGATCTTAGTCTGTGTTCACACTGTGAGTATCCTGACCTGTGTCCCTCTACATTGTGGAGTTGGTTTTGAATATATCCTGTCTTATATCTTGAAAAATATTCTGTCTAGTATCCTGACCGGTGTTCGCTCCACGTTGTGGAGTTTGATTTTCTTGTGTCCGTTTTTATAAAGTTTATGATTGCTGATTTTGTGTTTCCTCTCTGCTTTACCATTGGTGTATAGTGTCCTCTGTGCTTGCTTACTGATCTGTGTCCTCTGAACCAGTATCCATTTATGTAAGTGTTCTGTGTATTATTTTTCTGTTTCCTTCCAGGTCAGTATCCTGATCACACACTGGAGTGTGCCCACTGGCTAGGAGTCTATTTGGAGTTATTATTGCTGTCTACTCCTTTTGTGGAATGGGGTGTCCCGTTTGTTTCTGTTCTGTGTCCCAGTGTGAACAGTGTTCTTTGTTTCCTGATGTGTTTTGAGTTTAGCATTCAGTTCATCTGTTTATCCCCTGCATATTCTGGTTTCTGCTGTATACTTGTTTCATATCTAGTCTTGTTGATTTATTCATATCTGCCAATTATCTTGATTCCGGTTTCTGATCTGAATGTTAGTACTCTCATCTAGTCCTGTTTGCCTGTTTATATCCTGCCTGGTTTATCTCTCTGGTGTATCTGCTTGTTTGGTAGCTTTCCCGTTATGTTTATGGCCTGCAACCGACTATGTATATTATTTGTTTTAATGCCCACTTCACTTTAGCTCAGGTAAGGACCGACACCGTTTAGGGCAAATGGGCAGGTCGGCAGTGAGTGTTTTTTTTGGTACAGCTTAGGGCTCACTCTCCCTGTCCCCCCAGTCCGTCATGACAGTAAACATAAATAAAAGTGCAAAATATCTGAATTTTGATCACACCCCAGAAAGAATAAAATAAAAAGTGATCAAAAAGTCAAATATACGCAAAAGCGGTAGCGATAAAAAAAACCACACACATCACTGTGTATCTTATTCACCTTTTCCCTACCCAGAATGTCCCAAATGGTAATAATTTTCCTCTTGGTAGGTAAATGCCCCTTTTGGTATACAGTAGGTAGATCGTTGCCACCCAATAGATAACCAAGTGCCCACCAGTAGGTAGATAGGAGCCACCAGTAGGTAGTGTCTCCTGTAGGTATATATGTGCCTCCAGAAGGTATATATCCCAACTAGGTAGGTAGCACTCTAGTGGGGGTATATATCCCCACACTGATCAATGTTATTAGCTATCTTCTGTACGTCATGGTGCCGTGGTGCTTAACGCACCATGACGTACATTTACGCTCCGCCATGACATTGAGCTCCGGACCGGTGCTCGCGTCATGCACGACAGGTCCTGGCTGCTCTCAGCAGCCAGAGACCCTCCGGTAATGGCGGACATCCGCATTAACCCCTCAGATGCCATGATCAATACAGATCATGGCATCTGCGGCAGTACGGTACTTTAAATAGATGATCGGATCGCCCGCAGCGCTGCCGTGGGGAACCGATCATCCATAATGGCGGACAGAGGTCCCATCACCTTCCTCAGTCCATCTCCAGGGGTCTTCTGCTCTGTTCTTAGATCGAGCAGACCAGAGCAGAAGATAGCCGATAACACTGTAGGTAGGTAGTTGTCCCCCACTAGGTAGCTAGCACTCTCATATATTTGTCCTCTGGTAGGTCTATAGGAGCTTCCCCCTGAAGATAGTTGCCCCTTTAGATAGCCAGGTGCCTCCCTAGTAGGTAGATGTGTGCCCCTTTTAGGTAGATAGGTGCCTCTCCCAGTAGGTAGCTTTTCCTTTGTAGGTGCCTCCTCAGTAGGTAGGTGCCCCCCAGTAGGTACATATTTGCCCCTTTTAGGTAGATAGGTGCCTCTTCCCAATAGGTAGTTTCTCCTCTGTAGATGCCCCCCTGTAGGTAGCCAGATGCCCCCTCCTTAAAAAATAAATAAACATTACTTTCCTCCTCCACTGGTACATGTACTCACAATGTGTGAGGGCATTGTGTGGTCGTCTGAGCTGGGGTTGGAGCCCTGAGTTCTTATGCTGCTCTCAGCCTCCTGACTCAATGTGGCATGTGACCTTCAGGGCAAGCAATGGAGCGAGAAACCAGAGATTATTTGCTCTATAAGCTTTCATAACGACATGCTTTTAAATGAAAATGGCGCTCGCTAGCACCAGGAATCCAGGGAAAGTGCTGGTGATCTTCATTTTACAATTTACATTTGAGCTGAGCTGTGATTGGTTGCTATAGGCAAATAAGACAAGATACATTTGCCTCCTTGTTTTAGTAGCAGCTAGAAACTGTTCCAAATATTATTTTTTAATATTCTGTTAATTTAATGCATTTTATGTTTTATGCAGATTCTAACGGCAGCTACATGTTGAGCTGTGGAACCCCATCAGTGAGGCCTGGTGTTAACAATAAGCAGAACACAAGCCAGCATTGTATTGGTAACATTGTGCAAATAATTTCCTTTTTAATAGCTTTGTTGACTACCAGAAGAAATGTAAAAACATGTTAAATGAACTAACACACACATGATTTTTCTGAAGCATTCGAAGTGCTGCTTTTTAAATTTTTAATTTTTTATTACCTGTGGATATAAGCAGAACTTACTATAAGTGAGCTCTGCACCTAAATGTATTTTTTTGGGCAGTTGAAATACCAACATATTGTACATTTGATATCCATATCCTAGATGTCTGAAACATGTGTATGCAGAAGTTTAACCCCTTAACGACAATGGACATAAATGTACGTCATGATGCCATGGTACTTAACGCACCATGATGTACATTTATGCTCCGCCATGACTGCGAGCACCGGACCGGTGCTCGCGTCATGCACGGCAGGTCCCGGCTGCTATCACCAGCCAGGGACCCGCCGGTAATGGCGGACATCCGCGATCACCCTCAGATCAATAGAGATAACAGCGTCAGCGGCAGTCTGGTTCTTTAAATGGATGATCTGATAGCCCGCAGCACTGCCAGAGGGATCCGATCATCCATAATGGTGGACAGAGGTCCCCTCACCTCTCTCTGTCCGTCTCCATGGGTCTTCTGCTCTGGTCTTAGATCGAGTAGACCAGAGTAGAAGATAGCCGATAACACTGTAGGTAGGTAGCTAGCACTCTCATGCATTTGTCCTCCGGTAGGTCTATAGGAGCTTCCACCTGAAGGTAGTTGCCCCTTTAGATAGCCAGGTGCCTCCCAAGTAGGTAGATATGTGCATGTCTGAGATTGAGCAGACCAGAGCAGAAGATAGCCGATAACACTGATCAGTGCTATGCCCTATGCATAGCACTGAACAGTATTAGCAATCAAAGGACTATTAAAGTGTAAAAATGAAAGTAAAAAAAAAAAAAAAAAAGAATGGGAAAAATCCCCTCCCCCAATAAAAATGTAAATCATCCGTTTTTCCCATTTTACCCCCAAAAAAGCGTAAAAAAATAATTTGGTATCACCACATGTGTAAAAGTCTGAACTATCAAAATATATTGTTAATTATCCCATACGGTGAATAGCGTAAACGTAAAAAAAAATTAAAAGTCCAAAATTGCTGCTTTTTTGTCACATTTTATTACATTTTTTTAAATAAAAAGTAAAACCTAAGCAAAAGTGATACCGATAAAAACTACAGATCACGGTGCAAAAAATGAGCCCTCATACCGCCCCGTATACGGAAAAATGAAAAAGTTATAGGTGGTCAAAATACGGCAATTTCAAACATACTACTTTTTTTAAATAGTTTGGCAGAGTGGGGCAATTATAGAAAGCATATAACATGGGCATCATTTTAATTGTATTGACCCACAGAATAAAGAAAACATGTCATTTTTACCATAAAGTTTACACCGTGAAAACAAAACCTTCAAAAATTTCGGTTTTCTTTTCAATTTTCCCACATAAATAATATTTTTTGGGTTGCGCCGTACAATTTATGGTAAAATAAGTGATTTCATTACAAAGTAAAATTGGTGACGCAAAAAACGAGCCCTCATGTGGGTCTGTGGATGGAAATATAAAAGAGTTATGATTTTTAAAAGGCGAGGAGGAAAAATTGGCCTGGTCCTTAACCCCTTGGGGACCGAGCCCATTTTGATCCTAAGGACCCGAGCATTTTTTCAATTCTGTCCAATAGCATTAATAATTCTGGGATGCTTGTGCGTATGAATTTGATTCAGAGATAGTTTTTTCTGGTTTTTATGTTAGTGGTAAATTTTCGTGGTGAAAAATTCCAAAATTTCATGAAAAAATAAAAGATTTTGCATTTTTATAACTTTGAAGCTCTCTGCTTATCTATTGATTCACATATACAATATGTCTACTTTATGTTTTTAGTTTTTGAAGACATCAGAGGTTTTCAAAGTTCAGCAGCAATTTTTCAAGTAAATTTTAAAACCTGAATTTTTCAGGGACCAGTTCAGTTTTGAAGTGAATTTGAGGGTCTTTATGTTAGAAATACCCAATAAGGGACCCCATTATGAAAACTGCACCCCTCAACATATTCAAAATGACATTCAGAAAGTTTGTTAACCCTTTAGGTGTTTCACATGAATAGCAGCAAAGTGGAGGTGAAAATTCAAAATCTTAATTTTTTACACTAACATGTTCTTGTAGACCCATATTTTTTTTTACAAGGGGTAAAAGGAGAAAAAGCCCCCCCATATATTTAACCCAATTTCTCTTGAGTAAGGAAATACCTCATATGTGGATGTAAAGTGCTTTGTGGTTTCACTAGGCTCAGAAGGAAAGGAGCGACAATGGGATTTTGGAGAGCAAATTTTGCTGAAAAACACCCCTCATGGTATACTATTTGCGAAACTACACCCTTCAAGGAACGTAACAAGTGGTACAGCAAGCCCTAACACCCCACAGGTGTTTGACGAATTTTCAATAAAGTTGGACGTGAAAATGAAAATGTTTATTTTTTTCACTAAAATGCTGATGTTACCCCAAATTTTTCATTTTCACAAGGGGTAATAGGTGAAAATGTCCGCCAAAATTTGAAACACCATTTCTCTCGAGTAAAGATATATATCATATGTGGATGTAAAGTGATCTGCAGGTGCACTAGAGGGCTCAGAAGGGAAGGAGCGACATTGGGCTTTTGGAAAGCCAATTTTGCTGAAATGGTTTTTGGGTGGCATGTCTCATTTAGGAAGCTCCCATGGTGCCAGAACAGCGAAAAACACCCCACATGGCATCCTATTTGGGAAACTACACCCCTCAAGGAACCTAACAAGGGGTACAGTGAGCCTTAACACCCCACAGGTGTTTGATGACTTTGTGTTGGACGTGAAATTAAAAATGTTTTTTTTTTTTTACTAAAATGCTGATGTTACCCCAAATTTTTCATTTTCACAAGGAGTAATAGGTGAAAATGTATCCCAAAATTTGAAACCCCATTTCTCTCGAGTAAGGGAATACCTCATGTGTGGATGTAAAGTGATCTGCGGGTGCACTAGAGGACTCAGAAGGGAAGGAGGGACATTGGGCTTTTGGAAAGCGTATTTTGGTGAAATCGTTTTTGGGGGGAATGTCACATTTAGGTAGCCCCCATGGTGCCAGAACAGTGAAAAACACCCCACATGGCACACTATTTGGGAAACTGCACCCCCCACGGAACCTAACAAGGGGTGCAGTGAGCATTTACACCCCACTGGCGTTTGACAGATCTTTGTAACAGTGCGCTTTGCAAATGAAAAATTACATTCTTCATTTTCACAGACCACTGTTTCAAAAATCTGTCAGTCACCTGTGGGGTGTAAATGCTCACTATACCCCTTGTTCCGTGAGGGGTGTAGTTTCCAAAATGGGCCACCCCTGTGCAAATCACCAGTTTAGGCCTCAAATGTACATAGTGCGCTCTCACTCCTGAGCTTTGTTGTGCGTCCGCAGAGCATTTTACATCCACATTTGGGCTATTTCTGTACTTGGGAGAAATAGTGTTACAAATTTTGGGGGTCTTTATTTCCTTTTACCTCTTAAAATTTTTTTTTTTTTTACACTAACATGCTGATGTAGACCCCAACTTTACCTTTTCAGAAGGGGTACAAGGAGAAAAAGCCCCCCAAAATTTGTGGCGCAATTTCTCCTGAGTACGGCGATACCCCATGTGTGGCCCTATACTGTTGCCTTGAAATACGACAGGGCTCGGAACTGAGAGAGGGCCATGCGCATTTGAGGCCTAAATTAGGGATTTTAATAGGGGTGTACCCGCAAGCGTTACACTTGCCTCCTCCACCAAAAATACTGTGCGTCAGTTTTCCCCAAACAGGGTGCCTCCAGCTGCTTCAAAACTCCCAACATGCCTGGACAGTCAATGGCTGTCTGGCAACACTGGGAGTTGTTATTTTGCAACAACTGGAGGCTCCGTTTTGGAAAAACTGACGTACAAGATGTTTTACATTTTTATTGGGGGCGCAGCGACAGTGTAAGGGTATAGTGTATATGTAGTGTTTTACTCTTTATTTAGGGTTATTGTAGTGTAATGTAGTGTTTTTAGGGTATATTCACACGGCGGAGGTTTACAGTGAGTTTCCCGCTGCAGCAGAAAATTTGTCGCATCTCAAACTTGAAGCAGGAAACTTGCTTTAATCCCCCGCCCATGTGAATGTACCCTGTACATTCACGTGGGGGAGGGGGTGGGGGGGCAAAACTACAACTCATAGTATGCACTGACAGACCATGCATGCTGAGAGTTGTAGTTATGTAACAGCTGGAGGCACCTTGGTTGGGATTGGGAAACACTGAGTTAGGTAACAGACTACCGCAGTGTTTCCGCACCACTGTCTGTTTCCTAACTCAGTGTTTCCCAAACCATGTGCCTCCATCTGTTGCAAAACTACAACTCCCAGCATGCATGGTCTGTCAGTGCATGCTGGGAGTTTAAGTTTTGTAACAGCAGGAGGCATGCAGGTTGGGAAACACTGAGTTAGGAAACAGACAATGTTTTCCAACCAGTGCGCCTCCAGTTGTTGCAATACTACAACTCCCAGCATGCCCAGACAGCCGAAGGGCGTGTTGGGAGTTGTAGTTATGCAACAACTGGAGGAGAACAGTTTGGAGACCACTGTGTAGTGGTCTCCAAACTGTAACCCTCCACATGTTGCAATACTTCAACTCCAAGCATGCCCAGACTTGCTGGGAATTGTAGTTCGGCAACATCTGAAGGGCCAGATGTTGCCAAACTACAACTCCCAGCATGCCTGGACAGTCTCGGCATGCTTTGAATTGACATCTGGTACGCTACAGTTTGGAGACCACTGTATAGTGGTCTCCAAACAGTTCCCTTCCAGATGTTGCAAAACTACAACTCCCAGCATGCTGAGGCCTTCCAGGCATGCTGGGAGTTGTAGTTCTGCAACACCTGAAGGGCCAGATGTTACAGAACTACAACTCCCAACATGCCTGCACAGTCTGGGCCTGCTGAGAGTTGTAGTTTTGCAATATCAGAAAGGACAGTGGTCTCCAAACTGTAGCCCTCCAGCTGTTGCAAAATTACAACTCCCAGCATGCCCAGACAGCCAAAGGCTAGCGTTATATGCCTCCCGAGATGCCCCGAGCGCCGCAGCCCCTTATTATGTTTTATTAATTTATATATTTTTGGTAGACCAATAATTTCTCTTGGTGCGAGTGTTGGGAGGGTGATTCCGCCTAGTGTGTTTTGATACCTATTAGAGTGCGGTTACTGAAAATTATGGTATTAATCCGTTATGGATATATATGTAAACCAAAACAGAGCAAATGGTGCAGTGTTTCAATTTATTTATGTACATCTAGTAATTCATGGCATAAATATCATCTTTTAGTATATGTATACATGCACGTAGGTTACAGAATTACACATATAAAGAGGTTGCTTATCCTTTTGCATTATTTACCCGTGCATGTGTGATATTAACATGCCGTAATCCATCTAATGCATGTAATTTTAACATATATATCCATGTATGTTGTTTTTTGAGTCATTTAGTCAATGAGATAAATTATCCCATTCTACTATTGACCTACACATGCACGATACCAACATACCGCAACCTATTTTGTGCATACTTGTCGATTTTTGCACTTAATGTTTGGAGTATATTCACACTCATAGGATATACACACAGCGAATAACACACTAATGGTAGGATCCAACCCATTCTGTAATACTAACAGATGATATCCATGCCGGGTTTTTATAATTACTACCTATGTCAGGTATTTTATCATGTGACCATCGAGTCTCTATTTTAAATTTGCATGTTGGTCTGTTGAATTTAGTCTACGTTTAAGCTCAAGAGAGAGCGAAACGCGTCAGATTACAACAGTCCTGTGATGTCTGCTTCCTTGCTATGGCATGAATAAAAGCAATCTTTTAGAGCATACCTGGTGCCGGACAATCCTTCCTTCTATACGCTGTTGAAGCCGGGGCGGGACCGGCGGGTCCATGACAGCACAGATGTGTCGGAGATTCGGCTCCGGAGGTGAGCGGACACCACTGCATTTGGATAGTTACATAGTTAGTACGGTTGAAAAAAGACATACGTCCATCAAGTTCAACCAGGGAATTGAAGGGTAGGGGTGTGGCGCGATATTGGGGAAGGGATTTTATATTTCTTCATAAGCATTAAAGGGGTAGTGCAGTGGTGGGGATAAGTTTGAGATCGCGGGGGGTCCGACCGCTGGGGCCCCCTGCGATCTCTCTGTACGGGGGCCAGGCTCTCTGGCCAGATAGCGGGTGTCGACCACCGCACGAAGCGGCGGCCGACACTCCCCCTCAATACATCGCTATGGCAGAGCCGGAGATTGCCGAAGGCAGTGCTCCGGCTCTGCCATAGAGTTGTATTGAGGGGGCGTGTTGGCCACCGCTTCGCGCAGCGGTCGACACGCCCCTTTCCCGCGGGCTGTCGGGGCCCCGTACAGGAGATTGTGGGGGGCCCCAGTGGTCGGACCTCCCGCGATCTGCAACTTATCCCCTATCCTTAGGATAGGGGATAAGTTGTTCACCACTGGATATCTCCTTTAATGTTATATTGTTCCAGGAATGTATCTAACCCTGTTTTAAAGCTGTTAATTTTTCCTGCTGTGACCAGTTCCTGAGATAGACTCTTCCATAAATTCACAGTTCTTATGGTAAAGAAGGCGTGTCGCCCCTTGAGACTAAACCTTTTCTTCTCCAGACGGAGGGAGTGCCCCCTCGTCCTTTGGGGGGGTTTAACCTGGAACAGTTTTTCTCCATATTTTTGTATGGGCCATTAATATATTTGTATACATTTATCATATCCCCCCCTTAAACGTCTCTTCTCAAGATTAAACAGTTGTAACTCCTTTAATCTCTCCTCATAGCTAAGATGTTCCATGCCCCATATTAGTTTAGTCGCGCGTTTCTGCACCCTTTCCAGCTCCACAGTGTCCCTTTTATGGACTGGTGCCCAAAACTGAACAGCATATTCCAGGTGAGGCCGTACCAATGCTTTATAAAGGGGGAGTATTATGTCCCTCGAGTCAATGCCTCTTTTTATACATGACAATATCCAGTTTCCAAACCCAAAGACCTTAACTTACCTGTCAGACGTCTATGAGGGACAGTATCAAACGCTTTAGCAAAATCCAGAAACACTATATCCACAGCCATTCCTCTGTCAAGGCTTCTACTCACATCTTCATAAAAGCAAATTAGATTGGTTTGACAACTTCTATCCTTAGTAAACCCATGCTGGCTATCACTTATAATACAATTATCCCCTATGTATTCCTGTATGTAATCCCTTATAAGTCCTTCAAGCAATTTACCCACAATGCACGTTAAACTTACCGGTCTATAGTTTCCTGGGGAAGACCTAGAGCCCTTTTTGAAGATTGGCACCACATTCACCTTGCGCCAGTCCCTTGGCACAATACCAGACACCAGTGAGTCTCTAAATATAATGAACAGGTGTACAGAGATTACTGAACTTAGTTCTCTAAGAACTCTTGGGTGCAATCCATCTGGCCCTGGAGATTTGCTTACATTTATATTACTTAACTTACATAGTTACATAGTTAGTACGGTCGAAAAAAGACATATGTCCATCAAGTTCAACCAGGGAATTAAGGGGTAGGGGTGTGGCGCGATATTGGGGAAGGGATGAGATTTTATATTTCTTCATAAGCATTAATCTTATTTTGTTCCAGGAATGTATCTAATCCTGTTTTAAAGCTGTTAATTGTTCCTGCTGTGACCAGTTCCTGAGGTAGACCGTTCCATAAATTCACAGTCCTCACGGTAAAGAAGGCGTGTCGCCCCTACCTTACCTTGTACCATTTCTACATTAAGCCAGTTCAATACATTATATGATGTGTTACTAGCACTGACCTGGCCAATGTCAGCCCCTTTTTCCATAGTGTATACAGAACTAAAGAACCCATTCAGTAGCTCCGCTTTCTCTTGATCGCCTGTGACAACCACCCCATTATCATTATTAAGGGGTCCTACATGCTCTGTCCTTGGTTTTTTTGCATTTATATATCTAAAAAAATATTAAGGATTAGTTTTGCTTTCTTAGGCCACCTGTTTCTCATTTAGAATTTTTGCAGTTTTTATTACATTTTACATATTTTATTAAGCTCCTTGTACTGTTTAAATGTTATAGCTGACCCATCAGATTTGTATTTTTTGAAGGCAATTTTTTTGTTGTTTATTGCTTTTTTAACCCCTTAAGGACTCAGCCCATTTTGGCCTTAAGGTCTCAGACAATTTAATTTTTGCGTTTTCATTTTTTCCTCCTCGCCTTCTAAAAATCATAACTCTTTTATATTTTCATCCACAGACTAGTATGAGGGCTTGTTTTTTGCGCGACCAGTTGTCTTTTGTAATGATATCACTCATTATATCATAAATATATGGCGCAACCAAAAAACACAATTTTTGTGGGGAAATTAAAACGAAAAACGCAATTTTGCTAATTTTGGAAGGTTTCGTTTTCACGCCGTACAATTTATCGTAAAAATGAAGTGTGTTCTTTATTCTGAGGGTCAATACGATTAAAATGATACCCATTATTACGTACTTTTATATTATTGTTGCGCTTAAAAAAAATCACAAACTTTTTAACCAAATTAGTACGTTTATAATCCCTTTATTTTGATGACCTCTAACTTTTTTATTTTTCCGTATAAGCGGCGGTATGGGGGCTCATTTTGTGCGCCATGATCTGTACTTTTTTTTGATACCACATTTGCATATAAAAAACTTTTAATACATTTTTTATAATTATTTTTTAAATAAAATGTATTAAAAAAGTAGGAACTTTGGACTTTTTTTTTTTTTTCGTTCACGCCGTTCACCGTACGGGATCATTAACATTTTATTTTAATAGTTTGGACATTTACGCACGCGGCGATACCAAATATGTCTATAAAAAAAAATTTGTACGCTTTTTGGGGGTAAAATAGGAAAAAACGGACGTTTTACTTTTTTATTGGGGGAGGGGATTTTTCACTTTTTTTTTACTTTTACTTTTACATTTTTTTACATTTTTTTTTACACTTGAATAGTCCCCATAGGGGACTATTCATAGCAATACCATGATTGCTAATACTGATCTGTTCTATGTATAGGACATAGAACAGATCAGTGTTTTCGGTGATCTTCTGCTATGGTCTGCTCGATTACAGACCAGAGCAGGAGACGCCGGGAGCCGGACGGAGGAAGGAGAGGGGATGTCCGTGCGGCGTTATGAATGATCGGATCCCCGCAGCAGCGCTGCGGGCGATCCGATCATTCATTCAAATCTCGCACTGCCGCAGATGCCGGGATCTGTATTAATCCCGGCACCTGAGGGGTTAATGGCGGACGCCCGCGAGATCGCGGGCGTCGGCCATTGCCGGCGGGTCCCTGGCTGCAATCAGCAGCCGGGATCAGCCGCGCATGACACGGGCATCGCTTCGATGCCCGTGGTTATGCACAGGACGTAAATGTACGTCCTGGTGTGTTAAGTACCACCTCACCAGGACGTACATTTACGTCCTGCGTCCTTAAGGGGTTAAAATCATTTGTCAGCAATGTAGGATTTAGTTTTAATCGTTTATATTTGTTCCCCTTTGGTATATATTTAGCTGTATAGTTATTTAAAGAGTTGATTTAAAGATGTCCCATTTAGCTTCTGTATCAGTATTTGACAACACCTCCCCCCAGTCTATGTCTTGTAGTGCAGCTCTCAGCCCAGGGAAGTTTGCCTTTTTAAAGTTATAGGTTTTTGCCTTCCCCGCCTGTCTTTGTTTTCTGCATTTTAAGTCAAAAGTAACTATATTGTGGTCGCTATTACCAAGGTTTTCCCGCACAGATCCAACAAGGCATCACTTCTTGTTGGGTCCTCCACAAACTGGCCCATAAAATTATCCTGCAATAAATTAAGGAATTGTCGCCCCTTTGTAGTTTTAGCCAACCCCGGACCCCAATCTATATCTGGATAGTTAAAATCTCCCATTATTACCACTGTACCTGCCCGGGCGGCCCTCTCTATTTGTTTATGCAGCCGACTGTCTATCTCTTCAGTGATATTAGGGGTCTGTAGATTACACCAAATATAATTTTTTTTCAGTATTTCCCTCCTTTTGTAATTCTACCCACAGTGATTCCACATCCTCAGAATTATCACACACTATAACACCGTTCACACTGACTTTCATACCACTTCTTACATACAGACAGACTCCACCACCTTTTCTGTTCATTCTATCTTTGCGAAACAATGTAAACCACTGCAGATTGACAGTCCAGCCATGTCTCAGTGACCCCAACTATATCAATATGTTCCTCCAGTATCAAGGCCTCAAGCTCCCCAATTTTATTTGCTAGGCTTCTGGCATTTGTGAACATACACTTTACATTTCCATCCTTTATGTTATTGGGGTTAATGGGATTCAAGGGTGTAAGTTTTATTTTCCTATGAAGCTTATTCCTATTAACTATTCTAACCCCTCCCTCCGCTCCACCCCCAGGTACATTTATAATTCCCACCTCTCTATCTACACTATCTTCCCCCTCTTTGCTGTAGGTTCCCTCCCCCCAAGTCCCTAGTTTAAACACTCCTCCACCCTTCTAGCCATCTTCTCCCCAAGCAAAGCTGCATCCTCCCCATTGAGGTGCAGCCCGTCCCTACGGTAGAGCCGGTAACCGACAGCAAAGTCAGCCCAGTTCTCCATGAACCCAAACCCCTCCTTCCTACACCAGCTTCTGAGACACTTGTTTACCTCCCTAATCTCCCGCTGCCTCTCTGGTGTGGCTCGTGGTACAGGTAATATTTCAGAAAATATTACCTTGGAGGTCCTTGCCTTAAGCTTGCGGCCTAAGTCCCTGAAATAATTTTTAAGGACACTCCACCTACCTCTTACTTTGTTATTGGTGCCAATATGTACCGGTCTTTGTGACAGATCGCCCTGTCTGTCCCCCTAATAATTGAGTCATGTGATGCTCCTTTAAACTCACCTGGGGCAAGTAACAGGTGTGGGCAATATAAAAATCACACCTGAAAGCAAATAAAAAGGAGAGAAGTTCACTCAGTCTTTGCATTGTGTGTCTGTGTGTGCCACACTAAACATGGACAACAGAAAGAGGAGAAAATATCAATATCAACAATCTGAAAGTTCCAAGTCCATCTCCAGAGATCTAGATTTGTCTTTGTCCACAGTACGCTACATTATCAAGAAGTTAATCCTATATACACACTAGAACACCAATTTCACATAAATAGTAAACTTTATTGAGAACATCATTAAATAAAAACAGTTAAAAGGGACGGTATAGCCAGACAAAAAAGGAATTGGTAAGGCAGGTAGTATATTATTGGTTAGTATAAATGCAAAAATGCAAAACATGACATAGTTATTCTTAACTATAGAGTAGGGCCACCAGTATAACAATAATTATAAGTTACACATAACAATCATGTAAAAGATTGCACCAAAAAACAAAGCTAACCTAAATAAGGAGGTCACTGCATACGTAGCCTCCAGCGAGTGGTCAGGAGAAAGGGGAAAGGCAAGTAATGGTGTGCAATTAGAGCACAGAAAATCAGCATTACCATGAGGCTTCCCCACTCACAAAGCACAGGCTGAGAGACATAGACAGTGTACCTACCTACACAACACCAGTACCCCAACGTCGTTTCGCCGTTTGGCTTCCTCATGGAGTATGACCAAGTCTAGTTTGTGGGGGTATATATACAACATACCAGCCAATAGGGATTTATGAGTAAATCATTCATATACAGTTCACCTGGATCGGTGACATGGTCCCGGTGTCTGGCGCCATCTTGGTGCGCATCGCGCATGCGCGATGACATGGTGCGTCCACCATCGTCATCCCGCGAGACAGAGGGAATAATCCGCGCATGCGCGGTGCGCACCAAGGATCAAGATGTTAACATCAAAAAATACACGAGCGGATATCATAGCATATCCTACCCAGGATAATCAAATAATAATAAATGCAAGAAAGGAGCGCCATTGAGAAGAGAAAAAACAGGAAATAAAAGAAAAGAAAATGAAGAGAACAAAATACAGAAGAGAGCGCACCGCATATATATGCATGTGTCAGGCTACAAGATATATCCAGGCCATTCATAGAGTAGAGGCAGTGTAACGGCCAGACATATATACACACACCCCGTTGGGGGTTCAAACCCCACCTCAGGAGCAAAAATTTTTTTATATATTTTCTCTTTGTTACAATTAAATAGTGAAAAGTGCCACTAAAGGTGCAAGTGAGTATAGGTGAAACATGCATGAAAAAATGTGAAAAAACAGTGCAAAAAGGTGACACAATCAAGATAGTAAGCATATTATTGCTATGTTGCTGGCTGAAACCCTCGCTAATAAAAAACGAAAAAGGAAAAGGGGTATGTGGTATGTGTAATATCAATTCATAAGTGAAAATTAATCATGGGTAGTTGGTTCTAGTGTATGGTGAATGATTAGCATGTATAAAAAATAATTGTATAGTGGATACAAATAATTATGTGCAAAGATAAATATTAGTGATACTGAATGGAAAATTGTGATGTAACCCATATGGTGTATAATCGAGTGTACCTACTCCTAATTAGTGTGTATATGAGCATACAGTGTACTAAAAGTGTATAACAATATGAACATTTTTTATATATAAATTAGATAATTAATAACTGTATGTATAGATGGCAAAGTGTATCAGACAAAACGACTGTTAATCAACACCTCAAAAGACAGAAAAATATATCAATAGTTTTATTCAACAATACTATGTATAACAGTAATTCATATAGTACCCAGTTGCTGGTGGCCCTACTCAATAAAGTGACAAGTGCTTTGCTGCTGATGGTCATCAGTGCTCTCTTCAAATTTCCAAACTCTTTTGGACACAGGACCAATTTTCAAAACCCTATAAAGTGTGAAAAAATATGTATATGTATATATATATAATAAAGAAACAAGGAAAAGAATAAAAAAATGTAAAAAGTTTTTAAAATCATTGAAACCACAAAACTAAAAGCGGGATCAGATAGCAATAACTGGTATTAATAGAAGAGATAGTAGAAAGTCATACTATCATGAAAAATCACAGGTACGAGGCAAAACTATTGTATTCATTAAGGCCATAGGGAGTAGTGGTTCTCAACTTGTAGATCCACATAGTTTCCTTCTGTGCCAAAATCTTTCTCCAGTTACCCCCCCTTGGTCCAGGTACCACTCTATCAATGCCTCTCACCTTGAAGAGGGTGCTGTTACAGTCATGATACTGACGAAAGTGGCGGGGTATGGTCTTTAGCTTCTGTAGATCTATTTCCTCCTTGGCTGCTTCAATTCCTAAAACATGTTCCCGTATTCTCCGACGGAATTCCCTGCAGGTAAGTCCAACATAAATCATGTTACAAGGACAGGTGGCGTAGTAGATTACTCCTGTGGTAATACAAGTAATAGGGTGTGTAATCACATATCTCTTGTCTGTACTTGAATTCCAAAATTCATTTGTGGTTTCTACATTTGGACAGGCTACACACCCCCCACAGGGTTTGCAACCCCATTTTGGTCCCTTTGACCCAAATAGTCGTTGCACTGGTTGTCCTCTATGATGACTGTGGACAAGCATGTCTCTAAGGTTCTTTGACCTCCGATAAGTAATTGAAGGTTTGTGTGATATATATTGAGACAATATCGGGTCCATTTGTAAAATTGGCCAGTGTTTACACAGGGCTCTTTGTAGTTGACGCCACCTGGTGTTGTAAGCAGATATGAATCTCATCTGATCATTTCCCTTTTTCCTCTTGGACTGGGTAAGCAAATTGCCTCTTGATGTGTCCTTGGCTCGTGCATAGCCTCTGGTGATATCCCTTTCTTGATATCCCCGTTCCTTAAAACGTAGAGACAGATCATTAGCTTGTTTTTCAAAATGTTCATCCGTCGAGCAAATCCGTCGGATTCGCAGAAACTGACCTGTCGGGATATTGGAGACAAGTGCATGAGGATGAGAAGAGGAAGCGTGAAGAAGAGTATTGGTAGAGGTTTTTTTACGATACACATCTGTTGAGATATAGCCATCTTGGTCAACATCAAACAGTACATCCAGGAACTCCATTTTCGACCTCCCCCATTTATAAGTCAGTTTTATGTTTAATTCATTAGTGTTCAGATAAGTCATAAATGTGGACAGCTCTTCTACCGTGCCCTGCCAGACAAACAGAATGTCATCTATATAGTGGCCCCACTGTAGAACTTTTTCAATTTGAGGAGCGGGTTCAGTCATGAATATGGTCCTCTCCCACAGCCCCAGGAAAAGGTTGGCGTATGAGGGCGCACAAGACGCCCCCATCGCCGTTCCCTGGAGCTGTAGGAAGACCACATCCCTGAACAGAAAAAAGTTATGCATTAATGCAAACTGAAGAAGTTGTAAAATGAACTCACTCAGTTCTGGGTCTAGATCCGACATCATTAGGTAAAATTGAGTTGCCGCCAGTCCATCTGTGTGTCTGATTGATGTATAAAGAGCTTCCACATCACAAGTGACCAGAAGGGTTTCGTTATCCAACTGAACATCATCCATTCTTTTTAGGATATCTGTGGTATCCTTAACATGAGACGGTAGAGACTCAACGAGGGGTTTTAGGAAATGGTCCACATATCTGCAAATGGGTTCACAAAGAGAGTTATTGCCAGAGACGATTGGACGCCCAGGTGGATTTTCCAACTGCTTGTGTATCTTGGGTAAAAGATATAGTGTCGCAGTGGTAGGGTTCTCTGGCAGTAGGCTCTCTAGTTGTTTTTTCGTAATGAGGTTGCTCTCAAATGCATAACCTAATATATTCGACAGTTCCTCTTTAAATTTTTGCATGGGATTGAATGTCAAGCGTTTGTAACAGAGAGGATCTCTCAGCTGTCTCTGTGCCTCACGTTCATACATGGGTCTGGGCCATAACACGACATTGCCCCCTTTGTCCGAGGGTTTGATAACAATGTCGTCCATTTGGCCCAGCTCCATTAATGCCCTTCTTTGTGTGGGAGTCAAATTATCGCCTTTGCGATTGTTGGGAATTTTTTCAAGCTCAGCAGTTACCAGCCTGACAAAAATATCCACACTAGGGCATATTGTCAGTTGAGGGAAATTAGTGGAAGACATAAGAACATGTTTAGGGAACTTACCCGTATTTGATGTATCCTGTTCCTCTAGGAGATCTTGGAGAGCTTGTAGTGCCTCAGTTTCTGCAGTCGTGTTAAAAAGTGCTGGTGCCTGTGCTAAAGATAAAGGTGCTTGTGTAGAGGAGGGATGAAACAATTTCTTAAAGATTAATTTCCGTGCGAATAGTTGCAGGTCTTTTACCGCTGTAAAGCAATCAAAGGAGGCAGCTGGTGAGAAGGTTAAACCTAAGCTTAAAACCTGCTCCTGTTCGGGAGTTAAGGTATGTTTAGACAGGTTAATTACCTTACGGTTAGTGTCGTTGCTCCTGGTATTGACTCTCTCCTGCCTTTCATTTCTTGTATTTGCTTTATTGCGGTAATTGCGTCGTCTCCCATCATATTGTGCGTTTCTCGCAGAAGACCTGGACGACGCCACAGATTCCACTCCTGTGGAAACGGATGATGAGACTGAAGGTGATCTTTGTCGTCTCTCCACTGGACCCCGTTTCCACTTGTACACCTTGTTATTAGAAAAATCATTGGAGTCTCTTAAAAATTTTTTAGATTTTGTAGCCTTAATCTGTTTTTCCCAGATGGTTTGGGATTCCTCCAAGTCCTGCTTGAATGATGGATAGTCATTATTTGGTAGGATGGCAGCAATATCCGTCTCAGCCTTCTCAATTTGTGTGCCTAGCTCCATAAGTACCTGTGTATTATGTTCCATGATGATCATCATGAGTGTCCTGGAGCAAATATTGCATGCCTCTTCCCATTTCTTAACATAGATTTCTTGGTCGAGACCAAAAGAGGGAAAAATCTGTACTCGTAATCCTCGAGGTATTAAATGTTTATGTAGATAATTCTCCAAAGAGGCCCGATTCCACCAGGTCTTCATCTGACGGTGTGATAGATTCCTTAGAGATTGTTTCAGTTCTCTGATATTGCACTGATCCGGATCATTACTGGCTACCGCTGTCCCAGAGAATAAAAGATTAGCCTGCTCCAACCAAGAAGCTTCCTTAGCCCGAAAGTCCATGATAGACAAACCTTCTGTAAAAATACAGGAAATCAATAATAAATCCAAAGAAAGGGCAAAATAATACCAATATATTTAAAGTCGAGTGTGTTGATGACTAACAGTAAATCCTATATACACACTAGAACACCAATTTCATACATAAATAGTAAACTTTATTGAGAACATCATTTAATAAAAACAGTTAAAAGGGACGGTATAGCCAGACAAAAAAGGAGTTGGTAAGGCAGGTAGTATATTATTGGTTAGTATAAATGCAAAAATGCAAAACATGACATAGTTATTCTTAACTATAGAGTAGGGCCACCAGTATAACAATAATTATAAGTTACACATAACAATCATGTAAAAGATTGCACCAAAAAACAAAGCTAACCTAAATAAGGAGGTCACTGCATACGTAGCCTCCAGCGAGTGGTCAGGAGAAAGGGGAAAGGCAAGTAATGGTGTGCAATTAGAGCACAGAAAATCAGCATTACCATGAGGCTTCCCCACTCACAAAGCACAGGCTGAGAGACATAGACAGTGTACCTACCTACACAACACCAGTACCCCAACGTCGTTTCGCCGTTTGGCTTCCTCAGGGAGTATGACCAAGTCTAGTTTGTGGGGGTATATATACAACATACCAGCCAATAGGGATTTATGAGTAAATCATTCATATACAGTTCACCTGGATCGGTGACATGGTCCCGGTGTCTGGCGCCATCTTGGTGCGCATCGCGCATGCGCGATGACATGGTGCGTCCACCATCGTCATCCCGCGAGACAGAGGGAATAATCCGTGCATGCGCGGTGCGCACCAAGGATCAAGATGTTAACATCAAAAAATACACGAGCGGATATCATAGCATATCCTACCCAGGATAATCAAATAATAATAAATGCAAGAAAGGAGCGCCATTGAGAAGAGAAAAAACAGGAAATAAAAGAAAAGAAAATGAAGAGAACAAATACAGAAGAGAGCGCACCGCATATATATGCATGTGTCAGGCTACAAGATATATCCAGGCCATTCATAGAGTAGAGGCAGTGTAACGGCCAGACATATATACACACACCCCGTTGGGGGTTCAAACCCCACCTCAGGAGCAAAAAATTTTTTATATATTTTCTCTTTGTTACAATTAAATAGTGAAAAGTGCCACTAAAGGTGCAAGTGAGTATAGGTGAAACATGCATGAAAAAATGTGAAAAAACAGTGCAAAAAGGTGACACAATCAAGATAGTAAGCATATTATTGCTATGTTGCTGGCTGAAACCCTCGCTAATAAAAAACGAAAAAGGAAAAGGGGTATGTGGTATGTGTAATATCAATTCATAAGTGAAAATTAATCATGGGTAGTTGGTTCTAGTGTATGGTGAATGATTAGCATGTATAAAAAATAATTGTATAGTGGATACAAATAATTATGTGCAAAGATAAATATTAGTGATACTGAATGGAAAATTGTGATGTAACCCATATGGTGTATAATCGAGTGTACCTACTCCTAATTAGTGTGTATATGAGCATACAGTGTACTAAAAGTGTATAACAATATGAACATTTTTTATATATAAATTAGATAATTTTTCGTGATAGTATGACTTTCTACTATCTCTTCTATTAATACCAGTTATTGCTATCTGATCCCGCTTTTAGTTTTGTGGTTTCAATGATTTTAAAAACTTTTTAAATTTTTTTATTCTTTTCCTTGTTTCTTTATTATATATATATATATACATATACATATTTTTTCACACTTTATAGGGTTTTGAAAATTGGTCCTGTGTCCAAAAGAGTTTGGAAATTTGAAGAGAGCACTGATGACCATCAGCAGCAAAGCACTTGTCACTTTATTGAGTAGGGCCACCAGCAACTGGGTACTATATGAATTACTGTTATACATAGTATTGTTGAATAAAACTATTGATATATTTTTCTGTCTTTTGAGGTGTTGATTAACAGTCGTTTTGTCTGATACACTTTGCCATCTATACATACAGTTATTAATTATCTAATTTATATATAAAAAATGTTCATATTGTTATACACTTTTAGTACACTGTATGCTCATATACACACTAATTAGGAGTAGGTACACTCGATTATACACCATATGGGTTACATCACAATTTTCCATTCAGTATCACTAATATTTATCTTTGCACATAATTATTTGTATCCACTATACAATTATTTTTTATACATGCTAATCATTCACCATACACTAGAACCAACTACCCATGATTAATTTTCACTTATGAATTGATATTACACATACCACATACCCCTTTTCCTTTTTCGTTTTTTATTAGCGAGGGTTTCAGCCAGCAACATAGCAATAATATGCTTACTATCTTGATTGTGTCACCTTTTTGCACTGTTTTTTCACATTTTTTCATGCATGTTTCACCTATACTCACTTGCACCTTTAGTGGCACTTTTCACTATTTAATTGTAACAAAGAGAAAATATGTAAAAAATTTTTTGCTCCTGAGGTGGGGTTTGAACCCCCAACGGGGTGTGTGTATATATGTCTGGCCGTTACACTGCCTCTACTCTATGAATGGCCTGGATATATCTTGTAGCCTGACACATGCATATATATGCGGTGCGCTCTCTTCTGTATTTTGTTCTCTTCATTTTCTTTTCTTTTATTTCCTGTTTTTTCTCTTCTCAATGGCGCTCCTTTCTTGCATTTATTATTATTTGATTATCCTGGGTAGGATATGCTATGATATCCGCTCGTGTATTTTTTGATGTTAACATCTTGATCCTTGGTGCGCACCGCGCATGCGCGGATTATTCCCTCTGTCTCGCGGGATGACGATGGTGGACGCACCATGTCATCGCGCATGCGCGATGCGCACCAAGATGGCGCCAGACACCGGGACCATGTCACCGATCCAGGTGAACTGTATATGAATGATTTACTCATAAATCCCTATTGGCTGGTATGTTGTATATATACCCCCACAAACTAGACTTGGTCATACTCCATGAGGAAGCCAAACGGCGAAACGACGTTGGGGTACTGGTGTTGTGTAGGTAGGTACACTGTCTATGTCTCTCAGCCTGTGCTTTGTGAGTGGGGAAGCCTCATGGTAATGCTGATTTTCTGTGCTCTAATTGCACACCATTACTTGCCTTTCCCCTTTCTCCTGACCACTCGCTGGAGGCTACGTATGCAGTGACCTCCTTATTTAGGTTAGCTTTGTTTTTTGGTGCAATCTTTTACATGATTGTTATGTGTAACTTATAATTATTGTTATACTGGTGGCCCTACTCTATAGTTAAGAATAACTATGTCATGTTTTGCATTTTTGCATTTATACTAACCAATAATATACTACCTGCCTTACCAACTCCTTTTTTGTCTGGCTATACCGTCCCTTTTAACTGTTTTTATTAAATGATGTTCTCAATAAAGTTTACTATTTATGTATGAAATTGGTGTTCTAGTGTGTATATAGGATTTACTGTTAGTCATCAACACACTCGACTTTAAATATATTGGTATTATTTTGCCCTTTCTTTGGATTTATTATCAAGAAGTTTGCAACTTATGACACTGTAGCTAATCTCCTTTAGCTTGGAAGGAAGAGAAAAATTGATGAAAGGTGTGAACGCAGGATAGTCCGTATGGGGGATAAGCAGCCCCAAACAAGTTCCAAAGATATTCAAGCTGTCTTGCAGGCTCAGGGGTATCAGTGTCAGCGCAAACTAACCCCTCCCTCCGCTCCACCCCCAGGTACATTTAAAATTCCCACCTCTCTATCTACACTATCTTCCCCCTCTTTGCTGTAGGTTCCTTCCCCCCAAGTCCCTAGTTTAAACACTCCTCTACCCTTCTAGCTATCTTCGCTCCAAGCACAGCTGCACCCTCCCCATTGAGGTGCAGCTAGCCGACAGTGAAGTCGGCCCAGTTCTAGATTGAACATGTGTTACTGCAATCCTTTTCTGTGAGAAATACTTCATTTTCTTGAAAGATTTTTAGGGTGCCAACATTTACGGCCATGACTGTAGAAAGGGAAAGGGAGGGACAGGGAGCAATATATAGGGAATTATAATGTAGCAGTATATAATGAGGGACAGGGAGCAGTAAATAGGGAGGGATAGGGAGCAGCATATAGAGAGTGACAGGTAGTCGTAAATAGGGAGCAGTATATAGGGAGAGACGGAGCAGTTTATAGGGAGGCACTGGCAGCAGTATATAGGAAGGCATAGGGAGCAGTTTATAGGAAGAGACATGGAGCAGTATATAGGAATAAACAGGGAGCAGTGAATATGGAGCAGTATATAGTGGGGAACAAAGAGCAGCATATAGAGAGGGAAAGGGAGGGACAGGGAGCATTGGATAAGGAGCAGTATATAGGGAGGGATAGGGAGTAGTATGTAGAGAAGGAGAGCGAGAAGTATATAGGGAGAAAAAGAGCAGTATAAAAAGAGTAACAGGAAGCGGTATATTTCAGATAGGGGGTCACTAGGCGCAGTGGCCTGATTTCAGGTCTGTATTCCAGTCTGTATTAGAGATGAGCGATCCAAGCCTGACAAACCCAGTCTCACTCCAAACTTTGGGGTGATAGTGGCTCTCTGAACTTTTGAACATTTCCAGGCTCGGCTGGTGTGAGCCTGGCAATCGCAGTAATTATAGTAGAATGGATGAGAAGCACATAGCAAGTTGGTGCCTAAATGAAAGGAGAAAGTACTGGGAACACTGGGATGATGTCCGTGTAGCCCAGCATACCTGGCACCATTTAGCAAGATCACATGACCCAAAGTTATTCAATCATTGTTTTGCCTTATGTGCAAAACAGTTCCCAGGCCAATGAGTACAGAGCTTAGGGCTGGTTTTAGGAAGCTAATAAAGATTCATGCACTGCATTATGGACACCATTTTGGATAGAGAAAGCTGAGAGCAAGGACTTCTAATCCCAGAAAGCTTTTACAAATCCTACAGAATTTCAAAGCAAGCTGAGCAAAGCATTATTAATCAGTGGGGTGACCTTAGACAGTAACTTTCTGTCATGTGCAGTGCTGTGTACAGTTGGTGCACTACAAATCCCAGCCAGCAGTAAATGAGCCCATGAAAGCTAGCACATTGCAAGCAGAACAAAGCATTGGTCAATTAACTCACCTTAGACAGTGACCTCCTGTCACCTGCAGGACTGTGTCCAGTTGATGCACTACAAATCCCAACCAACAGTGAACGAGCCCATAAATTAACATTACAATACCTACCAAACGGAGCAAAGCAGTGGCTGACCTGTATTTTAATATGAATATGTATTAAAAGTGTTGTGAACAGGGAATATGCATTTAAGGCCAAGTTACATGTATTTTCCAAGTTAAATGAAACATAAAGATTTTGCTCTTGGGTTTAACCCCTGAAGGACGCACGGTTTTTCAGTTTTTGCCTTTTTGTTTTTTCCTCCTTACCTTTTAAAAATCATAACCCTTTCCATTTTCCACCTAACAATCCATATTATGGCTTATTTTTTTGCGTCACCAATTATACTTTGCAGTGACATTAGTCATTTTACCCAAAAATCCACGGCGAAACTGTAAAAAAAATCATTGTGCGTCAAAATCGAAGTAAAAATGCCATTTTGTAATTTTGGGAGCTTCCGTTTCTACGCAGGTCATATTTCGGTAAAAATTACACCTTATCATTATTCTGTAGGTCCATATGGTTAAAATGGTACCCTACTTAGGCTGGGTTCACACTACGATTTGTAACTACGGTTCCCGTATACGGCGTGGTCGACCGCGTTTTTGACTACGGTCGGGAAACCGCATACGGACGAAAAAGCAGCCAACCGGAGGCTGCGGTTCACTCTGGTCGGCTCATAGACATGCATTAAATACGGTTCCCCTATACGGCTGAGTACGGGCGCCGCGATTAAGCCCCGCCCCCCTCCTCCCAACCGTATACGGGAACCGTAGTTACAAATCGTAGTGTGAACCCAGCCTTATATAGGTTTAATTTTGTCGCACTTCTGGAAAAAATCATAACTACATGCAGGAAAATTTATACGTTTAAAAATGTCCTCTTCTGACCCCTATAACTTTTTTATTTTTCCACATACAGGGCGGTATGAGGGCTCATTTTTTGTGCCGTGATCTGAAGTTTTTATCGGTACCATTTTTGTTTTGATCTGACTTTTTGATCACTTTTTATTCATTTTTTAATAGTATGCCCATGTGAATGGACCCTTAGGGTACGTTCCCACCTGGCGTATTTGCT
The DNA here is from genome assembly GCF_029499605.1 of Hyla sarda. Taxonomy (NCBI): domain Eukaryota; kingdom Metazoa; phylum Chordata; class Amphibia; order Anura; family Hylidae; genus Hyla; species Hyla sarda. The sequence continues at coordinate 309,541,369 of NC_079190.1, read as the reverse complement.
GCTGCATATTTTATTTTCCCATTGAAGTCAAAGGGTAGGAAAATACGCAGCAGCAAATATGCAGCAAAATATGCCAGGTGGGAATGCACCCATAGGGTACGTTTACACATTCATATTTTCTGATGCAGACTTGCTATGCTATGTGGGTACCCTAAGGCTTTTTTCTGTGCTATCCCTAAGGCTAAGTTTCCACTTGTTTTTTTTTTTTTTTGTTTTTTTGTTTTCTGCGTTTTTGCATTTCAGTGGAAATTGCATTTTTGGCCCCTTTGGCTATTTTCTAAATTTGTTGGGTACCAAAAAAAAAAGAAAAAAAAAAGGATGTAGTAGGGAGAAATGTATTTCACTTTTCTCTATTTTTTTAAGGTAGTACTACTACTCCCAGCATGGAACAGACTGTTCCATGATAGAAGTAGTAGTACCTGTACTAATAGACAGATCGTCCAGACTGTCACTCCTGACACCCGATGCGATCGTCCATAATATAGCAGAGATGCGGATTGGCCGGATGGTTGCAGCCAATAACCGCTCTCAATGAGAAATATGAATGAGTGATGTTCTATTCATATCACTGGCCGGACGGGGTATAGTGCAGAGATGCGGAGCAAAGGAGAAAGCCGCTCTCTGCAATAGATATGACGATCGCATCGGGTGTCAGGAGTGACACTTGCTGTGATCTGTCCTTAACTGCAGGTACTACTACTCTCAACATGGAGCAAACTCTACTCCATGCTGGGAGCTGTAGTACCTGCATTAATAGTTCGCAGCGAGTGCAACTTCTGATACATCTGTCTATTAATGCAGGTACTACAGCTCCCAGCATGGAGCAGAGTGTGCTCCATGTTGGAAGCAGTAGCACCTGCAGTTAAGGAAAGATCACAGCGGATGTCACTCCTGACACCCGCTGTGATCCTCCTGTATAGTGTATAGATGTGGGCGTCCGCTCTTCTATGTTCACCTGGAGTGATGTATATATGCACCCATTCATATTTTCCACAGAGAGTTGTGATTGGCTGGAACCATCTGGCCAATCACAGCTCTCTGCGGGAAATATAGATAGGTGGATATATATACGGCAGTGCAGGGGACCATAGAAGAGCGGCCGTCCGCATCTATAAATTACAGAAGGATCGCAAGGACCCGGGGCGATCTGTCAATTAGTACAGGTACTACTACTCCCATCATGGGACAGTGTGTTCCCTGCTGGGAGTAGTAGTACTACCTAAAAAATTTAAAAAATAAAGAAAAATGTGAAAAACACACACACACACACACACACACACACACTAGATTTGTATTATTGTCTGCTACATTTTTAGTCCCCTGCTGGCACACATAAATGAATAAAAATTTTGTTATAAAAAGAAACATTTTGTTAAATACAATTTTTTCCATCACTACTGTATCTTTTTTTATTATTATTATTATTTTTTTTTTTATGGTACCCTTCAAAATTTTATTAAAAAAGGTATCTCCATCCCTGTTTTGGATCTCTAAAGTCCAAAAAAGAATAAAAACTGCCTGCAAAAAACGCCAAAGTTAAAACCCACATAGACTTCTATGGGAGAAAAACGCTACGATTTCAGGGAAAAAACGCCATAGGCTCAACATGCTGTGACTTTGTAAAACCATCAAGGAGCTGAAAAGCGCCAAAAAAGATTTTTAAAAAATGCTAAAAGTATTTAAAAAAACGGCAAACTGAAAAACCAAAGTGTAAAAAGAATTTTGTGTTTTGTTTATTGATTTACAGCTAAAATCTGGCTGCAGCGTTTTTTCAGTGAAAAAGTGCCACGGGGGCCGTTTTGGCGTTTTTTTATTTTTTTTGTGCAAAATGCCAAACAAAAAAAAAAATTTGACACCTGCAGTAGTAAGATGCGGTAATCCAGGTTTTATCTAGTTTCTTCAGGATTTTTGGAATACGTCACATCTGTGACATAATTGTTTGTATAAATTCAGTCTATTGTTCAGTTCTATCATGCCTGATGAAAAAAACAGATGGTTTTAAAACGCGTTGCATGTTTTTAAGAATAAAGCACCTTACCGTACAATGTTGTACCCATCTCCTCTGTGACAGCACGATCCAGCTTCCACTTCCAGTCTTCCCTCCCCGTTTCCAGTTACTGCCACACCTGTGACCTGTATAACCGGCTGAGGCGGGACATAGCTCAGCACAGTGTGCTGTGTAGGGGCCCCAGAATTCTTGCGCCAAGGCAGAATAAGAAAAGAAAAACGATGAATAAACACTTAAATTTTAGATCACCTAACTTGTTTCTATTATTTTCTTGTATGCTAGTTTTTATAAGTACTTTTGCAAAATATATAATTTTGCAGTCCTAATTCTGTTTTGTTTTCATTGTTAGAGACCACGGTGACCCATATTAAACAGAAGGCATCCTTCAAGCTTAAGGATTCCAGATGTGGCCTGCGAGTGCGTGGCAGATCAGCACGAGGAGAGGAAAACACAAGACATGGAAGTATGTGAAATGTCACTATGCTTCAATATGGAGAAGGACCAAAGTGGTAGGAAGAGATGTAAAGGAATGGTGGGAAAAGTAGCAAGAGTGAATATCAGAAAAGGAGCATTATATCAAGTAGGGATGAAAACGTTAAAATAGGATTAAACTTCTTTTTAGCACACTCTTAAAAAATTTATTTTTCTCAGGTGCATCTGTACCATGCTCAGATTGTCATCTGACCTATATCCATTTAAAGTGTGACTCTTCTTGGAAGGCTGAAGGTCGCAGCTCACGGTCTACATTAAATAAGGAAGTTACAAGGATTTCACTAGAACTTGAAGCAGAAGTCAAAGTGGATGAAGCAACAGGTAATGGCATGAAATAAGTTCACTGTATATGAGATACTCTGTAATCTGTAAGGTAACAATATAATGCTTGTAAAGTACCTAAACTGCATATCGTGAATGTTGTCACATGATGTGACTGATGATATAATCTACTATATAAAATATTCCACCACTATACTAGGACCATTTTTGAATTACATTAGGGAATAGACCATGCCAATAATGTTATAGGTAAAAAAAAAAGACTAAACACTGATCACCAAAGAAAGTCCAGGTCAGAGCATCAAAGTGAAAAACTCTGAATTAGTGCAAAAAGCTGTTGTTTTGATTGGTTCCCCAATCTGCAGCTGAAAGGGATCAGTAGAAGTGTCACTGGCGAATAAAGAGCAAGGAGAATTCCAATGAAGCCAATCAAAGACAAATGGATACCTGCTATTATAAAGGCTGCAAACCATACAGCCAAATGTGTACTTGCAAAAGAAAAAATATTCAACTGGTCATGGCAAATATATAAAAAAAAATATAATGAACAGAGCAAGTAAAGCCAGTATTTTAACCCCTTAAGCAGTGGCGTTGCTAGGGTTGGTGTCACCCGGTGCGGTAGAAAATGGTGTCACCCCATACCTCCCCCCCCCCCCCCCCTCAGTAAGTTTTAGCCTGTTGTGACAGACACCACTGTTGTAGCGCATTGTGAGAAATTCCAGTATAATAATCAGATATGCCAGTTGCCACAGAATAGGAAAGTGTTAAAGAAGTTTTCACCATTTAAATATACAGCTCCCAGAATTACTTAAAGGGGTACTCCACTGGAAAACATTTACTTTTATATCAACTGGTGCCAGAAAGTTAAACAGATTTTTAAATTACTTCTATTTAAAATCTTAATCCTTACAGTACTTATCAGCTGCTGTATGCTCCACAGGAAGTTGTGTAGTTCTTTCCAGTCTGACCACAGTGCTATTTGCTGACACCTCTGTCCATGTCAGGAACTGTCCAGAGCAGGATAGGTTTGCTATGGGGATTTGCTCCTACTATGGACAGTTCTTGATATGGACAAAGGTGTCAGCACAGAGCACTGTGGTCAGACAGAAAATAAATTAAAAAAGAAAAGAACTTCCTGTGAATCACTTATACAGCAGCTAATAAGTACTGGAAGGATTAAGATTTTTAAATAGAAGTAATTTACAAATCTGTTTAACTTTGTAGCACCAATTGATAAAAAAAAATGTTTTCCAGTAGAGTACCCCTTTGAGCAGTGGTGAAGTTATGCTGGGAGTTGTAGTTTCACTCACCATAACTGTAGAACTTACAAGTGACTACAGCTCTGATAGGACACAGAGAGGAGAATTTACAAGTATTATTTTAAACCTGCCAGACACTGTATCCTCTAAATATAATACTACTATAAACTATACTCTTTGATTATAAACCTTCCATACACCATACCCACTGAATATAATACTACCACACACTGTACATTCTGAATATAATACCAACACATACTGTACACTTTGAATATAAATCTGCCACATACTGTACCCCTGAATATAATACCGCCACACACTGTACCCTCTGAATATAATACTACCACATACTGTACCCTCTGAATATAATACTACCACCCACTGCGCCCTCTGAATATAATACTACTACACACTGTACCTTCTGAATATAATACCATCACATACTGTACCCTCTGAATATAAATCTACCACATACTGTACCCCTGAATATAATACCGCCACACACTGTACCCCTGAATATAATACTACCACCCACTGTACCCTCTGAATATAATACTACCACAAACTGCGCCCTCTGAATTTAACGTTGCCATACAGTGCACCCTCTGAATATAATACCACAACCGCAGTAACACCCCTCAACATCCGTTACCTGATGCTATTACCACGGGAGGGGGGTTTTGGTGGTGTTGCTAGTGGATGATGGGGGTGCTTCTACTGGGGGGGTGTTGCTGGAGGATGATGAGGGTGCAACTGGCCATCCCTCCCTGGCAGTATCACCCCCATCATCCATCCTCCTGGCAGGAGCACCGCCATCATCCACCATCAGGATCTGCTGATGGAGGTGCTACTGCTGGGGGGGGGGGTGTTGCTGGTGGATGATGAGGGTGCTACTGCCAGGGGGGGAGCATTAGGTAGGCAGCAGTTCCCCCACTTTAGGCAGGCAGCAGTTCCCCCACATTAGGTAGCATATTTTCCCCACATTAGGTAGCACAGATTCCCCACATTAGGTAGCAGTTTCCCCACATTAGGTAGCATAGATTCCCCCATTCGGTTGCACAGATTCCCCACATTAGGTAGCACAGACTCCCCACATTTGGTAGCACAGATTCCCCACATTAGGTAGCATAGACTCCGCACATTTGGTAGTAGTTACCCCACATTAGGCCGCAGGTTCCCTTGCAGGTTCCCCACAATGGGTCAAAGTCTCCCCACATTAGATCGCTGTTTAACCCCCCCCCCCCAACAAAAAGAAAAAACACATACAACACAGAGAGACACACACACAAACACACACACAGTCAGAGAGACACACACTCACAGACACACACAGAGTCACACACACACAGAGCCACAGAGTCACACACACAGGAAATAAGGCATACTTGGCACACCAGAAGCCCTCCTACATAATTCCAATAGAAGAAATGATTGTGGGCAGGGGTGTAGTGCTCCTGGGTCCCCCTGCAACACACACACACAGTCACATACACACACACACACACAGTCACATACACACACACACACACACACACATAGAGTCACACACAGTCACATACATACACACACACAGAGTCACACACAGTCACATACATACGCAAACACACACACACACAGGGTCACACACAGACAGAGAGAGCGACAGACACACACACTCACCCATCCAGCGCAGCGCTCCTTCTCTCCTGGCGCCCTGCGAGTGACATCACTGACGTCCCATGCGGTGGTGCTGACGGACGGGCGCACAGCGGCAATGAAAGCCGGGGGGGGGGGGGCAGCTGAGGGATGGGCACACAGCGACGATGAAGGCCTGGAGGGGGGGAGCTGAGGGACGGGCGAACAGCGGCGATGAAGGGCGGGGGTGGGGGGGGTGGTGTTGCTGACAGGGGCACAGCGCAGGTGAATGCCGGAGGGGGGGTGGGGGATGCTGTCGGACGGGCGGGTACAGACGGGGGGTGTCGGTGTAGCTGGGGGGGGGGGGTGCTGCGGAGCATCTTGGTGTCACCCCATTAGGTTGGTGTCACCCCCTGCACCCGGGTCGCAACCCCACTGCCCTTAAGTACTGAGCCCTTTTTCACCTTAAGGATCGGAGCATTTTTTGCAATTCTGACCACTGTCACTTTAAACATTAATAACTCTGGAATGCTTTTACTGATCATTCTGATTCCGAGATTGTTTTTTTGTGACATATTCTTCTTTAACATAGTGGTTAAATTTTATGGTAACTTGCATCCTTTCTTGGTGAAAAATCCCCAAATTTGATGAAAAAATTGAAAATTTAGCATTTTTCTAACTTTGAAGCTCTCTGCTTGTAAGGAAAATGGATATTCCCCCAAAACTTTTTTTGGGATTCACATATACAATGGGGGAGATTTATCAAAGGATTTAGACTGTTTTTTCCTGTCTAAATTTGTCGCACAGAAAGTCGCAGTCTAAATATGTGCGACTTTTCTGCGACTTTTGCTGTAGAGGATTTTTAGAAGATGCATGCAAGTCTATTTTAGATGGAAATGCATTGGAAAATGCATTGATGCTGAATTTATCAAGTGCGACTTTTGTGCGACAAGTCGCATCTGCCCAAAATACACTGAAATGTCAGACCATGTTGGAGCAGGTCTAAATGCAGTTTAAGCTGTAGACCCTGAAGTCTGAGCACAGAATTTATCAAGGGCTGTGAGACCTTTGATTAATTAGGAGCACAATAGACAGGAGACTACCACATACGCTGGTCTATAAGCATACCCAGAATAGACTAGATTGGTAAATGTCCCCCAATATGTCTACTTTATGTTTGCATCATAAAATTGACGTGTTTTTACTTTTGGAAGACACCAGAGGGCTTCAAAGTTAAGCAGCAATTTTCCAATTTTTCACAAAATTTCCAAACTCACTATTTTTCAGGGACCAGTTCAGGTTTGAATTGGATTTGAAGGGTCTTCATATTAGAAATACCCCACAAATAACCCCATAATAAAAAATGCACCCCCCAAAGTATTCAAAATGACATTCAGTTAGCGTTTTAACCCTTTAGGTGTTTCACAGGAACAGCAGCAAAGTGAAGGAGAAAATTCACAATCTTCATTTTTTATACTCGCATGTTCTTGTAGACCCAATTTTTGAATTTTTACAAGTGGTAAAAGGAGAAAATTTTACTTATATTTGTATCCCAATTTCTCTCGAGTAAGCACATACCTCATATGTCTATGTAAAGTGTTCGGCGGGCGCAGTAGAGGGCTCAGAAGGGAAGGAGCGACAAGGCGATTTTGGAGAGTACGTTTTTCTGAAATGGTTTTTGGGGGGCATGCTGCATTTAGGAAGCCCCTATGGTGCCTGAACAGCAAAAAAAAAAACACATGCCATACCCTTTTGGAAACTAGACCCCTTGAGGAACGTAACAAGGAATTAAGTGAGCCTTAATACCCCACAGGTGTTTCACGGCTTTTACATATATAAAAAATAAAAAAAAGTTCACTACAATGTGTGTTTCCCCCCAAATTTCACATTTTTGCAAGGGTTAATAGCAGAAAATATCCCCCAAAATTTGTAATCCCATCTCTTCTGAGTATGGAGGTACCCCATAAGTTGACCTGAAGTGCACTATGGGTGAATACAATGCTCAGAAGAGAAGGAGTCATATTTTGCTTTTTGAGAGCAAATTTTGTTTGGGGGCGTGTCGCATTTAGGAAGCCCCTATGGTGCCAGAACAGCAAAAAAAAAAACACATGGCATACCATTTTGGAAACTAGACCCCTTGAGGAACGTAACAAGGAATAAAGTGAGCATTAATACCCCACAGGGGTTTCACGACTTTTGCATACGTAAAAAAAAATTATATATTTTTTTCACTAAAATGTGTGTTTCCCCCCCCAAATTTCACATTTTTGCAAGGGTTAATAGCAGAAAATACCCCCTCCCCCCCAAAAAAAAAAAAAAAATTGTAACCCCATCTCTTCTGAGTATGGAGGCATCCCATAAGTTGACCTGAAGTGCACTACGGGCGAACTACAATGCTCAGAAGAGAAGGAGTCATATTTGGCTTTTTGAGAGCAAATTTTGCTCGGGGGGCATGTCGCATGTAGGAAGCCCTTATGGTGCCAGGACAGCAAAATAACCCCCACATGACATACTATTTTGGAAACTAGACCCCTTGAGGAACGTAACAAGGGGTACAGTGAGCATTTACCCCCCCACTGGTGTCTGTCAGATCTTTGGAACAGTGGGCTGTACAACATTTTTAATTTGCACAGCCCACTGTTCCAAAGATCTGTTAGACACCAGTGGGGTGTAAATTCTCACTGCACCCCTCATTACATTCCGTGAGGAGTGTCGTTTCTGAAATGGGGTCACATGTGGGGGTTTTGTTTTTTTTGCGTTTGTCAAAACCGCTGTAACAATCAGCCACTCCTGTGCAAATCACCTCAAATGTACATAGTTACATAGTTAGTATGGTTGAAAAAAGACATACGTCCATCAAGTTCAACCAGGGAATTGAAGGGAAGGGTGTAAGGGGAAGGGATGTTGTTTTATAATTCTGCATAAGCATTGATGTTATTTTGTTCCAGGAATGTATCTAACCCTGTTTTAAAGCTATTAATTGTTCCTGCTGTGACCAGTTCCTGAGGTAGACTGTTCCATAAATTCACAGTTCTTATGGTAAAGAAGGTGTGTCGCCCCTTTAGACTAAACCTTTTCTTCTCCAGACGGAGGGAGTGCCCCCTCGTCCTTTGGGGGGCTTTAACCTGGAACAGTTTTTCTCCATATTTTTTGTATGGGCCATTTATATACTTATATAGGTTTATCATATCCCCCCTTAAACGTCTCTTCTCAAGACTAAACAATTGTAACTCCTTTAATCGCTCCTCATAGCTAAGATGTTCCATGCCCCAAATTAGTTTAGTCGCACGTCTCTGCACCCTTTCCAGCTCCGCAGTGTCCCTTTTATGGACAGGCGACCAAAACTGAACAGTATATTCCAGGTGAGGCCATACCAATGCTTTATAAAGGGGTAGTATTATGTCCCTGTCCCTTGAGTCCATGCCTCTTTTTATACATGACAATATCCTGCCGGCTTTGGAAGCAGCAGCCTGACATTGCATTCTAGTCTGTAGTCTGTGATCTACAAGTACACCCAGATCCTTCTCTACCAGTGACTCTGCCAGTTTAACACCCCCTAATACATATGATGCATGCATGTTATTTGAACCCAGATGCATAACTTTACATTTATCCACATTGAACCTCATTTGCCAAGTGGATGCCCAGACACTTAGTCTATCCAAGTCATCTTGTAACCTATACACATCCTCTACAGACTGTACCGTGCTACAAAGCTTGGTGGCATCTGCAAAGATAGAAACAGAGCTGGTAATGCCATCATCTATATCATTGATAAATAAATTAAACAACAGCGGGCCCAGTACAGAACCTTGGGGTACACCACTAATAACCGGGGACCAATCAGAGTACGAATCATTGACCACCACTCTCTGGGTACGATCCATGAGCCAGTGTTCAATCCAGTTACAAACTAAAATTTCCAAGCCCAAAGACCTTAACTTACCTGTAAGACGACTATGAGGGACAGTATCAAATGCTTTAGCAAAATCCCGAAACACTATGGGGGAGATTTATCAAAACCTGTCCAGAGGAAAAGTTGCCCAGTTGCCCATAGCAACCAATCAGCTTGCTTCTTTCATTTTTATCAAGGCCTCTGCAAAATAAAAGAAGCAATCTGATTGGTTGCTATGGGCAACTGGGCAAACTTTCCTTTGCACAGGTTTTGATAAATCCCCACCTATATCCACAGCCATTCCTCTGTCAAGGCTTCTACTCACCTCTTCATAAAAGCAAATTAGATTGGTTTGACAACTTCTATCCTTAGTAAACCCATGCTGGCTATCACTTATAATACAATTATCCCCTATGTATTCCTGTATGTAATCCCTTATAAATCCTTCAAACTATTTACCCACAATGCACGTTAATCTTACCGGTCTATAGTTTCCTGGGGAAGACCTAGAGCCCTTTTTGAAGATTGGCACCACATTCGCCTTGCACCAGTCCCTTGGCACAATACCAGACACAGAGAATCTCTAAATATCATGAACAAGCGTACAGATATTACTGAACTTACCTCTCTAAGAACTCTTGGGTGTAGTCCATCCGGTCCTGGAGATTTGCTTACATTTACTTTACTTAACTTACCTTGTACCATCTCTACATTAAGCCAGTTCAGTACATTACATGATGTGTTACCAGCACTGACCTGTCCAATGTCAGCTCCTCCTTCTTCATAGTATATACAGAACTAAAGAACCCATTCAGTAGCTCCGCTTTCTCTTGATCGCCCGTGACAACCTCCCCATTATCATTATTAAGGGGTCCTACATGCTCTGTCCTTGGTTTTTTTGTATTTATATATCTAAAAAAATATTTAGGATTAGTTTTGCTTTCTTTGGCCACTTGTCTCTCATTTAGAATTTTTGCAGTTTTTATTACATTTTTACAGATTTTATTAAGCTCCTTGTACTGTTTAAATGTTATATCTGACCCATCAGATTTGTACTTTTTGAAAGCTATTTTTTTGTTGTTTGTTGCTCTTTTAACATAATTTGTCAGCCATGTAGGATTTAGTTTTAATCGTTTATATTTGTTCCCCTTTGGTATATATTTAGCTGTATAGTTATTTAGAGTTGATTTAAAGATGTCCCGTTTACCTTCTGTATCAGTATTTGACAACACCTCCCCCCAGTCTATGTCCTGTAGCGCAGATCTCAGCCCAGGGAAATTTGCCTTTTTAAAGTTATATGTTTTTGCCTTCCCCGTCTGTCTTTGTTTTCTACATTTTAACTATATTGTGGTCGCTATTACCAAGGTTTTCCCGCACTGTTACATTACCAACCAGCTCTGCGTTGTTGGAAATGATCAGATCCAACAAGGCATCACTTCTTGTTGGGTCCTCCACAAACTGGCCCATAAAATTATCCTGCAATAAATTTAGGAATGTTCTCCCCTTTGTAGTTTTAGCCAACCCCGGACCCCAATCTATATATGGATAGTTAAAATCTCCCATTATTACCACTGTACCTGCCCGGGCGGCCCTCTCTATTTGTTTATGCAGCTGAACTTCTATTTCTTCAGTGATATTAGGGGTTCTGTAGACTACACCAAATATTATTTTTTCAGTATTTCCCTCCTTTTGTAATTCTACCCACAATGATTCCACATCCTCAGAATCATCACACACTATGGCATCGTTCACACTGACTTTCATACCACTTCTTACATACAGACAGACTCCACCACCTTTTCTGTTCGTTCTGTCCTTGCGAAACAATGTAAACCCCTCCAGATTAACAGCCCAGTCATGCGAGGAGTCCAGCCATGTCTCAGTGACCCCAACTATATCAATATGTTCCTCCAGTATCAAGGCCTCAAGCTCCCCCATTTTATTTGCTAGGCTTCTGGCATTTGTGAACATACACTTTACATTTCCATTAGGTTTTACACATATAGTCTCACTAATTTGATTTTCTGAGTTATTGGGGTTAATGTTATTTTTTGAGTTATAAGGGATAATTGTACTATTTAAGTTATTGGGGCTAATGGGATTTTTTGAGTTAATGGGGCTTATTGTAGTTAATGAGTTATTGGGACTAATGGAATTTTTTGAATTATTGGGGTTACAATTTTTCGGGCTACATCTATTTTTACGGCTGGTTTGTAACCCATGGATCTCCTTATCCACTGCTCTTAACCTCCCCCCACAGGACTCCTCTCCACCCACCATTATGTCCTGACCCCTCTCTAACCTATCCATCCCACTGTCTGCTTTCTTTGCTTTATTATCCTCCCCCCACTCACCTAGTTTAAATACTCTGCCACCCCTTCCAGGATTCTCTCCCCCAGCACAGCGGACCCCCTTCCATTCAGGTGCAAATTATCCGTAGAATAGAGTTTGTGCCACAATGAAAAGTCAGCCCAGTGCTCTAAAAACCCTTCCCCCTTACACCACGACTTAAGCCATGCATTTAACTCCCTAAGCTCCCGCTGTCTTTCCTGCGATGTGCATGGCACAGGAAGTATTCCAGAGAACACAACCTTAGAGGTCCTTCCCTTCAGCTTGGCACCTAGTTCCTTGTAACTATTCTTCAAGGACCTCCACCTACCATATATTCTGTCATTGGTTCCCACATGGACCACGACAGCTGGGTCATCCCCAGCCCCCCCTAGTAATTTGTCCACCCTTTTCACCACATGCCGAACCCTGGCACCAGGGAGACAGCAAACCATTCGGTTGAGGTGGTCTTAGCGACAAATTATTCTATCCGTCTTCCTGATTATAGAATCCCCTACCACAACTAACTGTCTTGGCCTACCTTCGTTACCATCCCCCACACTACTAGTTGAGATGTTCCCCCGGTTGTTAGGGAGACCAGTATCCACTAGGGTTGCCATCTCTGATACTGAAGCCCTCGCATCATCGCCCAACTTGGCAATTTTACTTGGGAGATCAGAAGTAGAAGTGGCCTTCCTTTTCCTTGCCACCTTTCCAGTCCCTCTAACTACATAAACCCAACTCCCTACTTGGGCCTCCTGGCTAGTTTCTCCAACCTCCATTTCTACCCCACTAACTGCTTGCTCTGTAAGCAGTCTGCTCCTTTTAAGATTGTCAATCGCCCTCAATGTTGCATTTTGCTCCTCTAGATCTCTAATACGAGCTTCCAGGTGGGCTACATGCTCACATTTTTCACAGCGGTATTCACCCAGAAGCTGCTGTTCCAGAGATGTATACATGTGGCACAATGTGCACTGAAAAAAAACTCCAATCCTGCTGTCCATATCCTTGGTGACAAACAGCCGTTATTAACTATTAAGAAAAACTACTTTTATTAAGGGAGTGTAATACTTACAGTTACAGTGGGTCCTGCTTACAACTCCTGCTTTTTAAACTTCTGCGTACAAAAATTCTCAGATGTTCACACTTAAGAATACAAACCAAAGCTTCAGAGAGACTCAGCCAGAGCCCTCTCCCTTCTGGGCCTTGTTGTGCACCCCCAGAGCACTTTGCGCCCACATATGGGGTATCTCCGTAGTCAGGAGAAATTGCATTACAAATTTTGGGGGGCTTTTTTCCCTTTTACCTCTTGTCAAAATGAAAAGTATAGGGCAACACCAGCATGTTAGTGCAAAAAAATTATTATTTTACACTAACATGCTGGTGTAGACCCCAACTTCACCTTTTCATAAGGGGTGAAAGGAGAAAATGCCCTCCAAAATTTGTTAGGCAATTTCTCCCGAGTACGGCGATACCCCATATGTGGCCCTAAACTGTTGCCTTGAAATACGACAGGGCTCAGAAGTGAGAGAGCGCCATGCGCATTTGAGGCCTGAATTAGGGATTTGCATAGGGGTGGACAAAGGGGTATTCTACGCCAGTGATTCCCAAACAGGGTGCCTCCAGCTGTTGCAAAACTCCCAGCATGCTTGGACAGTCAACGGCTGTCCAGCAATACTGGGAGTTGTTGTTTTGCAACAGCTGGAGGCTCCATTTTGGAAACAGTGGCGTACCAGACGTTTTTCATTTTTATTGGGGAGGGGGGCTGTGTAGGGGTATGTGTATATGTAGTGTTTTTTTACATTTTATTTTGTGTTAGTGTAGTGTAGTGTTTTTAGGGTACAGTCACACGGACGGGGGATTACAGCGAGTTTCCCGCTGCGAGTTTGAGCTGCCATGCAAAATTTGATGCATCGCAAACTTGCAGCCTGATACTCACTGTAAGCCCCCTGCCCATGTTAATCTTCCCTGTACAGTAAGGGCATGCTGAGGATGTGTAGTTTTGCAACATCTGGAAGGGCACTGTGGTCTCCAAACTGTGGACCTCCAGATGTTGCAAAACTGCAACTCCCAGCATGCCCAGACGCCAAGGGCTGTCTGGGCATGCTGGGAGTTGTAGTGTAAGGGGACCAGATGGAGCAGTCCAGATCGCTTTACGGCGGTCTGGACTGCTGCAAAGGTCCCGCAACGCAGCTGAAGATCCACTCACCTGTCGTCACTGCCGCCGTCTCCGCCGCCGGGATCCGGGTCTTCAGGGATGAGGTAAGTACCGGGGGCCAGGCCCTAGCACTCCCCCGTCCCCCGCCGCATCCTCCGGTCTTCCTCCCGTTCTCTGCGGACTTCCAGGGGCCGGGCAGGGCGGGAGGAAGTAACCGCCCCCCCCCCCCCCCTGCGATTGGTCGGTTAGCTAACCGAGGAATCGCAGGGGATAGGAGGAGGTGGCAGGCTTGCCACCTCGCTCCTATACTTCAGCATGGTCCTGGCTGTCTGTCTGTGGATCATGCAAAATTACCGGGCAGTCGGGTCCAAGAGACCCGATCAGCCCGGTATCACCGCAGATCGCAGGGGCAGACATGGCCCCCCTCGGCATTTGCCCTGGATGCCTGCTGATTCAGCAGGCATCCGCTTCCGATCTCTGCCCGGCGCGCGGCAGGGACCGGAAAATGCCAGGACGTACGGGGACGTCCTGGGTCCTTAAAGCCCAGGGTGCGGGGACGCAGCCCTTTTTTGTAATTCTTACCACCATCACTTTAAGCACTACTAACTCTAAGATGCTTTTACCGATTATTCTGATATTGTTTTTTTGTGACATATTCTACTTTATTTTGGTGGTAAATTTTTGTCGTAACTTGCATCCTCTCTTGGTGCAAAATCCCAAAATTTAATGAAAATTTTTCCTTTTTCTAACTTTGAAGCTCTCTGCTTGTAATGAAAATGGATATTCAAAATAAATGTTATATTGATTCACAAATACAATATGTCTACTGTATGTTGGCATCATAAAATGGACATATTTTTACTTTTAGAAAAAATTAGAGGGCTTGAAAGTATAGCAGCAATTTTAAAAATTTTCATGAAAATTGCAAAATCTGAAGGGACAGATGTTACAGAACTACAACTCCCAGCATGCCTGGGCAGTCTAGGCATGCTGAGAGTTGTAGTTTGGCAACATCTGGAGGGCCACCATTTGGGCACCACTGTAATAGTGGTCTCCAAACTGTGACCCTCCAGATGTTGCAAAACTACAACTCCCAGCATGCCCAGACAGCCAAAGACAGGCAATGGCTGTCTGGGCATGTTGGGAGTTGCAGTTTGGCAACCACCAGTAGGGCAGCAGTAAATATCGCTTTACTGCCCCTTCTGCCCCCACAACCCCCCCCCCCCCCCGTCGCTTCCCTACCTGCGCCGCTGATATCCGCCATCTCCACCGATGATCGGCGGTCCCCACAGCATCTTCTGTTCAGGTAACCACCGCCATCTTCTCCCCCCGTTCTGCCCGACATCCATGGGTGGGCAGAGCGGGGGGTTTCCATGGCAACCCCCTGTCGTGCGCTGCCATTGGTCAGAATTAATTTCTGACTAATGGCAGGGGATAGGAGGAGATCGCAGCGCTGCAATCTTGCTCCTATCCCTCAGGATGATCACTGACAGCTCCGATCATCCCTATTTTCCGGGCGATCGGGTCACCAGAGACCCGATCAGCCCGGAATAACAGAAAATCGCATGTCTGAATTGACATGCGATTTTCTGCGATTGCTGACATGGGGGGGGGGGGGGGTCTCAGGACCCCCCCTCGGCGATGTGCCGGGAAGCCTGCTGAATGATTTCAGCAGGCTTCCCGGTCCGGTCCCCAACCGGCTAGCGGTGAGGACCAGAATTCCCACGGGCGTATACATGCTTAAGGACTCGGGATGCAGGGTGTATGCATGCGCCCTACGTCCTGAAAAGGTTAAACAGCAACCTCAAACGTAGCCCAAAGTAAAAAGATTTGAGTGTCACATAACACGGACACCCATTGCCATATGGCAGTGTACTGTGTGATCTGCATCTCTCTCTTTTGTTCTCTCAACAAAAGTATGCAGGCAGGAAAGATACCTTAAGGCCAAGAGTTCTTTGAAATGACAGTGAACAATTAAGTGGTTATACAGCTGATTGACAGGGGTTCCAAAAACGAACCCACTAATCCAGTTTTGATGGCTTATCCAAAGAGTGGGCCATCAATTTTAAAGTCTCCAATAACACCATTTCACACTGAATGAAAAGATCTGTCACAAATTGGGCTGTAGGTTTTGCTAAAAGTTCATGCCATATCCAAAGCAAAAGATTATGGGGGACATGTATCATCATTTGTCTATTGTAGACACTGCTCTACCCCTTTACACTGCTGTCTAATTTACACTCTTGCTCAGAATTTATTAAGGCTTTGCATGTCCTTTGATAAATCTTGTGCAAATATAGAAACGCCCCCCCTCGCTCTAGAGTACACTCCTTCTCTACCTCACAGGAAAAGTGGACCTAGGGATTTTGTTCTATTGCTTTGAGGCCAGAATTCCATTGAGGTTTGTTGTCCATCAGCAAAAAACACCAGAAAAACTGTCCCAGCTTTTTCCTGTGTTTTGTCAGTTTTTCTTGCGTTTTTTACTTGTGTTTTTGCTGGTGTGTGGAAACAAAAAAATGTACAAAACTTTTTTTTTTTTTTCTTCTTCGAAAATTCAGATACCTGAATACGGAGGAGAGACGGAATCCATTACTATGCCAGGGCTTAGCGTTAGCACCAAAAACAGCTAGCGCTAACCTCCAATTATTACCCCGGTACCCATCGCCACAGGGGTCCTTGCCCACTCTGGTAAAATCAGGCTGTTGCTGCTTTGCTGGTATCTGGCTGATACTGAAAAAATTAGGGAACCACACACTTTATTTATTTATTTTTTTTATTAAAAAAAAAATTAATAAAAACGCATAGGGTTCTCCTTATGTTCAGTACCAGCCAGATACCAACCAAGCAGCAACAGCCTGACATTACCAGGGTGGGCGAGGACCATTGTTACTGGCCCTCTCCAGCCTAAATAACGCAAGCCTGTTACCACCTAGGCCCAGGAGTGCCATTTTTCATGCTCGGGGCCTGTTGGTACCGGCTCTTCCTGGCACCCCTGTGGCGGTGGGTACCAGGGTAATAATTGGGGGTTAGCACTAGCTGATTTTGGGGCTAACACTAAGCCCTGGCTTAGTAATGGATTCCATCTATAAGATGGCTTCCACTACTAAGCCTGAAAATTCAATTATAAAAAACACGACACATTAATAAAAAAAAACATTTATTAAAAAAAAATCACTCCCCCACAGCCCTCGTTAACCATTTTATTGAAATAAAAAAAAAACGCTGGTCATCGTCGCAGTCCACCGAATCTGACGTAGTCCTCCGCATTCACGTATCTGAAATGAGAAGAAAAGAACAACAAGAAATATGGGTTAGTACATTTTTTGCGCTCTCCCCTGCGAAGAGCACACATAATGCAGTGTGTTCCTAAACAGGGAGCCTCCAGTTGTTGCTAAACTACAACTCCCATCATGGGGGGCAGTAGTTAGGCAACAGCTGGAGTCTCCCTGTTTGGGAACACACTGCTCTGTTCCTATTATGCAAAACGCATAATGTGAACTGAGATCTGTCCCTCTACCCTTGGACTACTACTTCTATCATGGGACAGAGTCTGTCTCATGATGGGAGTAGTTGTACCGCAACACTGCTGAGGGATGGCACTTGCACATCCCCCCGGCTGCGGGCCTTTTAGGACTACTACTCCAATCATGGACAGACTCTGTCCATGATGGGAGTTGTAGTCCAGGGCTGAGGTGCAGATTGCACCAGGTCATTCTGCACCGGGACCCGCTGCGATCCGCATTTAAGTTAGGAAGCCGGGCGGTACATGCGTCTACACTGCGCTGCCCGTGCCTTCTATATACACTGTAATAATTCATAATCCCCACCGGGAGAGGAGAGCTCAATAGGTATTCTCCAATCAGAGCTCCCGTGTTCCGGTGGGGATTATGAATTATGTCAGTGTGTATAGGAGAACAGGAGCGCAGTGTAGACGCATGTACCGCCAGCTTTTTAATTTAAATGCAGATCGCAGCAGATCATTCTCTGGAAATCCGCTGTGATCCACATTTATTAATTACTAGCTGAGTACCCGGCGTTGCCCGGTTTTGCCTTCCTAATCCATGTTGGGGAGGAAAATTAACAAAGGAGGAAGCTTTTGACTTCATAGCCCATCCCCATATATTGTTGTCATATCCAACCCCATATCCCGTCCTCATACCCCGACCTCCTATCCAGTCCTCCTATCCCATCCTCCTATCCCATCCTCCTATCCCGACCTCCTATCCCGTCCTCCTATCTCGTCCTCCTATCTTGACCTCCTATCCCGTCCTCCTATCCCGTCCTCCTATCCCGTCCTCCTATCCCGTCCTCCTATCCCGTCCTCCTATCTCGTCCTCCTATCTCGACCTCCTATCTCGACCTCCTATCCCGTTCTCCTAGCCCGTCCTCCTATCTCATCCTCCTATCTCGTCCTCCTATCTCGTCCTCCTATCTTGACCTCCTATCCCGTCCTCCTATCCCGACCTCCTGTGCCATCCTTCTATCCCTTCCTCCTATCTCCACCTCCTATCTCCAGCTCCGATCCCGTCCTCCTATCCCGTCCTCATATCTCGACCTCCTAATTCAACCTCCTATCTCGACCTCCTATCCCGACCATCCCGTCCTCCTATCTTGACCTCCCATCCCGTCCTGATGAAATATCTCCAGCCGTACAGAAGTTAAATGAAAATATACATTTCCCATTGATTTGCATGGGACTTTAAACAAAAAAAAACACCCTCACAAATGGGGATAGTTAAGGGTTAAATTAACTATCCTATGTTTTAAGTGGACATATAAGTAACATGTGACCAAGTATTATTGAAATATCTCCAGCCGTTAGGAAGTAATGCAGTAACATATTTTCCATAGACTTGTATAGGACTTTAAACATAAACCCCGCCCCTGGCCAATGGGGGTGAGTAAGGGTTAAATCACCTATCCTATGTTTGTTGTTGACATATAAGTAACATGTGTGCCAAGTTTCATGTTAATATCTTTAGCCGTTTGGACGTTTTTGTGGAACATACACACATACATACATACACACACACACACATTGAATTTTATATATATAGATACAAAGCGGCGGTACATGCGTCTACATTGCGGCTTCTATATACAGCTGTCATAATTCATAATCCCCGCCGGGAGAGGGAAGCTCTGATTGGAGAACAGCTATTGACCAATCAGAGCTCCCCTCTCCCGGCGGCGGCGATTATGAATTATGACAGCTTTATATAGAAGCCACAATGTAGACGCATGTACCGCCGCTTTGTATAGTTAATAAATGCGGATCGCAGCGGATCTTCAGAGAATGATCTGCTGCGATCCGCATTTATTAAGCGGTACATGCGTCTACATTGCGGCTTCTATATACACTGTCTTAATTCATAATTGCCCCCGCAGGAACACGGGAGCTCTGATTGGAGAATACTAGAGATGAGCGAATTTACAGTAAATTCAATTCGTCACAAACTTCTCGGCTCGGCAGTTGATGTCTTTTCCTGCATAAAGTAGTTCAGCTTTCAGGTGCTCCCGTGGGATGGAAAAGGTGGATACAGTCCTAGGAGACTCTTTCCTAGGACTGTATCCACCTTTTCCAGCCCACCGGAGCACCTGAAAGCTGAACTAATTTATGCAGGATAAGTCATCAACTGCCGAGCCGAGAAGTTTGTGACGAATCAAATTTACTGTAAATTCGCTCATCTCTAGAGAATACCTATTGACCAATTAGAGCTCCCCTCTCCTGGTGGGGATTATGAATTATGACAGTGTATATAGAAGGCACGGGCAGCGCAGTGTAGACGCATGTACCGCCCGGCTTCCTAACTTAAATGCAATGTAGACGGCTTCCTAACTTACATGTGGTTCGCAGTGGGTCGCAGCAGATTGACCCGGTGCGATCTGCACCTCTGACCATGATGGGAGTTGTAGTCCAGGGGCTGAGTCTGTCCATGCTGGGAGTAGTAGTCCTATAAAGTCCCGCAGCTGGGGGATGTGCAAGTGCCATCCCTCAGCGCTGCGGTACTACAACTACTCCCATCATGGGACAGACTCATGATAGGAGTAGTAGTCCAAGGGAAGAGGGGCAGATCGCAGCAGGTCATTCTCCAGAGACCCGCTGCAATCCGCATTTATTAACTATACAAGCCAGCTGTACATGCGGCTACACTGCACTGCCCGCCAGCTCCTATATACAGTTCTTATAATTCATAATCCCTGCTGGGAGAGGGGAGCTCTGATTGGTGGATAGCTATTGACCAATCAGAGCTCCTGTATCCCGGCGGCGCGGATTATGAATTATGACAGTGTATACAGGAGCCGCGGGCAGCGCAGTGGAGCGCATGTGCCGCCGGCTTTGTAAGTTAATAAATGCGGATCGCATCAGGTCTCTGCAGAATGACCTGCTGCGATCTGCCCCTCTGCCCCTGGACTACAACTTCCATCATGGGCAGAGTATGTCCATGATGGGAGTAGTAGTCCTATAAACTCCTGCAGCTGGGTGATCACAAGTGTCCATAACCATTACATTATTATTAAAAGGTACATGGAAAGATTTTAAGTATCACAGAGATAATCTGACTGGCGGCAGAAGCATAGTAATCTCCGCAATCCGCTCTGAAAAATGACATGGATGATTTAGAGCATCTCGCTAAGTGCAGTCCAAGACGGCTTATATTTGCGTTCAAAAAAAGGTACTTGCGGAAAATTTTTAGGTGTAAAGGAAAAGTACGCAGTTAATAAATCTGTGCCTACTATAGATGTCACTCCAAGGTACCCCATATCGCAACATCAGGAGGAAATGCTCTATCAGAATGTACACAAAAAAAAAACAGCTTGCGCTAAATTTTGCGCAAGAATTTACACACAAAAACTGTGTAAATTCTTTGATACATGTCCCCCTATGACTGTAAATATATGAGTGTAAATATTCTAGAGGTAGTGGTCCCCAAAAAGCTAAAAACAACCCATATGATATCAAGGTCTAATGTTATAAATTTAGTACTCCACCATAAGTATCCCCCTTAAAGTATCCCCCTTAAGGACTTAGCCCATTTTCACCTTAAAGTGGTACCCCACTGTTAGACATGCAAGATGTAGATGTAAGATGTACGCTGTAAGATGTCTGATCGCGGGGGGCCTGCTGTTGGGGAACCCCGTGATCCCCCCCTGCAGCGACCAAGTACCCCAGCAGCCTGGAGCTAAGTTTTCTCTGAGGCTGATGACGTGCGGTGCAGAGGACGCCCCCCCCCCCCCCTGTGACATCTTGCTCCGCTGCCTCAATACAAGTATAAGGGAGGGGGCGTGATGCCCCTTTCATAGACTTGCATTGAGAGAGCAGAAGTGACGTCAGGAGGGTTCAGGGCCGTGATGTCACGATGCCCCATCCACTGCACCGCCCGTCATCAGCCTTGGAGAAAACTTAGCTGGGGCTGCTGCAGGTGGGGATTGCGCCCCCCCCCCCCCCCAATCCTTTGGATAGGGGATAAGATGTCTAACAGCGGAGTACCCCTTTAAAGCGCAACTGTCATGGAAATTATACCCCCCAGACTAATAACATGATAGTATAGATGATGATACGTGTAATGCAGCTGTACTTTTGGCTGCTGTTTATCACTCTTTATCAGCAGGAAAATAGTTTTATTGTGCGGTCAGCAACAGTCGGATAGGCGTGGCTGGGGATCGTAATGCCCCACCTCCGCCACGTCTATCCCCTGTAAGTGAGCGCTGGACCACTGTGTGATTGACACACAGGTCCCCACCCCCCGATGTCCATGATGTGCGGGCTGGCGTGACTCCACTGAGCCTATACATATAATGTGCACCTTTATGTTATATGAAATACAGTCCTCTTCTTTCTTCTCATGGTGCCGGAGACACGCTGCTTCTGCTTTCACTATAGGCAGAGAGCTCGCTCCCTGCCTCTAGCACTGCGCAGGCGCACTGAGCTGGCGGCAGACAATGGGAGCGAGCTCTCTGCCTATAGTGAAAGCAGAAGCAGCATGTCTCCGGCACCATGAGAAGAAAGAAGAGGAGTACGGGCACATTACGTCCCGCACATTATGGACATCGGGGGTTGGGGACCTGTTCATCAATCACACAGTGGTCCAGCGCTGACTTACAGGGGATAGGCGTGGCGGAGGCGGGGCATTACGATCCCCAGCCACGCCTATCCGACTGTTGCTGACTGTACAATTCCGAGATTGTTTTTTTTTTTTTTATTGTTTTTTTTTTTTTTTTTTTTTTTTTTACATATTCTACTTTAATCCCTTAAGGACTGAGCCCTTTTTCACCTTAAAGACTCGGCCATTTTTTGCAATTCTGACCACTGTCACTTTAAACATTAATAACTCTGAAATGCTTTTACTTATCATTCTAATTCCGAGACTGTTTTTTCGTGACATATTCTAATAGTGGTAATTTTTTGTGGGAAATTGCATCCTTTCTTGGTGAAAAATCCCCAAATTTGATGAAAAAAATGAAAATTTTGCATTTTTCTAACTTTGAAGCTCTCTGCTTGAAAGGAAAATGGCTATCCCCCCAAAAAAATTTTTGGGTTCACATATACAATATGTCTACTTTACTTTATGTTTGCATCATAAAATTTATGAGTTTTTACTTTTGGAAGACATCAGAGGGCTTCAAAGTTCAGCAGCAATTTTCTAATTTTTCACAAAATTTTCAATCTCACTCTTTTTCAGGGACCAGTTCAGTTTTAAAGTGGATTTAAAGGGTCTTCATATTCGAAATACCCCACAAATGACCCTATTATAAAAACTGAACCCCCCAAAGTATTCAAAATGACATTCAGTAAGTTTTTTAACCCTTTAGGTGTTTCACAGGAATAGCAGCAAAGGGAAGGAGAAAATTCTAAATCTTCAATTTTTACATGTTCTTGTAGACCCAATTTTTGAATTTTTGCAAGGGGTAAAAAGGAAAAATTTTTACTTATATTTGAAACCCAATTTCTCTCGAGTAAGGACATACCTCATATGTCTATGTTAATTGTTCGGCGGGCGCAGTAGAGGGCTCAGAAGGGAAGAAGTGACAAATGGTTTTTGGGGGGCATGTCACCTTTAGGAAGCCCTTATGGTACCAGAACAGCAAAAAAAAAAAAACACATGGCATACCATTTTGGAAACTAGACCACTCGGGGAATGTAACAAGGGGTAATGTGAACCTTAATACCCCTTAATACACAGGTGTTTCACGACTTTTGCATATGTAAAAAAAAAAAAAATTTTTTACCTAAAATGCTTGGTTTCCCAAAAAATTTACATTTTTAAAAAGGGTACTAGCAGAAAATAACTCCCAAAATTTGAAGCCCAATTTCTCCCGATTCAGAAAACACCCCATATGGGGGTGAAAATTGCTCTGCTGGCGCACTACAGGTCTCAGAAGAGAAGGAGTCACATTTGGCGTTTTGGAAGCAAATTTTGCTCTGGGGGCATGCCGCATTTAGGAAGCCCCTATGGTGCCAGAACAGCAAAAAAAAACATGGCATGCCATTTTGGAAACTAGACCCCTCGGGGAACGTAACAAGGGGTAATGTGAACCTTAATACCCCACAGATGTTTCACGACTTTTGCATATGTAAAAAAAAATTTTATTTTTACCTAAAATGCTTGGTTTCCCAAAAATTTTACATTTTTAAAAAGGGTAATAGCAGAAAATACCCCCCAAAATTTGTAAAACAATTTCTCCCTAGTACGGCGATACCCCATATGTGACCCTAAACTGTTGCCTTGAAATAGGCCTGAATTAGGGATTTGCATAGGGGTGGACATAGGGGTATTCTACGCCAGTGATTCCCAAGCAGGGTGCCTCCAGCTGTTGTAAAACTCCCAGAATGCCTGGACAGTCAGTGGCTGTCTGGCAATACTGGGAGTAGTTGTTTTGCAACAGCTGGAGGCTCCGTTTTGGAAACAATGGCGTACCAGACGTTTTTCATTTTTATTGGGGAGGGGGGCTGTGTAGGGGTATGTGTATATGTAGTGTTTTTTACATTTTATTTTATTTTGTGTTAGTGTAGTGTAATGTAGTGTTTTTAGGGTACAGTCGCACGGGCAGGGGTTCACAGTAGTTTCTCGCTGGCAGTTTGAGCTGCGGCAGAAAATTTGCCGCAGCTCAAACTTGCAGCCGGATACTTACTGTAAACCTCCGCCCATGTGAGTGTACCCTGTACGTTCACATTGGGGAGGGGGGAACATCCAGCTGTTGCAAAACCACAACTCCCAGCATGTACGGTCTATCAGTGCATGCTGGGAGTTGTAGTTTTGCATCAGCTGGAGGCACACTGGTTGTGAAACACCAAGTTTGGTAACAAACTCAGTGTTTTGCAACCAGTCTGCCTTCAGCTGTTGCAAAACTACAACTCCCAGCATGCATTGATAGACCATACATGCTGGGAGTTGTAGTTATGCAACAGCTGGAGGCATACTACTTTGGCTGGGGATGCTGGGGATTGTAGTTATGCAACAGCTAGAGACACACTGGTTTGCTACTTAACTCAGTGTTTCACAACCAGTGTGCCTTCAGCTGTTGCAAAACTACAACTCTCAGCAGTCACCGACAACCAACGGGCATGCTGGGAGTTGTAGTTATGCAACCAACAGATGCACCACTACAACTCCCAGCATGCACTTTAGCTGTTTGTGCAAGCTGGGAGTTGTAGTTATACAACAGCTGAAGGTACACTTTTCCATAGAAAAAATGTGCCTCCAGCTGTTGCAAAACTATAAGTCCCAGCATGCCCATAAGGGAATGCTGGTGTTACTCTGAGCGCTCCGGTTCCCCGCTCCTCCCCGGAGCGCTCAAAGCGTTCACCTTGTCGCATCGCCCCGGTCAGACCCACTGACCGGGAGCGCTGCAGTATTGTCACTGGCGGGGATGCGACCCGTGAAGCGGGACGCGCTCGCTCGCGGTTCGCATCCCAGACTCCTTACCCGACCTGTCCTCCGTCTGTTCAGTCCTGGCGCGCGTGGCCCTGCTCCCTAGGGCGCGCGCGCGCCGGCCCTTTGCGATTTAAAGGGCCAGTGCGCCTCTGATTGGTGCCTGGCCCAATTAGTACATACACCTGTGTCCTAGCCTGTATTACCTCACTTCCCCTTCCCAGCTTCGCCTGATCTTGTTGCCCTTGTGCCAGTGAAAGCGTTCCTGTGTATGTCCCAAGCCAGTGTTCCAGCCCTCTGCCGTTGCCCCTGACTACAATCCTTGCTGCCTGCCCTGACCTTCTGCTACGTCCGACCTTGCTCTTGCCTAATCCCTTGTACCGCGCCTATCTCAGCCGTCAGTTGGGGTTGAGTCGTTATCGGGTGGAACGACCTGGAGGTTACCTGCCGCAGCAAGTCCATCCCGCTTTGCGGCGGGCTCTGGTGAAAACCAGTAACCCCTTAGACTCTACTCCCCTTCTACGGCCCACGTCATCACCCCACTGACACAGAGGATCCACCACCAGCATCCTCACAGTACCCGGATCCTGACAGTAGATCCGGACATGGATCCCGCTGAGGTCCCGCTGCCAGTTGTCGCTGACCTTACCACGGGGGTCGCCCAGCAATCTCAACAGAGGACATCAGCTGTCCCAACTGACAGTCATGCTGCAACAACTTTTGCCACAACTTCAGCAACCATCTCCTCTGCCAGCTCCTGCACCTCCTCCGCAGCGAGTGGCCGCTTCCAGTCTCCGCTTGTCCCTGCCGGACAAATTTGATGGGGACTCTAGACAATGCCGTGGTTTCCTGTCGCAATGTTCTCTACATTTGGAGATGATGTCGGACCAATTTCCCACAGAACGGTCTAAGGTGGCTTTCGTGGTTAGTCTCCTGTCTGGGAAGGCCTTGTCATGGGCCACACCGCTCTGGGACCGCAATGATCCTGTCACTGCCACTGTCCAGTCCTTCTTCGCTGAGGTTCGTAGTGTATTCGAGGAACCAGCCGAGCCTCTTCGGCCGAGATTGCCTTGTTGAACCTTGTCCAAGGAAATTCTTCTGTGGGCGAATACGCCATCCAATTTCGTACCCTCGCCTCTGAATTATCTTTGAACAATGAGGCCCTCTATGCGACCTTCAAAAAAGGCCTATCCAGCAACATCAAGGATGTACTGGCCGCACGAGAAATTCCTGCCAACCTGCATGAACTTATCCATTTGGCCACCCGCATTGACATGCGTTTTTCCGAAAGACGCCAGGAGCTCCATCAGGATATGGACTTTGTTCGCACCAGGCGATTTCTCTTCCCGGCTCCTCTCTTCTCAAGTCCACTGCAATCTGTTCCTGTGCCTTCTGCCGTGGAGGCTATGCAAGTAGACCGGTCTCGCCTTACCTTACAAGAGAGGACTCGCCGCCGCAATGAGAATCTATGCCTGTATTGTGCTAGTACCGAACACTTCCTGAAGGATTGTCCTATCCGTCCTCCGCGTCAGGAAAGACGCACTCCGATTCCGCACAAAGGTGAGACAGCTCTAGGTGTTAACTCTGCTTCTCCACGTCTTACTGTGCCTGTGCGGATTTCTTCTTCTGCTTCTCAGCTGTGGCCTTCTTGGATTCGGGCTCTGCAGGAAATTTTAGTTTGGCCTCTTTCGTTAATAGGTTCAACATTCCAGTGACCAGTCTCGTCAGAACACTCTACATCTCTTCAGTTAATGGAGAAAAATTGGACTGCACTGTGCGTTACCGCACAGAACCCCTGTTAATGTGCATTGGACTTCATCACGAAAAAATTGAATTTCTGGTCCTACCCAACTGAACTTCTGAAATTCTCCTTGGCCTGCCTTGGCTCCAACGTCATTCTCCTACCCTTGACTGGACCACTGGGGAGATCAAGAGCTGGGGTTCTTCTTGCCTCAAAAAATGCCTCCCGTCTGCTCCCGTCTCCGTCAGTCAAACTCCTGTGGCTCCTCCTATACCAGGTCTTCCCAAGGCCTACCAGGACTATGCCGATGTTTTTTTCAAAAAACAAGCAGAGACTTTGCCCCCTCATAGGCCATATGACTGCCCTATTGACCTCCTCCCTGGTACTACTCCACCCCGGGGCAGGATCTATCCCCTATCCGCTCCTGAGACTCAAGCCATGTCGGATTATATCCAGGAAAATTTAAAGAGGGGATTCATTCGCAAGTCCTCATCCCCTGCCGGAGCGGGGTTCTTCTTTGTTTCTAAAAAAGACGGTACCTTACGGCCGTGTATTGACTATCGCGGTTTAAATAAAATTACTATCAAAAACCCCTATCCCCTGCCTCTTATCTCGGAACTCTTTGACCGCCTTCGTGGCGCTAACATCTTCACTAAATTGGACTTAAGAGGCGCATATAATCTCATTCGCATCAGAGACGGGGATGAATGGAAAACCGCATTTAATACTAGAGACGGACATTTTGAATATCTCGTTATGCCCTTTTTGCTCTGCAATGCCCCTGCTGTCTTCCAGGCTTCGTTAATGAAATATTTCGAGATTTGTTATATACCTGTGTTGTGGTTTACCTGGATGACATCCTGATTTTTTCCTCTAGCCTTGAAGAACACCGTCGCCATGTCCGCCTAGTGCTTCAGAGACTCCGTGAAAATCTACTATATGCCAAGATGGAGAAATGTCTCTTTGAATGCCAATCTCTTCCCTTCCTAGGTTACCTTGTCTCTGGCTAGGGACTTCAAATGGACCCAGACAAACTGTCAGCTGTTTAAGATTGGCCACGCCCTTCTGGACTCCGGGCTATCCAACGCTTCTTAGGATTTGCCAATTACTACCGACAGTTTATTCCTCATTTTTCCACCATAGTGGCTCCAATTGTGGCCCTAACCAGGAAGAATGCAAACCCTAAGTCCTGGCCTCCCCAAGCGGATGAGTCCTTCAATCGCCTCAAAACTGCCTTCGCTTCTGCACCAGCACTTTCCAGACCTGATCCATCAAAACCCTTCTTGCTGGAAGTGGACGCCTCCTCGGTCGGAGCTGGAGCCGTACTCCTCCAAAAAAAACTCTACCGGACATAATATTACTTGTGGTTTCTTTTCTAAAACCTTCTCTCCGGCGGAGAAAAATTACTCTATTGGTGATCGTGAACTTTTGGACATTAAGCTAGCTCTCGAAGAATGGAGGCATCTACTGGAAGGTTCCAAACATCCAATTGTCATCTATATGGATCACAAGAATCTCTCGTATCTCCAGTCTGCCCAACGTCTGAACCCACGCCAGGCTAGGTGGTCGTTGTTTTTTGCCCGCTTTAACTTCGAGATTCATTTTCGTCCTGCTGACAAAAACGTCAGGGCTGACGCCCTTTCACGTTCCTCCACCGAATCTGAAGCCCCTCTGCAACACATTGTACCTCCTGAGCGCCTGATCTCCTCTGCTCCAGCTTCTATCAGGCAAACTCCTCCTGGGAAGACCTTCGTCCCTCCACGCCAGCGCCTCAAGATCCTCAAGTGGGGTCACTTCTCGCACCTCGCTGGCCATGCTGGC
Organism: Hyla sarda; assembly: GCF_029499605.1. NCBI lineage: Eukaryota > Metazoa > Chordata > Amphibia > Anura > Hylidae > Hyla > Hyla sarda. The sequence continues at coordinate 309,512,894 of NC_079190.1, read as the reverse complement.
GTCAAGAAGTCCATCCAACTAATTTCTCGTTTATATTGGTGGCCTACCCTGGAGGCTGATGGTGCTGAATTCATTCAGGCCTGTACAGTTTGTGCCCGGGACAAGACTCCTCTCCAGAAGCCTGCTGGACTCCTTCATCCTTTACCTGTTCCTGAGCTACCATGGTCTCAAATTGCCATGGATTTTATTACGGATTTGCCTTTATCCCATGGCAACACAGTCATCTGGGTGGTCGTTGATCGTTTCTCCAAGATGGCACATTTTATTCCGCTCCCAGGTCTTCCTTCAGCGCCACAGTTGGCGAAACAATTTTTTGTGCACATTATTCGCCTTCACGGGCTTCCCACGCATATCGTCTCGGATAGAGGTGTTCAATTTGTATTGAAATTTTGGAGAGCTCTCTGTAATCAATTAAAAATCAAATTACATTTCTCGTCCTCCTATCATCCCCAATCCAATGGGCAAGTAGAGAGAGTTAACCAGATCCTTGGTGACTATTTGCGACATTTTGTTTCCTCCCGCCAAGACGATTGGGTCGATCTTCTACCCTGGGCTGAATTCTCGTACAATTTCAAGAACTCCGAATCCTCCGCCAAATCCCCGTTCTTTGTGGTGTACGGCCGTCACCCTCTGCCCCCTCTCCCCATTCCCACTTCTTCTGGATTGCCTGCTGTTGATGAAGTTACCCGGGACTTCTCCATCATCTGGAAGGAAACTCAAAAGTCCCTCCTATGGGCCTCATCCCGTACGAAGAAGCATGCCGACAAAAAGAGAAGAACTCCTCCTGTCTTCGCTCCTGGGGACAAAGTGTGGCTCTCTGCCAAGTATATCCACTTCCGTGTCCCCAGCTATAAGCTGGGACCACGTTATCTTGGACCCTTCAAAATCAAGAGTCAAATTAATCCTGTCTCCTACAAACTTCTTCTTCCCCCTTCTCTCCGTATTCCTAACGCCTTTCATGTTTCTCTTCTCAAACCTCTTGTCCTTAACCGCTTCTCTCCCAAGGTTGTTGCTCCTGCTCCTGTCTCTGGCTCCTCCGATGTCTTCGCTGTTAAAGAGATTCTCGCGTCCAAGACAGTCAGAGGTAAAAAAAAAAATTCTCGTAGATTGGGAGAATTGTGGACCTAAAGAGAGGTCTTGGGAACCCGAGGATAACATCCTCGACAAGGAGCTCATTCACAAGTTTTCGGGTTCCAAAAAGAGGGGGAGACCCAAGGGGGGGGTACTGTTACGCCGAGCGCTCCGGGTCCCCGCTCCTCCCCGGAGCGCTCGCAGCGTTCACCTTGTTGCAGCGCCCTGGTCAGACCCACTGACTGGGAGCGCTGCAGTATTGTCACTGGCGGGGATGCGACCCGCGAAGCGGAACGCGCCCGCTCGCGGTTTGCATCCCAGTCTCCTTACCCGACCTGTGCTCCATCTGTACAGTCCTGGCACGTGCGCGCCGGCTCTTTGCGATTTGAAGGGCCAGTGTGCCTCTGATTGGCGCCTGGCCCAATTTGTACATACACCTGTGTCCTAGCCTATATTACCTCACTTCCCCTTCCCAGCTTCGCCCGATCTTGTTGCCCTTGTGCCAGTGAAAGCGTTCCTGTGTATGTCCCAAGCCAGTGTTCCAGACCCTCTGCCGTTGCCCCTGACTACGATCCTTACTGCCTGCCCTGACCTTCTGCTACGTCCGACCTTGCTCTTGCCTAATCCCTTGTACCGCGCCTATCTCAGCCGTCAGTTGGGGTTGAGTCTTTATCGGGTGGAACGACCTGGGGGTTACCTGCCGCAGCAAGTCCATCCCGCTTTGCGGCGGGCTCTGTGAAAACCAGTAACCCCTTAGACTCTGTTTCCCTGGTACGGCCCACGTCATCACCCCACTGACACAGAGGATCCACCACCAGCATCCTCACAGTACCCGGATCCTGACAGCTGGGAGTTGTGGTGGTCAGCCTCCTGCTGTTGCATAACTACAACTCCCAGCATGCTCTTTTTGCATGCTGGGAGCTGTTGCTAAGCAACAGCAGGAGGCTGTCACTCACCACCCACTGCTGCTCCCGCACACATGTCGCTGCCGCTCCTGGGGCCCCGATCCCAACATTGACGCCGGGGATCGGGGTCCCCAGCTCCCGGGGTCTTCTTCCCGCACCCGCTCACGTGCTCCGGAAGAGGGGCAGAGCGGGTTGCGAGAGTGACACCCGCAGCAGGTGCCCTGTTTGGAATCAGGGCGATCATGAGGTGGCACCAGTGCCACCTCATCCCTGCTGGTTATGGTTGTTCGGGGCCGTCTGCCAGTAATTCCGGGTCACTGGAGACCCGATTGACCCGGAATCTGCTGCAGATCGCTGAGCTGAATTGTCCAGCGATCTGCGGCCATCGCCGACATGGGAGGTCATCATGACCCCCCTGGGCGATATGCTGCAATGCCTGCTGAACTATTTCAGCAGGCATTTGGCACCGGCTCCCCTCCGGCTAGCGGCGGGGGGCCGGGATTTGACAAGACGTACTCAAACGTCCTGAGTCCTTAAGGACTCGGAAAAGGGGCCGTTTGAGTACATCCTGCGTCCTTAAGGGGTTAAGATAGTGGTAAATTTTTGTCAATACTTGCATCATTTCTTGGTGAGAAATTCTCAAATTTCATGAAAGTATTGAAAATTTAGCATTTTTCTAACTTTGAAACTCTTTGCTTGTAAGGAAAATGGACATGCCAAATAAATTATATATTGATTTAAATATACAATATGTCTACTTTATGTTTGCATCATAAAGACATTAGAGGGCTTCAAATAGAGATTGGCGAATCGCAGCTGACTAAGTGGAATTTGTTTCCGAATTTCATGAAAAATTTAATTCGGAATGAATCCAAATCCTCCTGCTTTGTGTTAACTAATCGCTTCATTCACTACATTTTGTGTGGGCCGGGGGTATAAAATGGCAGCTACACATGTGAGTATATGGGGCAAGGAAGTCTGGGAAGGTGAGTAGGCGGGATCACCCTGAATCACATGGCGGCATGAAGCCTGTCAGCAGCCAGCCCTGTGATGTCACAGCCCTATATATTCGGCAGCCGTTGCCGAAGACCGGCATTTGCTGAGACAGCAGAGACTGTGTGTGCGCAGTAATCACTTTTACTGACAATATACATTAGATCTTAAGAGTGACGAATCCATTCACCTCAAGCCCGCCTTCATTCTGGCTAGAGAGAGAGCAGACACTGTGTGGTCACTAATCAGCATTACTGACAAAACAGATCAGCACAGGGGAAATCCATTGACCTCAAGCCCTGCATCACTGCAGGCAGACAGGTAGGAAGACTTTAGAAGTCATTTCATAGTCTGCCAATTGAGATCATCACAGGAAGCACTCCCCATTCAAAGACTGCACGCAACCATAGCACAGGCAGGGACAGTTCAGAGAGATAGAGTAGGCTTTTTTTCTGTTGCAACCGTACTGGGGTGTATTACTGAAAAATATATGCACTCCGCAGTTCTACGTTTTTTTTCTGGTTAAAGCTAATAGGGGGCAGTAAATGTAAAAGCACTAAAAGACTTAGGTGCTAGATTGTTACGCCTATTTCTGGTGCCACAGTACTGGGGCATATTACTCTAAAAAAAGTGAAATATATATGCACTCCGCAGTTCTACGTTTTTTCTGGTTAAAGCTAAAAGTGTAAAAGCACTAAAAGACTTACGCACTAGATTGTTGCGCTTATTTCTGGTGCAACTGTACTGGGGCTTATTACTCAAAAAAAAAAGTGAGATATATTTTTTCTGGTTAAAGCTAATAGGGGGCAGTAAGTGTAAAAGCACTAAAAGACTCATGCACTAGATTGTTATGCTTATTTCTGGTGCAACTGTACTGGGGTGTATTACTATAAATAAAAGTGAAATATATATGCACTTCACTGTTGTACGTGTTTTATGTTTCAAGCTTATAGTGGCCTGTTAGTGTAAAAGCAAGGATATATACACACACATTGAGTGTTCCATAAGTTTCCCTTGCAGCCGTATAGTGGCGTATTTCTCTATAAAAACTAAAATATAGATGCACTCCTATGTTGTACGTGTTGTCAGTTTCAAAAGTATAGTGGCCTGTTAGTGTAAAATATCAATGTGTAAATACTATCATACTGTTCCATAACATAAGGTTGACCCATAGTTACCCTGCATAGTTGGGTGAATTTTGTCAATAAACACAGTATCGGTTATTACATTGTAAATCTATTCTATATTTTATAACCTATCAATATTAGTTTAACTATAAATACTGTTTCTTCAAGACGTGACCTGGCAACAATGCAGTTCTATGGACAAGTTAACATCATGTCCATTCTTTTATTTAAACCCTCTGGGTACCTAGTTCCCAAAAGGAACATCCAGTAGGTCTCACGTTTATACATCCTATACTTGAGATCTCCGCCTCTTGGCCCCAGGGATATTTTCTCTAATCCCGAGACACGGAGGCTATTTGCCTCCCCCCCATGTGTTTCCCTGTAGTGACGGGATAACATGGAGATGCCCGGTAGATTACTCCTAATATCCGACACATGTTTTCTGAATCTCATTTTTAGTGAGTTGCCTGAGCAACCCACATATTGCAATTTGCAAATTGTGCATGTCGCCACATACACAATATTTTTAGTATTACAATTTATGTAACTCTGTATATTGTGTGCCTTTCCCGTAGTGCATGATATCACTTGGTTTGAGACATTCATATAATCACAAGTTAAACACCTGTTGTGTCCACATTTCCAATTACCTTTGGCATTGAGCCAATTCTGGCTATTTGTTTTGTTATTACTTTTACTTTCAAAAAGACTTGGGGATATTTTAGACCCTATGGAGGGGCCCCTCCTAGATACAATGGCAATACCTTCCGCTACAATATTTCTTAAAGCTGGATCAGTTTCAAGGGCTGGAATGTATCTATTTATAATATTTTTTATTTTATTAAATTGGACACTATAAGGTGTAACAAAGAAGGGTCTCTTAGATTTAAATTTACTACTTTTGCCCCCTGCATTATGTGATTCTTCCTGTTCTTGTCTCCTCCTAGAATATGCAACTAGATCTCTCCGATCAATCTCATTAATTTTCCTGTGTGACTGGTTCAAGATTTTATCATTATAACCTCTGTTCTTCAGCCTGTCACACAGGTCTTCTGCTGCCACCTTAAACTCCTCCTCTCTAGAGCAATTGCGCCTGATCCTACAAAGCTCCCCAAACGGGATATTATCCAGAACATGTTTTGGGTGGCAAGAGGATGCCCATAATATGGAATTGGTCGCCGTTTCTTTCCTATAGGGAAGGACTTCTATAACATCCTCTCTGCCCACCAATGTAAGGTCTAAAAAATTTATACTATCTTTATCAAAGAATCATGTGAACCCCAAATTGAGATCATTACACCCAATGTACTTAACAAATTTCTCAAATTCATCTTTTCAATCCTTCCAAATTATTAGAATATCGTCAATGAAGCGCCCTAGCCAATGAATACTATTCAGGTATGGGTTATCAATGTTGAATATAAACTGGGATTCCCAATAGAACATAAAATTTTTCGCAAATGAGGGGGAGTATTTGGCCCCCATCGAAGCTCCCCTGGTCTGAAGGAAATAATCACCATCGAACATAAAATAATTGTGTTTAAGCAAAAATTCTGTTGCGATGGTGATGAAGTCCCTCAGACCAGGGGAGTACGGGGACTATTTTTTCCATATGCAGGGATAGGGCTTCTAGGCCTTTGGACCAAGGGATAGAGGGATATAATCCTATAACATCACAAGTTGCCCATGACAACGCCTTGCTCCAAGTGATATTTTCTAGGATGTTAATGGCATGTTTTGAATCCTCTATGTATGTGGGGGTTGTCTTGGTGAGGGGCTGCAAGTAGTGGTCCACCCACTCCCCAAGGCGCTCCAACAAAGACCCAATGCCAGCGACAATGGGTCCCAGGGGAGGTGGAAAAACCCCTTTATGTACCTTGGGGAGTGAGTGGAACACAGGAATTATAGGGTGGGAGACAAAAAGATATTCTTCCAGTTTCTTATCCAATACCCCTAAAGCTACACCTTCCTCTAACACCCTTTTGAGTTTCAGTTGAAATGTGGGATCTCCACTTAATTTGCAGTATGTTTGTGCATCTGACAAGATTTCCATATTTAATTTTTTATATAAGCCGACATCTAGTACTATGATGTTACCGCCCTTGTCGGCATTGCAAATTACAATAGATTTATTATCAACCAAATCCTTCAGTGCACCTCTTTCACTTTTATTCAAATTATCATGTATACTAGTAGTGCAAGATTCTTGTTTTAATTTGGCTAAATCCCTCTCTACCAACTCCTGGAATCTATCCAGGGCCTCTGGTCTGGAGGCCACAGGATAGAACCCAGGGTTGGCGGAGAGGTACGGCTTATCCAATTTGTCTTCACATTCCACATTTTCCATCTGTAAACTTATCAAATTTAACTTAGTTATTTGATCTTGAAAATCATAACACATATCTCTCCCACCTAATCTGGCTGTTGAACTGGCCCCTGCTACATCCTTAAGTCCACAAATCTCTCCCACCTAATCTGGCTGTTGAACTGGCCCCTGCTACATCCTTAAGTCCACATCATGTCCATATCCGTCCTGCAAATCCTCCAGGCATGAAAAATGTATTTTCAATGTTAGTCCTCTTGCTAGCTTGTTAACATCTAACAACGTATTGAACAAATCAAATTGATAAGATGGTACAAAATTCAAACCTTTACTGAGGACATCTGTCTGTGCCGGAGTCAGGATGCAGGCGTATAGGTTCATAACTGGATTCAACGTGGGGTCAGTAGAGAGCGAAGTGGATATCTTCCTCCGTTTGTATGATCCTTCGTACCTGTGCGGTTTTTTGAAACCGCTCCCAGGTCTCTCAGGGGAACACCGGATACAGCAGGCTTCTTTTTGGTTTGTTGTTGTTGGGTGGAGGCTCGAGGATCTCCACTAGACTCCTCCTGTGGACTGTCAGGTTCTGAGAAGCTGACTCTGCTATTGCCTCTGGATCTGGAATAGTTCCTGCGTCTGGATCTGGAGCGGGATGTTCTCAAGATTGAACGTGATGTGTCTTCCTTACCCTCCTGCGATAAATGCCAGGTAAATATTTGATCCTTATTATAATCTGTAACATCTCTCTGGAATTTATTTCTTTTTAGATCCATAATGCCTTTCTCCAGCTTCTCCAGGACAATTTGTTCCATGTCAGCAAAGTCCTTATGATCTTTGTATTCACATAGTCGAGTCTTGAGGGTCTCCAGCTCCTGTTGCATTTCTGTGAGCTCTGCGGACTCCTCTTCCACTATGTAGGTCATCAATTTTGATGAACACTCTAGCAGCGCATTGTCCCACTTGGAAATTAATTGCTGGGAATAGACTTTAATTGGTCTCTTTTTAAGTCTCAGTCCCCGGGGCACAATGTTCTTTTGCAAATAGGTGGTAAGCGTTTTGTGATCCCACCAGGTTTTGGTTTCCAATTCTCGTGTGATTGCGAGCATCTCCGAGGGAGCCACGTTATGTATCGGTTCCATAAAATCCTTGAACACCGACATCGCCTTGGAATCTCTTGTAGGACCATGCAGGCCCATATCTGTATTGGCATTCAACGTGGTTTCCCTCTCCTCTGTATCTTGCGAATCTTCATTCATTTCAGCCATAATTGTAGCTGGCGGCGTGGGAGCAGACTCGTGCGGGAGACTTGAATCAAAGGCTAACTTGTGAGTCGCTCACCCTATGCACGCCCACCTCGCGTCCTGTGCCGTAGACCGGCCGGTATCCCCTCCGGCTACTCACTTGTGAAGGAAAGAACAAGGTCCGGCACTAGGTTGCAGGTAAAAACTTCTTATTTCTTTATTTGAAGATTCTGTAGTACAGGGTAGAAAGTTTGACGCGTTTCGCTAAAGAGCTTAATCGTAGACTGCCGTACAATCACAGAAAGCAACTTAAAATACCCAAAGTGTAAGTCACATGACTAACCTCGTCATTGTTAGTAACATATACATATAACACCTGGAATTGGAATCCATTTAGAACGTCGCATGTGGTGTCTGTTCACACTCATCAAACACTATGTTAGAAACTATTTCATATTTATAATTTGCAGGGCTAAAAGCTTCCATAACAATAAATTATGTTGTAAACATGGATTTTAACCTCTATTAATTCTGTATTAATACATAACGTGGCTCCCTCGGAGATGCTCGCAATCACACGAGAATTGGAAACCATGATGATCAAGGAAACCAAAACCTGGTGGGATCACAAAACGCTTACCACCTATTTGCAAAAGAACATTGTGCCCCGGGGACTGAGACTTAAAAAGAGACCAATTAAAGTCTATTCCCAGCAATTCATTTCCAAGTGGGACAATGCGCTGCTAGAGTGTTCAGCAAAATTGATGACCTACATAGTGGAAGAGAAGTCCGCAGAGCTCACAGAAATGCAACAGGAGCTGGAGATCCTCAAGACTCGACTATGTGAATACAAAGATCATAAGGACTTTGCTGACATGGAACAAATTGTCCTGGAGAAACTGGAGAAGGGCATTATGGATCTAAAAAGAAATAAATTCCAGAGAGATGTTACAGATTATAATAAGGATCAAATATTTACCTGGCATTTATCGCAGGAGGGTAAGGAAGACACATCACGTTCAATCTTGAGAACATCCCGCTCCAGATCCAGACGCAGGAACTATTCCAGATCCAGAGGCAATAGCAGAGTCAGTTTCTCTTAACCTGACAGTCCACAGGAGGAGTCTAGTGGAGATCCTCGAGCCCCCACCCAACAACAACAAACGAAAAAGAAGCCTGCTGTATCCGGTGTTCCCCCGAGAGACCTGGGAGCGGTTTCAAAAAAACCGCACAGGTACGAAGGATCAAACAAACAAAAAAAGACCCGGCGAGCAGGCCGCCGACACAAACGGAGGTAGATATCCACTACGCTCTCTACTGACCCCACGTTGAATCCAGTTATGAACCTATCCGCCTGCATCCTGACTCCGGTACAGACAGATGTCCTCAGTAAAGGTTTGAATTTTGTACCATCTTGTCAATTTGATTTGTTCAATACGATGTTAACAAGCTAGCAAGAGGACTAACATCGAAAATACATTTTTCATGCCTGGAGGATTTGCAGGACGGATATGGACATGATGTGGACTTAAGGATGTAGCAGGGGCCAGTTAAACAGCCAGATTAGGTGGGAGAGATTTGTGTTATGATTTTCAAGATCAAATAACTAAGTTAAATTTGATAAGTTTACAGATGGAAAATGTGGAATGTGAAGACAAATTGGATAAGTCGTACCTCTCCGCCAACCCTGGGTTCTATCCTGTGGCCTCCAGACCAGAGGCCCTGGATAGATTCCAGGAGTTGGTAGAGAGGGATTTAGCCAAATTAAAACAAGAATCTTGCACTACTAGTATACATGATAATTTGAATAAAAGTGAAAGAGGTGCACTGAAGGATTTGGTTGATAATAAATCTATTGTAATTCGCAATGCCGACAAGGGCGGTAACATCATAGTACTAGATGTCGGCTTATATAAAAAATTAAATATGGAAATCTTGTCAGATGCACAAACATACTGCAAATTAAGTGGAGATCCCACTAAAAACTCAAAAGGGTGTTAGAGGAAGGTGTAGCTTTAGGGGTATTGGATAAGAAACTGGAAGAATATCTTTTTGTCTCCCACCCTATAATTCCTGTGTTCCACTCACTCCCCAAGGTACATAAAGGGTTTTTTCCACCTCCCCTGAGACCCATTGTCGCTGGCATTGGGTCTTTGTTGGAGCGCCTTGGGGAGTGGGTGGACCACTACTTGCAGCCCTCACCAAGACAACCCCCACATACATAGAGGATTCAAAACATGCCATTAACATCCTAGAAAATATCACTTGGAGCAAGGAGTTGTCATGGGCAACTTGTGATGTTATAGGATTATATCCATCTATCCCTTGATCCAAAGGCCTAGAAGCCCTATCCCTGCATATGGAAAAATATAGTCCGTACTCCCCTGGTCTGAGGGACTTCCTCACCATCGCAACAGAATTTTTGCTTAAACACAATTATTTTATGTTCGATGGTGATTATTTCCTTCAGACCAGGGGAGCTTCGATGGGGGCTAAATACTCCCCCTCATTTGCGAACATTTTTATGTTCTATTGGGAATCCCAGTTTATATTCAACATTGATAACCCATACCTGAATAGTATTCATTGGCTAGGGCGCTTCATTGACGATATTCTAATAATTTGGAAGGATTCAAAAGATGAATTTGAGAAATGTGATAAGTAAATTGGGTCTAATGATCTCAATTTGGCGTTCACATCATTCTTTGATAAAGATAGTATAAATTTTTTAGACCTTACATTGATGGGCAGAGAGGATGTTATAGAAGTCCTTCCCTATAGGAAGGAAACGGCGACCAATTCCATATTACGGGCATCCTCTTGCCACCCAAAACATGTTCTGGATAATATCCTGTTTGGGGAGCTTTGTAGGATCAGGTGCAATTGCTCTAGAGAGGAGGAGTTTAAGGTGGCAGCAGAAGACCTGTGTGACAGGCTGAAGAACAGAGGTTATAATGATAAAATCTTGAACCAGTCACACAGGAAAATTAATGAGATTGATTGGAGAGATCTAGTTGCATATTCTAGGAGGAGACAAGAACAGGAAGAATCACATAATGCAGGGGGCAAAAGTAGTAAATTTAAATCTAAGAGACTCTTCTTTGTTACACCTTATAGTGTCCAATTTAATAAAATAAAAAATAAAATAAATAGATACATTCCAGTCCTTGAAACTGATCCAGCTTTAAGAAATATTGTAGCGGAAGGTATTGCCATTGTATCTAGGAGGGGCCCCTCCATAGGGTCTAAAATATCCCCAAGTCTTTTTGAAAGTAAAAGTAATAACAAAACAAATAGCCAGAATTGGCTCAATGCCAAAGGTAATTGGAAATGTGGACACAACAGGTGTTAAACTTGTGATTATATGAATGTCTCAAACCAAGTGATATCATGCACTACGGGAAAGGCACACAATATACAGAGTTACATAAATTGTAATACTAAAAATATTGCGTATGTGGCAACATGCACAATTTGCAAATTGCAATATGTGGGTTGCTCAGGCAACTCACTAAAAATGAGATTCAGAAAACATGTGTCGGATATTAGAAGTAATCTACCGGGCATCTCCATGTTATCCCGTCACTTCAGGGAAACACATGGGGGGGGGGAGGCAAATAGCCTCCGTGTCTCGGGATTAGAGAAAATATCCCTGGGGCCAAGAGGCGGAGATCTCAAGTATAGGATGTATAAACGTGAGACCTACTGGATGTTCCTTTTGGGAACTTGGTACCCAGAGGGTTTAAATAAAAGAATGGACATGATGTTAACTTGTCCATAGAACTGCATTGTTGCCAGGTCACGTCTTGAAGAAACAGTATTTATAGTTAAACTAATATTGATAGGTTATAAAATATAGAATAGATTTACAATGTAATAACCGATACTGTGTTTATTGACAAAATTCACCCAACTATGCAGGGTAACTATGGGTGAACCTTATGTTATGGAACAGTATGATAGCATTTACACCTTGATATTATTGGTAATGAAAAAACAAAAAATAAAAATAATAAAAAATATAAATAAAAATAAAATAATAACATGAAATAAACAATAATAAATATGAAAAACAGAAAACAAATAAAATAAAATAATAATAAATAAAATAATGAAATAATAGAGAAAAAGATTTAAGATTTAATATTATCAAGGATACTATGGTATAATAATAAATAAATAATAATAAAAAATAAATAATAAAAAATAAAAAACTGTTCCTCATCATAGAGGGCTCTTTTTATTACATCCTACTAATATTTACGCACAAATATTGACACCTTTTTACATAATATGCAATAGTGTGTAACATTGTGTATCAATCGCAATGTGTGCCTTTCCCGTGTGCGCTTATATAATAATAAATATATAAAATCTTTTTCTTCCCCTTGCCAAGTTGATTCCCTCTCCCCCGTTTTGTCCCCCCCCCTCCCCTTCCTCCCTCCCTCCCTTTGGTTTTCCCATATACATGATAATTAGTATGTCCAGTTCACACTTCATTTACATGCACTGCGGTTTCTAAAAATACAGAATTAATAGAGGTTAAAATCCATGTTTACAACATAATTTATTGTTTTGGAAGCTCTTAGCCCTGAAAATTATAAATATGAAATAGTTTCTAACGCAGTGCATAGTGTTTGATGAGTGTGAACAGACACCACATGCGACGTTCTAAATGGATTCCAATTCCAGGTTTTATATGTATATGTTACTAACAATGACGAGGTTAGTCATGTGACTTACACCTCGGGTATTTTAAGTTGCTTTCTGTGATTGTACGGCAGTCTACGATTAAGCTCTTTAGCGAAATGCGTCAGACTTTCTACCCTGTACTGCAGAATCTTCAAATAAAGAAATAAGAAGTTTTTACCTGCAACCTAGTGCCGGACCTTGTTCTTTCCTTCATATATATATATTTGTGGTCATGGCTCGAAAGGCCGAACGAGCAAGTATACGAAAAAGGAGAACAAGAGTACTTACCGTCCTGAGCCTTGGAACCCCGGTAGACCTAGTACAGAATTTAAGAAATACAAACAGCGGATGAGGTGTGCCCAATAACCGCGACCGAGGGCACGCCTATAGAGGGCATGCCCTATGTATGGATTATGATAGAAAAAAGGGAGGGTTGGGTGGGTGACGCCCACGAGTCATACGCCCCTACCTGAGGGAGAGGGGAGTTTATATACCCCACGCCACTCACACAAATGCAGCCAATTAGGCTTTTTACTTGTGGTCATGGCTCGAAAGGCCGAACGAGCAAGTATACGAAAAAGGAGAACAAGAGTACTTACCGTCCTGAGCCTTGGAACCCCGGTAGACCTAGTACAGAATTTAAGAAATACAAACAGCGGATGAGGTGTGCCCAATAACCGCGACCGAGGGCACGCCTATAGAGGGCAAAGAGTCAAGAGTAGGGTGTAACTCTATTTTATTTGTATCACAACGCCAACACTTTAAACACATTAGCCATTTCGGTAGAGGGATCCGGAATGTACCGGTCAAAACAGCTGGAGTTCCAGCGGCCTAGCTTCTTAATGATGTGAGCTGGGACATCATGTTTGGAGGCTGCAGAGGCCGCTCCGATCCTGAATGAGTGTCCTGAGATGACAGCGGGATCATGACCTAGCATGGTGACTAGGGAGCGGACGTATCTGGTAAACTGGGAGGAAGACAGAGCATGCCCAGCCTCCGGGAGGAGCGGACTGTCCGCTGCTTGCCCGGACAGCATTGAGAGGAGGTCGGTGAGAGACGAGACTGGGCACCACTGATGTGAGGTGGGGAAATATCTGATGGATGCTCCCCATCTGCAGGTTTTGGTGGACGGAAGGGTGAAAGTGAAACCTAGCCTGTTGGATGATAGCTGGCTCAGGGTCGGCCTGGGTGCTCGGCAGCCAGTGCGCGTGAACTCCCCCGGTCTAAGGAAGCCGTAAAAAGCAAGGTGTATGGCAGCTTTGATGACCGTGCTGAGGTGAAAGCCAAAAGGGTGCGTGTCCAGTAAGGAAGACATGGCCCGGAAAAGATCCCCCGTGACCGGAGCGCGAGAAAGAGATTTGGGGTGTGACAAGACTGAAATGCCCTTGAGTGCTGCTTTGATCGGATGAGCAGAGAGTAGAGAAGAGGCGTGAGGGTGCGAGAGTGACCTGTGGTGTTGAAGACCTCTTAAGTGAAGTTTGATGGTGTTCTGGGATAAGTGTAAAGAAGAATGGCAAAAACCAACAAAAGCTAGGGCAGAGTGTAAAGTGATTGTGGGGGAAAGCCCTAAGCCCTGCATGAAGGAGGAGAAAACCGCCAAAGCGGTATCATAAGCCCGGATCGTGCTGGGAGCTAAAGACTTCTTGATTAGAGTGTTGGCAATGGAGACGTATCTGGCTAGTCCGTTAGCAGTTGTTGGAACGGAGGCACCGGGACTCCGACCCGGTCTGCGTCTGGTTGTACCTGAAAAAACACACCGAATTTAGCCCGAGAGAGTGCATCAGCCGCCAAGTTCTTCCTTCCTTCTATGTGCTCGATCAAAAAATGGAAATTGTGCTGGAGAGACAACAGAATGAACCTCCTGACAAAGCGCATTATGTGGGGGGACCTAGAGCGTCCTCTGTTGAGAATGTCGACCGTAGCGGAATTATCGCACAGAAATCGAACTGTGGAGTTAGCCCAGGAGTTTCCCCAGACAGCAGCGGCGGCTACGATGGGAAATGTTTCAAACAGGGCTGAAGTTACTGTGAAGTCAGGAATGTTGCGGATCTCAGCTGGCCAGGGGCCGGCTAACCATTTGTTCCCGAAAATGGCTGCGAAGCCAACCGATGAGGCATCGGACACTATAGTCGGGGACCCGTCTGATAAAGGGGGAACGAAGAAAGAGACACCGTTCCAGCTCTCCAAGAAGTGATCCCACATGAGTAGGTCAGCCATCGCCTCATTGTTGATGTGGATGACCTGCCTCTGACCCGATACTGAAGGGAGAAGGTCCAAAAGTCTGGATATGAAGGCTCTCCCCTGCGGGATGATCCTCATAGCGAAAGCCATCATGCCCAGGAGGCTCTGGAGTTCGACCCTGGTTACTGTGCGACTCCTGGATAGGTTGTGTATCATCTCCCGGGTTCTGACTAGTTTCTCCTGGGGAAGCCTAGCCTGCATGTTTACAGTGTCTAGGATGACGCCCAAGAACACCAGTTGCCTGACGGGGCCCTCCGTCTTGTGAGGTGCCACTGGGACCCCGATTTCCTTGAACAGAGACAGTAGTGAAGTGAGGTTGAGAGGAGCGAGACTAGGATGTTCGAGTAGTAAGAAGTCATCCAGGTAATGTATGACGTGCTGGCAGTCAGCCACGTTCTGGAGTGCCCAATGCAGTGCTGTGGCTAGTTGGTCAAAGAGCCAGGGGCTGCTCTTTGCCCCGAATGTGAGCTTAACTGCGAAATAATACTTGTCCAGCCACCTGACACCGTGCCATTGCCAGAGGTCTTGTCTGATCGGGAGTAGTTTGAAAGCGTCCGTTATGTCCGCTTTGGACAACCAAGTGTTTCTCCCTGACTGTAGGATGATCTGTATGGCTCGGTCAATAGTAGCATATTTCATGGAGAACTCGTCGGAGGGGATTAAAGCATTGATGCTGGGAATGATGGAGGAATAAGGCGCTGAGAGGTCATAGATTAATCTTCTTTTATTGGAAAATTTGCCTGTGGCAAGCCCCAGAGGGCTGACTCTCCAACATGGAAAAGGGGGCACATCAAAGGGACCTATCATGAAACCTTTTGCCAGTTCCTGCTGGATTAGCCCGGACACGATCTCTGGCTCAGAAAGGGCTGACGACAGGTTACCACATTCATGCGTGCTTTGCGGCAAAGCGACCAAACCTGTGTGGAACCCATCGCAGAAACCCGCCACCAGCCATCTCACCCAGTCGGGCTCAGGATGACCAGCTAGGACCTGGGCGAGGACCTGGACCTGTACCACGCCTAGTCATGCCTGAGGGCCCTTCTGGGAGCAGATAGAGCTGGGGTGAGCCCTGAAACAAATGAAACACACATGTAGTAGTCTGCAATTGCTGTACCCGCAGGAGGAAAGATTGAAGTTATTGCAGATCTGGGTCTTGCCCAGGTACCTCACTGGTCTACCGAGCCTATCTAGGGCGGCCACGTTCCTTGGAGCTGGAGGGGTGAAGGCGTTCAGGCTCCTACTGGTGCTGGGTTCCCCTGCGTTGCTGACCTGCGGGCACCAGCTGGAGGAATGCGTGGTCACCCCGCATGCGGTGCAGGAGGGGGCTTTCAGACCCGCGAAATGTTCGCAGTATAGCTCCGTGTCTATGGACCCCCAGTTGGTGACGTAGCCGAACTGCGCGTATGCGGCTGCTGCTTTTGCTGAAAAAGACTTGTGGTACTCGTAGAACGTGGTACCCCCGTACTTGTACGCCATCTGCACAACCCTGTGTAAGTACAGGTCCAACTCCTCCCTGCGGCCAGGGCTGACTGAACAGAGTACGTCCCTGAATAGTCCAAATGCCAGCACAAACTCAGTGACACTCAACTTCCTGCTGGGCCTAGCGTCCTTGCTTTTGAACGTGACCGCCAGCTCCCCGCAGGCAACGGTTTTGGTATCATGTACGTCCGTGGTGGCAATTAACAGAGAGGCGAGGTTGACCTCTTTTCCCTCAAGGATGTACTTTTTTATGGCTGCCGGGATGAAATGTGCGGGCGTGATGATCGGTGGAGGATGTGGCATACCTGAAGGCGTGGCCTGAGAGGTAGAAGCCGTGGGCGACGCTGCGGTCGGGACTGCTACGTCGCTCCTGGAGAGTTCCATTAGGTCTAGCCTAGCCTTGAAACCTGACACCGTCGTAAGCACCTCAGTCATCATCGTGTGAAGCTGAGACAAGGAGGCGCTTGAAACTTGATCCTGGGCCGCAGCCTGGCTACCCCGGGGGGCTTGGTCAGCATTCAGCAAGTTGAATAACTCGCCCTTCCTAGCTGAGGCCGGAAAGGGGACACCCCTCCTTCTCAACTCTTCCATTAGCCTGGGGATGGTCCAGGACCTGTACGAGGGCAAGCTGCCTCGGTCCGAGGCCCTGGCAGGAGTCTCAGGAACCGAGAGTGCCTCCTCGATATCCGCTGGCTGAGACATGCTGCTGGCAACCTGTCCGGGCCATAGAAGGGTGCCGGCAAGAATAAGAGGAAAAGAGAACAATAAAAAATGACTAGTGAAAAAGAAAAATATATATATATATACCCTCCCTATATATGTATATATACTCTCTGTACACAGGTTTTTTTTTTTTTTTTCGTTCTCCTGGCTACAGGAGGGAACTGACCTGCTGAATTTCCTGAAAAGCTTCCAACACCGGGAGTACTGACCGCACGGTAATGGCTTCCGGCTGTGGATATTTTAAAGGAAAAGATTAATTACACATGAATGTGACCGACCGAAAAGTCGTGATGGAGGAAAGTGTGATACTGAAACTGAGGCTAAATGTATGCTGTTGCGCTGAAGAAGATTCAGAACAGCATACGCAGAGGACCCCACTGAAGATGAGTCAGACGCAGGTGATCCTCTGCCTATGAGTGATGTCGAGTCGTTCTGAAGAAGAGTCAGAAATAACCATGTCGTCAAGCCCCAACTGAAATTGAGTCAGGCTGGGGCCGATTGACGTGAGTGTGGTGACGCACGTGGCTCTGAAGACGTGTCAGTAGCAGCGTCCTAACCGGTGGCGGGAGTGCTCGTGACTGCGTAAATGTACGGGATGAGTATGGAGTGATAGACGGGGGGAGAACATACGGTTCCCCTCTCTAATATTGATTCTGTAAGTACCTCAACTGAAAGCTGTATGAGATGTATACGGGAATACGGACACAATCCGACCACCTGGTACCCTGTGGAGCAAGCAAAACGTGATGAGGCAGGAAGCACCCTGACTGACCGTGACTGCCAACGTTGACGAGCCACCGGCCGTCAAGCTAAATATATGTATACAGTGACATCAAGCAAACAAGTTCCGTGCCGTAGTGGTGACAAGCAGCTCCCAACCCCGCTCCCTTGACACCCCCTCCCCCTGGCAACCAGGACCTGCTGGGCCTGGCGGCTCCTGCCATGTGCCCACCTTGTATGTGAAAACGGGGGGGGGGGGGAGGGGGGGGTGCTGAAGCAGTGGTGGGAAAGAGTCGCTGCTCCCTGGAGAAATCCGGCGTGATTAGTAGGGCCTACGTGCCACTGGAGGGAAGCTGTGGCCTCCGTGCGTGGCTCTAACTGAAACCGAATCGACCCCCCCCCCAGCCGAGCGGCGAAGGGGAGCGGGACTGTATTGCGGGTCCTGGGAAACCCCTCCCCTATGGCCGGGGCCGTTTGTGTGGAGGCCGTCAGCGTCAGCGTCCTACGGCTGAGCAGCGGTAGCGCCGCGGCGCCGGGCGACGCCGTCACAGAACCCCGCCCCCCCCCCCCGGGCCAGAAGCCCCGCCCAGCCAGCGCACGAGGCAGGAGATGGCGTGGAAGCGGGGCACCAGGCCCGGACGGAGCGGCCGGGCCGACGAGCGGCGGCGGCGCGGCTGAACCAGGGAGGTCCCCCACCCACACCCGGAAGCGCAACACCGGGGAGAACGCCGTAGTGCAGGGCCCAACAACCCGTCCCCCCCCCCCGGCCAGCCGAGCGAGTGCTGACAGCCGGCAGGAGAGGACGGGCCGCGCGACCCGCAGGAGCAGCGCTCCCCCAGAGCGGCAGCGAGCAGGTGGCAGGCGGGTAACCGGTACAGGGGCCTGGGCCTGCGGCAGGAGTGATACTTACCGACCTGAAACACGAAACACGAAATAACTGCAACCCACTGCAAACAACTGACACCTCCGAGACGTACGCCCTAACACAGTATCCTGCAAGAGAAATACCGCCCACGAGTCATACGCCCCTACCTGAGGGAGAGGGGAGTTTATATACCCCACGCCACTCCCACAAATGCAGCCAATTAGGCTTTTTACATATATATATATATATATATATATATATATATATATATATATATATATATATAATGTATCTCTATGGTGGCATAGTATATATATATATATATATATATATATATATATATATATGCAAGAAAAAGTGAAAAGGGTAGTAGCAGCAGACATTATGAATATTACAGATAGTGACTATTGTGTACGCATTATTTAGGCATGCTCAGTACATAAGGGTAGTAGCAGCAGACATTATGAATAATATAGATGCAATATTTAGGTAGGCTCAATACAGCAGACAGCAGACATTATGAATAATATAGACGCAATATTTAGGCAGGTTCAATTCAGCAGGCAGCACTTTGTCATGGTACCGCAGACGCTGTGCTGTCAGCAGCGCGCCATGTATATTGAATGGGGAGTGTCAGGAGGAGGTGGAGATGGCTTGGGAGAGGTCGAGGGTGATTGTGGAAGTATTGATTGTGTGAAAAAATGCAGTGGAATAAATGGATGAAGGAGAATGTGTGGCTATGGTATAGTTGACAAAGGGGATGGTGTGATATTGTGGATGGGAACTGGGTATATGATATATTACAATGAATATACTAGACTACTGAATGGAAAATTGTGGTGGATAGACTGTGATTATGCAAGTAAGAAAAATGGAAATAGATACAGGGGAATGGTTGGGGGGATTTGATTGTGTGGTAGGGGTATATATATGGAGGGGAAGGTGTGATATCTTGGATGGGATACATGTACAGGTGGAGAGTTGTGGTAGGTGGACTGTATATATTTAGATGGTAAAAGAATATATTAAACTGCATTGGAGGATATTTACCTGTGGGGCATGATGTGTGGTATAGTGGTATGACTGGTGTGTATAAAGGATTGTGTGGTCTGTAGATGTAAAATGTAAAATAATATTGTACAAAAAATAATGAATAAATAAAAAATAAATATATATATATATATATATATATATATATATATATGTAAAAAATTATTATAAAAAAAAAAAGGAAAACGGTAAATCTGATGAAATAGGATAATTGTGGAGGTATTCACAATATTAGAGTTCAATGCATTTGTTGAGTCCTTCTGGGTATAAGCAGCGCATTTTGAAGATCCAGTATGCTTCTCTTCTGTTCAGGGTCTGTATTCTGTCCTCTGTATGACATGGGATTTGTTCAATTGGTGTGATTGTGATGGAAGAGAAATCCTTGTGTCTTTCTATAAGATGGCGAGATACACTTTGCTTGAGATGTCCTTTTGAACTGTTGTGACGATGTCCATTCAGGCGTTTTCGTAAGGTTTGTGTAGTTCTTCCATTATATTGGATTCCGCAGATGCAATCTATGAGATAGATGACATAAGAAGAACTGCAAATTAGGTGGGCTTTGATAGGAAAGGTCATGGAGGTGGTTTTGGAGGTGAAAGTACATGAATTTTCTCGCAACAGAGACAACCTTTCTGACCACATTTGAAAGAGCCTGCTGGTAAGGGTGCTAGGGTTAGTTGCAAGTGTTTTTTGGTCGCCGTGGATTTGTTCAAGCGGCTAGGTGCCAGAATGTTTCTCAATGTCTTCGCTCTACGGAATGTGAACCCAGGTGTAGTAGGGATCACTTTACTTAAAATGGGATCTTGGCGGAAGATATGCCAGTTTTGGGTTTTTTTTCACAGATTTTCTGGTGTGACTGATTGTATGTGGTGATAAAATTGGTACTGAATTCAGTGAACTTTTTAGATTTTTTGTCTATACGGGAGTGGTTCAATGTTTCAGTGGAGGTAGTAGAGATGCTTGTGTGGTAGGGTCTTGGTGGTGAAGTGTAGTTAACATAGTAACATAGTTCATAAGGTTGAAAAAAGAGTCTATAAAGTTCAACCTATAACCCTAATGAGTCCCTACACAGTTAATCCAGAGGAAGGCAAAAAACCCTCATACTAGAGGTAAAAATTCCTTCCCGACTCCAAATATGGCAGTCAGAATAAATCCCTGGATCAACGTTCTGTCCCTATAATTCTAATATACATAACCTGTAATGTTATTATTCTCCAAAAATGCATCCAGACCTCTTTTAACCTCTTCAGGACATAGGGCGTACGGATACGCCCTGCATCCCGAATCCTTAAGGACCGAGGGCGTATCCATACGCCCGTGGGAATTCCGGCCCCCACCGCTAGCCGGTTGGGGACCGGAGCCGGATGCCTGCTGAAATCGTTCAGCAGGCATCCCGGCATATCGCCCAGGGGGGTCATTATGCCCCCCCATGTCGGCGATCACCGCAGATCGCTGGACAATTCAGTCCAGCGATCTGCGGCGATTCCGGGTCAATCGGGTCTCCAGTGACCCGATGACCCGGAATTACTGGCTGTTCGGGGCCGTCTCTGACGGCCCCGAACAGCCAGAGCCTGCAGGGGTGAGGTGGCACTGGTGCCACCTCACGATCGCCCTGATTCGCCGGCCGGATTACCGGCCGACCAATCAGGATGCCTGCTGCGGGTGTCACTCCCGCACCCGCTCCGCCCCTCTTCTGGAGGACGTGAGCGGGTGCGGGACGTTCACCCCGGGTGCTGGGGACCCCGATCCCCGGCGCCCCTGTTGGGATCGGGGCCCCAGGAGCAGCTGCGGCGGTGGAGACGACGAGGAACTGACCTGCAGCGTCTGGATCGTTGGAGGTGAGTGACAGCCTCCTGCTGTTGCTTAGCAACAGCTCCCAGCATGAAAAAGGGCATGCTGGGAGCTGTAGTTATGCAACAGCAGGAGGCAGACCACCACAACTCCCAGCATTCCCTTATGGGCATGTTGGGACTTATGGTTTTGCAACAGCTGGAGGCACATTCTTTCTATGGAAAAGTGTACCTTCAGCTGTTGTATAACTACAACTCCCAGCTTGCACAAACAGCTAAAGTGCATGCTGGGAGTTGTAGTGATGTATCTGCTGGTTGCATAACTACAACTCCCAGCATGCTCGTTGGCTGTCGGTGACTGCTGAGAGTTGTAGTTTTGCAACAGCTGAAGGCACACTGGTTGTGAAACTCAGAGTTTTTTTTTACCTAACTCAGTGTTTCACGACCGGTGTGCCTCCAGCTGTTGCAAACTACAACTCTCAGCAGTCACCGTACACCATGCACCGTACATGCTGGGAGTTGTAGTTTTGCAACAGCTGGAGGCACACTGGTTGTGAAACACTGAGTTAGGTCACAAACTCAGTGATACATAACCAGTGTGCCTACAGTTGTTGCAAAACTGCAACTCTCAGCAGTCACCGACAGCCAACGGGCATGCTGGGAGTTGTAGTTATGCAACAGCTGGATGTCCCCCCCAATGTGAACGTACAGGGTACACTCACATGGGCGGAGGATTACAGTAAGTATCTGGCTGCAAATTTGAGCTGCCGCAAACTTTCTGCTGCAGCTCAAATTGCCAGCGAGAAACTACTGTGAACCCCCGCCCGTGCGACTGTACCCTAAAAACACTACACTACATTAACACAAAAAATAAAATAAAAAGTAAAAAACACTACATATACACATACCCCTACACAGCCCCCCTCCCCTCCCCAATAAAAATGAAAAACGTCTGGTACGCCACTGTTTCCAGAACGGAGCCTCCAGCTGTTGCAAAACAACTACTCCCAGTATTGCCAGATAGCCACTGACTGTCCAGGCATGCTGGGAGTTTTGCAACAGCTGGAGGCACCCTGTTTGGGAATCACTGGCGTAGAATACCCCTATGTCCACCCCCATGCAATCCCTAATTTAGGCCTCAAATGCGCATGGCGCTCTCACTTTGGAGCCCTGTCGTATTTCAAGGCAACAGTTTAGGGTCACATATGGGGTATCGCCGTACTCGGGAGAAATTATGTTACAAATTTTGGGGGGTATTTTCTGCTTTTACCCTTTTTAAAAATGTAAAATTTTTGGGAAAACAAGCATTTTAGGTAAAAAAAATTTTTTTTTTTTACATATGCAAAAGTCGTGAAACACCTGTGCGGTATAAAGGTTCACTTAACCCCTTGTTACGTTCCCCGAGGGGTCTAGTTTCCAAAATGGTATGCCATGTGGTTTTTTTTTTGCTGTCCTGGCATCCTAAATGCGGCATGCCCCCAGAGAAAAATTTGCGTTCAAAAAGCCAAATGTGACTCCTTCTCTTCCGAGACCTGTAGTGCGCCAGCAGAGCACTTTTCACCCCCATATGGGGTGTTTTCTGAATCGGGAGAAATTGGGCTTCAAATTTTTAGGGGAATTTTCTGCTATTACCCTTTTTAAAAATAAAAAATTTTGGGGAAAACAAGCATTTTAGGTAAAAATTATTATTTTTTTTTTACATTTGCAAAAGTCGTGAAACACCTGTGGGATATTAAGGTTCACTTTATCCCATGTTACATTCCCCGAGGGGTCTAGTTTCCAAAATGGTATGCCATGTGTTTTTTTTTGCTGTTCTGGCACCATAAGGGCTTCCTAAAAGTAACATGCCCCCCAAAAACCATTTCAGAAAAACGTACTCTCCAAAATCCCCTTGTCGCTCCTTCCCTTCTGAGCCCTCTACTGCGCCCGCCGAACACTTTACATAGACATATGAGGTATGTCCTTACTCGAGAGAAATTGGGCTACAAATACAAGTAAAAATTTTGTCCTTTTACCCCTTGTAAAAATTCAAAAATTGGGTCTACAAGAACATGTGAGTGTAAAAAAGGAAGATTGTGAATTTTCTCCTTCACTTTGCTGCTATTCGTGTGAAACACCTAAAGGGTTAAAACGCTGACTGAATGTCATTTTGAATACTTTGGGGGGTGTAGTTTTTATAATGGGGTCATTTATGGGGTATTTCTAATATGAAGACCCTTCAAATCCACTTCAAACCTGAACTGGTCCCTGAGAAATACTGAGTTTGAAAATTTTGTGAAAAATCGGAAAATTTCTGCTGACCGTTGAAGCCCTCTGGTGTCTTCCAAAAGTAAAAACACGTCAATTTTATGATGCAAACATAAAGTAGACATATTGTATATGTGAACCAAAAAAATGTATTCGTAATATCCATTTTCCTTACAAGCAGAGAGCTTCAAAGTTAGAAAAATGCTAAATTTTCAAATTTTTCATCAAATTTACTGATTTTTCACCAAGAAAGGATGCAAGTATCGACAAAAATTTACCACTATGTTAAAGTAGAATATGTCACGAAAAAACAATCTCGGAATCAGAATGATAACTAAAAGCATTCCAGAGTTATTAATGTTTAAAGTGACAGTGGTCAGATGTGCAAAAAACGCTCCGGTCCTTAAGGCCAAAATTCAGAGTTCACCATGACCACCTCCTCCGGGAGAGAATTCCACAATGTCACTGCTCTTACAGTAAAGAACCCTCGTCTGTGCTGGTGTAGAAACCTTCTTTCCTCTAGACTTAGAGGATGCCCCCTTCTTCCAGATACAGTCCTGGGTATAAATAGATCATGGGAAAGATCTCTGTACGGTCCCCTGATATATTTATACATAATTATTAGGTCACCCCTAAGCCTTATTTTTTCTAAACTAAATAACCCTAATTCTGATAATCTTTTTGAGTACTGTAGTCCTCCCATTCCCCGTATTACCCTGGTTGCCCGTCTTTGAACCCTCTCCAGCTCCACTGTATCTTTCTTGTACACTGGTGCCCAGTACTGTACACAGTATTCTATGTGTGGTCTGACTAGTGATTTGTACAGCGGTAGAATTATTTCCTTGTCGTGGGCATCTATGCCCCTATTGATGCACCCTATAATTTTATTTGCCTTGGCAGCAGCTGCCCGACACTGGTCACTACAGCTAGATTTACTATTAACTAAAACTCCCAAGTCCTTTTCCACGTCAGTCGTCCCTAGTGTGCTCCCATTTAATACATATTGCCAGCCCGGATTTTTCCTCCCCATGTGCATTACCTTACATTTATCAGTGTTGTACCTCATCTGCCACTTCCCAGCCCAAACCTCCAACCTATCCAGATCCATTTGTAACAGTGCCCTGTCCTCTATTGTGTTTACCGCTTTACAGAGTTTAGTATCATCTCCAAAGATAGCTACTTTACTACTCAACCCCTCTACAAGGTCATTAATATATTAAATAGGACAGGACCCAATACTGACCCCTGTGGTACCCCACTAGTAACAGTCACCCAGTAGTTGGGGTGTTGCTTCGGTATATGAGGGGTTAACTTAACCCCTGTCACTCGTGACGCCAGGGTGAGGGTTAATACACTGAGGTATATCTTCGGCCTATCGCCACCCTTCCCAGAAACGATAGGTGCGTGCTTAAATGAATGAAGGTCCACAATAGAGAAGAACTTGAACTTGTATAAACTTTACTGAGGTACTTGCGGTACATCCAATTAACAGCAACAGTCTTAGCAATACAGTCTCTATGTAGTACGGCAGTGATTGACAGATGCTGCGGACCATTAGCTTATCCAAAGGACTAATAGAATTAGGATTGATGCAGAGATCCGTCCGGATTTAGGGGTCTGTTTAGGTCCGGTAAGTACACTTTATTTACATATTTACACATTGAATTTGAATAATTTGAACTATTAAAGAGCTGACAAGGGGCTAACTATTGATGAGGACCCCACCGGTAGCTAGGGACTCTGACTTTGGAGACCTCACCACAAGGTAACGGACACCACAAACCCCCTTACTTAAAACAAGTGGACCCCGACGCCTGTCCCCTAAGGCAGAGGAACTAGGGCAGGTAGAACAGGCTTGCTAACTAGACAGAATCTATATCCTGATAAAACATTTATAAACATTAGGTACTAAAAGTACCTAATGTTTATAAATGTTTTATCAGGATATAGATAAACATAGATATTTTTTAACATTTTAAACATTTGTAGACTAGTAATCCTACTAGACAATTATAAAGGCTTCCTGGACATTTATGAAGCTATCTGGACAATTATGAAGCTATCTAAACCTTTAGTTTCTAGCTTCTTAGACATTTTAATTAAGCTTACTATACAATTAGGCAGCTATCTGACATTTAGTTGCTAGCTCCTAAAACATTTTGTTTTAGCTCTCTTACACATTTTATGAGGCTAACTATACATTAGTACAGCCCTCTATACATTTAGCTTCAAGCTGACTAAACATTTTTTATTATCTCACACATTCTTTTTCTTTTTTGCCAACAATGAGTCACCTGTTAGTAAACAAAAGGTATACTGGCTAGCCGGAAGTTAGGTCACAGTAAGATTCGCTGCTAGGGTCTATCGGCTACACGCTACTTACCCCTAGAGCACTTCAAAATAACCTACCTAGGTTACCTTTAGAACTACGTGTTTAATTCTATACTCGCAAGAGCACCTACTGGCCAAGTAGAGCATCTCACACACATAATACAGAGAAGAGAAATATGAGTGTACCTAACAGTGGTAGGAATTGGAATATCAATAGGCTACAATTCCTAAGTGTTTGCTTGAATGTGAGATACATTTTGTTTTTGTTTATGTACTGAAGTAGACTGAAGTAGTAATTTTAAGTGAGTAGTCTAGAGTACTGAAAAGTTATAGGTAAGGCATTGAAGTGGGTTATCAAAGGTACTATGTGTGCAGGTACTGAATGTGAATCTTGGTACCTTAAGGGTAGTTTACTCTGTGTAGTCCTTTGAGACCGCCGCAATGTCACCTCCGAATCATCAGGAGTCCCATCACTTGGTGATCCTGCAAGAACTTCAGTCCCTGAGGGACCAGCTGGAGAGCTGGAAACAGAAGCAATATCTTCGGTTGGACTGGGAGATTCTCTGAAGTCAGGAGAAGAAGGCGCATCAAGACTTGGAGCAACCACAGGAGTAGGACTGATGCTTGGTGTAGCAACCACTGGTGGTTGATGAGGGGTAACAGCTATTGGTAACTGAGTGGGTGGAACGGCCACTGGCACCTGACTTGGCTGAGCAACCAATGGCGGCTGGCTGGATGAAGCTGGAAACGGTATACCCCAATACATGGTAGGCTGCTGAGATGGGAACAAAGGAACATCCATAGTGGGATGAATTCCTTCTCCCGGTACGTATTCTCTCACTGGCCTTGCTGAAGTAGGAGGAGGTGGGCCAAGCATGTCTTCTTTCAAGTACACTTTTATTCTGTTTCTGTGGACCACCTGCGGCTCGAACCCTTCTTTCTGTATCTCATATACATCCATTTCAGGGTAAGGGATTGCAGTAATGGTATATGGTTCCGTTTCCCACAATGAGTCCAGTTTATGGGTTCTAGGGAACTTTTGGAGCCACACCTTATCTCCAAGCTGTAAGGGCTGAGCCGAAGCATGTCGATTATAATCTTTCTGCTGGCGCTCATGAACTTCACCCATTATCTTCTCAACAATGTTTTTGGCCTCCTCTATTCTTCGGTGATGCTCCGACACCCAACCTTTGGAAACCTGAGGTGAATTGTTGAAAGGTGCCTGCAACCCGAAGTTCCGATCCTTTGGCAATTGGCCATGTCGGCCCATCATCAGGAAAAAGGGCATATACCCTGTAGAACAGTGGACGGTGTTGTTGTAAATTTCTAGGAGTTCAGGCAACAACTGGGGCCAATCTTCGTGCTTTGAGACAGAGACAGCTCTGAGCATTTCAATGAACACTTGATTGATCCTCTCGCAGAGCCCATTCCCTTGGGGATGGTAGGCCGTCGTCCGAAGCTTCTTGCAGTTATGTAACTGGCAAAGTTCTTGGAACAACTGGGCTTCACAGGCGGTTCCCCGATCCGTGAGGACCGATTCGAGACACCCCAGAGGTTGGATCCAATGACGATAGAAGAGCTGAGCAGCGGTCTTGGCGGTAAGATCCTTGACAGGGACCACGACCACCCACTTGGAATAATGATCCACCATGGTTAGGGCATGACAGTAGCCAGATCGAGTGGGGGCCAGCTTCACATGGTCCAAGGCAACAATCTGGTTCGGCCTCTCCGTACAGATGAGATGTAAAGGGGCCCTTGCATCCCTTCGGGTATTCTTGATAATATTGCACACGGAGCATTCGGCACACCATTTCTCGATGTCTCCCCGCATCCCTATCCAGTAAAATCTTCTTCTGACGGTGGCCTCCGTCTTATGGACCCCGAAGTGTTCGGATTGATCATGATAGGCATTCAGGACCATGGCTGCATCTCTTCTAGGGACCACAACCTGATGTATGCGCTCTCCGGAAACTGGGTCTAGGGAATTTTGGTAGACCAACCCCTTGTGCAGGAACAGGCGATTCCTCTGCCACCACAGCCACTTCAATTCAAAGTCCCCTTGCGTCTTGCACAGCCGAGTGGACACTTTCTTGTGCAAGCAATAGTCTAAGAGGTCCCCGATGACCCTTCATTCATCCTGAAGTGTCTTCCAGGTGGATAAATCTTCAGGGACTTTGGGATATTCAGGTCCTTCACCCTCCTGGGCAGTTAGAGCACTCTGGCTCACGAACCTTTGGTAGAAGGGAGGCATCTCCACATCTTCCCACACATCTTCAGCAGGAGGTGCTTCCCCCGGGGCCATGCAAAAAAGTACATCCACATTAACGTTAGTTTTTCCACTGCGGTAGTTGATGTTACATAGTTACATAGTTACATAGTTACATAGTTAGTACGGTCGAAAAAAGACATATGTCCATCAAGTTCAACCAGGGGATTAAGGGGTAGGGGTGTGGCGCGATATTGGGGAAGGGATGAGATTTTATATTTCTTCATAAGCATTAATCTTATTTTGTTCCAGGAATGTATCTAATCCTGTTTTAAAGCTGTTAATTGTTCCTGCTGTGACCAGTTCCTGAGGTAGACCGTTCCATAAATTCACAGTCCTCACGGTAAAGAAGGCGTGTCGCCCCTTGAGACTAAACTTTTTCTTCTCCAGACGGAGGGAGTGCCCCCTCGTCCTTTGGGGGGGGTTTAACCTGGAACAGTTTTTCTCCATATTTTTTGTATGGGCCATTAATATACTTATATACGTTTATCATATCCCCCCTTAAACGTCTCTTCTCAAGACTAAACAATTGTAACTCCTTTAATCGCTCCTCATAGCTAAGATGTTCCATGCCCCATATTAGTTTAGTCGCGCGTCTCTGCACCCTTTCCAACTCCGCAGTGTCCCTTTTATGGACAGGTGCCCAAAACTGAACAGCATATTCCAGGTAAGGCCGTACCAATGATTTATAAAGGGGGAGTATTATGTCCCTGTCCCTTGAGTCCATGCCTCTTTTGATACATGACAATATCCTGCCGGCTTTGGAAGCAGCAGCCTGACTGTTACGCCGAGCGCTCCGGGTCCCCGCTCCTCCCCGGAGCGCTCGCTTCTCTCTCGCTACCGCAGCGCTCCGGGCAGCTCCACTGACCCGGTGCGCTGCGATACCGTCTCCAGCCGGGATGCGATTCGCGATGCGGGTAGCGCCCGCTCGCGATGCGCATCCCGGCTCCCGTACCTGACTCGCTCTCCGTCTGTCCTGTCCCGGCGCGCGCGGCCCCGCTCCCTAGGGCGCGCGCGCGCCGGGTCTCTGCGATTTAAAGGGCCACTGCGCCGCTGATTGGCGCAGTGGTTCCAATTAGTGTGTTCAACTGTGCACTCCCTATTTATACCTCACTTCCCCTTCACTCCCTCGCCGGATCTTGTTGCCATTGTGCCAGTGAAAGCGTTTCCTTGTGTGTTCCTAGCCTGTGTTCCAGACCTCCTGCCGTTGCCCCTGACTACGATCCTTGCTGCCTGCCCCGACCTTCTGCTACGTCCGACCTTGCTTCTGTCTACTCCCTTGTACCGCGCCTATCTTCAGCAGTCAGAGAGGTTGAGCCGTTGCTAGTGGATACGACCTGGTCACTACCGCCGCAGCAAGACCATCCCGCTTTGCGGCGGGCTCTGGTGAAAACCAGTAGTGACTTAGAACCGATCCACTAGCACGGTCCACGCCAATCCCTCTCTGGCACAGAGGATCCACTACCTGCCAGCCGGCATTGTGACAGTAGATCCGGCCATGGATCCCGCTGAAGTTCCTCTGCCAGTTGTCGCCGACCTCACCACGGTGGTCGCCCAGCAGTCACAACAGATAGCGCAACAAGGCCAACAGCTGTCTCAACTGACCGTGATGCTACAGCAGCTACTACCACAGCTTCAGCAATCATCTCCTCCGCCAGCTCCTGCACCTCCTCCGCAGCGAGTGGCCGCTTCTGGTCTACGACTATCCTTGCCGGATAAATTTGATGGGGACTCTAAATTCTGCCGTGGCTTTCTTTCCCAATGTTCCCTGCACTTGGAGATGATGTCGGACCAGTTTCCTACTGAAAGGTCTAAGGTGGCTTTCGTAGTCAGCCTTTTGTCTGGAAAAGCTCTGTCATGGGCCACACCGCTCTGGGACCGCAATGACCCCGTCACTGCCTCTATACACTCCTTCTTCTCGGAAATTCGAAGTGTCTTTGAGGAACCTGCCCGAGCCTCTTCTGCTGAGACTGCCCTGTTGAACCTGGTCCAGGGTAATTCTTCCGTTGGCGAGTACGCCGTACAATTCCGTACTCTTGCTTCAGAATTATCCTGGAATAATGAGGCCCTCTGCGCGACCTTTAAAAAAGGCCTATCCAGCAACATTAAAGATGTTCTGGCCGCACGAGAAATCCCTGCTAACCTACATGAACTCATTCATCTTGCCACTCGCATTGACATGCGTTTTTCCGAAAGGCGTCAGGATATGGACTTTGTTCGCACAAGGCGTTTTTTCTCCCCGGCTCCTCTCTCCTCTGGTCCCCTGCAATCCGTTCCTGTGCCTCCCGCCGTGGAGGCTATGCAGGTCGACCGGTCTCGCCTGACACCTCAAGAGAGGACACGACGCCGCATGGAGAATCTCTGCCTGTACTGTGCCAGTACCGAACACTTCCTGAAGGATTGTCCTATCCGTCCTCCCCGCCTGGAAAGACGTACACTGACTCCGCACAAAGGTGAGACAGTCCTTGATGTCTACTCTGCTTCTCCACGTCTTACTGTGCCTGTGCGGATATCTGCCTCTGCCTTCTCCTTCTCTACTATGGCCTTCTTGGATTCCGGATCTGCAGGAAATTTTATTTTGGCCTCTCTCGTCAACAGGTTCAACATCCCAGTGACCAATCTCGCCAGACCCCTCTACATCAATTGTGTAAACAATGAAAGATTGGACTGTACCATACGTCTCCGCACGGAGCCCCTTCTAATGTGCATCGGACCTCATCACGAGAAGATTGAATTTTTGGTCCTCCCCAATTGCACTTCCGAAATCCTCCTTGGACTACCCTGGCTTCAACTCCATTCCCCAACCCTGGATTGGTCCACTGGGGAGATCAAGAGTTGGGGGCCCTCTTGTTTCAAGGACTGCCTAAAACCGGTTCCCAGTACCCCTTGCCGTGACTCTGTGGTTCCCCCTGTAACCGGTCTCCCTAAGGCCTATATGGACTTTGCGGATGTTTTTTGCAAAAAACAAGCTGAGACTCTACCTCCTCACAGGCCTTATGATTGTCCTATTGACCTCCTCCCGGGCACTACTCCACCCCGAGGCAGAATCTATCCTCTGTCCGCCCCAGAGACTCTTGCTATGTCGGAGTACATCCAGGAAAATTTAAAAAAAGGCTTTATCCGTAAATCCTCCTCTCCTGCCGGAGCCGGATTTTTCTTTGTGTCCAAAAAAGATGGCTCTCTACGTCCTTGCATTGACTACCGCGGTCTTAATAAAATCACGGTAAAGAACCGCTACCCCCTACCCCTCATCTCTGAACTCTTTGATCGCCTCCAAGGTGCCCACATCTTTACCAAACTGGACTTAAGAGGTGCTTATAATCTCATCCGCATCAGAGAGGGGGATGAATGGAAAACGGCATTTAACACTAGAGATGGACACTTTGAGTATCTGGTCATGCCCTTTGGCCTGTGCAACGCCCCTGCCGTCTTCCAAGACTTTGTTAATGAAATTTTTCGTGATCTCTTATACTCCTGTGTTGTTGTATATCTGGACGATATCCTGATTTTTTCTGCCAATCTAGAAGAACACCGCCAGCATGTCCGTATGGTTCTTCAGAGACTTCGTGACAATCAACTTTATGCCAAGATAGAGAAATGTCTGTTTGAATGCCAATCTCTTCCTTTCCTAGGATACTTGGTCTCTGGCCAAGGACTACAAATGGATCCAGACAAACTCTCTGCCGTCTTAGATTGGCCACGCCCCTCCGGACTCCGTGCTATCCAACGTTTTTTGGGGTTCGCCAATTATTACAGGCAATTTATTCCACATTTTTCTACCGTTGTGGCCCCTATCGTGGCTTTAACCAAAAAAAATGCCAATCCCAAGTCTTGGCCTCCTCAAGCGGAAGACGCCTTTAAACGGCTCAAGTCTGCCTTTTCTTCGGCTCCTGTGCTCTCCAGACCTGACCCATCTAAACCCTTCCTATTGGAGGTTGATGCCTCCTCTGTAGGAGCTGGAGCGGTCCTTCTACAAAAAAATTCTTCCGGGCATGCTGTTACTTGTGGTTTTTTTTCTAGGACCTTCTCTCCGGCGGAGAGGAACTACTCCATCGGGGATCGAGAGCTTCTAGCCATTAAATTAGCACTTGAGGAATGGAGGCATCTGCTGGAGGGATCAAGATTTCCAGTTATTATTTACACCGATCACAAGAACCTCTCCTATCTCCAGTCTGCCCAACGGCTGAATCCTCGCCAGGCCAGGTGGTCTCTGTTCTTTGCCCGATTTAATTTTGAAATTCACTTTCGGCCTGCCGATAAGAACATTAGGGCCGATGCTCTCTCTCGTTCCTCGGATGCCTCGGAAGTTGAACTCTCTCCGCAACACATCATTCCTCCTGACTGCCTGATTTCCACTTCTCCAGCCTCCATCAGGCAAACTCCTCCAGGGAAGACCTTCGTCACTCCACGCCAACGCCTCGGAATCCTCAAATGGGGTCACTCCTCCCATCTCGCAGGCCATGCGGGCATCAAGAAATCTGTGCAACTCATCTCTCGCTTCTATTGGTGGCCGACTCTGGAGACGGATGTCGTGGACTTTGTGCGAGCCTGCACTGTCTGTGCCCGGGATAAGACTCCACGCCAGAAGCCCGCTGGTTTTCTTCATCCTCTGCCTGTCCCCGAACAGCCTTGGTCTCTGATTGGTATGGATTTTATTACAGACCTACCCCCATCCCGTGGCAACACTGTTGTTTGGGTGGTCGTTGATCGATTCTCCAAGATGGCACATTTCATCCCTCTTCCTGGTCTTCCTTCAGCGCCTCAGTTGGCTAAACAATTTTTTGTACACATTTTTCGTCTTCACGGGTTGCCCACACAGATAGTCTCGGATAGAGGCGTCCAATTCGTGTCAAAATTCTGGAGGGCTCTCTGTAAACAACTCAAGATTAAATTAAACTTTTCTTCTGCATATCATCCTCAATCCAATGGACAAGTAGAAAGAATTAACCAGGTCTTGGGTGATTATTTACGACATTTTGTTTCCTCCCGCCAGGATGATTGGGCAGATCTTCTACCATGGGCCGAATTCTCGTATAACTTTAGAGTCTCTGAATCTTCCTCCAAATCCCCATTTTTCGTGGTGTACGGCCGTCACCCTCTTCCCCCCCTCCCTACTCCCTTGCCCTCTGGTTTGCCCGCTGTAGATGAAGTGATTCGTGATCTTTCCACCATATGGAAAGAGACCCAAGATTCTCTTTTACAGGCTTCATCTCGCATGAAAAAGTTTGCCGATAAGAAAAGAAGAGCTCCCCCCATTTTTGCTCCCGGAGACAAGGTATGGCTCTCCGCTAAATATGTCCGCTTTCGTGTCCCCAGTTACAAACTGGGTCCACGCTATCTTGGTCCTTTCAAAGTCTTGTGCCAAATTAATCCTGTCTCTTACAAACTTCTTCTTCCTCCTTCTCTCCGTATTCCTAATGCCTTTCATGTCTCTCTTCTTAAACCACTCATCATCAACCGTTTTTCTCCCAAATTAGTTTCTCCCACTCCTGTCTCCGGTTCTTCTGACGTCTTCTCAGTGAAAGAGATACTGGCCTCCAAGACGGTCAGAGGAAAAAGGTTCTTTTTAGTGGATTGGGAGGGCTGTGGACCTGAAGAGAGATCCTGGGAACCTGAGGACAACATCCTAGACAAAAGTCTGCTCCTCAGGTTCTCAGGCTCTAAGAAGAGGGGGAGACCCAAGGGGGGGGGTACTGTTACGCCGAGCGCTCCGGGTCCCCGCTCCTCCCCGGAGCGCTCGCTTCTCTCTCGCTACCGCAGCGCTCCGGGCAGCTCCACTGACCCGGTGCGCTGCGATACCGTCTCCAGCTGGGATGCGATTCGCGATGCGGGTAGCGCCCGCTCGCGATGCGCATCCCGGCTCCCGTACCTGACTCGCTCTCCGTCTGTCCTGTCCCGGCGCGCGCGGCCCCGCTCCCTAGGGCGCGCGCGCGCCGGGTCTCTGCGATTTAAAGGGCCACTGCGCCGCTGATTGGCGCAGTGGTTCCAATTAGTGTGTTCACCTGTGCACTCCCTATTTATACCTCACTTCCCCTTCACTCCCTCGCCGGATCTTGTTGCCATTGTGCCAGTGAAAGCGTTTCCTTGTGTGTTCCTAGCCTGTGTTCCAGACCTCCTGCCGTTGCCCCTGACTACGATCCTTGCTGCCTGCCCCGACCTTCTGCTACGTCCGACCTTGCTTCTGTCTACTCCCTTGTACCGCGCCTATCTTCAGCAGTCAGAGAGGTTGAGCCGTTGCTAGTGGATACGACCTGGTCACTACCGCCGCAGCAAGACCATCCCGCTTTGCGGCGGGCTCTGGTGAAAACCAGTAGTGACTTAGAACCGATCCACTAGCACGGTCCACGCCAATCCCTCTCTGGCACAGAGGATCCACTACCTGCCAGCCGGCATCGTGACACTGACATTGCATGCTATTCTGTAGTCTGTGATCTACAAGTGCACCCAGATCCTTCTCTACCAGTGACTCTGCCAGTTTAATCCCCCCTAAGACATACGATGCATGCAGGTTATTAGTACCCAGATGCATAACTTTACATTTATCCACATTGAACCTCATTTGCCTAGTGGATGCCCAGACACTTAGTCTATCCAAGTCATCTTGTAACTTATGCACATCCTCTATAGACTGTACTGTGCTACAAAGCTTGGTGTCATCTGCAAAGATAGAAACAGAGCTGTTAATACCATCCTCTATATCATTGATAAATAAATTAAACAACAGCGGGCCCAGTACTGAACCTTGGGGTACACCACTAATAACCGGGGACCAATCAGAGTACGAATCATTGACCACCACTCTCTGGGTACGATCCATGAGCCAGTGTTCAATCCAGTTACAAACTAAAATTTCCAAACCCAAAGACCTTAACTTACCTGTCAGACGTCTATGAGGGACAGTATCAAACGCTTTAGCAAAATCCAGAAACACTATATCCACAGCCATTCCTCTGTCAAGGCTTCTACTCACCTCTTCATAAAAGCAAATTAGATTGGTTTGACAACTTCTATCCTTAGTAAACCCATGCTGGCTATCACTTATAATACAATTATCCCCTATGTATTCCTGTATGTAATCCCTTATAAGTCCTTCAAACAATTTACCCACAATGCACGTTAAACTTACCAGTCTATAGTTTCCTGGGGAAGACCTAGAGCCCTTTTTGAAGATTGGCACCACATTCGCCTTGCGCCAGTCCCTTGGCACAATACCAGACACCAGAGAATCTCTAAATATCATGAACAGGGGTACAGATATTACTGAACTTACCTCTCTAAGAACTCTTGGGTGTAGTCCATCCGGTCCTGGGGATTTGCTTACATTTATATCACTTAACTTACCTTGTACCATCTCTACATTAAGCCAGTTCAGTACATTACATGATGTGTTACCAGCACTGACCTGGCCAATGTCAGCTCCTTCTTCCATAGTGTATACAGAACTAAAGAACCCATTCAGTAGCTCCGCCTTCTCTTGATCGCCTGTGACAACCTCCCCATTATCATTATTAAGGGGTCCTACATGCTCTGTCCTTGGTTTTTTTTGCATTTATATATCTAAAAAAATATTTAGGATTAGTTTTGCTTTCTTTGGCCACCTGTCTCTCATTTTGAATTTTTGCTGTTTTTATTACATTTTTACAGATTTTATTAAGCTCCTTGTACTGTTTAAATGTTATAGCTGACCCATCAGATTTGTATTTTTTGAAGGCTATTTTTTTGTTGTTTATTGCTCTTTTAACATCATGTGTCAGCCATGTAGGATTTAGTTTTAATCGTTTATATTTGTTCCCCTTTGGTATATATTTAGCTGTATAGTTATTTAGAGTTGATTTAAAGATGTCCCATTTACCTTCTGTATCAGTATTTGACAACACCTCCCCCCAGTCTATGTCCTGTAGTGCAGCCCTCAGCCCAGGGAAATTTGCCTTTTTAAAGTTATATGTTTTTGCCTTCCCCGCCTGTCTTTGTTTTCTACATTTTAAGTCAAAAGTAACTATATTGTGGTCGCTATCTTGCAAAACTACAACTCCCAGCATGCCAACACAGCAGACAGCTGTCAAGGCATGGTGGGAGTTGTAGTTTTGCAACACTGGAGGGCCACAGTTTAGAGACCACTCTCCAAACTGTCGCCCTGCAGATGTTGCTAGGCAACAGACTCCCGGACACGCGGCGCCATACTCACCTCCACCGCCGCCGTCATCTGGAGCTCCGCCGCCGGGTAAGTGACCGCCGCCGCTACTACACGGTTCCCCCCCGCTGTGCCCGGACACCGATGGGTGGGCATAGCGGGGGGGAACCGAACTTTAACCCCCCCGCCCCCAGTCTGCTATTGGTCGGTCGCTCCGCCGATCAATAGCAGGGATAGGAGGGGTGGCACCCCTGCCACCTCACTCCTATCTCTTCAAGGGGGATCAAGGGTGTCTTGGACACCCTCGATCCCCCTTATTTTATTGCGGCGCCGCCGTTGGTGGGCAGGGTGAGAGCGCTCCCCCTGGAAAAACCATAGATGCCGTGATCAGAACTGATCACGGCATCTATGGGGTTAATGCTGCCGGGACCGGCGCGATCGCAGCCCCGGCAGCTGCGGTGGGACTTCGGCTGTGATTGACAGCTGAGTCCCACCCGCGATCTCCTGCGCTGCCCGCGGCAGAGCAGGAGATCGCTTGGACGTATGCATACGTCCATTTGCGCGAACGTATAGTTCGCCTGGACGTATGCATAATAAGACAAAATAAGGATTTGTGCAACTTAGGTAGATAGTAGAAAATAAGTAAAGAATAATTTTTAACTGATAAAAAATCACATTCTTTTTCATTTAACAGATTATTATCAGTAGCGCTTTTTATTAACTCTTTATACTCCACAAAATACAAATCCTTATTTTGTCCCCCAGGTCATCCTATTATTTCTGGTGTAGGTTCTCTCACTTGCAATTTATCACATTATATAGATTTGTTTCTACAACCTTTTGTTCTTTCCCTTCCATCATACCTTAAAGATTCTACTCAGTTAATTAGGGAAGTTAGTAACACTTGTTTTCCTGCTGATTTTTTGTTTTTGACACTCGATGTTTGTGCACTTTATTCCAATATAGCTACTCCTATAGGTCTATTAAAGAGGTTCTTCTTTCAGATGCTAACTTTTCACCTACTCAAGCACTTTTTATTATTGAATCTATTTTTTTTATTTTAGAACATAATATTTTTAGCTTCAATGAGATTATCTACAGACAATGCAGGGGCTGTGCGATGGGTACTCGATTCGCCCCCAGTTATGCCCAGTTATTTGGTTATGGGGCGTTTCGAGTCCTCTCATATCGCACAGTCCCCTGCTTTTAATCAATATGTCGCCTTTTACAGGCGATATATTGATGACCTGTTCATTATTTGGACAGGTTCTTTTCTCCAAGCACAAGAGTTTGTGGACACTCTTAATTTGAACACCTGGGGTTTAAAATTTACTTTTGACTGTTCTCCCTCCTCTATTGATTTTCTTGATCTCCAACTTAGAAAGGATTCCGACAGCCACATAAAAACTAAAACGTTTTTCAAACCAGTGGACATAAATAGCCTGTTGGACTTCAATATCTCCCATTATCCTCAGTGGATTCGCAATGTGCCCTATGGGCAATACTTGCGTATCAGGAAAAACTGTACCTCTAATATTGATTTTTTTTGAGAAATCCCATATTCTACAGAGCCGCTTTAGAGAGAAAAATTACCCTAAATCCATTTTAAATAAAGCTTTCAATCGGTCTAAGGTGCAACGACAGGAGGATTTGATAACCGCAAAAACTGCTGCTAAAAACATTGAGATGGAAACTACAAACCTTACAATAGATACATGTAAAAATAATAAAAAACTAAATAAGAATTACAGTTATAATTTTGTCACTAATTTAAACTGAGCAGCACCTAAGATAAAAACAATGCTCAATAAATATTGGTATACCGTATTTATCTGGGTATACCACGCACCGGCCTATAACACGCACCCTCATTTTACCAAGGATATTTGGGTAAAAAAAGTTTTTTACCCAAATATCCATGGTAAAATGAGGGTGAGTGTGTGCGCGTGTATACCCCGATACACCCCCAGGAAAGGCAGGGGGAGAGAGGTCGTTGCTGCCCGCTTCTCTCCCCCTGCCTTTCCTGGGGTCTAGAGCCCTGCTGCCGGCCCTTCTCTCCCCCTGGCTATCGGCGCCGCTGCCCGTTCTGTCCCCCTGACTATCGGTGCCGGCGCCGGCAATGGGTGACGCTGCCCTTTCTCTCCCCCGGCGCCGATAGCCAGGGGGAGAGAAGGGCCGGTAGCAGCGCTCTAGACCCCAGGAAAGGCAGGGGGAGAGAAGCGGGCAGCGACGGCCTCTCTCCCCCTGCCTTTCCTGGGGGTGTATCGGCGTATAACACGCACATAGACTTTAGGCTAAAAATTTTAGCCTAAAAAGTGCGTGTTATACGCCGATAAATACGGTATATTAAAAGGTGATCTGATTCTTAAAGATATTTTGTCAGAACACCCGGGCATCACATTCCGCAGATTACAAAATCTGCGGAATCTGGTGGCCCCTAGTGAAAGTTGGAAGAATAATCGATCTGTTATATCTAATTCTGTAGCGCAAGATAATGGCACTATTCCATGTGGGAAAATGAGATGTAAATGTTGCACCATGATAGAGAAAGGTGATAACTTTATCTGTAATACTTCAAAGAAAACCTTTTGGATCAAAGGAGCGCATGGCTGCGAAAGCAGCTATGCGATATATCTTTTATCTTGTATTTGCGGTTTGCAGTATGTGGGCCGCACCGTTCAGACGGTGCGGTCCCGCATGAATAAACACCGATCCAATGTAGGAAAGCAGTTCATGCTACACAGTGTCTCACGACATATCTGTCAGATCCATGTAGGTCATTTTGATGGTATAACTTCAATAATTTTTAATTTTATACAATCTACTATAAAAAATCGTTTCCAAAGGTTAATTAATAGAGAATCATACTGGATTTTTTCACTTGGTTCCCTTTTTCCTGTTGGTTTAAATGAGATGATTGAGAACGCTGGGTAGCATGACCGGCTTTCCATTATTATATATATATTATTTTTGTCTTTCATATTTTATTATATATTTTCTATATATCTTTTATATTTATTTGGTTGAGTATATGTTTGGTATTTTTAACTATCAATTTACCAGTTTATATGTGTTTTTTATGTGTTCCTGCACATTGCTTTTACATCAGCAATGTATGCGTTAATTACTATGTATAAATACCTCATGTGTCTCTACCCCTAACATGCCTGATGAAGCTGGTTGTTCAGCGAAACGCGTTGCATGCCGGGTAAATAAACCATTTTACCTTTGAAGTCTTGTGCGCCGCTTTTATCCAGGGCTGTTCCTTGGAGGGATCCGTCTGGGTGCTTCACCTGTGTTGCCAGGAGCGGCTGCCGATCTTCGCCCGTTGAGGGTTATTCCACGCTTTTACCATAGTTGTACTTGGTTGCAGTACAACTATACTCGGTGAGCATTTTTTGCTTTTTTCCATCTCCTCTTTATAATACGTTATCACACTAGGAGCGCTCTCCTTGTCTATATTTGCTGTTTAAGCATTCTAAGTTGGGCTTTGTCCCATTTGTTCAGTGCCCCTTCTATAAAACGGTCCATCAGTACTCGATTGCCCTGATCGGGCGTGATGCCGTCCAACGTCTGTACCGCCTCTAATGCGCTCTGTAAAGCTACTGCATATGCCCTGAGAGTCTCACCTGGTTTCTGACGTCATTCATGTAGTCTGAGGCGTACCTCCGAGGGAGAATGAGATTCAAACACCTGAGAAAGTCCTTCAAAAATCTGTCCCACAGTGGCTTTGTCAGCCACTGGTCAGGTGCGAAGTTCCTCCAAGGCGGGTCCCTGGAGCTGTCCCAGAAGCATCTGTATCTGTTGATGAGGCGGTAATGCATAAAATCCAAAGAGGCTGTAGAACTTTTTTTAAAGTCTCTCAATGTAAAAGGGTCACCATTGTAGGTGGGAAGCACAGGATTCCCCAAGAAGACAGGTGCAGCAACAGGGGCTCCCAATACATAGGGAGAGACTGGAGGTGGACTTGCCGAATCCTGCTCCGCCTGTGATGAAGGTCTTGCTGGGATCACAGGGAGAGCACGTCTTTGTGAGGCAGAAAGTGTTGGTGAAGGCGGCAACACCCTTCTGACTAGGGGTGGAGACCCCATTGGTGGGGTTACTGAAGCATCGCCCCCTTGCTGTTCAGATGGGGACTGTGGCGCTGCAGGTTCTGACATCCATGTATTTAATATGCTGGCCCTTTAAATAAATCTTGAATTCCTAGGTCCCGAGGATTTACGCAGTTGTTCTCTAATCTGGAACTTGAGAGCGTAGATTTCAAATTTGAGAGCGGTGACTTGAAACACAATAGCTTTTAGTTGAAATTTGAGTGCGTTGATCGACAGCTGAAGTGACTCTATATAGGACTTCAATTCAGCAATCTGGTGTCTCAGAGTCCCGTACTGTTCTGGCTCCTTACAACTTTCAACCCGCT
Organism: Hyla sarda; assembly: GCF_029499605.1. NCBI lineage: Eukaryota > Metazoa > Chordata > Amphibia > Anura > Hylidae > Hyla > Hyla sarda. The sequence continues at coordinate 309,472,285 of NC_079190.1, read as the reverse complement.
GTTCCACTCTGCGCCTTTTCCCGCGCTTAACTATCTCTCTTTGTTGGTCTCCAGCACTAGACTCCAACAAAATGGCCGCCGTGGCACCGAGGGCTTCGGTGAGCGGGGTCTCTGGATCACGTGCGCAGGAAGGCCCTGCGCTAACTTCAGCTCTTTCTCTCACAACTTGTAACTCTGCTGTGCTGTTCGCCTCCCCCCTTACTTTACATGCGCACTTCCTCCACACAGCACCGTGCGAGCAATCCCTTACTCCGGAGTATAAGTCACAGTACATGAATAAAGTTTGTTACTTGGGGGGGAAGTACACTTTCACTAGTGGCAACAGTAGTAGGCACACACCCGAATCCTGTTCGTGCAATGCCAAAAAGGCTTTGTGGTAGGGCCTTGGGGGTGTAGTGTAGTTGGGGTGTTGCTTCGGTATATGAGGGGTTAACTTAACCCCTGTCACTTGTGACGCCAGGGTGAGGGTTAATACGCTGAGGTAAATCTTCGGCCTATCGCCACCCTTCTCAGAAACGATAGGTGTGTGCTTAAATGAATGAAGGTCCACAATAGAGATGAACTTGTATAAACTTTACTGAGGTACTTGTATTACATCCAATTAACAGCAACAGTCTTAGCAATACAGTCACTATGTAGTACGGCAGTGATTGACAGCTACTGCGGACCATTAGCTTATCCAAAGGACTAATAGAATTAGGATTGATGCAGAGATCCGTCCGGATTTAGGGGTCTTTTTAGGTCTGGTGATCTTGCAGACTTAACAGGGATTGAGATAACTCACAGTTTTGTAAGATGGCCGTTGCCGCAAGGCTTGGGCCTAGTCACTGTTGACGACAGCTGCGCAGATCCTCCTCTATCAGCAGCCCACGAAAGAGAGATTAATGGCCGCCGCTCCCTTATATAGGCAGGGCCGTTTGGATTGGTCCATGTCAGCTGTCACTCACCGTTACATTGCATGGTGGGCGATTACCTGACTTCCTCCAAAGGTCCTTGAACCATAAAACCATAGAGTTTTGGAACGCATCACGTGACCCGCAGGTCCTGCGACACTACATCAAGGTAAGTACACTTTATTTACATATTTACACATTGAATTTGAATATTTTAACTATTAAAGGGGTGACAAGGGGCTAACTATTGATGAGGACCCCACCGGTAGCTAGGGACTCTGACTTTGGGGACCTTACCACAAGGTAACGGATGCAATCCGGTTCCGGGACACCACACTTGGATGCTAGATAAATTGCGAGTGAAGGCATCTTTTAGGATGTCGCTGGGGTAATGTTTCAGTTTGAACCATTTTTCCAGTATTTTAGATTGTGAATTGTAATCGTCCACTTGTGTACAATTCCTGCGTATTCTCCGATACTGGCTAAATGGAATGTTCTTAAGCCATTTTTTGTAATGGGTGCTTTTAAAATCCAAAAAACTGTTAGTGTCCACTTCTTTCAAGTGGGTGCATGTTATGATTTGTTCATCAGTGTGTCTTTATCCCCTTAAGGACCAGGCCAATTTTCACTGTAGGACCAGAGCGTTTTTTGCACTTTAATTTTACCCAAAAACACACCAGGACAAAGGAAATATGGTGAAAAATGATGATACTTTATTAAACATGCATAGATAAAAACATTTAAAATGAGACAGCAACAAAACAGAAAAGACACTGACTGCTACATAGACATGATATGTAAATAAATAAGTGAGGGATGTGCATATATATTAAAGTGACTGATGCTATCTATAGAGATGCTAAAGTGTTGCATGCAATATATGTAAACAATATAGACACTTCAATATCTAGGGCAATTGCCCAAATATATATATATATATTGCACATATCCCAAGTGACAAAAGTATTACAAAAGAAAAGCAGAGTGGGTAAGTGTTTCACCTGTAGATCGGGCAAATGAGGAGACCAGAGGTGAGAAGGACCAGTAGCCAAAACACTCACTTCAAGTCAGCTAGGAAGCATAAAGAAAGAAATTTTACCCGAACAAATGGTGGAACAGGTACCCCGTCACTTAACAAATACCCAATGCAGCACGCCAGACCGCAACGCCGTTTTGCCCTGAAGGCTTCCTCAGGGAGTGATCAAAAACACTTACCCACTCTGCTTTTCTTTTGTTATACTTTTGTCACTTGGGATATGTGCAATATATATATATATATATATATATATATATATATATATATATATATAACTCAACGTATGTATGTATGTATGTGTGTATGTTACAGCATCATGTCCAAACGGCTAAAGATATTAACATGAAACTTGGCACACATGTTACTTATATGTCAACAACAAACATAGGATAGGCAATTTAACCCTTACTCACCCCCATTTGCCAGGGGTGGGGTTTATGTTTAAAGTCCCATACAAGTCTATGGAATATATATGTTACTGCATAACTTCCAAACGGCTGGAGATATTTCAATATCTGGTATACATATTACAGGTCGGGATATGAGGACGGGATGGGAGGTCGGGATAGGAGGTCGGGATAGGAGGCCGGGATAGGAGGTAGGGATAGGAGGTCGGGATAAGAGGTCGAAATAGGAAGACGGGATAGGACGTCAGGATAGGAGGTCGAGATAGGAGGTTGGGATAGATGGACAGGATAGGAGGTCAGGATAGGAGGTCGGGATAGGAGGTCGGGAAAGGAGGTCGAGATAGGAGGACGGGATATGAGGACGGGATAGGAAGATGGGATAGGAGGTCGAGATAGGAGGTCGGGATAGATGGACGGGATAGGAGGTCGGGATAGGAGGTCGAGATAGGAGGTCGAGATATGAGGTTGAGATATGAGGTCGGGATAGGAGGCCAGAATATGAGGACGGGATATGAGGACGGGATAAGAGGACGGGATAGGAGGTCGGGATGGGAGGTCGGGATAGGAGGTCAGGATAGGAGGTCGGGATATGGGGTTGGGATATGACAACAATATATAAGGATGGGATATGAAGTCAAAAGCTTCCTCCTTTGTTTATTTTCCTCCCCAACAAGGATTAGGAAGGAAAAACCGGGCAACGCCGGGTACTCAGCTAGTATATATATATTTGGGCAATTGCTCTAGATATTGAAGTGTCTATATTGTTTACATATATTGCATTCTGCACTTTAGCATCTCTATAGATAGCATCAGTCACTTTAATATATATGCACATCCCTCGCTTATTTATTTACATATCATGTCTATGTAGTAGTCAGTGTCTTTTCTGTTTTGTTGCTGTCTCATTTTAAATGTTTTTATCTATGCATGTTTAATAAAGTATCATCATTTTTCACCATATTTCCTGTGTCCTGGTGTGTTTTGGGGTATAATTAGTTGATTAATGACACACCAGTGTGTTATTCAGTATCTTACAGTGCCCTTCTTTGTTTTTTGGACTACACTTTCACTTTAAGCATTAAGAACTCTGGGATGCTTTTACCTTTCATTCTGATTCAGAGATTCTGACTTTTTTTCGTGACATATTCTACTTTATGTTAGTGGTAAATTTTTGTTGATACTTGCATCATTTCATGGTGAAAAATTCCAAAATGTTATGAAAAAATTGAAAATTTAGCATTTTTCTAACTTTGAAGCTCTCTGCTTGTAAGGAAAATAGACATGACAAATAAATTATATATTGATTCGCATATACAATATGTCTACTTTGTGTTTGCATCATAAAGTTGACATGTTTTTACTTTTGGAAGACATCAGAGGGCTTCAAAGTATAGCAGCAATTTTCCAATTTTCCACAAAATTTTCAAAAGCGGAATTTTTCAGGGACCAGTTCAGTTTTGAAGTGGATTTGAAGGGCCTTTATATTAGAAATACCCCACAAATGACCCCATTATAAAAACTGCACCCCTCAAAGTATTCAAAATGACATTCAGTAAGTGTGTTAACCCTTTAGGTGTTTCACAGGAATAGCAGCAAAGTGAAGGAGAAAATTCTAAATCTTAATTTTTTACACTCGCATGTTCTTGTAGACCCAGTTTTAGAATTTTTACAAGGGGTAAAGGAGAGAAATCTTCCTAAAATTTGTAACCCAATTACTCTCGAGTAAGAAAATACCTCATATGTGTATGTAAAGTGTTCGGCGGGCACAGTAGAGAGCTCAGAAGGGAAGGAGCCACAATGGGATTTTGGAGTGAGTTTTTCTGAAATGGTTTTTGGGGGGCATGTCCCATTTAGGAAGCCCCTATGGTGCCAGGACAGCAAAAAAACAAAACAAAAAAAAAAAAAAACACATGGCATACTATTTTGGAAACTACACCCCTCAAAGAATGTAACAAGGGGTCGACTGAGCCTTAACACCCCACAGGTGTTTGACGACTTTTTGTTAAAGTTGAATGTGTAAATTAATTTTTTTTTTTCACTAAAATGCTGGTTTTCCCCCAAAGTGTACATTTTTACAAGGGGTAATAGGAGAAAATGTCCCCCCCAAATTTGTAACCCCTTCTCTTCTGAGTATGGAAACACCCCATGTGTGGGCGTCAAGTGTACTGCGGGTGCACTACAATGCTCAGAAGAGAAGGAGTAACATTTGGCTTTTGGAAAGCAAATTTTGCTGAAATGTTTTTTTGGGGGGCATGTCCCATTTAGGAAGCCCCTATGGTGCCATGACAGCAAAAAAAAAAAAAAAACACATGGCCTACTATTTTGGAAACTACATCCCTCAAGGAATGTAACAAGGAGTCCCCTGAGCCTTAACACCCTACAGGTGTTTGATGACTTTGGATATGTAAATTAATTATTTAAATTTTTCCTTACCTGAAAATTTCAATTCCTGGAGTCCGTAGGCAGCACAGTATGGGTTAAGTTCGTCCTCCTGAACTTACCAGAAGAGATATTACAGCATAATTAAACTAATTAAAGTCATTTACCTATCAATTAGAGCCCCTCCTCCAGTGCATAAGGGCCCCCTCAAACACACACATACAACAGAGTCATTTTATAGCATGCTTATTTATTCCAGGTGTGAAGTCTGTGCTGCCTACGGACTCCAGGAATTGAAATTTTCAGGTAAGGAAAAAATTAAATCATTCCTGGACGTCCTACGGCAGCACAGTATGTGACTTGAGTAGCAAAATAACAAAGGGAGGGCATTATTTCTCAAACGCTTCTTGTAGCACTGTTTTACCTAGGGCTGAACTACCGAGCATGTCAAGACGGTAATGGTGCACGAACGTAGAAAATGTTGCCCACGTAGCTGCCCTGCAAATTTCCTGTAAATGTACGTATGAAGCTTCAGCTTAAGGTTGACCTTGTGGAGTGTGCTCTAAGGCTTTCCGGAGGCTCCAACCCCTCTTTCTGGAAAGAGAATCTGATGATGTTCTTAATCCAGTTAGATATGGTCGACTTCGCAGCTTTAGAGCCTCAAGACTTCCCTGCGAATTGGACAAACAAATGTACTGAGCACCTGAATGAAGCTGTTTTCGAGATGTATTCTAATATTGATCTTCTCACGTTGACCTTTGAGATCTCTGCGTCTTCAGAGAAGGCTGGCAAAATAATTTCCTGCTGAAGATTAATAGAAGAATGGATTTTAGGAATAAACCCCGGCAGGGTACGTAAGATCAAAGCATCCCCCATGTCACGGAGATAAGGCTCCCGGTAAGACAAAGCCTGAAGCTCACTTACTTGCCGAGCAGAGACGATTGCCACTAAAAAACAAGTCTTCCATGTGAGAAACTTAATTTCAATGGCATCAATAGGTTCAAAGGGATGATCAGCAAGACACTTTAGCACAAATGAGAGATCCCATGAAGGAATAGGCGCGTGGAGCTTAGGGCACATATTGTTGACACCCTTAAAGAATCTCTTTATGAGCTGGTCCCTCGAGAATTTTCCATCTAAGAAAAAGTTCAAGGCTGCAAATTGGACCTTTAATGTAGATAGCTTCAGCCCTTTGTCAAGACCTTGTTGTAGGAAGTTTAAGATCATAGGGATTGTGACGACTTCATCTGGAAATGAGGACTTAAATATCTTTCAGACCCTGGAATAACATCGTCTTGTACTAGGTTTACTGGCATTGGATAATGTCGAGATTACTTCATCTGACAAACCTTTATCCTTGAGTGCAACTAGTTCACACTCCAAGCTGTAAGGTTCAGTGACTTTAGATCTTGGTGATGTATCCCGTTTTGCAAGAAACAGGTTGTGAGACAAATTCTTGACTAGAGAAAACCAGGCCCTTCTTGGCCAGAAGGGGAGGATGAGAATTGCCCGAGGTTTCTACTTCTTGATCTTCCACAGTGTTCTCTGTATCAAAGCCGGGGGAGGAAAGACATAAAGAAACTTGTTCCCCATGGCATCGAGAGGCCGTCCACGTGATGAGGATGGTCTGACCTGACCAAAGAACAGAATGTCCGAAGCTTGGCATTTTGCTTTTTTGCAAAGACGTCCACATCTGCAATCCTGAACTTCCTTGTCACTTGGCTGAAGACATCTTGATTCAATACCCACTCCCCCGGGTGAAGGGAATGACGACTCAGAAGGTCCGCTTTTATATTTAAAGAACCCTTTAGGTGCACCGCAGTGAGCTCCTTGATGTTGGCTTCTGCCCACTGAAAGATCTTGGCACACAAATGTATAAGACATGGACTCTTTGTCCCTCCCTGCTTGTTGAGGTAGAAGACTGCTGGTAAGTTGTCCGACCTTATTAACACTTCCTTGTTTGCCAATAGTGGAGAAAAATGAAGCAGGGCTAGGTACACAGCTTTCAGCTCCTTCATATTTGATGAAAGACTTTGATCCGAGTGCGACCATCGGCCTTGGGTCTACTGATGTCCAACGAAGGCTCCCCAACCATGCGCTGATGCATCCGTTGTGATCACTATCTGCTGGGATGGGAGAAGAGATCTTTCTTCCGAAAATCTGTTCGGATGTAGCCACCATCAGAGGTCCTGACAAAGACTTGATGGGATGCGGATGGAATTTTCCAGTGCCGTCAGGGAACCATCCCATGAGGACAGCACCTTCGACTGAAGCTTGCGAATGTGAGCTTTCGCCCATCGTACTGCATCTATTGATGAGGTCAAGCTTCCTAGAACTCTCATTGCCTGGCGAACCGTCACTTTTCTGGTGGTCAACAGGGACTTCACTTGACTCCTTATCTTCCTTTCCCTTTCCCGGGAGATAAAGATACTCACAGATATTGGGGAAGATTTATCAAAACCTGTGCATAGGCAAAGTTGCCCAGTTGCCCATAGCAACCAATCATCTTACATTCTTAACAAGGCCTCTGGAAAATGAAAGAAGCTATCTGATTGGTTGCTATGGGCAACTTTCCTTTCCACAGGAAATCTCCCATTGAGTTTATTCTGAATCCCAGAAACGCACATTCCTGTGTTGGGGAAAGGTGGGACTTCTTCATGTTGACAATGAATCCATTGGCTTGAAGGAAAGCTATTGTCCTTGAGACGTGAAGAAGCAGCAATTCCCTTGACTCCGCCTTAATCCACCAGTCGTCCAGATAGGGGATGATGATGATGTCCTGAAGTCGCAGAGTTGCCGCCAGGGCCACGATCATCTTTGTAAATACCCTTGGTGCGGAATTCAGCCCAAAGGGGAGACACGTGAACTGCAGGTGCCAGACTAGGTCCCCCATCTTGACCGCAAATCTCAGGTACTTCCTGTAGTCGGCGTGGATCGGTACAGGGAGATAGGCATCCGAGAGGTCAAGGGTGGCCATGAAGTCTCCTTGGTCCAGGATTGGAATCACCGACCTGATTTTCTCCATCTTGAAGTGCTTCTTCTGGAGGAACCTGTTCAAGAATGTTAAGTCTATTACGAGTCTCCACTTGCCATTCGATTTTGGGACTAGTAGATCCCCGTGAAGCGGTCTTTGGCCGGCACCCACTCGATGGCCTCCTTTGAGAGGAACTCCAACACCAGAGGAAGAATATTGGGGTCTTGACACCTGTTTAGAAAGAACTTTTCCGGGGGAGTATTGAGGAGTTCCAACCTGTGTCCGGATCTTATGACTGATAGAACCCACCTGTCCTCTGTGGTCTGAGCCCATGCAGGAAAAAAGTTCATTAATCTTCCCCCAACAGCTGAAGATATTAAATTGGCGTCATAAAGGCTTCTTCTTGAGTGGTGGCTTGGTCTTGTTGACCGGTTGGTTAGAGGAATTTTTCCTCTGTCTGCTAAACCTGAGTCTATTGTACCTACCGGACTGGTAGTTCCTTCTATAAGACCTAGGTGATCTCCTCCATTTAAGGCGATCCTTGGTTGCCTCCTTTTTAGCGGTTCCTGGGAACGCATCATTCTTGTCGTTCATGTCCTTCAGGATTCCTTTAACCCCTTAAGGACTCAGGGTTTTTCCGTTTTTGCACTTTTGTTTTTTCCTCCTTACCTTTTAAAAATCATAACCCTTTCAATTTTCCACCTAAAAATCCATATTATGGCTTATTTTTTGCGTCGCCAATTCTACTTTGCAGTGACATTAGTCATTTTACCCAAAAATGCACGGCGAAACGGAAAAAAAAATCATTGTGCGACAAAATCTGAAAAAAACGCCATTTTGTAACTTTTGGGGGCTTTCGTTTCTACTCAGTGCATAATTCGGTAAAAATTACACCTTATCATTATTCTGTAGGTCCATACGGTTAAAATGATACCCTACTTATATAGGTTTGATTTTGTCGCACTTCTGGAAAAAATCATAACTACATGCAGGAAAATGTATACGTTTAAAAATGTCATCTTCTGACCCCTATAACTTTTTTATTTTTCCACATACAGGGCAGTATGAGGACTCATTTTTTGCGCCGTGATCTGAAGTTTTTATCGGTATGATTTTTGTTTTGATTGGACTTTTTGATCACTTATTATTCATTTTTTTAATGGTATAAAAAGTGACCAAAATACGCTTTTTTGGATTTTGGAATTTTTTTGCGCGTACGCCATTGACCGTGCGGTTTAATTAATTATATATTTTTATAGTTCGGACATTTACGCACGCGGCGATACCACATATGTTTATTTATTTATTTTTTTACACTGTTTTATTTTTTTTGCAGTGTTATAGGTCCCATAGGGACCTATAACACTGCACACACTGATCTCCTATGCTGATCACTGGCGTGCATTAACATGCCTGTGATCAGCATTATCGGCGCTTGACTGCTCCTGCCTGGATCTCAGGCACGGAGCAGTCATTCTTCGATCGGACACCAAGGAGGCAGGTAAGAGCCCTCCCGGTGACCGATCAGCTGTTCGGGATGCCGCGATTTCACCGCGGCGGTCCCGAACAGCCCGACTGAGCAGCCGGGATACTTTCAGTTTCACTTTAGAAGCGGCGGTCAGCTTTGACCGCCGCTTCTAAAGGGTTAATACCGCACATCGCCGCGATCGGCGATGTGTGGTATTAGCCGCGGGTCCCGGCCGTTGATGAGCGCCGGGACCGAAGCGATATGATGCAGGATCGCGGCGCGATCCCGCTTCATATCGCGGGAGCCGGCGCAGGACGTAAATATACGTCCTGCGTCGTTAAGTGGTTAAGGCTAGGGCCGAACAAAGATTCAGGAGAAAAAGGAAGAGAACACAAGTGATTTGTAGCTGTCACATCCCCCTTTGTCCATTGCTTGATCCATAAAGATCTTCTAACGGAATTAGACTCAGCCATATTTAATGCTGACAGACGCAATGTATCCAGTGGGGCGTCGCATGAAAATTCCGTGGCAGACTTCATAATAGAAATTTTTTCAAGGATGTCTTCTCTGGGCACTCCGTCATATAGATCTTTAGATAGCTGGCTAAGCCACACTCTTAAAGCCCGAGCCACCGGGACAGAGGCCATAGCAATTTTAGATACTGCTGAAGCTGAAGAATAGGCTTTTTTGCCTAGTGAATCTGCTTCTTTATCCAGAGGATTAGACAAGAGGGAAGAGTCTTCCAAGGGAAAATAAGAATTTTTCACCAATTTTGCCACTGGAAGGTCCACCTTAGGGGGAGGGGGGTAAACCAAGAGGTAGTAGCCTCTGGAGAAAGTTTATAAACGGATTTAAACCGTGACCCCACATCCACCCGTTTCTCAGGTTTATCCCAATTAAACTTAAACCATTTAACAATAGGAGGAAGAGCTCTATCATTTGAGATGGGAAAATCATAGAGGCTCTCTCTAGGTGGTTTACCCTCCGTAGACTTATCCGATTCTAGCACATGTTTAACTCCTTTAATTAAATCATGCATATCGTCCTTATGAAACAGATAATAGTCTTCCGGAGATCCCTGAGAATCCGAGGAAAAGGCGCTATTATTGTCAGAATCCGATGGAGATACTGCCCTCTGATGAACCTTCCGCTTCTTAGAAGGGGGAGCTTCATCGGGGATTAAAGATGTAATACGTTTTTTAAACCACGAAAAGAAGGCACTTGCCTCATCTCCGAAATTCCGATCTCGATCAGCAGGATCAGATTGCTGGGAGCACACATCACACAGATCTCCTTGTAGGCCATCCAGCAAGGGAAGAGAGCAGGAGCTGCATTGCCTATGCTTAGACTTCCTGGATCGCTTGCCTTTAGACATAGCGTCAGACATCTGCAGTAATACAAAGTGGTAAATTGCAGAAGCAAATATCAGAAAGCGGAGATACATAGTAGACATGCAGAATAAATATGCATATGGATAAATAGATGCCTATAGTAGCATAGCCAAGCCTGGCTGAAATTCTACAGTAATTCTGCATATAATCAGGCTACATCACAGTATCCTTAATAAGACACATAAGGGACATGCATGAGGCAAAATGAAAACTTCACAGTTCCATATGCAGCGCAAAGCTTCTTCACAGGAAACTTGATACCCAGACTTACGTTTGCTTCCAGTGAGTCCCGCTGCCCTAGAACAGTGCATAGGCAGCGGAGACTTAGCTACTGGCCCCTTAAGAGTAGAGACGCCTCGGCCGACGGGTACCCGCGAGGATCGTCTCCAACCTACACCCTGGAGCACCAAGATGGCCGCGCGCATGCGCTGAAGACCTACTTCCTGGACGCCATACAGCGCGTCGCGCGTGTACCCACGTGTCTTCCGAGAAGATGGCCGGCCACGCGCATCGCACTGCTGCCTGGTAAGGGCTCTTCACAGACGCCCCCCTCAAAGATATAGTACTTCACAGTAACTATATAGGGTCTTCACAGCACCCTAATTCTTGAACCTAAAACGATAAAAAAGAAAACACAGATGAAAACAAAACCCTGTGCACTACATAATACCTCTTCTGTAAGCAGAAGATAAAAAACTCTGTTGTATGTGTGTGTTTGGGGGGCCTTTATGCACTGGAGGAGGGGCTCTAATTGATAGGTAAATGACTTTAATTAGTTTAATTATGCTGTAATACCTCTTCTGGTAAGTTCAGGAGGACAAACTTAACCCATACTGTGCTGCTGTAGGACGTCCAGGATTTTTTGTTTACTAAAATGCAGTTATTTTCAATTTTACAAGGGTTAACCCCACCTCTTCTGAGCATGGAAATACCCCACGTGTGGACGTCAAATTCACTGCAGGCGCACTACAATGCTCAGAAGAGAAGGAGTCACATTTGCCAATTTTGCTGAAATGGGGGGGGGGGGTCATGTCGCATTTAGGAAGCAATTTAGTGGTTTTATGGTGTTAAAATTTGGAATGTACTCTGGACTTGGTACATTGGGGTCAAATTATGGAAAGTTAAAATTAAAAGGGAAAAATTTAGTACTGCATGGAAGCACCGGATGATCAGGGCAAGTGTCACATTGATAGGTGGTGTCCTTCCGAATCCCCCTCCTATTACACACGCATTTTTTCTGACATCGTCCCTTCTTTCCATTGTGGGGGACTTCACCTGGAAAGTGTTGGCCTGGGACGATCCTGGCACCTATAACTTCAGTTCCTTGTGAAGTCCGACCTGCTCTTTCCCGGTCACCAAAGATCAGGACCTTTAGGACTACTTCTTGGAACTGAAGGTATGTCCCTGTGTTGCCAGCATACTTGGACAGTACAAAAGATTTGTACATGGCAACCTGTACCATGTAGACCACAACTTTTTTGTACCATACCCGTGTTTTCCGCATGGCCATGTATGGCTTGAGGACTTGATCAGAAGAATCAACTCCCCCTATATACCGATTGTAGTCGAGAATAAAATCGGGCTTGAGGACCAGTGCTGTTGTACCTCGCACAGGGACAGGTGAGCTGCCGTTACCATGAATAATGGTCAGCATAAGGACATCCCTCTTATCCTTATACCTGACCAGCAACAGGTTTTCATGGGCAAGGGCACAGAACTCACCCTTGGGCATAGGTATCTGGATCAAATTTAGAGGGAGGCATCTCTGTTTTTTCCGCACGGTCCCACAAGCAGACGTGAATCTGGCGGCAAGGGATGTGAACAGAGGGATGCTTCTATAAAAGTTGTCCTGTACACATGGTAACCCTTATCCAACAATGGGTGCACAAGCTCCCAAATTATTTTCCCGCTAACACCCAGAGTGGGCGAACAATCTGGGGGTTCAATACAGGAATCTCGTCCCTCATATACTCTAAACTTGAGAGTGTACCTGGAGGTACACTCACAAAGTTTATAGAGCTTCACGCCATACCACGCCCGCTTCGAGATAATATACTGGAGGAAGATGAGTCTCCCCTTAAAACTGATAAGAGACTCATTGACCGAGAGCTCCCTGAGGGGTACGTAGGCCTCCAAAAATGTGGCCCCAAAGTGATCGATGACTGGCCTCACTTTGTAAAGCTGGTCATAGGTGGGATCACTTTGAGGTGGACATGCCTCATTATCTGCATAATGGAGGCGTTTCCGAATGGCCTCGAACCGCCTCCGTGCCATAACCATATAGTAAGGTGGGGTCTTGTATAGGATGTCCCCGCTCCAGTACTGTCTGACACTTGGCTTTTTGACCAGGCCCATATGCAGCAAGAGGCCCCAAAATGTCCTCATTTCTGCTGCATCAATGGCATACCATTCATTGGGCCGGACCAAAACAGAATCAGGGTGGTGGGCGATGAACTGCTGGGCGTACAGATTCATCTGCTCCACCATCAGATTGACAAAACTGTCACTTAAAAAATAACTGAAATGGTCAATTTCAGTGAATCCAGAATTGTCAATCCAGATTCCGAAGTCGCCATGAAACTCCGGAATCCGTGGCTGATAAGGGGACTCCGGTAAACTTGTCTGGGGGGTCGGACTCCTAGTACCAGCGGCATTGTCGCTCGTATTAGTGCTGGCCACTGGGCCACTATCATGGTGGGGTGCGTTGCCCCGCCTGGCGGCGTCTCTGCCACCGTACAGGGGACTCATCATCAGTACTAGATGATGAGGAGTACGACGAAGAACACAGGAATGTAGGATCTTCATCGTCCTCACTGACCGATTCGGAGTCGGAGGCAAGAAAAGCGTATGCATCCGCTGCCGAAAATGCCTGGTGAGCCATCGCCTTTTTTCTACTTTGAGGGGGGGGGGGGTGAGTATGTAGTGTGTGTGCTTGGTGTAACTGTATTAACTGTATGGGGGGGGGGGGGGGAAAGCGCTGCTGCCGTTAACCCCTCCCCTGCCGGCGGCTATTGGCCGGCCAATAGCAGCGTTCCTGGGGGGTTGACGAAATTGCCACCTCCCCATAGATACAGTGGGTGATAGGGGGTGTATCCTACACCAAAAAGACTATTGATTCATGGCTGATGTTTGGACTGAATTCCAGGGCCCAATTGTTGTCATTCAGATGTTGGATAAAATTGTCTGCTTTTTCTGGTCCTCCTTTCCAGATGATGAATAAGTCATCTATGTATCGTTTGTAATGTAAAATGTCCAGAGCAGAACAGGTTGATCCATGGATGTATTTGGATTCAAACCCCCCCCCCATGAAGAGGTTAGCATAGCTGGGGGCCACACGGGTCCTCATTGCGGTGCCACGCTTCTGATGGTAAAGGGTACCTTCATGGCAAAATATATTGTGGGTGAGAATGAATTCCAATCCTCCTAATAAGAAATTAAACGGTTTTTCTTATAGGTTTCCAGTTTTGATAAAAAATTGTGTGGTTTTTAGACCGAGTTTGTGATGGTTATTTGAGTATAGTGAGGATACGTCAAGGGTGAGGAACATGTAGTGTGGTTCCCAGTGGATGTCCATGAGATCTCGGATGAGGCTTGCTGAGTCCTTTAGGTATGATGGGAGTGTGGTGACGATCTCTTGTAGCAACAGGTCTATGAAATGTGATAGTTTACTGGAAAGTGATCCGATTCCTGATATTATCGGCCTACCTGGTGGATTTATCAGATCTTTATGAACCTTGGGTAGATGATAAAATAATGCAAGTCTGGGAGCTGGTACTGTGAGAAAATGCCTTTCATCTTTGTTGAGTATGCCGTCGGAATAAGCTGTAGAGATGAATTTAGTGTAATCATGATGGTACTCTAAGGATGGGTCTGCTGATTGTTTTGTGTAGTACCATGTGTCTGATAATATGCGGTTGGCTTCCTTGAGGTAATCAGCTCTGTTCTGAATTACTGCTCCTCCTATATGTATTCAGATCTACGAAGACGTCAAAGTCATTTATTGATTGGGTAGGACAAAAAGATAGGCCCTTGGAAAGTAATGAGTATTCAGCTTTAGAGAGTAAGTGTGTGGACAAGTTGAAAATTTAAATAATTTCAGCTTGTTTTACTTTGGTGTCTGAAGTTTTTCGATGCTTGTTTCGCTTCTTTCCCCCTCTGGATCCTCTGGTCCTCCTTTTCTATTGGTTGATGGTTTCAGGATTGATGTGCCTGTCAATGTCAAGACGAGATGCTGAGTGGTGAAATGAGTTCCACTGGTGTATTGACGGTTGGTAGGTGCCATTCTGCAGTGTGTTGTGAATTCGGTATGATGGTGATGTTCGTATTGATCAAACGGAAACCATGTGGAATCTTGAATAAGTGCTGGTTGCTTAGTAGCCAGTGGGGTATGTTCATATACTGTAAGAATGGAGTTCTGGAACGCGGATGGTGAATCCTGTTCAGTGGGTGTTGAAGTCCGGATTGTTGTGTAATTTCAGGAATCATCTCCTTGCTGTGCAATGGAGCATTTGTATGTATTGAGGGCACAAGGCTTGTTTATTGTAGTAGTTGCCTGTATTATTTTTGTTAGTGAAATTCGAGTTCCGGAATGTTCTCCCGTTGTTTAGACGTTTTTTCCGGCGTGACTTATCGGTGGTTGTATAAGTTGGAGGATCCCTGTATGGT
Source organism: Hyla sarda (assembly GCF_029499605.1). Taxonomy (NCBI): domain Eukaryota; kingdom Metazoa; phylum Chordata; class Amphibia; order Anura; family Hylidae; genus Hyla; species Hyla sarda. Next base: position 309,457,072 of record NC_079190.1, on the reverse strand, counting down.
TCTGTGTTGGTTACAGGAGCATGTTTCATAGCCGATATTGAGGTAGAACTGTGGGTGGGAGGATTCAGGGTGGGGTCTTTTTTTCCTCCTTTTTTCCTGTCTTCTTGATGTAAACAGTTGTTAGCATAGTCTTGTTTGTCTCGTTCTCATTTCATTGATTTGGCCTCAATGAGTTCTTTTTCAACGTTTTTTGTTTTTTCTGTGGATTCTGTTTGTATGTATGTATGGTCTCAAACTCTAGGTGTTGGGAGAATTGGTCCAATTTTGTTAAGGTACTGTTGATTTTTGTACTGAGTTCTTCGCATAATTTCGGGCATGTGAATGAGGGAATCCATCATCAGGAGGGAGCAGTGGATCATCAGTTTGTCCCAATCATTTGTGAAGCTCAAATCTTCTGGAAATGCAGAGGTGAACGGGAGTCTCAGGCCCCTAGGGTTAATCTGTTCATTTTGATAGATCCTAAGAAAGATGGTGTCCAAATGGTGGATCACTTCAGACTTCATAGTATCTTCTAAGACTTGAAACAGTTTATACATCTGTTCTGTATCTTGAATGGTGTAAGTATTTACTGTGAGGTGGAGTATAGGTAAAGTTGCTGGTATAGAGTTGTACCAGTTCATCTTTCTTGACGTATCTTGACGTGATGTACTCCATGATAGGCAACAAAAATTGTAGATTGGTTGCTGCCGCCCTCTTACCCTTGGCTTGGCGGTGTATGGACCACCTACCCCTGAGGTAGGTGGTGAAGCTTGATGAGGATGGGAGGGATAAAAAAGAGAGACAGGGGCGCTCCCTTGTAGCGTATAACGACTCGGTGTGATCCCTCTACCGCAACTAAGTGATATACTCACCTTTATAGTGATGACGTATTGATTCCACGACTGTTGCGGGTCATGGTGATCAAGGTACACTTGGGTAGATAAAAAATAGAGCTGCTGTACTCAGACCAGCAAAACAAAAAATCTTTGAAAAAGAACTCACAGAGGCCAAATAAATGAAATTAAAAAGAGACAGACAAGACTATGCTAACAACTGTTTACATCAAGCAGACAGGAAAAAAGGAGGAAAAAAAGAGCACACCCTGAATCCTCCCACCCACAGTTCCACCTCAATGCCGGCTATAAAACATGCTCCGATAACCAACACAGGACCATACAGGGATCCTCCACATTATACAACCCCCGATAAGTCATGCCAGAAAAAACATCTAAACAATGGGTGAACATTCTGCAACTCAAATTTCACTGACAAAAAATAAATACAGACAACCACTCCAATAAACAACAAACAAGCCTTTTGCACTCAATAAATACAAATTCTCCATTGCACAGCAAGGAGACGATTCCGGAAATTACACAACAATCCGGACCTTCAACACCCACGGAACAGAATTCACCATTCGCGTTCCAAAATTTTTACAGTATATGAACATACCCCACCGGCTTCTCAGCAACCAGCACTTATTCAAGCTTCCTCATTGTCTCTGTTTGATCAATATGAACATGATGACATCACCATCATACAGAATTCACAACACTCTGCAGAATGGCACCTACCAACCGTCAATACACCAGGGGAACTAATTTCACCACTCAGCGTCTCGTCTCAGATCTCTTTTTTAGGATTTCCTTCTCCAAGACCCCCGCCCCTCTCACAGAGAAATGGAATTCCGACAAAATCACCAAGTATTTCCAACCGACATTGACAGGCACACCAATCCTGAAACCATCAACCAAAAGAAAAGGCGAACCAGAGGATCCAGAGGGGGGAAAGAAGAGAAAAAAGCATCGAAAAACATCAGATACCAAAGAAGAACAAGCTGAAATGATCCATATTTTCAACTTGTCCACACACCTACTCTCTAAAGCTGAACACTCATTACTTGCCAAGGGCCTATCTTTTTGTCCTACCCAATCAATAAACGACTTTGACATCTTCGTAGATCTGAATACATTTAATCGTAAACTCATGCTAAAAAGACATTTTGAAGTGGAGAAATCAAAGAATGTGTCCACAACTTCCGCTATGGATTCCTCTCACGATCTCTACATACATCAAAAAGTCAAGAGTAAATCCAATTTTTATCCCCACCATCACAATGGTCATCACCTTCATACCTTTCACAGCATTGTTTTAGAGGAATTCACCAGCTTACCCGCTACAACATCACACAAGCTACCTAACAATAACCTTACTAAAGAAGAAAATCAAGCAATGAAACACCTGAAGGAGAACCGGGATCTAGTTATACGCAATGCTGACAAAGGAGGAGGAGTAGAGTAATTCAGAACAGAGCCGATTACCTCAAGGAATCCAACCGCATATTATCAGACACATGGTAATACACAAATCAGCAGACCCATCCTTAGAGTACCATCATGATTACACTAAATTAATCTCTGCAGCTTATTCTGACATCATACTCAACAAAGGCATTTTCTCACAGCCCAGACTTGCATTTTTTTATCATCTACCCAAGATTCTTTAGCCATGAATGTAATCTTTACCATAGAAGCGTAGCACCGCAATGGGGACCTGTGTGGCCCCCAGCTATGCTAACCTCCTCATGGAGGGTTTTGAGTCCAAATATATCCATGGATCAACCCATTTTGCTCTGGACATTTTACATTACAAACGATACATAGATGACTTATTCATCATCTGGAAAGAAGGACCAGAAAAAGCAGACAATTTTATCCAACATCTGAATGACAACAATTGGGGCCTATAGAAAGTAGAAGAAAAAAACAGGGATATGCGCCCCTAGTGAAGGATGTTTATAGGTGAGATGAAAACAAGTTAAGTTGCAACACTCACCTATTTTCGTTGTGCTGAGAGCACAACATCTGTGATAGCCTTAGGTGATGTCTCAGGTCTGCAGCCACGGTCCTCAGGAGCAAAGGTGATGTCCCAGCAGTGTAAATAACAAGAAAAAGGCAAAAGTTGGGCCGTTGGTGGCGCTGGTCCTGATGAAAAGAAAGCTCTGTAGACCCTTCTCAGTGTCTAAATGTGGTTTTATTAGCACAGAAAGCAACGCGTTTCTGGTCCGAACTGGACCCTTCGTCTGGCAGTGTGCATACAACATAGTGAACAGATGCGGTTAAAATACATTCCTTACGCAACCATAAAGGTTACGTTCATTTGGCAATTCACAGACATGGTTTACGCAAGTAGCGTGGGTAAGTAGAACATCTGTAGCTGGAACTCGGTCCCGTACGAGTGCATTACTATATCTGCACTAGCCGGCCAGGGCGTCAGTAGATTACAAGGGCAATCTGATATATGTATGTGTAGGGATTACTGGGAAATAATATCGGCCGGAGATTGATATCCTTTTTAGTTACTGCGGCTGAGGGAGTAAGGATGATTTGGTAAGCGTAGCTGGAGATGCTCCTGATAGGTCAGGGGGCGGAGACCTATGTCCCGTGCGTATCACTCTGACTATTGAGCTGTCAGAACCCTTAGCGATATGGAGCGGTGGCGGAGTTGAGAAGGGGCGGATCTACAAAGGTACTGTACCAGTGCGGGTGAGTCTGCTATCGCACAGCGGGGCGATATGCAGCAGTAGTGGAGTAGAAAAAGGGCGGACCTTTGTTGGAAACGGGGCGATATGCAGCGGTATTGGAAAGGGGGCGATATACATCAGGGCGATATGCGGCAGTGGCAGTGTTGAAAAGGGGCGGACCAGTGTTGGAAGAAAATGACCAGAAAAGGGGCGGACCTATTTTGGAACATATACATCGGGGCGATATGCGGCAGTGGCAGTGTTGAAAAGGGGCGGACCAGTGTTGGAAGAAATTGACACAGAAAAGGGGCGGACCTATTTTGGAACATATAAATCGGGGCGATATGCGGCAGTGGCAGTGTTGAAAAGGGGCGGACCAGTGTTGGAAGAAAATGACACAGAAAAGGGGCAGACCTATTTTGGAAAAACTAGAAGGGTAGTGTGGCCGGCTTGATTAGAGGAACTATCACGGATTAGGGTAGAAGAGTAGTGTGACCGGCTAGATGTGCTGTGAGGCACCTAGCTAAGTGGACAATGGTTAGAATCTACTGGGTAGGGTATGCAGCAGCCGTATGAGGTATGTGGTATGGTAGAGATGGGGACAGTATTTTTTAGCCCCTATTGGGAAAAAATATATGTGTATTGCCTGGGGTAGGGGAGGGTGGGAATGGTAGTATCCCAGGTATACTCAGGTATGCCGTATGTAGGGCTGTTAGCATATAATACAGTGTGTACAGTATACCGTGTGAGGTATGTAGGACTGTCAGTAGTTGGTGTGGCATACTGGTGATGTGTGAAAGTTGGGATTGAAGGAGCAGGCAGTATTTTAAAGTATTATTTAGGGTGTGTAATAAGGATTACACAAGGATAGTTTCAGAGACTTCGTTGAGTCCAGTAGGCTGGAGAGATCCACACTTGAAAATCCAGAAGACTTCTAATCTCTTCAGTATTTCAAATCTATTCGAACGGGATTTAGGAACATGATCAACAGGGGTAACATTGAAAGGTTTAGCAATCCCTTTGTGGGCCAAGGCACAGTGCCTGGAAAGTCCATGTAAAAGGAATCCCGTCCTTATATTAAACCTGTGCTTATTTATCCTGCTGCGTAACTTTTGAGTAGTCCGCCCAATGTACTGCAGGCCGCAGCAGCATTCAATCAGGTAGATGACAAATTCCGACTCACAGGTAAGATGGTATTTTATCTGGAGGATTTCGTCCGAGGTTTTTGAGCGGAATTCTTGACGGTTATGCATAATTTCAGCACAGCATAGACATCTGGTTTTTCCGCATCTATAACTACCTGGTTTTCCAAAAAGGAAAACCAGGTAGTTATAGATGCGGAAAAACCAGATGTCTATGCTGTGCTGAAATTATGCATAACCGTCAAGAATTCCGCTCAAAAACCTCGGACGAAATCCTCCAGATAAAATACCATCTTACCTGTGAGTCGGAATTTGTCATCTACCTGATTGAATGCTGCTGCGGCCTGCAGTACATTGGGCGGACTACTCAAAAGTTACGCAGCAGGATAAATAAGCACAGGTTTAATATAAGGACGGGATTCCTTTTACATGGACTTTCCAGGCACTGTGCCTTGGCCCACAAAGGGATTGCTAAACCTTTCAATGTTACCCCTGTTGATCATGTTCCTAAATCCCGTTCGAATAGATTTGAAATACTGAAGAGATTAGAAGTCTTCTGGATTTTCAAGTGTGGATCTCTCCAGCCTACTGGACTCAACGAAGTCTCTGAAACTATCCTTGTGTAATCCTTATTACACACCCTAAATAATACTTTAAAATACTGCCTGCTCCTTCAATCCCAACTTTCACACATCACCAGTATGCCACACCAACTACTGACAGTCCTACATACCTCACACGGTATACTGTACACACTGTATTATATGCTAACAGCCCTACATACGGCATACCTGAGTATACCTGGGATACTACCATTCCCACCCTCCCCTACCCCAGGCAATACACATATATTTTTTCCCAATAGGGGCTAAAAAATACTGTCCCCATCTCTACCATACCACATACCTCATACGGCTGCTGCATACCCTACCCAGTAGATTCTAACCATTGTCCACTTAGCTAGGTGCCTCACAGCACATCTAGCCGGTCACACTACTCTTCTACCCTAATCCGTGATAGTTCCTCTAATCAAGCCGGCCACACTACCCTTCTAGTTTTTCCAAAATAGGTCTGCCCCTTTTCTGTGTCATTTTCTTCCAACACTGGTCCGCCCCTTTTCAACACTGCCACTGCCGCATATCGCCCCGATTTATATGTTCCAAAATAGGTCCGCCCCTTTTCTGTGTCAATTTCTTCCAACACTGGTCCGCCCCTTTTCAACACTGCCACTGCCGCATATCGCCCCGATGTATATGTTCCAAAATAGGTCCGCCCCTTTTCTGGTCATTTTCTTCCAACACTGGTCCGCCCCTTTTCAACACTGCCACTGCCGCATATCGCCCTGATGTATATCGCCCCCTTTCCAATACCGCTGCATATCGCCCCGTTTCCAACAAAGGTCCGCCCTTTTTCTACTCCACTACTGCTGCATATCGCCCCGCTGTGCGATAGCAGACTCACCCGCACTGGTACAGTACCTTTGTAGATCCGCCCCTTCTCAACTCCGCCACCGCTCCATATCGCTAAGGGTTCTGACAGCTCAATAGTCAGAGTGATACGCACGGGACATAGGTCTCCGCCCCCTGACCTATCAGGAGCATCTCCAGCTACGCTTACCAAATCATCCTTACTCCCTCAGCCGCAGTAACTAAAAAGGATATCAATCTCCGGCCGATATTATTTCCCAGTAATCCCTACACATACATATATCAGATTGCCCTTGTAATCTACTGACGCCCTGGCCGGCTAGTGCAGATATAGTAATGCACTCGTACGGGACCGAGTTCCAGCTACAGATGTTCTACTTACCCACGCTACTTGCGTAAACCATGTCTGTGAATTGCCAAATGAACGTAACCTTTATGGTTGCGTAAGGAATGTATTTTAACCGCATCTGTTCACTATGTTGTATGCACACTGCCAGACGAAGGGTCCAGTTCGGACCAGAAACGCGTTGCTTTCTGTGCTAATAAAACCACATTTAGACACTGAGAAGGGTCTACAGAGCTTTCTTTTCATCAGGACCAGCGCCACCAACGGCCCAACTTTTGCCTTTTTCTTGTTATTAACAATTGGGGCCTGGAATTCAGTCCAAACGTCAGCCATGAATCAATAGTCTTTTTGGAGCCTAAAGTAAGTTACACTGATGAACAAATTATAACATGTACCCACTTCAAAGAAGTGGAGACAAACAGTTTTTTGGATTTTTAAAGCGCCCATTACAAAAACTGGCTTAAAGGAGATATCCAATAGTGAAAAAAACGAAATTAAGTACCTGCCACAATGTAGACCTTGCCTCCATCATCACACAGCACTTTTCATTATTTGTCTGACCGCTCCCATTTGTGAGATATGCTGCAGTGAAAATACCTGTACTTCCTGGTTATGGAGCTCAGCTCCCATGATCCTTTTCACTCTCACACAGCCGACTTCCTCCCAAGTACAAAACATAATGTACGCCCCCATACAATAAAAAAAACGCCCCCAAGCCGTCCTCTAACACGACCTACTATGCTAAGTCACTGCCCTTCCTAGTGCTCACCAATCACAGTCCTCATAGCTGCACCAATCACAGTCCTCATAGCTGCACCAATCACAGCCCACACATTGCTATGCCGACCGACATTGTATATACGCCCATTCATTACAAGTCAGGCTAGCTGCGCTATCCTGACATAAAAAGATACAAGAAGATGTATTATACAAGATGCATAATATGCAGGGGGAGAATGAGGACTTACACCAGTGGTCCTCAACCTGTGGACCTCCAGATGTTGCTAAACTACAACTCCCAGCATGCCTGCTAGGAGTTGTAGTTTTGCAACATCTGGAGGTCCACAGGTTGAAGACCACTGACATACACAGCTCCTTCCCTCACCTGCTCTGTCTACATAGGACACACAGAGCAGCCATGGGTTGGATTTTTTCACTGGAGAAGACAGTGCAGGGGGAGAATGAGGACGGACACAGCCCCTCCCCTCCCCCAGCTCTGTCTACACACAACCTCATTTATCACAGGGAGGTTTCAAGTTTTCACGGTGAAAACACAGAGCAGGGGAGTGAAGGAGCTGTGTACGTCAGTGGTCTTCAACGTGTGGACCTCCAGATGTTGCAAAACTACAACTCCTAGCAGGCATGCTGGGAGTTGTAGTTTAGCAACATCTGGAGGTCCACACGTTGAGGACCACTGGTGTAAGTCCTCATTCTCCCCCTGCACTGTCTTCTTGTATTATGAAGAGCTGCACTCTCCATCCTCCGGGAGGGGGGGGTGAGGGGGCGTGGCTTACCTCCTGCAGACCTCATGGCTTATCTCCTGCAGATCTCGGGCTCTGCAGTCAGAATTTTTCAGAGCTTAGAGTATGCTGCACTTGCGCAGCAAAGCATCAGTGATTGACTCTGACTACAGAGCCAATCTGCATTGTGGAGGAGAGGGGCTGTACAGGGGGAGGAGAGGGTATAATGAATGGGCCGGGCAGCAGAGCAGAGAGAAATGACGAGCCGACCTCAAAATGGCCGCGAGTGAAGAGAATGCGTGGGTCGACATGCTGAATTATGCAGCACTTCCTGTCCAGAGGAAAACCAGGAAAAAAGCTACTTTCCGTTCCACTTGGTTTAAGTAAGTATATTGCAGAGTTATATAACTTTTAAAACTGTTGCTAACTGTATAGAATTTTTCACCGTTGGACTACTCCTTTAAGAACATTCCATTTAGCCAGTATCGGAGAATACACAGGAACTGTACACAAGAGGATGATTACAAATCACAATCTAAAATACTGGAAAAATGGTTCAAACAGAAACACTACCCCACCAGCATCCTAGAAGATGCCTTCACTCGCAATTTATCTAGCAGCCAAGCATCTCTACTACCTCCACCCACTACCAAATCCTCCACTGAAACATTGAACCACTCCTGTATCGACAAAAAATCTACAAAAAAGTTGACTGAATTCAGTACCAATTTTATCACCACATACAAAAAGTCACACCAGAAAATCCGTGAAATTAAAAAAGAAAACTGGCATATCCTACGTCAAGATCCTATTGTTAAAGGGGTACTCCGCTGCCTAGTGCTTATTTCACCAACTTTTTACCCCTTACTTGATGACTTCACATAACACCCCTGTACTGTATGCGCCTTATCCATTAGCGTTGTCGTTCCCTGTGTTGACGTTCTGTCTGGCTCACGTTATTGCTTATTTCCTGTTGTTCGGTCCGTGAAAACTACCATTCCCCTAATACTTTGCGGCCTGATTATGCGCTTAGGTGCCACCTATTTTTCCTTGTTTTTCCACCCATCCTTTTTTTTTTTTCACGCCTATGTGCATGCCCCTTTTTTTTTTTTTTCCGCTCATAGGCGTCCTAGCTTCCGCCCCTTGTTTCTTCTTTCCACGCCCATTATGTTCCATCGTTCGGTAGAGAAATGTGCGCCTGCGCATCCCTACGCTGCCAGCGTAGTGCTAATGTAGCATACGTTAGTAGCGTAGCCGTGCGCATGCGCAGTTCTCCTTCCAGTTCAGGGCTTACGTTCCTAGCATAGCCCTGCGCATGCCCAGTTGTCCTTAAAGCTCAGGGCTACGCTACTAACGTAAGCCCTTATCTGTAAGGACTACTGCGCATGCTGTAAGCGTAGTCCTGAGAACGTGATTCACAAAATGACCGGACATGCGCACTACGCGCTGAAGACGACTCTCAAAATATACATCACATATGTGCCTGGCGCAAAGGACGATTGGACCAGGCTAGGACGCTCACACAAGGGGCGGCAAAGAAAGTGAAAAACGTCATTCCCACACAATTTCAAAGAATTAATATTCGAGAAGTGGGCCGGCTTGACTACAGACACGGGAGGATGGAAATGCGGACGTCAACGCCGACACTGCAGGGCGGGCTGACAACAACATGGCCGCAAACGTTGTCAGCAGTCACGAAGCACCAAAAAACTACACTACTTCCTGCACATAGGAACAGTAAGTATAACGGAAATAATATGCATTATTGGCACAGCAAGCATATTAGAGATTTAAACAACTTTACACAATGGGCAAATGTATTGATAAAGTCATAGCAGCGGAGTACCCCTTTAGGTAAAGTGATCCCTACTACACCTGGGTTCACGTTCCATAGAACGAAGACGTTGAGAAACATTCTGGCACCTAGCTGCTTGAAGAAATCCACGGCGACCAAAGAACCCTTGCAACTAATCTTAGCACCCTTACCAGCAACTAATCCTAGTACCCTTTCACACAATCAATACTCCCACAATCACCCTCGACCTCTCCCAAGCCATCTCCACCTCCTCATAACACTCTCTCAAGCGCGTGCTGCGCATTAACCTGTTTGGAACCACGTTGCTTCCTGGTACTTAAGGATCAAGGGTGTACCTGTATGCCCGTGGGAATTTCAATCCCTGCTGCTACTAGCCGGACGGGGATCGGAATTGGATGCCTGCTGAAATCCCATGCAAATATATGCCCAAAAAAAAGGTAGGTTAGTAACCCTCAAATTTAATGAACAAGACTTATAAACTAAACATATCTCCTATAGAATAAGTCCCAAAAAAATGATATACAACACATTTTATTATACAAAATTAATTTTTATTTAGACATAAAGTTTACCCAATATTAACCCATAAAAACACATACACATAAGACCATTAAAATATTTTCTATAGGATGGAGGGGTACAGTGGAGGACAATTAATCAAAAATATCAAAAGTGTGTATATAATGAGAATTCATCAACTAGGATATTAAATATGTATATAGAAAGGCTCCATATGAATAGTTATTCAATATATATGGCATGTAAAGAGATGTGATATTGCACCATACATAAGGTGCATAGAAGAAAAAACTGTATGTAAACAATAATATATAGTATTGCACTAAAAAAGATATTGCACTAAATCCAAAGGCTGCAAAATGTATGATTATATTGCACAACAAGGTATATTGCACTTAAGAATAAAGTGTTATTGCACTAAAAGTAAGATGCAATCAATAATAACATATAGTCGCTATGCAGCTCAATCACATAACAAGATTAAAGTGCCATACAGATAACACATGCCTATATATACATATAGAAATACCTCCAGGTGGAGGACTGAAAACCAACAATAAGATTGTACCCAAAGACTGCACCGGACCCCCGCACCTCACCCTCCAATTCGTTTCGCTGCTGCTTTGTCCAGGAGCGGTGAGGTGGGGGGGATGCAGAGGGGTTTAAATACCTGAATGTAGTAATAGATGGCCAATGAGAGCAAGGTGGTTGCTTCGCGCGCACCACACCCCGCCACCCCGCCCGGACGCATGTCATCAGAGCGCCAACAATGGCACAGAAAGTGCCATTGCTGGAGCCCGGTCACGTGACATCCTGCAGGGCCGCAACGCGCATGCGCGCTGAAGCGCACAGCCACCCGCCGCCATCTTGAGCAAGGGAAAAATTTGCCCTTACCATAGTGTGATCATTATAATGATGTTACCTCAATTGAGAATGGTGTATGGAAAAATATCAATAGCAAATGATGTGTAAAGTGTGTGAATGAAAAAAGTGATGATGAATAGACATGTGATGAGTGTATGTGAAACAGAAAGTAATATTAAGTAGAATTAATAAATATAAATGCATAGGGAGAAGTGTGAGTTTATAGTTAAATGAAAAATAAATAAATATGAATACATGGTGAGAAGTGTGAGTGAATGCATACAAAATGCTACAAAAACAAAATTCATATAATAAATTACACAAAAATATGTTGATAATAAAAAATATATAAATATAAAATTAAGAATAAATAAATAAAAAATATATATATACATGTATATTATAGAAAGCATTAGAATCAATAATTAATTTGTCATATGTATGTATGTGTATATATATATATATATATATATATATATATATATATATATATATATAGTTATTAGAGATGAGTCTCCTAGGACTGTATCCACCTTTTCCAACTAATTTATGCAGGAAAAATCATCAACTGCCGAGCCGAGAAGTCCGTGACGAATCGAATTTACTGTAAGTTCGCTCATCTCTATAAGTTATTATAACGTCCAAATATATGTGAAGTGACAAAATTAATGTGTATGTGATGTGAAATAATAATAAATTAGATTATGTGAAATGTAAATAAATAGTGATGGTGTATGTGAATGAATAATCATAACAAATTATGTGTATGAAATAGTGAGCAATTATGTGAAATAGTTTAAAAATATAAATAAATATATATGCATATGTGAAAAAATAAGTGAAATGTGAAAAAAATATATGTGTACAAAAGAACATGCACACGTGAAAAAGAAAAAAATATATATGATATAATATTTGAAAACATGAAAACAAATAAAAATTATATACCTATGATCATTGAAATTAAATTAATAATAAATACTCCAAAGTAATTAACAAGTAGAACCGTCCAATTTGATCACACGTAGTGGCGAGTAATGTTGATCCATCTATAAAATCCCACTTCTCAAAGGCCAGAAAAAGGTCATAATTTAACATACTAGAATTAGTAAATATTAGTAAATATCTTAAATATTAATAAACTCCCAACATCCCTACACCAATACAAAGATGAAATGAAATAAAATTAAAAACCTGAGAATGGTGGACTATAGAAAGCAAGAGAACCCAAGTTGCTCATTTAGACCTCGTGGCGACATAGTTTTCAATGTGCAAATCCATTTACACTCCATTTGTTCCAGTTTTTTCTTTCGATCACCTCCTCTTAATCCCAAATGGATCAGATCAATCTCTTTAAATTTCAAAAGTTGTGCAATTCCATTATGGTGAGTTCTAAAATGTCTGGGGATCGGTTTCAGTTTCTGCATTCCTTCCCTATCACAAATCTCTATCTTCATGGCTGCCCTAATGTCTATCATATGCTCCTGTATCCTAATGCGTAACTCTCTTGTTGTCATCACAATATATATAAGTCCACATGGACACGTTGCATAATAAATAACTGTGGTAGACAGTTTATATGATGAACAATTCTGTATTCCTTGGTTTTGCTGGAGTCCATGAACGTATTGGTCCTTTCTATTTGAGGGCAAACAGAACAATTTCTACAGGGTACTGAACCCCATCTCGGTCCCTGTGAAGAAAAAATATATTGGTTGGGTACAACATAATGACTTCTGACCAGGCTGTCACGTATTGTCTTGCTACGTCTGGCTGTCACAAGTGGTCTCTGAGTAATAAAACCTTTTATGTCTGGATCCTAAGACAAAATGGGCCAAAATTTCTCAAAAGTTCGGACAATATCATTCCACCTTGTATGGTACCCAGTGATGATCCTCACCTCATTATTCTCCTGTGTTTTTACTTTGGGTCTCAATAGCTGGTTACGATTGGTAGCCTTAGCCCGTGCATAGCCTCTCAAGACCACTTCAGGTGAATATCCCCTGTTAAGGAATCTCCTCTCTAATAAGAATCCCTGTTTCTCAAATTCTTGTTCAGTGTCGCAAATTCTTCTTCTCCTCAAGAACTGTCCATATGGAATCCCCCCGTATTGTGTGTGATGGATGGGATGATTTTGCATGTAGATGGGCATTTACACTGGTCTCTTTATGAAGTATTGTTGTATGTAAAAGTCCTGTTTCTCCTGTGGAAATTTTTAAGTCAAGAAACTCAATCATCTCTTAACGTTAAACGTATGTTGTTATCATTCTGGTAAAATTTTTGGAGGAATGTTTGTAATGATTGGAACGTACCTTGCCCGTGCAAATGCCTGGGGGGGGTCCTGAGACCACCAATGTCTGTGATCGGCACAAATCACTGATCAATTCTGATCAGAGATTCATTACTTTTCCAGGCTGATAGGATCTCTGATGACCTGATAGCCCGGAAAATAGGGATGATCGGAGCTGTCAGATACAGCCCCGATCATCCTAGATGATAGGAGCGAGGTGGCAGGGTGCTATCCCCTGCGATTGGCTGATGCGACCAATCGGCGAATCACAGGGAAGGGGCGGGGGGAACGTTCATTTACCGTGCTCTGCCTGCCCCTGGATGTCAGGGCAGAGCAGGGGAAGATGACGGCGAAGTGCGAGGGCTGTTGCGGGGACCGCCGGTTACCTGGGCTCACACGGTGACCGAGGACCAGGGACCGGCTGACAGGAAGCGCAGGCAAGTGGAGGCGGCGGCGGTTTCCTAGATACAGCTGTGAAGATCGCTGTAAAGCAATCTTCACTGCTGTATCAGGGAGTTTCAAAACTACAACTTCCAGCATGCCCAGACAGCCGAAGGCTGTCTGGGAATGCTGGGAGTTGTAGTTTTGCAACATCTGGAGGGCAATAGTTTGGAGACCACTGTCCTTCCAAATGTTGCAAATCTACAACTCTCAGCATGCCCAGACTGTCCAGGCATGCTGGGAGTTGTTACATAGTTACATAGTTAGTACGGTCGAAAAAAGACATATGTCCATCAAGTTCAACCAGGGAATTAAGGGGTAGGGGTGTGGCGCGATATTGGGGAAGGGATGGGATTTAATATTTCTTCATAAACATTAATGTTATTTTGTTCCATGAATGTATCTAATCCTGTTTTAAAGCTGTTAATTGTTCCTGCTGTGACCAGTTCCTGAGGTAGACCGTTCCCTAAATTCACAGTCCTTACGGTAAAGAAGGCGTGTCGCCCCTTGAGACTAAACTTTTTCTTCTCCAGACGGAGGGAGTGCCCCCTCGTCCTTTGGGGGGGTTTAACCTGGAACAATTTTTGTAGGTCTGTAACATCTGACCCTACAGATGTTGCAGGACTACAACTCCCAGCATGCTTGGACAGTCTCAGCATTCTGGGAGTTGTAGTTTTGCAACATCTGGAAGTGCACTATACAGTGGTGACCAAACTGTAGTGCTCCAGATGTAAATTCAGAGCATGCCGAGACTGTCCAGGCATGCTGGGAGTTGTAGTTCGGCAACATGTGGCCCTTCAGATGTTGCCGAACTACAACTCCCAGCATGTCAGGGCATGCTTGGAGTTTAAGTCTTGCAACATCTGTAGGGCTACAGTTTGGTGACCACTACACAGTGGTCTCCAAACTGTTCTCCTCCAGTTGTTGCATAAGTACAACTCCCAACATGCCCTTCGGCTGTCTGGGCATGCTGGGAGTTGTAGTATTGCTACAACTGGAGACACACTAGTTGGGAAACATTGTCTGTTTCCTAACTCAGTGTTTCCCAACCTGTGTGCCTCCTGCTGTTGCAAAACTATAACTCCCAGCATGCGTTGATAGACCATGCATGCTGGAAGTTGTAGTTTTGCAACAGCTGGAGGCACATGGGTTGGGAAACACTGAGTTAGGAAACAGACAGTGGTGTGGAAATACTGTGCTAGTCTGTTACCTAACTCAGTGTTTCCCAATCCCAACCAGTGTGCCTCCAGTTGTTGCATAACCACAACTACCAGCATGTACAGTCTGTCAGTGCATACTGGGAGTTGTAGTTTTGCCCCCTCCCCTCATCAATGTACAGGGTACATTCATGCGGGCGGGTTTACCGCAAGTTTCCCGCTTCAAGTTTGTGATGGGGCTAATTTTCCGCTGCTGCTGGAAACTCACTGTAAATCTCCGCCCGTGTGAATGTACCCTAAAAACACTACATTACTCTACATTAACCCTAAATAAAGAGTAAAACACTACATATACACTACACCCTTACACTGTGCCCCCCCAATAAAAAATTCCAAAACGTGTTGCAAAATAACAACTCCCAGTATTGACAGACAGCCATTGACTGAGTATATTTGGTGGAGAAGGCAAGTGTAACACTTGCATCCGGGTACACCCCTATGAAAATCCCTAATTTAGGCCTCAAATGCGCATTGCGCTCTCTCACTTCAGAGCCCTGTCGTATTTCAAGGCAACAGTTTAGGGCCACATATGGGGTATATCCGTACTCGGGAGAAATTGAGCTAAAAATTTTAGGGGGCTTTTTCTCCTTTTACCCCTTATGAAAAGGTAAAGATGGGGTCTACACCAGCATGTAAGTGTAAAAAATATAATTTTTTTCACTCTAACGTGCTGGTGTTGCCCCATCCTTTTCATTTTCATAAAACGTAAAAGGAGAGAAAGACCCCCAAAATTTGTAACACAATTTCTCCCAAGTAGGGAAATACCCCAAATGTGGACATAAAATTCTCTGCGGGCGCACAACAAGGCTCAGGAGTGAGAGCACCATGTACATTTGAGGCCTAAACTGGTGATTTGCACAGGGGTGGCTGGTTACAGCAGTTCTGACATAAACGCAAAATAAATAAATACCCACATGTGACCCCATTTTGGAAACTACACCCCTCACGTAATGTAATAAGGGGTGCAGTGAGCATTTATACCCCACAGGTGTCTGACAGATTTTTTAAACAGTGGTCCGTGAAAATGAAGAATGTAATTTTTCATTTGCACAGCCCTCTGTTCCAAAGGTCTGTCAAACGCCAGTGGGGTGTAAATGCTCACGGCAACCCCTTGTTACGTTCCTTGAGGGGGTAGTTTCCCAAATAGTGTGCCATGTGGGGTGTTGTTTGCTGTTCTGGCACCATTAGGGCTTCCTAAATGTGACATGCCCCCAAAAACCATTTCACCAAAATTCACTTTCCAAAAGCCCAATGTCGCTCCTTCCCTTCTGAGCCCTCTAGTGCACACACAAAGCACTTTACATCCACATATGAGGTATTTTCTTACTCGAGAGAAATTGGGTTACACATTTTGGTGGGTTTTTTCGCCTCCACTTTGCTGCTATTCCTGTGAAACACCTAAAGGGTTAACAAACATTCTGAATTTCATTTTGAATACGCTGAGGGGTGCAGTCTTCATAATGGGATCCATTATGGGGTATTTCTAACATAAAGACCCTCCTCAAATTCACTTCAAAACTGAACTGGTCCCTGACAAATTCAGATTTTGAAACTTAATTGGAAAATTGCTGCTGAGCTTTGAAGCCCTCCAATGTCTTCAATAAGTAAAAACATGTCAACTTTATGATGCCAACATATAGTAGACATATTGTATATGTGAATCAATATATAATTTATTTGGTATATCTATTTTCCTTACAAGCAGAGAGCTTCAAAGTTATAAAAATGCAAAATTTTCTAATTTTTCATGAAATTTGGGAATTTTTCACCAAGAAAGGATGCAAGTATTGACGAAAACTTACCACTAACATAAAGTAGAATATGTCACGAAAAAACTATCTCTGAATCAAATTCTTAAGTAAAAGCATCCCAGAGTTATTAATGCTTAAAGTGAAAGTGGTCAGAATTGCAAAAAATGCTCTGGTCCTTAGGGTCAAAATGGGCTCAGTCCCCAAGGGGTTAAACACAAGCTCCATTCAATATACATGGGCCCACGCGCTGCTGACAGCACAGCGTCTGCGGTACCATGACAACGTCGGTGTCGGACAGAAGTGACTTGTCGGGAGTCTCTGCTTTATGCATGCACTCCCGACACGCGCAGCCAGACAACACCGGCACCGCTACACAGACAGGATCCCCACCAGGTATTCTTGCTCACCTACACACTCTGTTCGCAGAGTCTTTTTTAACCCCATTTTAACCCTACCCAATCTTTCATTGTTTCAGCACACTTTTAAACGCTCCCATCCAAACAAAGTGGTAAGTACACAAATGTCTTCCACCATACATGGCATTTTATCACCATGAACCAAGCTATACATATATGCTGGATATATTTAAATCCATAGGCATGCGCACGGGATGTGCCGGGTGTGCACAGACACACCCTAATCACCGCGGCCCGCTGCTGCAGGACTTTTTTTTTTCCTCACTACTAAACCCTAGCCCCACCGGACATCCCCGACATCACCAGCCGGAGGAGCGGGGATAGAGCGGCCGGAGGACGGTGGATAGAGCGGCTGGAGCCGCAAATAAAAAAAAAAATGCATTTTTTAACACCCGGTGTGCCCTGAAAGACTTTCAGGGCACACTGGATGTTTAAAAATGCATTTTTAAAAAAAAAATTTGCGGCTCCGGACGCTCTATCCCCCTTCCTCCGGCCGCTCTATCCCCCGTCCTCCGGCCGCTCTTTCCCCCGTCCTCCGGCCGCTCTATCCCCCTTCCTCCGGCCGCGCTATCCCCCCTTCCTCTGGCCGCTCTATCCCCCCTTCCTCCGGCCACTTTATCTCCCCTTCCTCCGGCAGCTCTATCCCCCCTTCCTCTGGGCCACTCTTTTCCCCTTCCTCCGGCCTGTTACGCCGAGCGCTCCGGGTCCCCGCTCCTCCCCGGAGCGCTCGCAGCGTTCTCTTATTCACAGCGCCCCGGTCAGACCTGTTGACCGGGTGCGCTGCGATATTGCTCCCAGCCGGGATGCGATTCGCTATGCGGGACGCGCCCGCTCGCGATGCGCATCTCGGCTCCCGTACCTTACCCGTTCCCCGTCTGTGTTGTCCCGGCGCCCGCGGCCCCGCTCCTTAGGGCGCGCGTGCGCCGGGTCGCTGCGATTTAAAGGGCCTCTGCGCCACTGATTGGCGCAGCAGGCCTAATCAGTATCTTCACCTGTGCACTCCCTACTTATACCTCACTTCCCCTTGCACTCCCTTCTTGTTGCCATTGTGCCAGTGAAAGCGTTTCCTTGTGTGTTCCTAGCCTGTGTTCCAGACCTCCTGCCGTTGCCCCTGACTACGATCCTTGCTGCCTGCCCTGACCTTCTGCTACGTCCGACCTTGCTCTTGTCTACTCCCTTGTACCGCGCTTATCTCAGCAGTCAGAGAGGTTGAGCTGTTGCCGGTGGATACGACCTGGTTTCTACCGCTGCTGCAAGACCATCCCGCTTTGCGGCGGGCTCTGGTGAATACCAGTAGCAACTTAGAACCGATCCACCGACACGGTCCACGCCAATCCCTCTCTGGCACAGAGGATCCACCTCCAGCCAGCCGAATTGTGACAGTAGATCCGGCCATGGATCCCGCTGAGGTCCTGCTGCCAGTTGTCGCCGACCTCACCACGGTGGTCGCCCAGCAGTCGCAACAGTTAGCGCAACAAGGCCACCAGCTGTCTCAACTGACCGTGATGCTACAGCAGCTACTACCACAGCTTCAGCAATCATCTCCTCCGCCAGCTCCTGCACCTCCTCCGCAGCAAGTGGCCGCATCCAGCCTCCGATTATCTTTGCCGGATAAATTTGATGGGGACTCTAAGTTTTGCCGTGGTTTTCTTTCGCAATGTTCCCTGCATTTGGAGATGATGTCGGACCAGTTTCCAACTGAAAGGTCAAAGGTGGCTTTCGTAGTCAGCCTTCTGTCTGGGAAAGCCCTGTCATGGGCCACACCGCTCTGGGACCGCAATGATCCTGTCACTGCCTCTGTACACTCCTTCTTCAAGGAGATTCGAAGTGTCTTTGAGGAACCTGCCCGAGCCTCTTCTGCCGAGACTGCCCTGCTGAACCTGGTCCAGGGTAATTCTTCTGTTGGCGAGTACGCCATCCAATTCCGTACTCTCGCCTCCGAATTATCCTGGAATAACGAGGCCCTCTGCGCGACCTTTAAAAAAGGCCTATCCAGTAACATAAAAGATGTGCTGGCCGCACGAGAAATTCCTGCTAACCTGCATGAACTTATTCATCTTGCCACCCGCATTGACATGCGTTTTTCCGAAAGGCGTCAGGAGCTCCGCCAGGATATGGACTTTGTTCGCACGAGGCGGTTTCTCTCCCCGGCTCCTCTCTCCTCTGGTCCACTGCAATCCGTTCCTGTGCCTTTCGCCGTGGAGGCTATGCAAGTTGACCGGTCTCGCTTGACACCTCAAGCGAGGACACGACGCCGCATGGAGAACCTTTGCCTGTACTGTGCCGGTACCGAACATTTCTTGAAGGATTGTCCTATCCGTCCTCCTCGCCAGGAAAGACGCACGCTGACTCCGCACAAAGGTGAGACAGCTCTCGATATGAACTCTGCTTCTCCACGTCTTACGGTGCCTGTGCGGATTTCTTCTTCTACCTTCGCCTTCTGAGCTATGGATTCCGGATCTGCAGGAAATTTTATTTTGGCCTCTCTCATCAACAGGTTCAACATCCCGGTGACCAGTCTCGCCAGACCCCTCTACATCAACTCTGTTAATAATGAAAGATTGGACTGTACCGTGCGTTACCGCACGGAACCTCTCTTAATGTGCATCGGACCCCATCACGAAAAAATTTAAGTTTTGGTCCTCTCTAACTGCACTTCAGAAATTCTTCTTGGATTACCGTGGCTTCAACGCCATTCCCCAACCCTTGATTGGACCACAGGGGAAATCAAGAACTGGGGTACTTCTTGCCACAAGGACTGTCTTAAACCGGCTCCCTGTACTCACAGTCAAGACCCTGTGGTTCCCCCGGTATCTGGTCTTCCCAAGGCCTATCTGGATTATGCTGATGTTTTTTGCAAAAAAAAACAAGCAGAGACTTTGCCTCCTCACAGGCCTTATGACTGTCCTATTGACCTACTCCCGGTACTACTCCACCCCGGGGCAGAATCTATCCTCTGTCTGCTCCGGAAACTCAAGCCATGTCAGAGTACATCCAAGAGAACTTAAAAAAGGGGTTTATCCACAAGTCCTCCTCCCCTGCCGGAGCTGTATTTTTTTTTGTTTCCAAAAAAGACGGCTCCCTACGCCCTTGCATTGATTACCGCGGACTTAATAAAATCACTGTAAAAAAACGCTACCCCCTACCTCTTATCTCGGAACTCTTTGACCGCCTACGAGGCGCCCACATCTTTACCAAGCTGGACTTAAGAGGTGCTTATAATCTCATCCGCATCAGGGAGGGGGACGAATGGAACACTGCATTTAACACCAGAAATGGACACTTTGAATATCTGGTTATGCCCTTTGGCCTTTGCAACGCCCCTGCCGTCTTCCAAGACTTTGTAAATGAAATTTTTCGTGATCTTCTATATACCTGTGTTGTGGTTTACCTGGACGATATTCTGATTTTTTCTGCTAACCTAGAAGAACACCGCCAGCATGTCCGCATGGTTCTTCAGAACAATCAATTATATGCCAAAATGGAAAAATGTCTCTTTGAATGTCAGTCTCTTCCTTTCCTAGGATACTTAGTCTCTGGCCAGGGACTACAAATGGACCCAGATAAACTATCTGCCGTATTGGATTGGCTACGCCCCTCCGGACTCCGTGCTATCCAACGTTTTTTGGGGTTCGCCAATTATTACAATTTATTCCACACTTTTCCACTATTGTGGCTCCTATCGTGGCTCTAACCAAGAAAAACGCCAATCCCAAATCCTGGTCTCCTCAAGCGGAAGACGCATTTAAACATCTCAAGTCTGCCTTTTCTTCTGCTCCCGTACTCTCCAGACCTGACCCATCTAAACCCTTCTTATTGCAGGTAGACGCCTCCTCGGTGGGAGCTGGAGCAGTTCTTCTACAAAAAAATTCTTCCGGGCATGCTGTTACTTGTGGGTTTTTTTCTAGGACCTTCTCTCCGGCGGAGAAAAACTACTCCATTGGTGATCGAGAATTACTGGCCATGAAAGTGTCACTTGAGGAATGGAGGCACCTGCTGGAGGGATCCAAATATCCAGTTATTATATACACTGAGCACAAGAATCTCTCTTATCTCCAGTCTGCCCAACGGCTGAACCCTCGCCAGGCTAGGTGGTCGTTGTTCTTTGCCCGTTTTAACTTTGAAATTCATTTTCGCCCTGCTGACAAGAACATTAGGGCCGATGCCCTCTCTCGTTCTTCAGATGCCTCTGAAGTGGAAGCCTCCCCGCAACACATCATTCCTCCGGACTGTCTGATCTCCACTTCTCCAGCTTCCATCAGACAAACTCCTCCAGGGAAGACCTTCGTTTCTCCACGAAAGCGCCTCGGGATTCTCAAGTGGGGACACTCCTCCCACCTCGCAGGCCATGCTGGCATCAAAAAATCCATCCAACTCATCTCTCGATTCTATTGGTGGCCTACTCTGGAGACTGATGTTGTTGATTTCGTGCGGGCTTGTACTGTCTGTGCCCGGGATAAGACCCCTCGCCAGAAGCCTGCTGGTCTCCTTCATCCTCTGCCTTTTCCTGAACAACCTTGGTCACATATTGGTATGGACTTTATTACTGACTTGCCTTTATCCCATGGCAACACAGTTGTTTGGGTGGTCGTTGATCGATTCTCCAAGATGGCACATTTTATCAATTTTTTATACACATTTTTCGCCTTCACGGGTTGCCCACGCATATCGTCTCGGATAGAGGCGTTCAATTTGTGTCTAAATTCTGGAGGGCCCTCTGTAAGCAGCTCAAGATCAAATTAAACTTCTCTTCTTCTTATCATCCCCAATCCAATGGGCAAGTAGAAAGAATTAATCAGGTCCTGGGTGACTATTTGCGACATTTTGTTTCCTCCCGCCAGGATGACTGGCAGATCTTCTACCATGGGCCGAATTCTCGTACAATTTCAGAGTCCCCGAATCCTCTGCTAAATCCCCATTCTTCGTGGTGTACGGCCGTCACCCTCTTCCTCCCCTCCCCACTCCCATGCCCTCTGGTTTGCCCGCTGTTGATGAAGTGACTCGAGACCTCTCCACCATATGGAAAGAAACCCAAAATTCTCTTTTACAGGCTTCATCCCGGATGAAAAAATATGCTGATAAGAAAAGAAGAATTCCCCCCATTTTTGCTCCCGGAGACAAGGTATGGCTCTCCGCTAAGTATTTCCGCTTTCGTGTCCCCAGTTATAAACTGGGACCACGTTATCTTGGTCCTTTTAAAGTCAAGTGCCAGATCAACCCTGTCTCTTACAAACTCCTTCTTCCTCCATCTCTCCGTATTCCCAATGCCTTCCATGTCTCTCTCCTTAAACCACTCATCCTTAACCGCTTCTCTCCCAAAGTTGTTTCTCCCACTCCAGTTTCCGGGTCATCTGACGTCTTTTCGGTGAAGGAGATTCTAGCATCCAAGAGGGTCAGAGGTAAAAAATTCTTTTTGGTTGACTGGGATAATTGCGGCCCAGAGGAGAGATCTTGGGAACCTGAGGACAACATCCTGGACAAAAGTCTTATCCTCAGGTTCTCAGGCTCCAAGAAGAGGGGGAGACCCAAGGGGGGGGGTACTGTTACGCCGAGCGCTCCGGGTCCCCGCTCCTCCCCGGAGCGCTCGCAGCGTTCTCTTATTCACAGCGCCCCGGTCAGACCTGCTGACCGGGTGTGCTGCGATATTGCTCCCAGCCGGGATGCGATTCTCGATGCGGGACGCGCCCGCTCGCGATGCGCATCTCGGCTCCCGTTCCTGACCCGTTCCCCGTCTGTGTTGTCCCGGCGCGCGCGGCCCCGCTCCTTAGGGCGCGCGCGCGCCGGGTCGCTGCGATTTAAAGGGCCTCTGCGCCACTGATTGGCGCAGCAGGCCTAATCAGTATCTTCACCTGTGCACTCCCTACTTATACCTCACTTCCCCTGCACTCCCTCGCCGGATCTTGTTGCCATTGTGCCAGTGAAAGCATTTCCTTGTGTGTTCCTAGCCTGTGTTCCAGACCTCCTGCCGTTGCGCCTGACTACGATCCTTGCTGCCTGCCCTGACCTTCTGCTACGTCCGACCTTGCTCTTTTCTACTCCCTTATCCCTCTACCGCGCTTATCTCAGCAGTCAGAGAGGTTGAGCCGTTGCCGGTGGACACGACCTGGTTGCTACCGCCGCTGCAAGACCATCCCGCTTTGCGGCGAGCTCTGGTGAATACCAGTAGCAACTTAGAACCTGTCCACCGACACGGTCCACGCCAATCCCTCTCTGGCACAGAGGATCCACCTCCAGCCAGCCGAATCGTGACACGGCCACTCTATCCCCCCTTCCTCTGGGCCGCTCCTCCCCCTTCCCCGGCTGCGCACACTGCTGCGCTAACTGCAGACGTAGGGGCTGCCCCGCAGCTGCGCACGTCTGCTTCCACCTCCTGGGATGATCCTGGCCGCAACTCCTGGCACCGAGTGTCCATTCCTTGGCATGAGGAAAAAGTGGACGATGGTGCAAAGTGTGCAGCAGATGGGAGTGGACGTGCCCGGCCTCTGACCCCAACATAGCTGCCGCAGGTGAGAAAAGTGCACAGACCGAGGACGGGAGGGGGGTGGTTTGTATGATGTGTGTATTATGTATGTATGATGTGTATTATGTATGTATGGTGTGTATTATGTATGTATGTATGGTGTGTGTAATATGTATGTATGGTGTGTGTATTATGTATATATGGTGTGTGTATTATGTATGTATGGTGTGTGTATTATGTATATATGGTGTGTGTATTATGTATGTATGGTGTGTGTATTATGTATGTATGGTGTGTATTATATGTATGTATGCAGTGGCGTTGCTAAGGTTGGTGTCACCCGGTGCGATATAAAATGGTGTCACCCCATACCTACCCCCCCCCCAGTAAGTTTTTAGCCTTACCTTCAGGCGCCACTGATGTAGAGCAGTGTGAAAAATTCCAGTATAATAATCAAATACAGTAACCCCCCCGACCTACGATGGCCCTGACATATGATAAAATCGACATACGATGCTTTTATATGTCTGGGCCATCGCATAAACTGCTATCCGACAGCGCAAAATGCTTAAGCTGCTGTCGGATAGCAGTTTAAGCATCCCTGGCAGGTTCGCTTACCTATTCCCGCTGCTCCGGGTCCACTTCGCGATCCTCCGGTGTCTTGCGC
Source organism: Hyla sarda (assembly GCF_029499605.1). Lineage (NCBI taxonomy): Eukaryota > Metazoa > Chordata > Amphibia > Anura > Hylidae > Hyla > Hyla sarda. The sequence goes on along the minus strand of NC_079190.1, from coordinate 309,432,751 downwards.
ATCTTCTCCAGGGTCCGGGCCTTGCTTTCCGGCGTCGTTATTACGTCACTATGCACGCCGCGCCGGCGCAGCAGCGTAATAACGTCACCTGATAGCGAGGCCCGGACCCTGCAGAAGATGCGCAAGACACCGGAGGATCGCGAAGAAGACACCGGAGCAGCGGGACAGCATCGGGAGCCCCTGGAACAGCAGCGGGAGCGGTGAGGACCTGGTGCGGAGCGGCGGGGACAGGTGAGTACAGCATCCTATACTTTACATTGCACGGATCCCTCAACATACGATGGATTCGACAAACGATGGGTCGTTTGGAACGAATTACCATCGTATGTTGAGTATACCAATTGCCAAAGAATGGGAAAGCGCTAAAAAAGGTTTCACCAATTAAAACTACAGCTCCCAGTATGACCTAAGCAGTGGTGAGGTTATGCTGGGAGCAGGCCCGGTGCTGTCATAAGGCAAACCATGCGTCCGCTTGAGGGCGCATGGACTCGCAGCTGATGGGGGCAGAAAAATGAAGACTTTTTTTTATACTAAGACCCCCACCTGTGCGCCCCGCCGCCGCACAGCAGAGGTCACTGCCACCACTCCACCCTCTCTGGTTCTATTGCTGCGGCCCACCGAGATTCCCGAAATGGAGCTTCGCTTGTGTAGGCAGAAATCCTTGCACCGGCCCTGGCTGGGAGTTGTAGTTTTACTCATCACAACTGCAGAACTTACAAGTGACTACAGCTCTGATGGGACATAATGAGGAAAATACACAATAATATCAGTGACTACAGGTGACTTCTCTATAGTCTTTCCTTATGCACCCTCATCATACATAAGGAGGATCATCCTCCTGCCAGTGGCACCCCCATCATCCAGGATGGTGGAGGTGCTACTGGCAGAAAGATGATCCTCCCAATGGATTATGAGGGTGCTAAGGCCAGGATGATGGGGGTGCTACATCTGCAGGAGCATCCTCCTGCCAGTAGCACCCCCATCATCCCGGAGGATGATCTGCTGATGGATGATGGGGGTGCAGCACCCCCATCATTCATCAGTAGCACCCCCATTATACATAAGGACGATCATCCTCCTGGCAATGGCACCCCCCAGAGCCTCTCAGCACCCCCTTTCTCCCTGTTACATTAAATCAGTGTTTCCCAACCAGGGTGCTTCCAGCTGTTGCAAAACTACAACTCCCTTGGCTGTCCGGGCATGCTGGGAGTAATAGTTTTGCAACAGCTGGAGGCACCCTGGTTGGGAAACACTGCATTAAATACACAGTTTTTCAGAGAGGTCTCACCAGCTCACCAGTCTCTTGTCTTCACTTTCTCCTCTCACCGGGCAGCTCCAGGTCCAGGAATGTCCGGGGGTTGGGGAGGCATTAATCACCCATGAATCCTCAGAAGACGCGGAGCACATGAGGCAGGGACACGTCAGGGGAGGGAGCAGACGTGCGCACGGCACTTCTGTTCCCAGAAAGCATTGCAAATCTTAAAGAGGCAGCTTCCTGGGGCTGGGGGATGGGATTGTGTCGGGGGCTGAAACTGGAGTGCGGCAGCCTGCAGGTCATGAAAGAAGCCTCTTCTGTCTGGGGATGCTGCAAATACCGGCTGAGTGGAGTGACAGTGTGCAGATGCGGGGGGGTGCTGCCGGCCGTGGTGTCACCCCTCCAGGCTGGTGTCACCCGGTGCGCTCCGCACCCCCAGCACCCGGGTTGCAACGCCACTGTATGTATGGTGTGTGTAATATGTATGTATGGTGTGTATTATATGTATGTATGATGTGTGTAATATGTATGTATGATGTGTGTAATATGTATGTATGTATGGTGTGTATTATATGTATGTATGGTGTGTATTATATGTATGTATGATGTGTGTAATATGTATGTATGGTGTGTATTATATGTATGTATGGTGTGTATTATATGTATGTATGGTGTGCAATATGTATGTATGGTGTGTATTATGTATGTATGTATGGTGTGCAATATGTATGTATGGTGTGTATTATGTATGTATGTTTGGTGTGTATTATGTATGTATGGTGTGTATTATGTATGTATGGTGTGTATTATGTATGTATGGTTTGTGTATTATGTATGTATGGTGTGTGTATTATGTATGTATGGTGTGTGTAATATGTATGTATGGTGTGTGTAATATGTATGTATGGTGTGTGTAATATGTATGTATGTAATATGTATGTATGTATGGTGTGTATTATGTATGTATTATGGATGTATGCTGTATTATGTATGATGTGTGCATGTGTATATTATGTATGTATGTATGGTGTGTGTAATATGTATGTATGGTGTGTGTATTATGTATGTATGTATGTAATATGTATGTATGGTGTGTATTATATGTATGTATGGTGTGTGTAATATGTATGTATGGTGTGTATTATGTATGTATTATGGATGTATGCTGTATTATGTATGATGTGTGCATGTGTATATTATGCATGTATGTATGTATTATATATGTATGATATTTGTATTTATGCATTATGTATGTATAAAATATATATATATATATATATATATATATATATATTATACATACATAAATACAATGCATAAATACAAACATCATACATATATAATACATACATAATACATACATATGCACACCATACATAATACATACACAAATCCATTATATATACATACACATCATACATAAATACATCATACATACACACATCATACATACAGAACATACAGTACATACATACCATATATATGTTATGTATGTACTGTATGTTATGTATGTATGATGTATTTATGTATGATATGTATATGTATATATTATGGATTTGTGTATGTATGGTGTTCATATGTATGTATGATGCATGCATTATCTATGTATGATGTATGCATGTATTATATATGTATGATGTTTGTATGCATATAGTATGTATTTATGCATTATGTATGTGTGTGTGTGTGTGTGTGTGTGTATATATATATATATATATATATATATATATATATATATATATATGTATATGTGTGTAGGTTATGCATGTATGATGTGTGTATGTATATATGTATTATGAATCAGAACAAAAGAAAAAAGAAAGTTTCCTCCAGCTCTTCCAAGGATAACGGTGCTTGTAGTATTAAAACATCCAACCTTTAATCTGTATACATTAAAAATAGAAAAAGGTGGATATCAATCATAAAAGAAAAGTGAAACTACAGTGCGTTTTAGGCTACATATAGCCATGATTAAGAGCTACATTTTGCTCAAAACGTGTTGGAGTTTCGCTTCTCTTTTATAATTGATGTCCACCTTTTTCTATTTTTAATGTATACAGATTAAAGGTTTGATGTTTTAATACTACAAGCACCTTGAAAGAGACAACTTTCTTTTTTCCTTTGTTCTGATACACGGGAAACGGCCCACTCTATGCAGTCCGTGCTCTTCTACCAGCAAATATACTAAAAACTACTACAGCACCGACCCGGTAGCTGAAATAACATTTTTTAATTTTTTTTTATGTGTTATGTATGTATTTTATATTATGTATGTATTATGTGCCCAATCCCCCACAAAGCACCCATAGCACCCCTCAAACACACACAGCACCCCCACACACACACACCAACCCCTCACACACAGCACCCCCACACACAGCACCTCACACACACACACAGCACCTCACACACACAGCACGTCACACACACAGCACCTCACACACAGCACCTCACACACAGCACCTCACACACACAGCACCCCCACACACAGCACCTCACACACAGCACCCCCCCCCCACAGCACCTCACACACACAGCACCCCACACACAGCACCCCACACACACAGCATCTCACACACACAGCACCCCACACACAGCACCTTACACACACAGCACCCCCACACACAGCACCTCACACACAGCACCCCCCCCACACACAGCACCTCACACACACAGCACCCCACACACAGCACCTCACATACACAGCATCTCACACACACAGCACCCCACACACAGCACCTCACACACACAGCACCTCACACACACAGCACCTCACACACAGCACCTCACACACACAGTACCCCACACACAGCACCTCACACACACACAGCACCTCACACACAGCACCCCCACACACAGCACCTCACACACACAGCACCTCACACACACAGCACGTCACACACACAGCACCTCACACACAGCACCTCACACACACAGCACCCCCACACACAGCACCTCACACACAGCACCCCACCACACAGCACCTCACACACACAGCACCTCACACACACAGCACCTCACACACACAGCACCTCACACACAGCACCTCACACACACAGCACCTCACACACACAGCACCCCACACACAGCACCTCACACATACAGCACCTCACACACACAGCACCTCACACACACAGCACCTCACACACACAGCACCTCACACACAGCACCTCACACACACAGCACCTCACACACAGCACCTCACACACACAGCACCCCACACACAGCACCTCACACACACACAGCACCTCACACACACAGCACCTCACGCATACAGCACCTCACACACACAGCACCTCACACACACAGCACCTCACACACACAGCACCTCACACACACACAGCACCTCACGCACACAGCACCTTACGCACACAGCACCTCACGCACACAGCACCCCCCCGCACACAGCACCTCACGCACACAGCACCTCACACACACAGCACCTCACACACAGCACCTCACACACACAGCACCTCACACACACAGAACCTCACACACACAGCACCCCCACACACAGCACCTCACACACACAGCACCCCCACACACAGCACCTCACGCACACACACACAGCACCTCACACACAGCACCCTCACACACACAGCACCTCACACACACAGCACCTCACGCACGCACACACACACACAGCACCCCCACACACAGCACCTTTAGACACACAGCACCCCTCAAACTCCCACACACAGCACCCCTCAAACACAGCACCTCACACACACAGCACCCCCACACACAGCACCTCACACACACAGCACCCCCACACACAGCACCTCACGCACACCCACACAGCACCTCACACACAGCACCCTCACACACACAGCACCTCACACACACAGCACCTCACGCACGCACACACACACACAGCACCCCCACACACAGCACCTTTAGACACACAGCACCCCTCAAACACCCACACACAGCACCCCTCAAACACACATCACCTCTTACACACAGCACCCCTCAAACACACACCACCTCTCACACACAGCACCTCACACACACAGCACCACCCCTCAAACACAGCACCTCACACACACAGCACCTCACGCACACACACACACAGCACCCCCACACACAGCACCTTTAGACACACAGCACCCCTCAAACTCCCACACACAGCACCCCTCAAACACAGCACCTCACACACACAGCACCCCCACACACAGCACCTCACACACACAGCACCCCCACACACAGCACCTCACGCACACCCACACAGCACCTCACACACAGCACCCTCACACACACAGCACCTCACACACACAGCACCTCACGCATGCACACACACACACACAGCACCCCCACACACAGCACCTTTAGACACACAGCACCCCTCAAACACCCACACACAGCACCCCTCAAACACACATCACCTCTTACACACAGCACCCCTCAAACACACACCACCTCTCACACACAGCACCTCACACACACAGCACCACCCCTCAAACACAGCACCTCACACACACAGCACCACCCTCAAACACAGCACCTCACACACACAGCACCACCCCTCAAACACAGCACCTCACACACACAGCACCCCCCAAACACACACACACACACACACACATCACCCCCACACTCAGCACCTCAGACACACAGCACCCCTCAGGCAGATACACAGCACCCCTCAAACACACATCACCTCTCACACACATCACCTCTCACACACATCACCCCTCAAAAACAAACAGCACCCCTCAGACACACACATCACCCCACACACATCAGTATTCTGATTTATTTGATGTGCTGGCACTTTGAAGGAAAAAAAGTTGGTGTGCGTTACGGTTTGGGCACTCACAGCTATGTAGGCTCACAGCTCAGGACTACATCCCCATCATGTGTGATTGTCTATTATATGTAGGCTACATATAATAGACAGTCACAATCATACATGATGGGGATGTAGTCTTGAGCTGTGAGCCTGGGCATGTGTGGTGTGGTCAGGGCATGCTGGGAGTTGCAGTTACTACTGTAACGTCCAGCATGCCCTGATAGTATCAGGGTATGCTGGGCATTACAGTTAGTATTAACTGCAACTCCCAGCATGCCCTGATACAATCTCGGTCTGCTCTGCAGCTGTCCCAAAATTAGTTTTGGGTCAGCGGCAAAACCATAGGCTGTATCAGCCTGATACAGTCTATGCTTTTGCAGCTGACCCAAAACTACAACTCCCATTATGTTGCACTATAGTATAGGTTATATGGTGCTACATGCTGGGGGGAGCTGTAGTTTCGGTTCAGCTGCAGAGATATTGGCTGGAATCTGGATCAAGAAATTTCCTTGATCCAGATTCCAGCCTATATCTCTGGAGCTGACCCAAAACTACAGCTCCCCCCAGCATGTAGCACCATAAAACCTATACTATAGTATAGTGAAACATAATGGAAGTTGTAGTTTTGGTCACCATATATTGTATCAGGGCATGCTGGGAATTGTAGTTGGTAACTGCAAATCCCAGCATTGCATTCCTTGAAGGAATGCAATGCTGGGAGGTGCAGTTACCAACTACAATTCCCAGCAAGCCCTGATACAATCTATGATGACCAAAACTACAACTCCACACATCCACTTGCACTATATAGGAGTACAATTTAGATTATGGTGCAACATGCTGGGAGTCCTAGTTTTGGGTCAGCTGCAGACCCAAAACTACAACGTGCATGCTGCTCCAAGCTCGCGCGGTGCTGCATCACTTTTTCAACCAATCTGGTGCAAAAAAATTCAATTTGGAATATTCCCGTCTCTGTGCCACCATCTTATAGTAAAAGTGTTCTTCTGTTTGCCAAGTAAAGAAAAACATGAGTTTTACAATTCAACTTACAATTTTTTTTTCAAATGCATCCCTATAAACACCAGCAAACATACACACAAGTGGGAGGTCTAGTCAGGGCTGGTGCATGGATTTTTGACACTCTAGGCAAAACCTAATTTTGACAACCCTTTGGCTCCGCCCATTGAACCCCTTGGCAAATATAAGATCAGGGGTAGAATTAGTCCTTTAAGCCTCATGGTAAATTCTAGACTTGTCCTCCTCCCTACAATTATAACTATACTGCACCTAATGTGGGGGAACTATATTGCACCTAATGTGGGGGAACTGTACTGCACCTAATGTGGGGGAACTGTACTGCACCTAATGTGGGGGAACTGTACTGCACCTAATGTGGGGGAACTGTACTGCACCTAATGTGGGGGAACAATATTGCACCTAATGTGGGGGAACTGTACTGCACCTAATGTGGGGGTACTATATTGCACCTAATGTGGGGGAACTGTAAGGCACCTAATGTGGGGGAACTGTACTGCACCTAATGTGGAGGAACTGTACTACTAACCTAATGTGGGGGAACTATACTGCCAACCTAATGTGGGGGAACTGTACTACTAACCTAATGTGGGGGAACTATACTGCACCTAATGTGGGGGAACTATACTGCCAACCTAATGTGGGGAACTATACTGCCAACCTAATGTGGGGGAAATATATTTCCATCCTAATGTGGGAGATTTATACTGCCAACCTAATGTGGGGGAATGGGGGAACTATGCTGCCAACCTAATGTGGGGGAACTATACAAAAATATAAAATTGTACTATTCTGATCCCTATAGCACTTTTATTTTTCTGTATATGGGGATGTATGAGGGTAATTTTTAGCACTGTGATTTGTAGTTTTTATCGGTACCATTTTTTTTTTTTTTGCTTTTTAGATATTTTTTTTATGGTATTTGAAGTGACCAAAAATGTGCTAATCTGATTAGTGCACTATTACGACTTTTGGGACCCCACTTCTGATTTTGCCCATGGCCATGCTAAGCCTAAAACCGGCCCTGGATATAATCCTCCTACACTATGCAAGCAAGAGTGTGTGTGTATATGTATGTATATGTATGTATATATATATATATATATATATATATATATATATATATATACATACATGTATATATATATATATATATATATATATACATACATAAACACACACACACGCATGCGCGGAGTGAGTTTGTGCTTTAGGGTGCACACCCTAATGCAATAGGCTGTGCACGCCTATGTTTAAATCACTGCCTGTCATATTCAGACTGTATGCCCCTACTGTACACTGAAACATATTATTATGTATTGAGCCTGTCTAAATATTGTGTCTATAATATTCATAATGTCTGCTGTCTGCTGTATTGAGCCTGCCTAAATATTGTGTCTATAATATTCATAATGTATGCTGCTACCACCATTATGTACTGAGCCTGCCTAAATAATGCGTACACAAGTCACTATCTGTAATATCCATAATGTCTGCTGCTACTACCTTTTTCACTTTTTCTTGCATATATGCAGTGCAGACCAAAAGTTTGGACACACCTTCTCATTCAAAGTTTTCTTTATTTTCATGATTATGAAAATTGTAGATTCATACTGAAGGCATCAAAACTATGAAGTAACACATGTGGAATTATATACATAACAAAAAAGTGCAAAACAACTGAAAATGTCATATTCTAGGTTCTTCCAAGTAGCCACCTTTTGCTTTGATTACTGCTTTGCACTCTCATTCTCTTGATGAGCTTCAATAGGTAGTCACCTGAAATGTTCTTCCAACAGTCTTGAAGGAGTTCCCATAGATGCTTAGCACTTGTTGGCCCTTTTGCCTTCACTCTGCGGTCCAGCTCACCCCAAACCATCTCTATTGGGTTCAGATCTGGTCAGGGCCGGCCTTGTGTTCAGGCGCCCTGTGTGAGCTAACCTTGTGGCGCCCCCCCCCCCCCCCCCTATTACCCCATAAACATACACTAGGAGGAAAAAAATCTTTGTAACAAATATTTTTTTTATATTTAATCATTCCCCTGCCCCTTAATCAGTCCCATGTCCCCCTTAATCAGATGCAGTATAGTTCCCCCACATTAGGTGCAGTATAGCTCCCCACAGTAGGTGCAGTATAGCTCCCCACATTAGGTGCAGTATAGCTCCCCACATTAGGTGCAGTATAGCTCCCCACGTTAGGTGCAGAATAGTTCCCCACATTAGGTGCAGTATAGTTCCCCACATTAGGTGCAGTATAGCTCAACCCATTAGGTGCAGTATAGTCCCCCACATTAGGTGCCGTATAGCTCCCCCACATTAGGGGCAGTATAATGTTTCCCCACATTAGGTGCAGTATAGTTCCCCACATTAGGTGCAGTATAGTTCCCCACATTAGATGCAGTATAGCTCCCCACATTAGGTGCAGTATAGCTCCTCCACATTAGGTTGGCAGTATAGCTCACCCACATTAGGTGCAGTATAGTTCCCCCACATTAGGTGCAGTATAATGTTCCCCCACATAAGGTGCAGTATAGTTCCCCACATTAGGTGCAGTATAGTTCCCCACATTAGGTGCAGTATAGCTCCCCCACATTAGGTTGGCAGTATAGTTCCCCACATCAGGTGCAGTATAGCTCCCCACATTAGGTGCAGTATAGCTCCCCACATTAGGTGCAGTATAGTTCTCCACATTAGGTGCAGTATAGTTCCCAACATTAGGTGCAGTATAGCTCCCCACATTAGGTGCAGTATAGTTCCCCCACATTAGGTGCAGTATAGCTCCCCCACATTAGGTGCAGTATAATGTTCCCCCACATTAGGTGCAGTATAGTTCCCCACATTAGGTGCAGTATAGTTCCCCACATTAGGTGCAGTATAGCTCCCCCACAATAATTGCAGTATAATGTTCCCCCACATTATGTGCAGTATAGTTCCCCACATTAGGTGCAGTATAGTTCCCCACATTAGGTGCAGTATAGTTCTCCACATTAGGTGCAGTATAGTTCTCCACATTAGGTGCAGTATAGTCCTCCAGATTAGGTGCAGTATAGTTCCTCCACATTAGGGGCAGTACAGTTCCCCCACAATAGGTGCAGTACAGTTCCCCCACATTAGGTGCAGTATGTTCCCCCACATTAGGTGCAGTATAGTTCTTCACATTAGGTGCAGTATAGTTCCCCACATTAGGTGCAGTATGTTCCCCCACATTAGGTGCAGTATAGTTCTTCACATTAGGTGCAGTATAGTTCCCCACATTAGGTGCAGTATAGTTCCCCATATTAGTTGCAGTATAGTTCCCCACATTAGGTGCAGTATAGCTCCCCACATTAGGTGAAGTATAGTCCCCCACATTAGGTGCAGTATAGCTCCCCCACATTAGCTGCAGTATAATGTTCCCCCACATTAGGTGCAGTATAGTTCCTCACATTAGGTGCAGTATAGTTCCCCACATCAGGTGCAGTATAGCTCCCCACATTAGGTGCAGTATAGCTCCCCCACATTAGGTGCAGTATAGCTCCCCCACATTAGGTGCAGTATAATGTTCCCCCACATTAGGTGAAGTATAGTTCCCCACGTTAGGTGCAGTATAGCTCCCCCACATTAGGTTGGCAGTATAGTTCCCCACATCAGGTGCAGTATAGCTCCCCACATTAGGTGCAGTATAGCTCCCCACATTAGGTGCAGTATAGTTCTCCACATTAGGTGCAGTATAGTTCCCAACATTAGGTGCAGTATAGCTCCCCACATTAGGTGCAGTATAGTTCCCCCACATTAGGTGCAGTATAGCTCCCCCACATTAGGTGCAGTATAATGTTCCCCCATATTAGGTGCAGTATAATGTTCCCCCACATTAGGTGCAGTATAGCTCCCCCACATTAGGTGCAGTATAGCTCCCCCACATTAGGTGCAGTATAATGTTCCCCCACATTAGGTGAAGTATAGTTCCCCACGTTAGGTGCAGTATAGCTCCCCCACATTAGGTTGGCAGTATAGTTCCCCACATCAGGTGCAGTATAGCTCCCCACATTAGGTGCAGTATAGCTCCCCACATTAGGTGCAGTATAGTTCTCCACATTAGGTGCAGTATAGTTCCCAACATTAGGTGCAGTATAGCTCCCCACATTAGGTGCAGTATAGTTCCCCCACATTAGGTGCAGTATAGCTCCCCCACATTAGGTGCAGTATAATGTTCCCCCACATTAGGTGCAGTATAATGTTCCCCCACATTAGGTGCAGTATAGTTCCCCACATTAGGTGCAGTATAGTTCCCCACATTAGGTGCAGTATAGCTCTCCCACATTAGGTTGGCAGTATAGTTCCCCACGTTAGGTGCAGTATAGCTCCCCACATTAGGTGCAGTATAGTTCTCTACATTAGGTGCAGTATAGTTCCCAACATTTGGTGCAGTATAGCTCCCCACATTAGGTGCAGTATAGCTCCCCCACATTAGGTTGGCAGTATAGCTCCCCACATTAGGTGCAGTATAGCTCCCCACATTAGGTGCAGTATAGCCCCACATTAGTAAGAAGCAGGTTCCCCACATTAGGTGCAGTATAGCTCCCCACATTAGGTGCAGTATAGCCCCACATTAGGAAGAAGCAGTTTCCCCACATTAGGTAGTAGCAGGTTCCCCAAATTCGGTAGCATTGTCGCCCCCTCCCCCCCACCGACTCACACACACAAAGGCAACCACACATGCACACACACACAGACAGACAACCACACATGCGCACACACTCACAGACAACCACACATGCACAGACAGACACATACACATAGACAACCTTACCTGACCTGCAGTGCGCTTCTCTTTTCTCTGGCGGCGGCCTGATGAGTGACGTCACTGACGTCCTATGCGGGTCTGCGGGGGTACGTCACGTGTACGACGTCCCTCTTCAGACTCGGGCCGCCAGCCAACTGGAGACGCGGAGGAGGTCGGGGTAAGTGAAGCCTTCCGGTTTAATGAAGAAAACTGCCCTGAAGTGGAATGTGACCCTCCGCATAGGGACACAGTTGAGGGAGGGTAGTGGGAATGTAATGAGAGGGAGTGGCCTGCAAAGCAGAAAACTGTGTCCCTGTGCGGAGGGTCACATTCCGCTACAGGGCACAGTTTTCTTCATTACACCGGCATTTAGCGCTACTTGCACGAAGCAGGGCTAAATTCCGGGCGTCGGGCAATACAAATTATATATACTTGGTGCGAGCTGTGTCGGCCACCCGGCACCCCTGTTGCTATGGCGCCCTGTGCGGCCGCACAGCTCGCACACCCCTAAGGCCAGCCCTGGGTCCGGTGACTGTGGAGGCCAGGTCATCTGGCGCAGCACCCCATCACTCTCCTTCTTGGTCAAATAGCCCTTACTTAGCCTGGAGGTGTGTTTGGGGTCATTGTCCTGTTGAAAAATAAATGATGTTCCAACTAAACGCAAACCAGATGGAATAGCATGCCGCTGCAAGATGCTGTGGTAGCCATGCTTGTTCAGTATTCCTTCAGTTTTGAATAAATCCCAAACAGTGTCACCAGCAAAGCACCCCCACACCAGCACACCTCCTCCTCGACACCAGCACACCTTTGAAGTGAAAACCATTTCAGGTGACTACCTCTTGAAGCTCAACAAGAAAATGCTAAGAGTGTGCAAAGCAGTAATCAAAGCAAAAGGTGGCTACTTTGAATAACCTAGAATATGATATATTTTCAGTTGTTTCAAACTTTTTTGTTATGTATATAATTCCACATGTGTTAATTCATAGTTTGGATGCCTTCAGTGTGAATCTACAATTTTCATAGTCATGAAAATAAAGAAAACTTTGAATGAGGTGTGTCCAAACTTTTGTCTGTACTGTGTGTATATATATATATATATATATATATATATATATATACAGGGTGGGCCATTTATATGGATACACCTTAATAAAATGGGAATGGTTGCTGGTATTAACTTTCTGTTTGTGGCACATTAGTATATGTGAGGGGGGAAACTTTTCAAGATGGGTGGTGACCATGGCGGCCATTTTGAAGTTGGCCATTTTGAATCCAACTTTAGTTTTTTCAATAGGTAGAGGGATATGTTATATGGGGGGGTCGGAGCGCCGTAACCGTTACATTAAAAGATTGTTTTCAGCACAGGGTGCCTCTAGTTGTTTCACCACTACACCTCCCAGCATTCCCTGACAGCCAATAGATGTCAGGGCAAGCTGGGAGTTGTAGTGGTGAAACAGCTGGAGGCACCCTGTATAGATGAACTAAGGGCAGAAGTCGGCCCACCCAGCAGGCATCAGTGATGTCACGCCTGCTGGGGAAGTCTGCCTGGTAGTGAGCACACTACCAGGCAGGCATAAAGTTATTTCTAAAATAGTAAAAAGGCAGGGAGGTGGTTAGGAATAGAGGGGCAATAAGCAGGGACAGAAAAAAAAAAATAGGATGGTGGGAGCTACTCTTTAAACTTTTCAATTGACATCTCTTTATTCTCTTCAATTGTGACGCCATATGGTCTGCCGACCCTGCTGCCATATCCAGACTCTGCAGCAGTGATTCTAATAGTGATGCCTGTAATCTGCATGTCATACTGAATAACAGTATTATTTCACTACCCCAGCACACTCCCTATATGTGTTATGGCAAGGCAAAGTGTTCTACACCCCTATTGAGGCTCTCTGTGGCCCGGAAATAGCAGTGTTTAGTAAAAATTCAATGAATTAATTTTCAAACCAAATTTGTTTTGGAAAATTCGGCGAATCACCTGAATCGAAATCTCCCATCTCTAGCTTTAAAGTATAGCAGCAATATTCCAAATTTTCATGAAAAATTCTAAATCTGAATTCTTCAGAGACCAGTTAAGTTTGAAGTGGATTTGAGGAGCCTTTCAATGAGAAATCCCCCATAAATGACCACATTATGCAGCTCCATCAGCAGCAGCCTGAGTCTACAGTCGCTGATGAGTAGCTTTCTTCACCCGCATAGTGAAGCAACTAATCAGCAGCAGGTACACCTGGAGCAGGACCTGAACTAGCAGGTGGTGGCATACCTTGACATGCCCATGCCAACACACCTTGAAGATTCGCTGGACTTCTGGGCAGCCAAAATTGATTTGTGGCTGCAACTAGCAGAGTTTGCCGTGAAAAAGCTGTCCTCCCCGGCCAGTAGTGTGCCATCAGAGTAGGTGTTTAGTGCGGCGGGGGCCATAGTCACCCCAAGGAGAACTCGTCTGTCCACGAAAAATGTATAGAGACTGACCTTTATGAAGATGAATCAGGCATGAATCAGCCAGGATTTCCCACCGCCAATGCCTGATGCATGAGAGTAGATTGACCATGGTGCCACACCGACACTTCACAAATATAGTGCCAAACAGATTTAAGGTGCTGCTCCCTAGTTACAAACTTTCCTCCGCATCAGACCTTTTTCACCCACCTTCGTCACCGAGTACTGGTATTGCCCCCCACCGAACCACTCTGTCACTGGGTCACTTTCAGGACTCCTGATGCTGCTGCTGCTGCCACCTCCAGGCTGTCTCATTCAGCCACTATATGGTCTCTTCTCATGCTTCAGCCAACTCCAGACTGTCATTCAGCCACTATATGGTCTCCTCATGCTTCAGCCACTTCCAGGCTGTGCCATTCATCCAATATATGGTTTACTGATGCTTTATCCAGCTCCAGTCTGTGTCATTCAGCAACTGCAGGGTTTAGTGATGCTGCTGGGCCTAGGACATTACCTATATTTATATTTATGGTAGCACTAGGTACCATACATCTTCAATGGAAAATTCAAAATTCATCTTTTATTCTTAGAGATTGTGAGGGCCTATTGTCTCCTCATCCGCCGCCAACTCCAGGCTGTACCATTCAGACACTATATGGTCTCCTCATGCGGCCACAAACCCCAGGCAGTCATTCAGCCACTATATGGTCTCCTTATACTGATGCCACCTCCAGGCTGTCTCATTCAGCCACTATATGGTCTCTTCTCATGCTTCAGTCAACTCAATACTGTGCTATTTAGCCACTATATGGTCTCCTCCTACTGATGCCACCTCCAGGCTCATTGTTATTGTGCTGCCATGTGACATGTGACTCCTTGTTAGATTTGATTCTTTGTACCCACATGCCGGGGCCTGGGATACTAAAACTTGGGAGTTAAAAGTTCAATTTCAAAACCCTCAATTTCAATTTAAAAATCTTACATTTCTGTTTAAAATTCGTAAATTTCAATTGGCTTCTCATGCTTCTGCCAACTCCAGGCTGTGCCATTCATACACTATATGGTCTCCCCATGCATCAGCCACCTCCAGGCTGTGCCATTCAGCCACTATATGGTCTCCTCATGCTTCAGCCAACTCCAGGCTGTGCCATTCAGCCACTATATGGTCTTCTCCTACTGATGCCACCTCCAGGCTCTGTCATTGTGCTGCCATGTGACATGTGACTCCTTGTTAGATTTGGTGCTTTGTACCCACACGCCGAGGCCCGGGACACTAAAACTTGGGAGTTAAAAGTTCAATTTCAAAATCCTTAATTTAAATTTCAAAATCTTAAATTTAAATTTAAAAATGATAAATTTCAATGGTCTCCTCATGCTTCTGCCAACTCCAGGCTGTGCCATTCTGGCACTATATGGTCTCCTCATGCTTCAGCCAACTCAAGGCTGTTTCATTCAGCCAATATATGGTTTACTGATGCTGCTGGGCCTTAGTCTGGGCCTATTTTTTTTTTGGTAGCACTAACTACCCTAAATCTTCAATTAAAATTTCTAAATTTCTCTTTTATTCTTATGGATTGTGAAGCCCTGGTGTCTACTCATACTGCTGCCAACTCAAGGCTGTGCCATCCAGACACTATATGGTCTCCTCATGCTTCAGCCAAATCCAGGCTGTGTCATTCAGGCAATATATGGTTTACTGATACTGCTGGGCCTGGGTCTGGAAGGAAATAAAATATTTGTTATGGTAGCACTAGCTACCCAAAATCTTCAGTTTAAATTTCAGAATTCATCTTTTAATCTTAGGGATTGTGAAGCCCTAGTGTCTACTCATGCTGCTGCCAACTCCTGGATGTGCCATACAGACACTATATGTGTTACGCCGAGTGCTCCGGGTCCCTGCTCCTCCCCGGAGCGCTCGCGGCGTTCCTCTCTCTGCAGCTCCCCGATCAGACCCGCTGACCGGGAGCGCTGCACTGACATTGCCAGCGGGGATGCGATTCGCATAGCGGGACGCGCCCGCTCGCGAATCGCATCCCAAGTCACTCATCTGTCCCGGTCCCCAGCTCTCACGTCCTGGCGCGTGCGGCTCCGTTCCTTAGGGAGCACGCGCGCCAGCTCTCTAAGATTTAAAGGGCCAGTGCACCACTGATTGGTGCCTGGCCCAATCAGCCTAATTAGCTTCCACCTGATCCCTGTCCATATTACCTCACTTCCCCTGCACTTCCTTGCCGGATATTGTTGCCTTGTGCCAGTGAAAGTGTTTAGGGTTTTCCAAAGCCTGTGTTCCAGATCTCCTCTTTGACTACGAACCTTGCCGCCTGCCCCGACCTTCTGCTACATCTGACCTTGCCTCTGCCTAGTCCTTCTGTCCCACGCCTTCTCAGCAGTCAGCGAGGTTGAGCCGTTGCCGGTGGATACGACCTGGTTGCTACCGCCGCAGCAAGACCATCCCGCTTTGCGGCGGGCTCTGGTGAAAACCAGTAGCATCCCTAGAACCGGTCCACCGACACGGTCCATGCCAATCCCTTGCTGACACAGAGGATCCACATCCAGCTAGCCGAATCCTAACAATATGGTCCAGGATGTGCCATTCAGACAATATATGGTCTCCTCATGCTTCAGCCAACTCCAGGCTGTGTCATTCAGGCAATATATGGTTTACTAATGCTGCTGGGTCTGGGAATAAAAATGTTGTTATGGTTGCACTAGCTACCCTAAATCTTCAGTTTAAATTTCAGAATTCATCTTTTAATCTCAGGGATTGTGAAGCCCTAGTGTCTACTCATGCTGCTGCCATCTCCTGGCTGTGCCATTCAGACACTATGGTCTCCTCATGCTTCAGCCAACTTCAGGCTGTGTCATCCAGCCAATATATGGTTTACTGATGCTGCTGGGCCTGGGTCTGGGAATAATAATTTGTTATGGTAGCACTAGGTACCCAAAATCTTCAGTTTAAATTTCAGAATTCATCTTTTAATCTTAGGGATTGTGAAGCCCTAGTGTCTACTCATGCTGCTGCCAACTCCAGGATGTGCCATTCAGACACTATATGCTCTCCTCATGCTTCAGCCACCTCCAGGCTGTGTCATTCAGCCAATATATGGTTTACTGATGCTGCTGGGCCTGGACCTAAACATTTTTTATGGTAGCACTAGCTAGCATAAATCATCAAATTGAATTTCAAAATTAATCTTTGAATCTTAGGGATTGTGAAGCCCTGGTGTCTACTCATGCTGCTGCCAGCTCCAGGCTGTGTCATTCAGCCACTATATGGTCACCTCATGCTGCCAACACCTCCACACTGTGTCATTCAACCACTATATGGTCTCCTCATGCTGCCAACACCTCCATGCTGTGTCATTCAGCCACTGTAAGGTCTCCTCATGCTGCCAACACCTCCACGCTGTGTCATTCAGCCACTATATGGTCTCCTCATGCTGCCAACACCTCTACGCTGTGTCATTCAGCCACTATATGGTCTTCTCATACTGATGCCACCTCCAGGCTCTGTCATTGTGCCGCTCTGCAGAGGTGATTCTAAAAGTGATGCCTGTAATCTGCATGTCATACTGAATAACAGTATTATTTCACTAACCCAGCATACTCCATATGCATGTTAGAACACAGCAGAGTGTTCTACACCCCTATTGAGGCTCTCTGTAGTCCAGAAATAGCCGTTTTTAATCTCGCAAATAAATTTGAATCGAACCAAATTTTTTCGAAAAATTTGGTCGAATTGGCCCAAATCAAATTTTTTTAAAGTTCGCTCATCTCTAGTGATAACATTTTTTGTTTCGTAGCTTTTACTGTATTATGTCACAGCTTTTATGTTCATGCACGCTTTACATCTATACAGTTTATATGCTCATGGCAGGTATACTGTTGATACACCCGTGGCATTCATATCGTGCATATGCTCATGGCTTTAAGATGGCAGTAGGCAGCACTCGCACAACGGTAGTAGATCCGCTGGACCTGTGTGGCAGATGACGCGGGCTGTGCCAGGGAGCGAAGTCTAAGGTGCCGCTGGTTTTCACCAGAGCCCGCCGCAAATCGGGATGGTCTTGCTGTGGCAGGTGGCACCAAGGTCTCTACCCCTGGCACGACTCGGCCACACAGGCGGCTGAGGTGATGCGAGGTACAGGAGGGCTGAGGCAAGACGTGGTCTTGATAGCGAAAGGTCAGGGCTGGCGGCAAAGGGATGTAGCAGAAGGTCAACAGGCAAGGCGCAAGGTCAGGTCATGGAATACAAGGGTCTGGAACACGGCAAAGCCACAGAAACCTCTTTCACTTGGCACTAGGGCAACAAAGATCCGGAAGGGAGTGATGGGAGGTGCAGATATTTATAAAAAACAGTGCAGGTGCATGTACTTAATAAAGGGCGTACTGGCCCTTTAAATTTTAGAGCGCCGGTGCACGCTAGGAGGCGAGGGCGCTGACGCTGCAAGAGGGCAGAAGGAACGGAGGGGGGCAGAAGTGAATGATGGGTTGGGATTCGCATGCGGGCGCTTCACGCAATGCAAATCCGAGCCCCACTGGCAGGTGCAGGAGGGGAGTGCTCATGGCCAGGATCACTGACCGGATCGTGGACCGTAACCCCCCCCCTCCTTTGGTCTCCCTCTCTTTTTAATGCTCAAAAATTTCTTGAGGAGATTACAGTCTAGGATATTCTCCTCAGGCTCCCAGGATCTCTCCTCAGGACCAAATCCCCTCCAGTCAACTAAGAAGAATTTTCTTCCACGCACAGTCTTTGTGGATAGAATCTATTTAACTTTGAAGACATCAGAGTAGCCTGAAACGGGCATGGTAGTAGTACTCCTATGAGAGTAACGGTTGATTACCAGAGGCTTGAGGAGGGACACATGAAAAGAGTTAGGAAGGTAAACAGTTTATATGAGACCAAATTGATTTTCTGTACGAACGGAAATGAAGACCCAACTTATAACTGGGAATCTTAAAGTGAACCTACTTGGAAGATAACCAAACCTTATCACCGGGAGAGAAAGACGGAGGATGTCTTCATTTCTTATCTGCCTGGGTTTTCATGCAGGAAGAGGCAAGAGAGTACCGAGTCTGTTGCAAAATGGAAGAGAAGTCACGGACAAGTTCATCAACAGCTGGTAGTCCGAAGGAAGAAGATCTACCTAGTCGTTCTGACGAACTGAAACAAAATGGCTAAGATAAGTCTCCAGAGTCTGATTTACCCTCTCCACCTTACCGTTGGACTGAGTGTGGTTGGAGTGTGTGGGAGGAGAAGTCCAGGTTCATGTCAAGATGAGAGCTCACAAGAACTTGGAAACGAACTGAACTCGCGATCCGAGACGATATGACTATGTTGACCATGTAGACAAAAGATATGTTGTAAGAAGTGCTTCACCAGCTGTGGAGCAGATGGGAAACCAGGTAGAGGGATGAAATGAGCCATCTTGGAAAACCGATCAACCACGACCCAGATGACTGTGTTATTATGGGATGGAGGCTGATCGGTAATAAAGTTGATGGCGATGTGAGACTAGGGAGTCTCCGGAATGGGCAGTGGCTGTAAGAGTCCCTCCGTTTTTTGCCGAGGAGATTTGTCACGAGCACAGGTGACACAGGAACGGACAAAATCTGTGACATCATGTTCTAGAAGTGGCCATCAGTAATGCCTGAAAATAAGTTGAAGGGTCTTTTGTATTCCAGGGTGTCCAGCCTGCAAAGAAGAAGGACCCAGTCTCAGTTTAAAAGGCACAAAGGACTTTCTGGGGGGAACTTGCTGGAGATTGGCAGGAGCTGCAGAGTTCAAACGTTCAGGAGGAATAATATGTCTGGGCGTGGAGTCCATTCTAATGACATCGGAGGATCTGGAAAGAGCATCGGCTCTGACGTTTCTGTCAGTGGGACGAAAGTGAATGAAGAAATTAAATCTGGAAAAGAAAAGAGACCACTTTGCCTGGCGGGGATTCAAACACTGTGCAGACTGGAGGTATAGGAGATTCTTATGGTCAGAATAGATGAGGAGGAGACCCTTCTAACAAATGTCGCCACTCCTTCAGGGCAAGCTTAATAGCAAGGAGTTCTCGATCTCCAATGGAGTAGTTCCTCTCAGCGGGCGAGAAAGTCTTGCCCTTGGAGTTTTTCTGGGTAAGAACAGCACCGGCTCCTACGGATGAAGCATCCACCTCCAAAGCAAAGAGTTTCTCCAGATCTGGTCTTGTGAGGACGGGGGCAGAGGCAAACACAGTCTTTAAGCGAGTGAAGGCCTCTTCGGACTCCGGAAGCCACGACTTGGGTTAGAGTTCTCTTCTTAGTAAGGGCCACAATCGGTGCAACCACAGAAGAGAAATGAGGCATGAACTGACGATAATAATTGGCGAATCCCAAAAAGCGTTGAATGGCACGCAGACCAGTAGGCCGATTCCAATCCAATTCTGCAGTCAGTTTGTCAGGATCCATCTGTAGACCTTGATGAGAAACAATGTAACCTACGAATGGAAGGCTAGATCTCTCAAATAGGCATTTCTCCAGTTTGGCGTAAAGATGATTATCCCAAATGGCGCTGAAGAGCCAGACGGACATGTGAGCGATGCTCCTCCAAGTTGGGAGAGTAGATCAAGATGTCATCAAGATAAACAACAACACAGATGTAGAGTAGATCTTGGAAGATATTGGCCCTCATTTACTAAGTTTTCCGGGTTGTATTTTTTCTTTTTTCCCACTGATAGTTAGGGCTTTTCACACATATTTACTAATGTGTCGCATGTGAGTGCCGCACAATGTCGCATATGAGTTATAGTGTCGCAGCAGAATCCCACTCGGATTCTGACAAGATTCCTGTCAGAATTAATTCCACTCAGAAGCGCTGGAGTGTGAGAAAAGAACTGCTTTCTGTTTGCTGGAGATTATGGCTGCAGCAAACAGAAAGCACATTCCCAAACCCCCTCCGTCCTGTCACATTCCGCCCTTGTCACATTCCCCTCTCCCCCCTCCGTCCTGTCACATTCCCCCCCTTGTCACATTCACCTCTCCCCCCTCCGTCCTGTCACATTCCCCCCTTGTCACATTCCCCTCTCCCCCCTCCGTCCTGTCACATTCCCCTCTCCCCCCTCCTCCCCTGTCACATTCCCCCCTTGTCACATTCCCCTCTACCCCCCCCCTCCCCCCCTCCTGTCACATTCTTGTACTGTAGTAATACACTGGGTTTAATTCCCGGGTGGATGTCAAATCTTCCACGGGACCTGAGAAACCTAGTGTATTACTGCAGAACAAGACCTCTCCCCATCAGCCAATCACTGGCTTGACACGTGACACCACTGCGGCCAGTGATTAGCTGAAAAGGGAAAGGTCCTACTGTACCAAGAAGAGAGGAAACTCCAGAACACACGGAGACGAATCTGCAGGGAGCGGGACTAGGTGAGCAAAATTTTAAAGTTTTATTTTTCTCCCTGCACACTTTGCTCATTGTTTTTCAAGCAGGGTGCCTCCAGCTGTGTTGAAACTACTACTCCCAGCATGCCCGGACAGCCTTTGCCGGTTTGGGCATGCTGAGAGGTGTAGTTTTGCAACAACTGGAGGCACCCTGGTTGGGAAATAGTTTGCACGAACTTGAACACGTTTTTTGCAACAGCTTGCAGCTGTCGGTCAAAAAACAACAAAAAACCAGAGTAATGTGGTCGGGAAAATTGGTAAATATGTGTGAAAGTAAGGTTTTTGTCGGGGAACGCCCCTTTTTAGGCTTTTCAGCAAGCCGAGTCGGGAGGTTCGGGAATTAGTGTTGCAACATGTCGCACTGTCACGATTCGGCTTACGGGTTGTGGATCCGCTGTGTCAGCGAGGGATTGGCGTGGACCGTGCTAGTGGACCGGTTCTAAGAGGCTACTGGTTTTCACCAGAGCCCGCCGCAAAGCGGGATGGTCTTGCTGCGGCAGTAGCAACCAGGTCGTATCCACTAGCAACGGCTCAACCTCACTGACTGCTGAGAAGGCGTGGGACAGAAGGACTAGGCAGAGGCAAGGTCAGACGTAGCAGAAGGTCGGGGGCAGGCGGCAAGGTTCGTAGTCAGGATGGATAGCAGAAGTTCAGGTACACAGGCTTTGGACACACTAAACGCTTTCACTGGCACAAGGCAACAAGATCCGGCAAGGGAGTGCAAGGGAGGAGATCAGATATAGCCAGGGAGCAGGTGGAAGCTAATTAAGCTAATTGGGCCAGGCACCAATCATTGGTGCACTGGCCCTTTAAGTCTCAGAGAGCTGGCGCGCGCGCCCTAGAGAGCGGAGCCGCGCGCGCCAGCACATGACAGCAGGGGACCGGGACGGGTAAGTGACCTGGGATGCGATTCGCGAGCGGGCGCGTCCCGCTGTGCGAATCGCATCCCCGACGGCCATGACAGTGCAGCGCTCCCGGTCAGCGGGACTGACCGGGGTGCTGCGGGGAGAGAGACGCCGTGAGCGCTCCGGGGAGGAGCGGGGACCCGGAGCGCTAGACGTAACAGTACCCCCCCCCCCCTTAGGTCTCCCCTTTTCTTTGTCCGGTAACTGCCTCCCCTGGGATGAGGACACCGGGAAAGAATGGAGGGTTTCCTCAACGGGAGGCAGCACAGCAGGAGTGGGAATGGGGAGGGAGGGCAGAGGGCGAAGCCTGGCACGGGGCAGTGTGACACCAGGACGGGGGCCATGAGGAGGCACAGAGGCTTGCCTGACGGGACTGGGAGGGGGGGAGAGGCACTTCCCATGGCAGGCAGAGTCCCAGTTCTTGATCTCCCCGGTGGTCCAATCAAGGGTGGGGGAATGAAGCCGGAGCCATGGCAGACCGAGGAGGACCTCAGAGGTACAGCCGGGGAGAACGAAGAGCTCAATCCTCTCGAGGTGGGGTCCAATAGACATCAGGAGGGGTTCTGTGCGGTAACGCACGGTGCAGTCCAATCTGGCTCCGTTGACCGCGGAAATGTAGAGCGGCTTGACGAGACGGGTCACCGGGATGCTGAATTTATTCACAAAGGACTCCAATATAAAATTTCCAGAGGCACCAGAGTCCAAGCAGGCCACGGCTGAGAGGGAGGAGTTGGCTGAAGGAGAAATCCGCACGGGCACCGTGAGACGTGGAGAAGCAGACTTAGAACCAAGAGACGCCACACCCACGTGAGCTGGGTGCGTGCGTGCGTTTCCCAGGCGTGGAGGACGGATAGGGCAATCCACCAAGAAATGCTCGGTACTGGCACAGTACAGACAGAGATTTTCTTCTCTACGGCGATTCCTCTCTTCCTGGGTCAGGCGAGACCGATCCACTTGCATGGCCTCCTCGGCGGGAGGCCCAGGCGTAGACTGCAAAGGATGCTGTGGGAGAGGTGCCCAGAGATCTAAGTCTTTTTCCTGGCGGAGCTCTTGGTGTCGCTCAGAAAAACGCATGTCAATGCGGGTAGCCAAATGGATGAGTTCTTGGAGGTTGGCAGGAATCTCTCGTGCGGCCAGCACATCCTTGATGCGACTGGATAGGCCTTTTTTAAAGGTCGCGCAGAGAGCCTCGTTATTCCAGGATAGTTCAGAAGCAAGAGTACGGAATTGTATGGCGTACTCGCCAACGGAAGAATTACCCTGGACCAGGTTCAGCAAGGCAGTCTCAGCAGAAGAGGCTCGGGCAGGTTCCTCAAAGACACTTCGGACTTCAGCGAAGAAGGACTGGACTGTGGCTGTGGCAGGATCATTGCGGTCCCAGAGCGGTGTGGCCCAAGACAAGGCCTTTCCTGAAAGAAGGCTTACTACGAACGCCACCTTAGACCGTTCTGTAGGAAACAAGTCCGACAACATCTCCAGATGCAGGGAACACTGAGACAAAAATCCACGGCAGAGTCTGGAGTCCCCATCAAATTTGTCCGGCAGGGACAAGCGGAGGCTAGGAGCGGCCACTCGCTGCGGAGGAGGTGCAGGAGCTGGCGGAGGAGATGGTTGTTGCTGTAGCAGAGGCAGAAGTTGCTGTAACGTGGCGGTCAACTGCGACAGCTGCTGTCCTTGTTGGGCAATTTGCTGCGATTGCTGAGCGACCACCGTGGTAAGGTCAGCGAGACTTGGCAGCGGCACCTCAGCGGGATCCATGGCCGGATCTACTGTCACGATTCGGCTTACGGGTTGTGGATCCGCCGTGTCAGCGAGGGATTGGCGTGGACCGTGCTAGTGGACCGGTTCTAAGAGGCTACTGGTTTTCACCAGAGCCCGCCGCAAAGCGGGATGGTCTTGCTGCGGCAGTAGCAACCAGGTCGTATCCACTAGCAACGGCTCAACCTCACTGACTGCTGAGAAGGCGTGGGACAGAAGGACTAGGCAGAGGCAAGGTCAGACGTAGCAGAAGGTCGGGGGCAGGCGGCAAGGTTCGTAGTCAGGATGGATAGCAGAAGTTCAGGTACACAGGCTTTGGACACACTAAACGCTTTCACTGGCACAAGGCAACAAGATCCGGCAAGGGAGTGCAAGGGAGGAGATCAGATATAGCCAGGGAGCAGGTGGAAGCTAATTAAGCTAATTGGGCCAGGCACCAATCATTGGTGCACTGGCCCTTTAAGTCTCAGAGAGCTGGCGCGCGCGCGCCCTAGAGAGCGGAGCCGCGCGCCAGCACATGACAGCAGGGGACCGGGACGGGTAAGTGACCTGGGATGCGATTCGCGAGCGGGCACGTCCCGCTGTGCGAATCGCATCCCCGACGGCCATGACAGTGCAGCGCTCCCGGTCAGCGGGACTGACCGGGGCGCTGCGGGGAGAGAGACGCCGTGAGCGCTCCGGGGAGGAGCGGGGACCCGGAGCGCTAGGCGTAACACGCACATTGTCTGCGCCATGGCAAATGCTGTCGGTTTGGCGATAGTAAATGAGGGCCATTGTTGATGAATTCATGAAAGACAGCTGGGGCGTTACAGAGTCTGAAAGGCATCACGAGATGCTCAAAATGTCCATCACGGATATTGAAGGCCATCTTTCATTCGTCCCCCTCGCAGAAACTAATAAGGTTGTATGCTCCTCGCAAATCTAATTTTGAGAAGACCCTGGTACCCTGTAGACGATCAAAAAGTTCTGAAAGTACAGGAAGAGGCTAGCGATTTTTGATCGTGATCTTATTAAGTCCCCTGTAGTCAGTACATGGACGAAGAGAACCATCTTTTTTCCCTACAAAGAAGTAACCTGCTCTGGCAGGAGAGGAGGACTTACAGATAAATACCTTTTGGAGGTTCTCCTGGATATATTGTGCCATGACTTGTGTCTCAGGGAATGATAACGGGTAGAGTCTCAGCCTGCTTTTTGCAGAATACATCTGAATAGTCTTGGTATGACCAGACCAGGCAAATGAGGGAAAGAAGAGACAGGTTTAGATTGGACTGGCATAAGGCAGTGATTTTGGAAAAACTGTCCCCAATGTGTGATTTCGCCAGATTTTGAGTTGAGTTGTGGAGAAGGACGTTGGAGCCATGGAAGAACGAGAAGAAACTCAGAAGTACAGTTTGTCTCAATCTCTTCCTTGTGCAAGACTCCTACTTGCATGTCGAGAGGCACTGTGCGGAATAGCACCTTATAATTCAGATTTTGTCCATTAATAGTAGTAATATACAAGGGCTTAGCAAGCCAAGTCACAGGAAGTTGAAGTTTATGGACCAAGAAAGCATCAATAAAGTCGTCAGCGGAACCAGAGTCCAAAAATGCAGAAGCGAAGAATGAAGACTTGACAGAACGAAGTCTTGAACTGGAATGAGTAATCAAGGAGAGGTAGTATTCCCACCTAGGGACGCCTTTACCATGTGTCCTAGGTGCGAGCGTTTGCCGGACGCTGTGGACGTATAGCACAGTCTTCGAGAAAGTGCTCCAGACTGGCACAATATAGACGCAAATTCTCATTGCGTCGTCGGGTTCTTTCCAGCTGCGTTAAGTGAGAACGGTCCACTTGCATAGCCTCTTCGGCAAGAGGCAAATAAGACTGTAGAGGTGGATGTTGGAACACGGGTGCCAAGCGAGGAAAATGCCGTGTTCGGGCAGGTTCTCTCTCCATAGGAAGTTCTTCCTGCCTCCCGGCAAAACACACATCAGGACATGTGGCTAAATGGATTAATTCACACAGGGTAGATCTCGTGCAGCGAGAGCATCCTTAATTTAGCTGGACAGTCCTTTCTTAAAGGGGTATTCCGGTGAAAAACTTTTTTAAATCAACTGGTGCCAGAAAGTTAAACAGATTTGTAAATTAGTTATTTTAAAAATCTTAATCCTTCCTGTACTTATTAACTGCTGAATACTACAGTGGAAATTATTTTCCGTTTGAAGCACAGAGCTGTCTACTGACATCATGAGCACAGTGCTCTCTTCTGACATCTCTGTCCATTTTAGGAACTGTCCAGAGTAAAAGGAAATCCCCATAGCAAACATATGCTGTTCTGGACAGTTCTCAAAATGGACAGAGATGTCAGCAGACAGCTCTGTGTTTCAAAAAGAAAAGAGTTTCCGCTGCAGTATTTAGAAGCTAATAAGTACAGGAAGGATTAAGATTTTTTAATAGAAGTAATTTACAAATCTGTTTAACTTTCTGGCACCAGTTGATTTAAAAAAAAAAAGTATTTCACCGGAGTACCCCTTTAACCCCTTAAGGACCAAGGGCGTACAGGTACCCCTTTGCTCCCTGGTACCTAACCCCTTAAGGACAATGGACGTACTCCTACGCCCCCGTTTCCGAGTCCTTAAGGACCGAGGACGTAGGAGTACGTCCTGTCCATTCCCGCCCCCCCCCCCCCCGCCGCTAGCCGGAGGGGAGCCGGTGCCCGATACCTGATGAAATCGTTCAGCAGGCATCGCGGCATATCGCTCAGGGGGGGTCATTATGCCCCCCCCCATGTCGGCGATGGCTCCAGATCACTGGACAATTCAGTCCAGCCATCTGCGGCGATTCCGGGTCAATCGGGTCTCCGGTGACCCGGAATTACTGACTGATCAGAGACGGCCCCGAACAGCCATAGCCAGCAGAGGGGAGGTGGCACTGGTGCCACCTCACGATCGCCCTGATTCGTCGGCCGGTTTACTGCCACAGCTGCCACAGCTGCCACAGCTCAAACTGCTAGCGAGAAACTACTGTGAACCCCCGCCCGTGTGACTGTACCCTAAAAACACTACACTAACAAAAAATAAAATAAAAAGTAAAAAACACTACATATACACATACCCCTACACAGCCACCCTCCCCTTCCCAATAAAAATGAAAAACGTCTGGTACGCCACTGTTTTCAAAATGGAGCCTCCAGCTGTTGCAAAACAACTACTCCCAGTATTGCCAGATAGCCACTGACTGTCTAGGCATGCTGGGAGTTTTGCAACAGCTGGAGGCACCATGTTTGGGAATCACTGGCGTAGAATACCCCTATGTCCACCCCTATGCAAGTCCCTAATTTAGGCCTCAAATGCGCATGGCGCTCTCACTTTGGAGCCCTGTCGTCTCTCAAGGCAACAGTTTAGGGCCACATATGGGGTATCGCCGTACTCGGGAGAAATTGTGTTACTAATTTTGGGGGTATTTTCTGCTATTACCCTTTTTAAAAATGTAAAATTTTTGGGAAAGCAAGCATTTTAGGTAAAAAAAAAAATTTTTTTTACATATGCAAAAGTTGTGAATCACCTGTGGGGTATTAAGGTTCACATTACCCCTTGTTACGTTCTTTGAGGGGTCTAGTTTCCAAAATGGTATGCCATGTGTTTTTTTTGCTGTTCTGGCACCATAGGGGCTTCCAAAATGCGGCATGCCCCCAGAGCAAAATTTGCTTTCAAAAAGCCAAATGTGACTCCTTCTCTTCTGAGACCTGTAGTGCGCCAGCAGAGCACTTTTCACCCCCATATGGGGTGTTTTCTGAATCGGGAGAATTGGGCTTCAAATTTTGGGTGGTATCTTCTGCTATTACCCTTTTTTCAAAATGTTAACATTTTGGGAAACCAAGCATTTTAGGTAAAAAAAAATTGTTTTTTTTTACATATGCAAAAGTCGTGAAACAACTGTAGGGTATTAAGGTTCACATTACCCCTTGTTACGTTCTTTGAGGGGTCTAGTTTCCAAAATGGTATGCCATGTGTTTTTTTTTTTTTTGCTGTCCTGGCATGATAGGGGCTTCCTAAAGGTGACATGCCCCCCAAAAACCATTTGTCGCTCCTTCCCTTCTGAGCCCTCTACTGCGCCCGCTGAACAATTAACATAGACATATGAGGTATGTGCTTACTCGAGAGAAATTGGGTTTCAAATACAAGTAAAAATTTTCTCCTTTTTACCCCTTGCAAAAATTCAAAAATTGGGTCTACAAGAACATGCGAGTGTAAAAAATGAAGATTTTGAATTTTCTCCTTCACTTTGCTACTATACCTGTGAAACACCTAAAGGGTTAATACACTTACTGAATGTAATTTTGAATACTTTGGGGGTGTAGTTTTTATAATAGGGTCTTTTATGGGGTATTTCTAATATGAAGACCCTTCAAATCCAACTCCCAGCATGCCCAGAGAGCTGTTTAGGCATGCTGGGAGTTGCAGTTTTGCAACAGCTGGAGGTCTACAGTTTGAGACCACTGCACAGTGATCTATATACTGTGCACCTACAGATCTTGCAAAACTACAACTGATAGCATGCCCACACAGCAGTTTGCTGTCTGGGCATACTGGGAGTTGTAGTTTTGCAACATCTGGAAGTCCACAGATTGGAGACCACTGTGCAGTGGTCTCTAAACTATAGCTCTCCTTTCGGCGATCAGTACATGCTGGGAGTTGAAGTTTTGCAACAGCTGGAGGCACACTGGTTGGAAAATACTGAGTTAGGTAACAGAACCTAACTGAAGGTTTTCCAACCAGTGCGCCTCCAGCTGTTGCAAAAGTACAACTCCCAGCATGCACGGTCTGTCAGTACATGCTGGGAGTTGTAGTTTTGAAACAGCTGGAGGTTTGCCCCCCCATGTGAACGTACAGGGTACATTAACACTGGCGGGTTTACAGTAAGTTTACTACTTCAAGTATGAGCTGCGGCAAATTTTTTGCCGCAACGCAAACTCCTAGCGGTAAATTCACTGTAAACCTCTGCCAGTGTGAACGTACCCTAAAAACACTACACTACACTAACACGTAAGAAAGGGTAAAACACTACATTTACACCCCCTTACACTGTCCCCCCAATTAAAAAAAAAAACTTATTGTACGGCAGTGTTTCCAAAATGGAGCCTCCAGCTGTTGCAAAACAACAACTCACAGCATTTCCGGAAAGCCACTGACTGTCCAGGCATGCTGGGAGTTTAGCAACAGCTGGAGGCACCCTGTTTGGGAATCACTTGCGTAGAATACCCCTATGTCCACCCCTGTGCAATCCCTAATTTAGTCCTCAAATGCGCATGGCGCTCTCTCACTTCAGAGCTCTTTCGTATTTCAAGGAAACAGTTTAGGGCCACATATGGGGTATCGCCGTACTCGGGAGAAATTGCACTACAAATTTTGGGGGCTTTTTTTCCTTTTACCCCTTATGAAAAAGAAAAATTGGGGTCTACACCAGCCTGTTAGTGTAAAAAAAAAAAAATTTTTACCCTAACATGCTGGTGTTGTCCTTTACTTTTTATTTTCACGAGAGGTAAAAGGAAAAAAAGACCCCCAAAATTTGTAACAAAATTTCACCTGAGTACGGAAATACCCCATATGTGGGCGTAAAATGTTCTGCGGATGCACAACAAGGCTCAGGAGTGAGAGCGCACCATGTACATTTGAGGCCTAAATTGGTGATTTGCACAGGGGTGGCTGATTTTACAGCGGTTCTGACATAAACCCCAAAAAATGAATACCCACATGTGACCCCATTTTGGAAATGACTACCCCTCACGTAACAAGGGGTATAGTGAGCCTGAACACCCCATAGGTGTTTGACAAATTTTCATTAAAGTTGGATGGGAAAATGAAAAAAAAATATTTTTTTCACTAAAATGCTAGTGTCACCCTAAATTTTTCATTTTCACAAGGGAAAATAAAAAAAATCCCCCCAAAATTTGTAACCCCATTTCTTCTGAGTAAGAACATACCCCATTTGTGGATGTAAAGTGCTCTATGGGTGCACTACAATGCTCAGAAGAGAAGGAGCGCCATTGGGATTTTGAAGAGAAAATTTGTCCGGAATTGAAGGCCACTTGTGTTTACAAAGCCCCCATGGTACCAGAACAATGGACCCCCCCACATGTGACCCCATTTTGGAAACTACACCCCTCATGTAATGTAATAAGGGGTACAGTGAGCACTTACGCTCCAGACAGATTTTTGGAACAGTGATGCGTGAAAATGAAAAATGTTATTTTCCATTTGCACAACCCACTGTTCCAAAGATCTGTCAAACGCCAGTGGGGTGTAAATGCTCACTGCACCACTTATTAAATTCTGTGAGGGGTATAG
The DNA here is from genome assembly GCF_029499605.1 of Hyla sarda. NCBI lineage: Eukaryota > Metazoa > Chordata > Amphibia > Anura > Hylidae > Hyla > Hyla sarda. Next base: position 309,402,075 of record NC_079190.1, on the reverse strand, counting down.
TTTCCAAAATAGGGTCACATGTGGGGCGGGGGGGTCCACTGTTCTGGCACCATGCGGGGCTTTGTAAATGCACATGGCCCCTGACTACCATTCCAAACGAATTCTCTTTCCAAAAGCTCAATGGTACTCCTCCTCTTCTGAGCATTGTAGTTCGCCCGTAGTGCACTTCAGGTCAACTTATGGGGAACCTCCATACTCAGAAGAGATGGGGTTGCAAATTTTGGGGGGTATTTTCTGCTATTAACCCTTGCAAAAATGTGAAATTTGGGGGGAAACACACATTTTAGTGAAAATTTTTTTTTTTTTTTTTTACATATGCAGAAGTCGTGAAACACCTGTGGGGTATTAATGCTCACTGTTTATACGCTCATAGGGAAAGATTTCTCAAAATCTGTCTAGAGGAAAAGTTGCCCAGTTGCCCATAGCAACCAATCAGATCACTGCTTTCATTTTTCAGAGGCCTTGTTAAAAATTAAAGCAGCGATCTGATTGGTTGCTATGAGCAACTCATCAACTTTTCCTCTGGACAGGTTTTGATTAATCTCCCCCATAGTGTTCATACGCTCATGGCATTTATACGGTTCACACGCTTGTGGCGTTCATACTCTTATTGCATTTATACTGTCCATACGCTCTTAGTATTTATACTGTTCACACGTTTATGGCATTTTTACTATTGATACGCTCATGTAATTTATACTATTCATATGTTCATAATTATACTGTTCATACCCTCATAGTAGTCATACTATTCATTCGCTCATGGTCTCTATACTGTTCGCACGCTTGTGGTGGTTTATACTTTTCATAGGCTTATGGCATTTATACTTTTCATACGCTCATGGCATTTATTCTCCTTATACGCTCTTATGACCTTTATGCTGTTCATAAGCCCGCAGTATTTATGCTGTTCACACGCTCATGGCATTTGTAATCATATGCTTGTGGCATTGATACTTGTAACAGATCGCGGCAGGTGGTGGATCCTCTGGGCCTGTGAGGATCATGACATGAGCGGAGTCTAAGGTGCCGCTGGTTTTCGCCAGAGCCCGCCATAAAGCAAGATGGTCTTTCTCCGGCAGGCGGCACCCAGGTTGCTACCCCTGGCACGACTCGTCCACACAGGTAGCTGGGATGTGGCATGGCACAAAAGGACACTGACAAGGCGAGATCAAGGTAGTAGTAGGTCAGGGCAGGTGACACAGGTAAAGGGTCTGGTTACACAACTAAGATCAGGTACACAGATATCAGGAACACTGAAACACAGTAGTTTTCTCTAAGTCACACAGGCAACAAAGATCCGGCAGGAAACAAAGGGAGGAGCTCATACTTAAAGACAGGGAGCAGGTGTAGACACTTGTTTAAATAGGCACTGGCCCTTTAAATGTAAGAGCTCCGGTGTGCGTGCCCTAGGAGACCAGGGAGGTGAGTGATGGGCTGGGATTCGCATGCAGGGACTTGACAAGAGAGCGCTCACAGCCAGCGTGTCTGGCCGCAGCGCAGATGTTACAATACTGCTTATACGCTAATGATATATTGTTCATGCACTTATGATATTTACACGATTCATACATTCAGGATACTAAGTGGTTTCATATGCTCATAGTATCCATACTGTTCATACATTTAGGGATTCTCACTGTCCATACACTTGTGGCATTTATACTATCCTTATGCTAATGGCGATTATACTGACCATACGCTCATGGCACTCATACTGTCTTACACTCATGGCAACTATTTTGTTCACATGATCGTGGCATCTATACTGTTGATACACTCTTAGCATTTATACTGGTCAGACACTCATGGCATTTATACTGTTCACGTTCATGGTAGTCATTCTGTTCACACGATCATGTTATTCACACTGTTCATACGCTTTTTTTGTTCATTCATTCATAGCATTCATGCTGCACGTGCACTCTTGGCATTTTGTGCTGCGCATGCGCTCTTGCGATTGCGTCCAGGCGTTCAGGGCATTTTTATTGGGCATGGCATTTATATAGTTTTATACGCTCATAGTATTGTGATTTTTTTCCCATCATACCTGCCAAGTCTGCAGGGGGATACATTGCATAGTTGTTGTTACTGACACATCTTCAGAGCAACAACATTACGAAACATATGTGCTTTTATACCCTTCGTACCTGCCACATCAGCAGAGAGATGCACTGCGCAGTTGTTGTTACTGCCTTCAGAGCAAAAACATACCCTTCATACCTGCCAGGACTGCAGGGGAATACATTGCATAGTCGTACGAGGGCTACAGAAGTGACTGTCTCGTTTACAGGCACGATGGCAAGGAAGGTATTGGTCACTCCCCCCTGAGACCAGTTTTGAGTCGGAAGCTCGGCAGTTTAAGGTGTGGTTATTGTCCAAGAAAGGGGTTATTCGAGTGTATTAGATGGTACGTAAGACCTGTCAGGTCGATACGCACGATGTTTACTCATAGTCCTGGCCCGTCGTCAGGCAGGATGTTTACTCATGGACCTGGCCCGTCTACAGGCACGATGGTTATGCAAGCATTGGTCACCCGCAGTGGGCCATTACTCCTGAGACCAGTTGGTTTGTAGTTTAGGATATGGCTGTCAGTACAGTTTATGTAGTCTTCAGGTAAGTTTCTCGAGCCTAGTTCTGGTTACAGGTAATATGGAGATTATGGTCAAGGTCTGTCATGTGGTCTGGTTACTGGTGTGTCAGTTGGCTAACAGTTTGTGTTTTTGGCCTCTTAATCCAAGGGACTTGGATAATTTAGGGTTAGGCCTGACCGGCATCTATCCGTTTCCCTTGCCATAATGGCACAGGTGAGTATGTTTAACTATTATTCCAGCCTGGTCCTGATTCAGTGCCGGCTTGTTCTTCAGAGTAGGCATAGTGGCCAGAGCTCCTCAGTACCAGTCACCACTTTCATGGATAACTCGTTGGTTGATTATACTCTGTCTCTAGGGTAGGGTCTGAATTAGGGGGTTGTGCTGGTCAGTGTACTTAGGGTATGGTATTGTTTATGAGTTGTATGCATTCTGCTACTTACCCTACCAGGTTATGTGTTTTGCCCACTTAAGGCGTGCCTTCGGACGCGGTTATGGGCACAGTTCAACAGCTTTTGTTAAGGTTTAATGTTTTCTATTCAGGTGTGTGTATCGTTTGTGACACGAGCACGAGTGTAAGCCTCGAGCACAAGTGTTAAAGGGGTAGTCCAGTGGTGAAAAACTTATACCCTATCCTAAGGATAGGGGATAAGTTTGAGATCGCGGGGGGTCCGACCGCTGGGGGCCCCCGCGATCTCTCTGTACGGGGGCCAGTCTCTCCGGCCAGATAGCGGGTGTCGACCCCCGCACGAAGCAGCGGCCGACACGCCCCCTCAATACATCTCTATGGCAGAGCCGGAGATTGCAGAAGGCAGCGCTCCAGCTCTGCCATAGAGTTGTATTGAGGGGGCGTGTCAGCCGCCACTTCGTGCGGAGGTCGACACGCCCCCTTTCCGCGGGCTGCTGGGGCCCCGTACAGGAGGACGCAGGGGGCCCCAGCGCTCGGACCCCCTGCGATCTGCAACTTATCCCCTATCCTTAGGATAGGGGATAAGTTGTTCACCACTGAGTCACCACTGGACTACTCCTTTAAGCATATCAGGCTGTATTTGTGCAAGGGGCTGGAATATTCCACCCCTAAACTACTAGGTGGGGCATATAGGTGTTGTGGGCGGGTGGTAGGTATATATATATATATATATATATATATATATATATATATATATACAGTACAGACCAAAAGTTTGGACACACCTTCTCATTCAGAGTTTTCTTTATTTTCATGACTATGAAAATTGTAGATTCACACTGAAGGCATCAAAACTATGAATTAACACATGTGGAATTATATACATAACAAAATAGTGTGAAACAACTGAAAATATGTCATATTCTAGGTTCTTCAAAGTAGCCACCTTTTGCTTTGATTACTGCTTTGCACACTCTTGGCATTCTCTTGTTGAGCTTCAAGAGGTAGTCACCTGAAATGGTTTTCACTTCACAGGTGTGCTGGTGTGGAGGAGGAGGTGTGATGGTGCTTTGCTGGTGACACTGTTGAGGATTTATTCAAAATTGAAGGCATACTGAACCAGCATGTCTACCATAGCATCTTGCAGTGGCATGCTATTCCATCCTGTTTGCATTTAGTTGGATCATCATTTATTTTTCAACAGGACAATGACCCCTAACACACCTCCAGGCTGTGTAAGGGCTATTTGACCAAGGAGAGTGATTGGGTGCTGTACCAGATGACCTGGCCTCCACAGTCACCAGACCTGAACCCAATCGAGATGGTTTGGGGTGAGCTGGACCGCAGAGTGAAAGCAAAAGGGCCAACAAGTGCTAAGCATCTCTGGGAACTCCTTCAAGACTGTTGGAAGACCATTTCAGGTGACTACCTCTTGAAGCTCATCAAGAGAATGAGTGTGCAAAGCAGTAATCAAAGCAAAAGGTGGCTACTTTGAAGAGCCTAGAATATGACATATTTTCAGTTGTTTCACACTTTTTTGTTATGTATATAATTCCACATGTGCTAATTCATAGTTTTGATGCCTTCAGTGTGAATCTACAATTTTCATAGTCATGAAAATAAAGAAAACTCTGAATGAGAAGATGTTTCCAAACTTTTGGTCTGTACTGTATGTGTGTGTGTGTGTATATATATATATATATATATATATATATATATATATATATATATATATATATAATGAGGGTAAAAAAAATGTTAATAAAAGTTCATTAACTCCTTCCCTATTAAAAGCTTAAATAAGCCCCCTTTCCCAAAATAATGTAATAAAGAATAAAAATAATCATATGTAGTATCGCCACGTGCATAAATGTCCGAACTATTAAAATATAATGTTAGCTAAACCGCTAAATTGATGGTGTACACGTAAAAAATACCAAAGTCCAAAATTGTGCATTTTTGGTCACTTCATATACCATTAAAAAAAATTAATAAAAAGCGATCAAAAAGTCCCATCAAAACAAATATGGTACCGATAAAAACTACAGATGATGGTACAAAACATGAGCCCACGGAAAATTAAAAAGTTCTTGGGGTCAGAAAATGGTTTAATTAAAACCTATATAAATTGGGCATCATTGTAACCTTATGGGATAAAAAGTGTACTGCATAGAAACAGGAGCCCCCAAAATTTACAAAATGGCATTTCTTTATTTGTTCGTTTCACCCCACAAATACATTTTTGGGTTTTGCCACAGGTTATATTATCAAATAAATGATGTCATTACAAAATACAATTGGTGACGCAAAAAACAAGCCCTTATATGGGTCTGTAGGTACAAAATTGAAAGTGTTAGGATTTTTAGAAGAGAAGGAGGAAAAAACTAAATGCAAAAACGAAAATTTGCTGAGTCCTTAAAGGAGTTATCCAGGAAAAAACTTTTTTTTATATATCAACTGGCTCCGAAAAGTTATAAATTACTTCTATTAAAAAATCTTCATCCTTTCAGTACTTATGAGCTTCTGAAGTTGAGTTGTTCTTTTCTGTCTAAGTGCTCTCTGATGACACGTGTCTCGGGAACCGTCCAGTTGAGAAGCAAATCCCCATAGCAAACCTCTTCTACTTTGTGCAGTTCCCGAGACAAGCAGAGATGTCAGCAGAGGGCACTGTTGCCAGACAGAAAACAACAACTCAACTTCAGCAGATGATAATTAAGATTTTTTTTTATAGAAGTAATTTACAAATTTGTTTAACTTTCTGGAGCAAATTGATATAAAGAAAAAAGTTTTTTCCTGGAATACCCCTTTAAGGTGAAAATAGGCTGAGTCCCTAAGGGGTTAAAAATAAATATTGGGCAATAAACACAGAATAATTGTAAGACCACTGTCACACACATGTACAGACACTATATTGTGAACTACACTAACTTTTCAGCGCCTGTAGCATAGTTAAATAAAAAAAAAAAAAAATCCTGGAATACCCCTTTAACAGTTAATCTTTTCTTGGTAGACTGGGAGTTAGTACATGCTAAGTGGCTGTCTTATTCCCCCAGAATAAAATTTTCTGAAAACTGTTCTTGTTTTGTTACTATGCATAGATATTTTATTCAGCTGTATAAAATGTATTGTAATATCTTATTTTAAAAAGTAGGTTGCTGCTTTTTCTTTTTCAGCAAACTGCGGAATAACATGTCTCCGTCAGCGACTAGAACGGAAGATTAAGTCTATATTAAAATCTTTAAGAAAGTCTATTAATCACGAGCGATTTGTAATCCGCTTAGCTTCTATGGAGTATGAGGTAGCCCAGAAAGGAGTGACAGGAACGGACAGAGGAGAAAACTGTATTCCTGGTCAACAACGCATGTGGGGAAAATGTGGTAAGAATGCTTAAAAGGCCGGTGCAACATAATATTTCCCTCCTAGCTTAGTGAAGGAAAATGGCTCCCCTTTTTCCTTCCTCCTACCAGGTGCTTCTTTTTTTCCTATAGTATATCACTTCTGGTCTCCACTGCTCTCCAATGTGACCAATTCACACTGGAGTCTTTGTAGACCAGAAGTAACTTACGTGATATAACTCAGTGAGACTTGCTGAGCGTCTCAAAGAGTTATACTGGAAGAACATCGGTCCCGTGGTCCCAAAAAAAAAGAAGTGCTTATATGGGCGCTCACCTCCGTCACAGATGTGTTCCGTCACAGGTGTACTGATATTTCCAAGAACTTGATAAAATAAAACCGCTTGAACACGAATATATTGGAAAATAAAAAGAAGGTTTATTCCTTCAGCCAGCAATACAGTAACGCGTTTTGAGGGGCGGGGACCCCCTCTTCGCCAGGCTATCTTTATTTATACCTCATTTGCCCGCGAAAATCACATGTGTATGTTACATAACATGAATTTAAAATGAGTAAAAATCCATAAAAAAGAAGACATTTTCATTATCATTGGAAGTGAGCATTCTTTAAAATAACCCACAGATAATCTTTTGACTGACCCTTATACTGGCACCTTGTATTGTATTGCGTATGTAGTGAATCTGCAGATGTCGGGCCATTTTAAGCGCTCTCCCTTCCAAGATCTGCAGTGGCTGGGTGAGAGGTCTGTGACACCGATCACCGGTCTGCCCACACATCCGTCTCCCCGGCTGCACACTGGATGGGAGACCGGCACCACCAGTGTCAATCAGCCAAAAAAGAGACACCAGTGTCATCGAGACCAGACCTCCGCGGCAGGCTGAACAGAAATGCAGAGCAGCTCGCAGGCGACGGAGACACCGAAAAAAGGGGGACTCGGCTCACTCAACCAAAGTGAGACGACACCGACATGCAAATGTGCTGCCACTCGGCAGGTCAACTCCCAGAATTCTCATAAACATAAATGTGTGTACATACATTTAGATACATATACACATACCCCCACACAAAGATATTTTCATTTATTTATTTATATATATATATATATATATATATATATATATATATATATGCATGGCAGATGAATGTGTAATTTTTCAGCTATTTATTTCGTTTTGATTCAGTTTTTTTGTTATGGTTGTTGTATTGGTATGTTATCTATCTCATCTTTTTAAGATATTAATTCCACCGCTTCATTCAGCCCATGGGGTTGTAAAGTCTGGAGGCTGTAAATCCAGAAAATTTCTTTGCGTGACAGGATTTCAAACCTATTTTTCTTTCCCGGTGGAATGTGCTCAATTGGGGTTATGGATATGGCTGCCATGTTCCCCTCATGCATCAGGCTCAGATCTCTTGACAGGCTATGGTGCATTAATTTCTTCTTTATGCTGATTTAATCTCAAATGTAATGGTTGTGTTGTTCTTCCAACATATTGTTTGCCACATTGGCATTCTATGAGATAGATGACATATTCCGTTTGGCATGTCATCAGATGTTTGATGGGAAAGCTTTCACCCGAATGGGTACTGAAAAAACGTTTTTGATTATGGCGTATTTTACCATACGCCATAATCAAAAATGTTTTTCCAGTACCCACTCGGGTGAAAGCTTTCCCATCAAACATCTGATGACATGCCAAACGGAATATGTCATCTATCTCATAGAATTCCAATGTGGCAAACAATATGTTGGAAGAACAGCACAACCATTACATTTGAGATTAAATCAGCATCGTTCCAACATAAAAAAGAAATTCATGCACCATAGCCTGTCAAGACATCTGAGCCTGATGCATGAGGGGAACATGGCAACCATATCCATAACCCCAATTAAGCACATTCCACCGGGAAAGAAAAATAGGTTTGAAATCCTGTCACGCAAAGAAATGTTCTGGATTTACAGCCTCCAGACTTTACAACCCCATGGGCTGAATGAAGCGGTGGAATTAATATCTTAAAAAGATGAGATAGATAACATACCAATACAACAACCATAACAAAAAAACTGAATCAAAACGAAATAAATAGCTGAAAAATTACACATTCATCTACCATGCATATATATATATATATATATATATATATATATATATATATACATATATATATAAATAAATGAAAATATCTTTGTGTGGGGGTATGTGTATCTAAATGTATGTACACACATTTATGAGAATTCTGGGAGTTGTCCTGCCGAGGGGCAGCACATTTGCATGTCACCTCACTTTGGTTGAGTGAGCCGAGTTCCCCTTTTTTCGGTGTCTTCGTTGCCTGCGAGCTGCTCTGCATTTCTGTTCAGCCTGCCACGGAGGTCTGGTCTCAATCGTGCCGGTGTCTCTTTTTTGGCTGATTGACGCTGGTGGTGCCGGTCTCCCATCCAGACGTGAACAGTGTCTCAGACCTCTCACCCAGCCACTGCAGATCTTGGAAAGGAGAGCGCTTAAAATGGACCGACATCTGCAGAATCACTACATACGCAATACAATACAAGGTGCCAGTATAAGGGTCAGTCAAAAGATTATCTGTGGGTTATTTTAAAGAATGCTCACTTCCAATGATAATGAAAATGTCTTCTTTTTTATGGATTTTTATTTATTTTAAATTCATGTTATGTAACATACACATGTGATTTTTGCGGGCAAATGAGGTATAAAGGACATCCTCACTGCCCAATCAGATAGCCAGACGAAGAGGGGTCCCCGCCCCTCGAAACGCGTCGCTGTATTGCATGCTGAAGGAATAAACCTTCTTTTTATTTTCCAATATATCCGTGTCCAAGCGGTTTTATTTTATCAAGTTCTTGGAAATATCAGTACACCTGTGACGGAACACATCTGTGACGAAGGTGAGCGCCCATAGAAGCACTTATTTTTTCTCGGGACCACGGGAACGATGTTTTTCCATTAAAGTGACAGTCCTTAGCAAGTGAGAACGGGTCTAGTGCCGGCTGCACTCCTCCACTCTGCGTCCCCCAGAATAGTGGGAAGCAAGCGTCTATTGGTGTTGTGCCCACGGTACAACACAAAAAGGTGAGCAAACCTAATATATCATTGTGAAACGGCTGCTCCTTTTTGGAGCCAACATCCATTATAATTTTTCTTATACATCTAGAATATCTATTTTTACTACGCTTAGATGCGCATTGTGTCTCCTATGTCTTTTTCTATATATTTCTGTTAAAGAGTTATACTGGCCACATTAGTTGGCTTTGCCAGTGCTGTTGAAATCTGCAATGTAGTGGGGTTCAATACAGGCATACTATTATGAAAACAGACCGTCTTGTAAGAATGGGAGCTGGGCAGCCAATTACCCTCACTATGCTTATGCTGAGAGGGGAATATTTCATCGTTTGGGATGGAGAGAAATTATACCAGGGGAGGGGGAAAATGATACCTAGAGGGACAAGGTTAAATAATACCTGGGGCAAAGGAAAAAACATTTTGTTAATAATTACCCTAGTTGAAAAAATGTGCATAGCCTTAATTTTTTCCCATAATAATCCTGCACAGGACATAACTAAAACAAATGCTACATCTGACTGGGCTTTAAGCTTTCCACAAATCTGAAATCTGAAAATCTATTGTGTGTTCCATTAATGTGTAAACTAGTTTAAAAAGTAATCTATTTTACACCTAATAACTTTGGCATGACATTTTTTCACTTTCTTTTACATTACCCTGACTGCCTGCAACTCAGCTAGCTGTCCCCCGGGCACATACTATCATGGTCAAATGGATCAATGTCAACCATGTCCCCAAGGCACCTACCAAGAGAAAGAAGGACAACTTTTGTGTGACCTGTGCCCTGGAGCTGAGGCCGCAGGTCCAGCAGGAGCAACGAGTATATCAGCTTGTGGAGGTAAAACCCCCAAAAATATATGTATATATTTATATGAATAAAAAATCTAGTAATGTCAGCTGCTGGTTCATATAACGGCATCACCACCACCACCGCCTGTGGCTGCCCTGGTGTACTGCGAAAGTTTCTGGTGTTTACAGGTGGGGCATGAGGTCAGTGACTGAACATGACCACTGTACAGGAATGTGAAATGTGATAAACTGCAGTCAGTGGCAAGGCAGATTTGGCAGCTTACATATCTGTCACTCCCTCAACCCCATCCCGTCCCGCCCTGCATTGAACAGTTATTTTAGTCTGTGTAATTAAATCAGCTCATTATTAAGAGACAGGAGATCCGGCTCCGTCTTGAACCCATGCTAGTGTTGGACCGCTGCTGTTTATGCAGACTTTGGCCATGTTTTCCCCCAGCCAGTGCCCCAGTAATTCTGGAACTGTTGAAGAGAGTAGGGCAGGGTGGGAGCCTCTGCTGGGCATGCTGAAAGGTTGGTGGAGGTGGGCATGTGTGGTAGAGACAGTGGGACGTGACAAACGCTTTGTGTTCCCAGGTTCTAGGAGTCTATGGGGGACATTTACTAATCTAGTCTATTCTGGGTATGCTTATAGACCAGCGTATGTGGTAGTCTCCTATCTATTGTGCTCCTAATTCATCAAAGGTCTCACAGCCCTTGATAAATTATGTGCTCAGACTTCAGGGTCTACAGCTTAAACTGCATTTAGACCTGCTCCAACATGGTCTGACATTTCAGCGTATTTTGGGCAGATGCGACTTGTCGCACAAAAGTCGCGCTTGATAAATTCAGCACTGAGACTTTCTGTGCGACAAATTTAGACAGGAAAAACCAGTCTAAATCCCTAGATAAATCTCCCCCTACAAGTCCCAGTATACCCTGCTAGCTTCTGTCTGAGGAAGCATGCTGCTTGGTTGTGTGTGACCATGTAAGTGTGGGGCTCACTCCATAGAGATCTTGGGCAGTTGGATATATATGGGGACACCACATTCCCCCTCTCTTGCTTAGGGCCAGCTTGAGACTTATGCAGGAAATCTCCCTTCCTATAGAAGTCAGTGGAAATGAATGCAAATAAATAACTTTGAAGACTGTGAGATACTAGACAGCAGTGTTTCCCAACTTGTGTCAAGGCATACAAAAAATTGTAGTTTTGCAACTGCTCGAAGCACCTGGATGGGAAACACTGTCAAAACCTATGGCTTTCTATCTGTTACAAAACTACAGTTCCAAGTATTCCTTTTGTGCATCACACTTGTGCATTCTATTCCCCCAACCTGTGGCTTTCATGTGGCTGAAGGCTGTCAGTCTAAAAGTTGTAGCACCACAGGTGAGGGAACACTGCTATCACTGCTATACAGAATCATAATCGTGGGGGAGGAGCACATCTGCTCACAAAGTGCCCAAGTAGTAGTGCCATGTTTTCATTTACATGCTTCACAATGCCCACATAACATTCTCTGTAGAACACCATCAAGGGGTGCAACACTCTCATTCACCAATTAACTGTGCTGGTAGAAGGGTGTGCCCCATAATCTGAATTTACCCAGAAGGACTAATTTTCTTAGAAAATATGCTACATGGAGCACACTTTTTCCTCAGGTCTTTACACTTATTTTATTTATTTATTTATTTTTTTCTTTAATAGCATATTGCTTTATTTTCTCTGTATGCTTGTTTACCACCTATATTAGTGGTTCTCAATTTTGGGTATGTAAAAAATACCATATTGACAGCCGCAGGTTCTGAACTCCAGCCGTGACCGTGTTCTGCAAGAGTGGTAAACCCTCAGCAGGATTGGTTAGTTTCCACACACCCCTGTATCCTGTAAATCTTTTATTAAAATTTTAAACATAAGAAATAATTACAGAAATAAACATACCATATCTGACCAGAACATAAAAATATAATGAATCATAAGATCAATCATAAAACAAACACCATGGCATACAACACCGGTCCACCCCCACACTCATTCCTACTCACAAATATATACAATATTTACAAGTCATTTTTTCTATAATTCCCATAGCATATTAAAGGTGGGAAAAAAAATTAATATCAACTGTCTCAAGAAATTTTAACTTATTTGTAAATTACTTCTATTAAAAAATCTTAATCCTTCCACTACTTATCCGATGCTGTATACTACAGAGGAAGTTCAGTTGTTCATTTCTGTCTGATCACATTTCTCTCTGCTGACACCTCTGTCTGTCTCAGGAACTGCATAGAACAGGAGAGTTTTGCTATGGGGGTTTGCTACTACTCTGAACAGTTCCTGAGACGTTGTGAGGTGTCAGCAGAGACCACTGTGATCAGACAGAAAAGAACAACTCAACTTCCTCTGTAGTATATAACAGCTGATAAGTACTGAAAGGATTAAGATTTTTTAATAGAAGTAATTTACAGATATGTTTAATGTTCAAGAGCCAGTTGATCTGAAAAAAAATACATGTTTTTCACTGGAGTGCTCCTTTAACCTCTTAAGGACGCAGGGCCTACCTATACGCCCTTCACCCGCTCCCACTGGTCGCGCATCATAGCGGGTCGGTCCCGGCAGCTAACGGTAGTTGGGACCTCTGGCTAATACCAGACATCACCGATCGCATTGATGTCTCGTATTAACCCTTTAGACGCGGTGATCAAAGTTGATCGCCACATCTAAAGTAAAAAAAAAAAAAGGATTACCGGCAGCTCAATCGGGCTGATCGGGACCACCACTATAAGGACGCGACGAGGGTCCCTACCTGACTCCTCTTGTCCGATTCACTGTTCCGTGCCTGAGATCCAGGCAGGAGTAGTGGAATACCGATAACACTGATCAGTGCTATTGCAAGTTATAGTTTAACCCCTTCCCTAATAAAAGTTTGAATCACTCCCCTTTTCCCATTTTAAAAAGCTATGTAAATAAAAATAAATATAAACATGTGGTATCACCTTGTTCGTAAATGTCCAAACTATAAAAATATATCATTAATTAAATAGCATAGTAAATGGCGTACACGTGAAAGTCCAAAATAGCGTATATTTGGTCTTTTTTCATACCATAGAAAAATTTATCAAAAGTGATCAAAAAGTCTGATCAAAACAAAAATGTTTGTTTTTTTTTTCAATTTTGTCCCACAAATATTTTTTTTTTGTTTCACCGTAGATTTTTGGGTAAAATGACTGATGTCATTATAAAGTAGAATTGGTGGCGCAAAAAAACAAGCCATCATATGGGTCTGTAGGTGCAAAATTGAAAGGGTTATGATTTTTAAAAGGTAAGGATTAAAAAAGAAAGTGGAAAAACGTTCAGTCCTTAACCCCGATCCTTAAGGACCCAAGGACCTGTATGCCTGTGGGAATTCCGGCCCCTGCCGATCGACGTGTAGGGACCGGACTAGGATGCCTGCTGAAAACCCATCCATCCCGTGACATCACTAACCCGCAAATCAGCGAACACCGCAAATCACTGGTCAATTCTGATCAGCGATTTGTGGTGATTCTAGGTCATACAGGTCTCTGGTGACCCGGAAAATAAGGGGGATCAGGGCTGTTCGATACAGCCCCTGTCTCCCTGAAGGAATAGGAGGGAGGTTGCAGGGGTGCCACCCCTCCTATCCCTGCGATCGTTCGGTCAGAAGCGACCAATCAATCGCAAAATGGGGGTGGGGGGGGGGGGGTTAAAGTTCAGTTCCCCGACTCTGCCCACCCATGGGTATCTGGGCAGAGCGCGAGAACGGTGGAGCTCGGAGCTCACCCTATCCAGGTGCAGGTGGCGATGACATCATCCGGCGGCTGCGATCCTGATGTCATGGCGACGACGGCGCAGAACTTCAGCGGCGACGATCTGTGTAAGTGGCCTGGAGGTCTGGAGGTGCACAGTTTAGAGTCTCTAAGCTGTAACCCTTCATATCTTGCAAAACTACAAATCCCAGCAAATGGCTGTGTGGGCATCTGGTATTTGTAGTTTTGCAACATCTGGAGGGCCACAGTTTGGAGATCACTGTGCAGTGGTCTTTAAACTGTTACCCTTCAAATCTTGCAAAACTACAACTCCCAGCATGCCCACACAGCCATTTGCTGACAGACCGTGCATGCTGGGAGTTGTAGTTTGTAACAGCTGGAGGCACATTGGTGGGGAAGCACTGAGTTTGTCTGTTACCTAACTCTGTTTCCTCACCAGTGTGCCTCCAGCTATGGCAAAACTACAACTCTCAGCATGCACGGTCTGTCAGTCCATGCTGAGAGTTGTAGTTTTGCAACAACTGGAGAGGTTTGTGCACCCGCCCCATGTGAATGTACAGGGTACATTCACACGGGTGGGGGTTTACAGTGAGTTTTACAGTGAGTTTGAGCTGCAGCAGATTTTCCACCGCAGCTCGAACTCCCAGCGGAAAACTCACTGTGAACCCCTGCCCGTGTGACTGTACCCTTAAAACACTACACAACACAAAATAAAGGGTAAAACACTACATATACACATACCCCTACACAGTTACCTGTACAGCAGTGTTTCCAAAAAGGAGCCTCCTGCTGTTGCAAAACAACAACTCCCAGCATTGCCAAACAGCCAATGACTCTCCGGGCATGCTGGGAGTTTTGCAACAGCTGGAGGCACCCTGTTGGGGAAATACTGCTGTAGGGTATTTGTGGTAGCGGAGGTAATTGTAACGCTTACATCCGGGTCCGGATTTAGGCCTCAAATGCACATGGCGCTCTCTCACTTCAGAGCCCTGTCGTATTTCAAGGCAACGGTTTAGTGCCACATATGGGGTATTTCCGTACTCGGGAGAAATTGCGTTACAAATTTTGGGGGACTTTTTCTCCTTTTACCCCTTATGAAATGGAAAAATTGGGGTCTGCGCCATACTTTTCCTTTTCACAAGAGGTAAAAGGAAAAAACGACTAAATTGGTGATTTACACAGAGGTGGCAGATAGTTGCAACAGTTCTGACATAAACGCAAAAAAAGAAAAAACACTCACATGTGATCCCATTTCGGAAACTACACCCCTCTCAGAACGTAAAAAGAGGTATAGTGAGCCTTAACACCCCACAGGTGTTTGACAAATTTACATTAAAGTTTGACGTGAAAATAAAAAAATTAGATTTTTTTCCACTAAAATGCTGGTGTTACCCCATTTTTTTTATTCACAAGGGGTAATACTAGAAAAAGCCCTCAAAATGTGTAACCACATTCCTTCTGAGTATAGAAATACGGCATATGTAGGTGTAAAGTACTCTGCGGGCACACTACAGGGCTCAGAAGAGAATGAGCACCATTGGGCTTTTGGAGAGAGAATTTGGCTGGAATTGAAGGCCAGGCGTTTACAAAGCCCCCATGGTGCAAGAATAGTGAACCTCCCCCCCCCCCCCCCCACATGTTACCACATTTTGGAAACTACACCTCTCAAGGAATGTAACAAGGAGGGGTGCAGTGAGCATTGAGACCCCACAGGTGTTTGAAAGATTTTTTTTGAACAGTGGTCCATGAAAATGAAAAATTTTATTTTACCTTTGCACAGCCTAATGTTCCAAAGATCTTTCAAATGCCAATGGGGTGTAAATGCTTACTGCACCTCCTTATTACATTCTGTGAGGGGTTTAGTTTCCGAAATAGGGTCACATGTGGGGTCCACTGTTATGTCACCATGGGGGCTTTGTAAACGCACATGGTCCACGACTTCTATTCCAACCAAATTCTCTCTCCAAAAGCCCAATGGCGCTCCTTCTGTTCTGAGACCTGTAGTGCACCAGCAGAGCACGTTCCTTGAGGGGTGTAGTTTCCCAAATAGTTGCCATGTGTTTTTGTTTTTTGCTGTTCTGGCACCATGGGGGCTTCCTAAATGCATCATGCCCCCCAAAAACCATTTCAGCAAAATTCGCCTTCCAAAATCCCACAGTTGCTCTTTCCCTCTTGAGCCATGTTGCGAGCCTGTAGAGCACTTTATGTCAACATATAAGGTATTTCCTTAATTGAGAGAAATTGGGCAACAAATTTTGCGGGTCTTTTTCTCCTTATAACCCTTGTAAAAATGAAAAAAAAATATTGAAGGTGAAAATCCTGGCCCAGTTGCAATATCAAAAAGCAAAATAATTATGCAAAACTCAATACCAGAAAGAATAACAAAACAAAATAACACAGCTTTTTTTGGCCCTGAGCTGGTCCTGCATCCCTTGCCCCAGTACGTTACCAGATGTCCATGAACCAGGTTCCATAAAAACTCCCTCCCCTCTTTTAACCAACCACCCAGCCTAACACTAACACATGTTTTGCTATACACATGTTTATTCCCTTTGTGTGTATTGGAACTAAACAAAAAAAAGGAGGAAAAAAAGCAAATTGGACATAATGTCACACCAAACTCCAAAAATGGGCTGGACAAAATTATTGCCACCTTTAACTTAATATTTGGAGGCACACCCTTTGGAAAAAAATAACTGAAATCAGTTGCTTCATATAACCATCAATAAGCTTTCTGACATTGGTGCGACCCAAAATCCGTTGGTAATCCTAAGATTTCATGATGCCTTGCACACATTCAAGGCACCCAGTACCAGAGGCAGCAAAACAAGCCCAAAACATCATTAAACCTCCACCATATTTCACTGTAGGTACTGTGTTTTCGGTAAACAGTAGAATGATGTGCTTTAACAAAAAGCACAGTTTTGGTCTCATCTGTCCAGAAGGATTTTGACTTACTCAAGTTCATTTTGGCAAAATGTAGTCTTGCTTTTTTATGTCTCTGTGTCAGTGGTGGGGTCCTCTTGGGTCTCCTGCCATAGTGTTTCCTGCGTTGACACCTTTCATCAATTTTTCTCTTCCATCCACGCCCAGGGAGATTAGCTACAGTGCCAAGAGTTGCAAACTTCTTGATAATGTTGCGCACTCTGGACAAAGGCAAATCTAGATCTCTGGATATGGACTTGTAGCCTTGAGATTGTTAATATTTTTCCACAATTTTGGTTCTCAAGTCCTCAGACAATTCTCTTCTCCTCTTTCTGTTGTCCATGCTTAGTGTGGCACACACAGACACACAATGCAAAGACTAAGTGAACTTCTCTCCTTTTTATCTGATTTCAGGTGTGATTTATATTATATTATTTTTCCACATTTTTGAAAGGGTGCCAATAATTTTGTACAGCCCATTTTTGGAGTTTGGTGTGACATTATGTCCAAATTGCTTTTGTCCTCCCTATTTTTGGTTCCGTTTCAATACACACAAAGGAAAAATACAAAACTTGGAGAGCGGACGATTCCCACTTGATATATGAACAAATACAATTAAAAGACTTTTCAGCACTTCACTGAGAGGGGTATAAAAGTCTTTTACCCCCCTCAATTCCTTACAGCTTTACTATAAACGTCCCAAGGTCTCATCCACGCTCAGACTTCCAGCCACCAGCTGATCCTCGTTTCCTCCACCTGTGCCGTTCCTGGGCAATTAACTTCTGCACACTTCTTTTTAAATATAGATAATACAATTTATTCTACCATCTAAAACCTTCTTATATAACCCCCCTTTCCACCCTGAAGTGACCTCACAAAATAAAACTCTCTTATTTATTTATTTTTTTATTTTTTATTTTACAATGCCCTGGCACCTTTCTGTCCAAAAAAATCACAGACATAATAACTACATTAAAACCATTCGGGGTCAATATGTTTAACTAAAAAATATAAAAACTTTCTCTTCTGCACAGGTTAGTAAACCTGGGCAATCCTTTCCCTATCTGTTCTACAGGAATTACCCGAAGCAACTCTGGATCCGTATCATGACACATAGTAAAAAAGCCGCGAGACACCATGTATCAAATATCTATGTTTTATGGTGAACCTATGTGAGTTTATGCATTTTCTGAGTGCCTGTGAGGTTCTAACCACATGCTGGGTCCCGGACGGACACTCCAACACATAAACTACGTAGTCACCCGCACAATTTAGATGGGATTTAATGTGAATAGTCTCGCCTGTTGATGCACTCACTACACATTTCTTTCCATTTTCTATGTGTGAACATGTACCATGCCTTTTTTTGTTACATTTGTGTGCACCTTTTTGTTTTAATTCTCTTCTTTCTACATTTCCCTTTTTCACCCCACTCAAATGAGGATACGAAGGAGCCACCTCCTGTGCCACAGTCTTTGCCCCTGGTAAATAAACCTAGGTTTAAAATTCTCAGTCCCTAAAGCTTCCTTTTAAAAGGGATCATGCTGTAATATTCCTCAATTTTTTAAAATACTTTTTTCCACATTCTTTGTATCACCTGAATATCGAGAAGTGAAAAGAGTGCATTTTTGTTCTTTTTCTTTTGAGCAAAATTTAGATTTTTTTTTTTAATCTGTTCTTTTATCTGTTCAGTTCTCAAAATTGTATTAGCTTTTTTTTCTTGCTCCCTTCACCACTGCTTGGGGATAACCATATTCCAAAAATCTCCTTTCTATTATTTTTGCATTTATTCTGGTCAGCTGAAGGTATATTAACCTTCCAGCTTTTCAAGTGGCTACTATCAAAATGCAAATAGCCATTGGCATCAATGAATTTGAAAAAAGTTTTTGTATGTATCTTATTTTCCTTTATATATATTTCTAAATCCCCAAAAAATCACTTCTTTATCTATATGCTCTGTGAATTTTAAACCTTATTGGTTTTCATTAATATCCGTTAAAAACTCTTGAAAACTTGTTTTGCTCCCTTCCCACATAATAAACAAATAGGGGGGGAATCATCAACCTACCGTATATACTCGAGTATAAGCCGAGTTTTTCAGCACGATTTTTCGTGCTGAAAACACCCCCCTCGGCTTATACTCGAGTGAACTCCCCCACCCGCAGTGGTCTTCAACCTGCGGACCTCCAGAGGTTTCAAAACTACAACTCCCAGCAAGCCCGGGCAGCCATCGGCTGTCCGGGCTTGCTGGGAGTTGTAGTTTTGAAACCTCCGGAGGTCCGCAGGTTGAAGACCACTGCGGCCTTCGACATCATCCAGCCCCCTCTCACCCCCCTTTAGTTCTGTACAGTACTCACCTCCGCTTGGCGCTGGTCCGGTCCTGCAGGGCTGTCCGGAGAGGAGGTGGTACAGTGGTTCCGGGTTGCTATCTTCACCGGGGAGGCCTCTTCTAAGCGCTTCGGGCCCGGCCTCAGAATAGTCACGTTGCCTTGACAACGACGCAGAGGTGCGTTCATTGCCAACGTACTTCTGCGTCATTGTCAAGGCAACGCCTCTATTCCGGGCCGGAAGCGCGGAGAAGAGGCGCCCCCGGTGAAGATAGCAGCCCGGAACCACTATCCCACCGGACCACCTCCTCTCCGGACAGCCCAGCAGGACCGGACCAGCGCCGTGGAGGTGAGTACTGTACAGAACTAAAGGGGGTGAGAGGGGGCTGGATGATGTCGAAGGCCGCAGTGGTCTTCAACCTGCGGACCTCCGGAGGTTTCAAAACTACAACTCCCAGCAAGCCCGGACAGCCAATGGCTGCCCGGGCTTGCTGGGAGTTGTAGTTTTGAAACCTCTGGAGGTCCGCAGGTTGAAGACCACTGAGGGCGAATGATGAGAAGAGGATGATGAAGGGGGGGGGGGTGTGGGATGATGACAAGAGGATGATGAAGGGGGGGTGGGATGATGAAGGGGGGTGGGGATGATGAAGGGGGGTGTGTGGGATGATTACAAGGGGATGATGAAGGGGGGATGTGTGGGATGATGACAAGGGGATGAGGAAGGGGGGATGTGTGGGATGATGACAAGGGGATGATGAAGGGGGGATGTGTGGGATGATGACAAGGGGATGATGAAGGGGGGATGTGTGGGATGATGACAAGGGGATGATGAAGGGGTGATGTGTGGGATGATGACAAGGGGATGATGATGAGGATGTTAATGATGGGTCTGGATGATGACGGGGGTCTGGATGATGACAGGGGGGGATGATGTATTTCCCATCCTAGGCTTATACTCGATTCAATAACTTTTCCTGGGATTTTGGGTTGAAATTAGGGGTCTCGGCTTATACTCGGGTCGGCTTATACTCGAGTATATACGGTATATAGAGTAATTTTAAGTGTATTTTCTTGTGCAAAAGAGGGGGTGGTGGTGTGTTGTTGTTTGAAAGACTGACATGAGGCAGAAATGTGGATCAGTGGACATGTGGATCAGCGGCATCTGCATCAGAGGCAGCAGTGAAGCTCTTCACTGCTGCTTCTGGTAGTTTCAAAACTACAACTCCCCGCATGCCCAGACAGCCTTTGGCTGTCTGGGCATGCTTGGAGTTGTAGTTTTGCAACATCTGGAGGGCCGCAGTTTGGAGACCAAACGACTGTTGGGAATCATTTAAAATGTTCGTCAATTTGTCATTAGCCATTATCCAATTTAACTTGGGGCGTGTCAGCTGAAATTGAATAGAACTTGATTTCCAATTAGTCGCTATGGCTATCTTAGCGGCTAGAAAGATGTAGGAAATAAGTTTGCGTATTCCCTTTGAGACATTCGGGATTGGGGCATTTATTAGAGCTTGCTCCGGACCAAAAATACGCTATTTTGGATTTTGGAATTTTTTGGCATGTATGCCATTGACCTTGCGGTTTAATTAACGATATATTTTTATAATTCGGACATTTCCGCACCCGGCAAAATCACATATTTTTATTTACACTGTTTTTTTTGGGGGGGGAGAAAAGGGGGTTGATTCAAACTTTTATTAGGGAAGGAGTTAAATGATCTTTATTCACTTTTTTCTTTTTGCAATGTTATAGCTCCCATAGGGGGCTATAACACTGCACACACTGATCTTTTACTTTGATCAATGGTTTCTCATAAGAAACCATTTATCAAAGATTCTGCTGCTTGACTGCTCATGCCTGGATCTCAGGCACTGAGCAGTTATTCTGTGATTCGATCTGCTGTCCTACAGCTGTTCGGGATGCCGCGATTTTGCCGTGGCGATCCTGAACAGCCCACTGAGCTAGCCAGCATTAGTTTACTTTCACTTTAGACATTAAATAAAGGGTTAATAGCGCGTGGCCCCGCGTTATAGAAAGGGAGTGGGCGAAGGGTGTACAGGTACGCCCTCTGTCCCCAACAGGTTAAGTAAAGTTTTTTTAATTGTTTCTCAGAAACCTAGCCAAAGTTTTTTTTTTAAATACGTTTTATTGAAGATTAAACAAACATCAGACAAATCGCCTCACAGAGCAAAATGGTATAAAGCGGAGTACACAAGTAAAAAAAAGGCACTGAGAACATGTACAAGTAAGCAGAATGTAAACGACATAATATCATATAAAGATCCGGCAGTAATCAGTGCAGTGAGGGCACAATCTGAGGAAAACCAAGAACAGCCAGTTGAGAAACCTTAACACAAAAAGAGGGTGAACAAGGTGAACGAAAAAAAAAAAAAAAGGAAAAGAAAAGGGGGATGGTATGTAATATAAAATTGGCAAAATAATATTGAATAGAGGCCGTAGTGTAGAATTCAGCAGAGATCGTCACATCTAGTCACAAGTGCCAAGCATAATGTTTCTAATGTTAAAGCAGACCCATGCGTCCACAGAGGGGAGGGAGTACACACATCCAGCACAACATCTTAACATACATAAATCAAAGGGGTATATACAACCACATCTAGAAAGGAAAGGGCAGTCATGACCTTAAGTCCCCTCAGGGGATGCAGAGTATGAACATTGGGTCAATGGTGAGGAGCACCAGGGACCCCACACAGAAAGAAATTTACCAGGGCATTTTCTATTCTTGTAAACAAGATGGGAGAAGGGTATCATAGCATTAACCAAAGCTTTCCACTGAGACAGGGAAGGCGGGCCGGGGTCCATCCATTTGAGGGCAATCGACTTCCTAGCAAAAAATAAGGATTCTCGCAATAAAGTGCGCACGTAATGTGGCCACACTTCCTCATCCAGAACTCCAAATAAACAAATCAGAGGGTCACACCCCGGGGGAGGTTGGATAATTGTGGCAAGAAGACCAAGGACATCCTGCCAGAAGGATCTTATATCAGGGCAAGCCCAGATAAGATGCCAGAAATCAGCTTTAGCCGCAAACCTAGCCAAAGTTTAATTGCTGTGCTCTGAATTTAACAGCATTATTTGAAAAGAGAAAAAAAAGATATTCACAGGAATATTGGGTTAGCGCCACTCAAAAATTCTATGTTGTACATGTGTCTTTGTGTCTGTGTATAGATATACGCAACAAAGTCCACCGCAGCACTCAAAGATAAGGTGAAAACTGTGATTTATTCCATTTTAATGTGTAACAAGACAGCAATGTTTTGTCTCACTCATGAGCCTTTCTCAAGCAACAAATAAAATATGTGACGAAGTTTTATACACTCTACAACAGCATACAAGTGTCAGGTGTGTAATCCAATAACATAATTTAGGATCAGTAAGCAATGTTTAAATTGCAAAAAGTACAGTACATACATAGTTCATATACAAAAAAGGTACTGTGCCCACCTCCAGTGAATTATCCTGTGCTAAAAATTAAAGTGCTAGTACAGCCTCCCAATACAGACTGAGTTACACCTTTTTGTAAGCAATAGTCGGCCTTAGCTGGCTTGGACCAAACTAAAAACCTGACTGGACAGAAAGTGAATGAAATGCCCCACTTTCAACCTGCCTGTGATTCTATATAAATCCAAGTCTGTGAACAGACTTTACCGGAAGTCTCTTAGCAGCTATAGTCCCTTTCACATTCCTGGATTTCTCACATCTTACCAAGCTTTCCTTGGATGAGATGTGAACTTTATTGAGTCTCATAGACATAAGGGAGCAATCTTGCATAAATATATAGCAATTCCTGACCATCATTTTCATCTTAGGGTGGTGGACTGGTAGGAGTTATAGTAGCCAGCAGACAGGATAACAGGCAGTGGTGGACTAGTGGGAGTTGTAGTAGCCTGCTGACAGCAGACAGTAGCGGACTGGTGGGAGTTGTAGTAGTCAGCACACAGGACAGCAAGCAGGGGTGGACTGGTGTGAATTGTAGTAGTCAGCAGACAGGACAGCAGTGGTGGACTGAAGGGAGTTGTAGTTGCCAACATACAGCAGGCATTGGTGGACTGTCGGGAGTTATAGTATCCAGCAGACTGCAGGCAGTGGTGGACTGGTGGGAGTTGCAGTAGGTAGCAGACAGCAGGGTTGGTAATAATACTGTCTAATCAGTGGCATCTAACACAGGATGTTTAAATTCCTCACTCATCTATGACTGTTTAATTTTAACAAACATGAGTTTTTCCATGTTGCTGGCAGACTATCTTGTTGTTAAGGGTCTGCCGGCTGAACACTCTCTCTTATGCTATACTGGAGGGTGGATAAAGTACCCCTAAAAACACATACCCCTTCCCTTCAATCCCCTGGATGAACTTGATGGACGTATGTCTTTTTTCAACCATACTAACTATGTAACTAATTGTGGGCAGATATCTGCCTGTGTTAGAAATTCACACAAAGGTATCAGAAGACACATTTGTCTTAAACAGTCAATAAAATGCTTCACAAACCGTGAAGAGTGAGCCCTAAGTTGACCCTAAACATCTTCCCCTGCCTACTTGCTTAACTGCTCTAATAGCGGATAACAACAGTCCCTTCCTACCATCGCAGGGGCATCATGGTCAACATAAGAAACAGATGCTATACAAGGTCGGGGTACACGTCAAGATTGCGAGGGGTTAACACAATTACGAACAAACAGGAATATCAAGAAAAGATATAGCATACGGACAATCAGTTCAGGAACCAGAGACAAGATAAACAGCAGATGTTATAACATGTACAAGATTGAGAAAAAGGATAGTAACACGGCTAAAGCAGACCAATATATGCAAGGGATGAACGGTTTAACTGATGTTCAAACATCATACAGGTCAGAATTACAAGAACACAATTTACACTAGACAAATGCAAGAAAAACTTCAAAAAACAAACTCCATAACATGGAGGAATACAGGTCAAGATTTTAAACAGGAATACTACATACCGAACAGTGGACTGAAAACAGGATCAGTCTAAATAAACTCCAAGAACTACTTCAAAAGCCAAACTCTATGACATGGAGGAATACAGGTCAAGACTCTTAACAGGAATATTAATTACTGAACACTGTACTGAGAACAGAATCTGAATAGAGGTCCAAACAAGGTACACTTAATATATACAAAGCACAACACTAAAACCCTAAGCATACAAACATAACTAGGCTAAAATCTAGATAAATAGATACAGGATAAGAAGCCATGGCTGAACTCAGGATACATGTGCAGACACAGACTAAAGTGCGGTATGAAACTTATACAGTGCAATTAGCAGCCAGGAATCCAAGCAGAACTGTGGCTTATATAACCCCATCAGGAGCTCATTGGCTGTAAAACATTAATGCTATCCTGACCAAAGCACCTAACATGCAAAAACTGGTTAGGCATGAAAAGCAAGTGTGAATACACACCAACACAAAAAAAAACACAGAATACAGACATTACGACGATGGCTTTTCCAAGCGTTCTAAAAATGAACCCTTTTTGTGAGTTGCAACAGGAATGGTGACTATGTCTCAAAATAGTGAAGAACCTGTTGACAGTGAAGAAATTACTTTTGTTTATTTTAAAAGTTTGAATTTTTTTTTTAATTCTCTTTTTGCGAGTTGCAACACGCTATTGAAGATAAAAAAAAAAACTGTACACAGTACAAATCGCTTTTTTAAATTTTGAAAATTTTAAAAGAATTATACAAAATTCTTACATTTTTGGGATCATGGCAGATTGTCTGTGCAGGCCTGGCTGATAGTAAAAAAAAATCAGCCACCCCTGTGCAAATCACCAATTTCGACCTCAAATGTACATGGTGCTCTCTCATGTTCTCCTGAGCCATGTTGTGCGCCCGCAGAGCACTTTGCATCCACATATGGGGTATTTCCGTACTCAGGAGAAATTGTGTTACAAATTTTGGGGGTCTTTTTCTTCTTTTACCTCTTGTGAAAATGAAAAGTATGGGGCAACACCAGCATGTTAGTGTAGCCCCTAACTTTTTGTTTTCATAAGGGGTAAAAGGAGAAAAGGACCCCCCAAATTTGTAACGCAATTTCTCCTGAGTACGGAAATACCCCATATGTGGATGCAAAGTGCTCTGCGGGCGCACAACATGGCTCAGGAGGTCGAAATTGGTGATTTGCACAGGGGTGGCTGATAGTTTTGTAACACAATTTCTCCTGAGTACGGAAATATCCCATATGTGGCCCTAAACTGTTGCCTTGAAATATGACAGGGCTCTGAAGTGAGAGAGCACCATGCACATATGAGGCTTAAAGAGTAGCTTCCACGATCTCAATATTGTTTTATTCTGTCCCTACCTATAGGTAATCTATCACTAACCCCCTAAACATTTTTTTGGGACTTATATGGTTCATCTTCTGGTCCTCTTGCTTGCTGTCCGGTCTTTCCAATGTGTTGGTGACATTGTACATGAGCTTGGGACCATGACTATGTACAGAGCTTTTCCGATGCATTGGCAATTCAGGGACTTTTCAGTCCCTGGTTGTAACAATCCCCAAAAAGTCCCAAGAACGTTGATCCAGGGATTTATTCTGATTGCCATATTTGGAGACAGGATGGAATTTTAAGTTTTTTTTTGCCTTCCTCTGGATCAACACAGTAGGGCAGTGTTTCCCAACCAGGCTGCCTACACCTGTTGCAAAACTACAACTCCCAGCATGCTGGGAGTCACAGTTTTGCATCAGCTGGAGGCGTCTAGGTTGGAAACACTGCAATAGGGGGAGATTTACTAACTGTGGTGTTTTGGTACACTGCATGTAAGTAAAGCTCTGCAACTATCAGCCGCCCCTGTGCAAATCACTTATTTAGGACTCAAATGTGCATGGCGCTCTCTCACCCCTGAGCCCTGTCGCATTTGCCTGGCAACAGTTTTGGGCCACATATGGTGTATTTCTGTCCTTTTTCCCCTTTTACCCCTTCTGAAAATGAAAACTTTGGGGCTACACCAGGATTTTAGTGTAAAATCTTTTATTTTTTTTTACACTTACATGCTACTGTAGCCCCATTTTTTTCATTTTCCCAAGAGGTAAAAGGGGAAAAAGACCCCCAAAATTTGTAATGTAACTTTCCCAGAGTATGGAAATACCCCATATGTGGACGTAAAGTGTTTTGCAGGTGCATGGCAGGGGTCAGAAGTGAGAGAGCACCATGCACATTAGAAGCCTAAATTGGTGATTTGTACCGCAATGGCTGTTAGTTGCAGAGGTTCAGACATAAAAACTAAAATAAAATAACCGACAAGTGACAAGGGGTGCAGTGTCTGACAGATTTTTGGAACAATGAACCATGAAAATAAAAAATGTCATTTTTTACACTAACCTGTTGGTGTAGCCCTACACTTTTTATTTTCACATGGGATAAATGAGGAAAAAGGCCCCCAAAATTAGTAAAACAACTTTTCTCAAGTATGGCTAGTCCTGTACTGGCATGGCTAGTCTTGAACTGGCACACCCCAACAAGTTTGCCCGGTTGGCAGATGAGGGGGATGCCATTCAGGAGCTAGCAGTAGTGCAGCAGGACTCTGCCTCTGACCCCCGGGGGGGGGGGGGTCTGTACCAGTAAGGAGGGAGGGAGGAGTGCAGGGCAGGCCAGACAGGTACTCGTAGTGGGGGACTCAATTATTAGGGGGAAAGACAGGGCAATCTGTCACAAAGACCGGGATCACTTAACAGTGTTGTCTTCCTGGTGCTCGAGTTTGGCACATCATGGATCGGGTTGATGGGTGGGGCTGGAGAGGACCCAGCAGTCATGGTACATATTGGCACCAATGACAAAGTAAAAGGTAGGTGGAGTGTCTTTAAAAAACGATTTCAGGGACTTAGGCCTCAAGCTTAAGGCAAGTACCTCCAAGGTAATATTTTCTGAAATATTACCTGTACCACGAGCCACACCAGAGAGGCAGCGGGAGATTAGGGAGGTAAACAAGTGGCTCAGAAGCTGGTGTAGGAAGGAGGGGTTTGGGTTCATGGAGAACTGGGCTGACTTCGCTGTCGGTTACCGGCTCTACCGTAGGGACAGACTGCACCTCAATGGGGAGGGTGCAGCTGTGCTTGGGGAGAAGATGGCTAGAAGGGTGGAGGAGTGTTTAAACTAGGGACTAGGGGGGAGGGAACCTACGACATAGAGGGGGAAGATAGTGTAGATAGAGAGGGGGGACTTATTAATGTACCTGGGGGTGGAGCTGAGGGAGGGGTTAGAATAGTTAATAGGGATAGGCTTCAAAGGAAGAAAAAACATATGCCATTAAATTGCATGCTGACTAATGCCAGAAGTCTGACCAATAAAACTGATGAACTGGAGTGGTTGATGTCTGAGGAGGATTATGACATAGTGGGTATAACAGAGACTTGGTTGGATGATACCTGTGACTGGGTGGTCAACATACAGGGTTGTAGTCTATTCAGGAAGGATCGGACAAAACGGAGAGGGGGAGGAGTCTGTCTTTATGTAAAGTCCAGTCTGAAGGCCGCACTGTGGGAGGATATACAGGAGGGAAACAATATTGTGGAGTCATTATGGGTAGAAATATATGGAGATAAAAATAATAAAATTCTGATCGGGGTTTGCTATAACCCACCAAACATCGAAGAAGCAGAAGATCAATTAATGAGGCAAAAAAACAAGGCAGCAAATCAGAATGAGGTGATAATAATGGGGGACTTTAACTATCCTGATATAAACTGGGAGACTGAGACCTGTGAATCTTATAAAGGAAACAGGTTTCTGACTATAGCTAAAGACAATTACCGTATAATTACTTCTGAAAAGTCGGGGGTCATCTTATACGCCGGGTACTGGGGTCCGGCATAGGAATACCTATGAATATCTGCCCGGCCCGGCTCCCGTGTGCGGCTGCAGGCGGGGGCCGGCCATAGCATGTAAAAACTAATTACAGATACTAAAAACCAGGGGGCCTCCAGCTGTTGTGAAACTACAACTCCCAGCATGCCCGGACCGGCAAAGGCTGTCTGGGCATGCTGAGAGTTGTAGTTTCACAACAGCTGGAGGCCCCCTGGTTTTTAGTAGACAGTATTAGTTTTTACATGCTATGGCCGGCCCCCACCTGCAGCCGCACGCGGGAGCCGGGCCGGACACATAAAAATAAGTATTCCTATCCCGGACATCCCTGTGTCCGCCGGTCACTTACCATTCCCTGGCCAACGCGCGTTCTCCTGCGATGGTCCTCCGGTCCTCCTGGTCCTCCGCCTCTATGGTTGTACGTCAGTGACGTCCCGTGCGCACAACCATAGAGACGCAGGAGGACCAGGAAAACTGCAGGATCATCGCAGGAGAATGCGCGTTGGCCAGGGAATGGTAAGTGACCGGCGATGCGTTATCTTCTTCAGTGTTCCGTCACCGCTCCCCCGGTACTGGCACCTCCTGCTATGGTCCATAGGCCATAGCAGTAGATGGTGACCCGGGCCGGAGGAGCAGTGACCGGATCACAGTGGGGGCAGTACAGACATCCAGCCTCCAGCCATACACTTTATATGGCTGGAGGCTGACGATGTATGTCCCCGGGGGGGAGGGGGGGGGGGGGAGCTGACAACCTAATGTGGGGGGAGCTGCTTACTATTATGGGGGGAGCTGACTACTATTATAGGGGGAGCTGCCTACTATTATGGGGGGAGCTGCCTACTATTATAGGGGGAGCTGCCTACTATTATGGGGGGAGCTGCCTACTATTATGGGGGGGAGCTGCCGACTATTATAGGGGGGCGCTGCCTACTATTATGGGGGAGCGCTGCCTACTATTATGGGGGGGAGCTGCCTACTATTATGGGGGGGGGCTGCCTACTATTATAGGGGGAGCTGCCTACTATTATGGGGGGGAGCTGCCTACTATTATGGGGGGAGCTGCCTACTAATGTGGGGGAACTGCTTACT
This sequence comes from Hyla sarda, assembly GCF_029499605.1. Lineage (NCBI taxonomy): Eukaryota > Metazoa > Chordata > Amphibia > Anura > Hylidae > Hyla > Hyla sarda. The sequence goes on along the minus strand of NC_079190.1, from coordinate 309,372,879 downwards.
ATTGTGGGGGGAACTGCTACTAATGTGGGGGAGCTGCCTACTAATGTTGGGGAATTAACGACCTAATGTTGGGGAGCAGGGAGCTGGCAATCTAATGTGGGGGAACTGGCAACCTAATGTGGGGGAACTGCAACCTAATGTGGGGGAACATGCTGCCTACCTAATGTGGGGGGGAACTATACTGCCTACCTAATGTGGGGGAACATGCTGCCTACCTAATGTGGGGGGGAACTATACTGCCTACTTAATGTGGGGGGAACTATACTGCCTACTTAATGTGGATGAACTGTACTGCCAACCTAATGTGAGGGAACATGCTGCCTACTAATGTGGGGGAACATGCTGCCTATCTAATGTGGGGGGAACTACAAGGTTCTGTACATCGTGGTAGGAGGGGTAGTCTTATACGGCAAGTATATCCCAAACTCTACATTTTAACTGTAAAAGTTGGGGATCGTCTTATACACCCAGTCGTCTTATACGCCGGCATATACGGTATCTGTCCCAAATGGTGCAGAGCCCAGAGGGGGCTCCGTACTAGACTTAATATTAACCAACAGACCTGACAGAGTAACTAATGTGCAAGTTGAAGGACGCCTAGGAAATAGTGATAATGATATAACACATTATAACTTGTTCTTCAATAAGGGAATCTCTCGAGGGGCCACAAAAACAATGAACTTTAGGAAGACAAAGTTTGACCAACTCAGAGAAGCCCTTAACAATATAAAATGGGATAATATCTTAAACTCTCACTGTAATATGTATATACCTTATGGGAATAAAAGGGTCAGAAATAAAAGAAAACCAATATGGATGAATAAAAATGTTAAGGGGGCAATAAATGACAAAAATAAAGCATTTAACCCCTTAAGGACACAGGGCGTATCCATACGACCCCGTTTTCAAGTCCTTAAGGACACAGGGCGTATGGATACGCCCTGCATATTCCCGGCCCCCGCTGCTAGCCGGAGGGGAGCCGGTGCTGGATGCCTGCTGAAATCGTTCAGCAGGCATCCCGGCATATCGCCATGTGGCATATCACCATGATGACCCCCCATGTTGGCGATCGCAGCGCATCGCTCGTCAATTCAGACGAGCGATGTGCTGCGATTCCGTTCCCCGCCGCTCGCCGGGCGGGGATCGGAGCCGGATGTCTGCTGATTTCAATCAGAAGACATCCCGGCAGTGTGCCGGAGGACCTCCTATACCGGCGATCGCTGCAGGAAGCCGGTAACTACTTACCGGCATTCTGCAGCGGTTCCGGGTCATCAGGGTCACGTGTGACCCTGTGACCTAAATATAGATGGTGACTGGTGGTGTAGTATACACCACCAATCACCATCCGTACTGTACTGGAGGCTGGCATTGTGGCCACCCCCCTCAGTACAGTTGTGATTGGGTGGCCAAAGTGGCCACACCAATCACATAGTAATGGGAGGGGATGGTGGGGGCTAGGAGCATGTTGCTCCGTTCTGCCCGGCATTTCACAGAGATCTGGTGAGCTGGACGGAGCCCCGTGCTGCCTACCATCCCCTCAGTTGAAAAAAGTGCTCCTTGCCCCCTTTCTGTGGCCCCTTGGCACAGAAATCCCCCAGGGTTAGCTTTAAATTAGGTAGGGACAGCTTAGGGTACATCAGTGGGTGTCCGTGGGTCGGTAGCACCTTTAGCTGCGTGACCCCGGCCCTGCTGGGTCGCTGCGGTCTGCCGCCAGCGTTTTTTTTTGGCGCAGATCTTTTTTTTCTCCCTAAGCGTGTGTGCAGACCCTCTTAGTTATAAAAGAGCGGTCCACCACCGTTTGTTAAAGCCCACCCGCCGCTGATCAGTCCGTATTACTGATCAGCATTTTTTTTAGTGGTGCCGGCGCTTTTTTCGCGTTTTCTAGCGTTTTTTTTTTGCACCCATAGGCGGTCAGTGCCACCAGTAGCAGGTGTGTACTGTGTGGTCGGACCTTACCTGTGTGTGCGGCGTGCCTCACCGCTGTCAGTGATTTATCACTGATCAGCGTTTTTTGGGGTTCAGGTGGGTGCATTTTTTTTCGGGCTAAAGCGTTTTTTTATTTTATTTTCCGTTTTTTTTTTGTGTGGGGGTCTGTGAACAAGCCACCAGCCACTGTTCTGGGCTGGGTGGCCGGACCCCCACTGACTTCTGCACCCCCCGCAGCCACAAGCGCTAATCAGTGCGCACACCACTGATTAGATATACACTTTTTTTTGGGCGCAGAGCTTTTTTGCGCTAGAAGTCCCCTTTTAAAAAAAAAAGTCCCTTTTTTATTTTATATTTTTTTCTGTTAGGGCGGGTTAGTTTAGTTAGGTTAGGTTAGGGCGGGTTAGGGAGGTAGTCTCGCACCACACCACACACAGCACACACACCAATAAAGTTTCCCCCCCCCCCCCACACACACACACACACACACCCGTATCCCCATTAGAGTAGGGAAATGGCCCGCAGAGTGTTTTCGGCAGAGGAGGCATATGACATAATTGCCTCCGACTCTGAAAGCATCTCAGAGGACGATGAAGACCCCACCTTCCTTATTTCATCGTCCTCCTCCTCATCTAGTTCAGATGATGAGCCACCAAGGCGGCGAACTTGCCGCCGTGCGGCGCCGCAAACCTCCTCTGCCCTTGACCCTGTGCTAGCATGAGTCCCCCTGGCGCTCATACTAGTGAAACCCCCCAGCCAAGATCACTGGTACATCGTAATGTAATAAATAAATGTAATGTAATAAAAACAGCAAAAATTCAAAATGAGAGACAGGTGGCCAAAGAAAGCAAAACTAATCCTAAATATTTTTTTAGATATATAAATGCAAAAAAACCAAGGACAGAGCATGTAGGACCCCTTAATAATGATAATGGGGAGGTTGTCACAGGCGATCAAGAGAAGGCGGAGCTACTGAATGGGTTCTTTAGTTCTGTATACACTATGGAAGAAGGAGCTGACATTGGCCAGGTCAGTGCTGGTAACACATCATGTAATGTACTGAACTGGCTTAATGTAGAGATGGTACAAGGTAAGTTAAGTGATATAAATGTAAGCAAATCCCCAGGACCGGATGGACTACACCCAAGAGTTCTTAGAGAGGTAAGTTCAGTAATATCTGTACCCCTGTTCATGATATTTAGAGATTCTCTGGTGTCTGGTATTGTGCCAAGGGTCTGGCGCAAGGCGAATGTGGTGCCAATCTTCAAAAAGGGCTCTAGGTCTTCCCCAGGAAACTATAGACCGGTAAGTTTAACGTGCATTGTGGGTAAATTGTTTGAAGGACTTATGAGGGATTACATACAGGAATACATAGGGGATAATTGTATTATAAGTGGTAACCAGCATGGGTTTACTAAGGATAGAAGTTGTCAAACCAATCTAATTTGCTTTTATGAAGAGGTGAGTAGAAGCCTTGACAGAGGAATGGCTGTGGATATAGTGTTTCTGGATTTTGCTAAAGCATTTGATACTGTCCCTCATAGACGTCTGACAGGTAAGTTAAGGTCTTTGGGTTTGGAAATTTTAGTTTGTAACTGGATTGAACACTGGCTCATGGATCGTACCCAGAGAGTGGTGGTCAATGATTCGTACTCTGATTGGTCCCCGGTTATTAGTGGTGTACCCCAAGGTTCAGTACTGGGACCGCTGTTGTTTAATTTATTTATCAATGATATAGAGGATGGTATTAACAGCTCTGTTTCTATCTTTGCAGATGACACCAAGCTTTGTAGCACAGTACAGTCTATAGAGGATGTGCATAAGTTACAAGATGACTTGCATAGACTAAGTGTCTGGGCATCCACTTGGCAAATGAGGTTCAATGTGGATAAATGTAAAGTTATGCATCTGGGTACTAATAACCTGCATGCATCGTATGTCTTAGGGGGGATTAAACTGGCAGAGTCACTGGTAGAGAAGGATCTGGGTGTACTTGTAGATCACAGACTACAGAATAGCATGCAATGTCAGGCTGCTGCTTCCAAAGCCGGCAGGATATTGTCATGTATCAAAAGAGGCATGGACTCAAGGGACAGGGACATAATACTCCCCCTTTATAAAGCATTGGTACGGCCTCACCTGGAATATGCTGTTCAGTTTTGGTCACCTGTCCATAAAAGGGACACTGCGGAGTTGGAAAGGGTGCAGAGACGCGCGACTAAACTAATATGGGGCATGGAACATCTTAGCTATGAGGAGCGATTAAAGGAGTTACAATTGTTTAGTCTTGAGAAGAGACGTTTAAGGGGGGATATGATAAACGTATATAAGTATATTAATGGCCCATACAAAAAATATGGAGAAAAACTGTTCCAGGTTAAACCCCCCCAAAGGACGAGGGGGCACTCCCTCCGTCTGGAGAAAAAAAAGTTTAGTCTCAAGGGGCGACACGCCTTCTTTACCGTGAGGACTGTGAATTTATGGAACGGTCTACCTCAGGAACTGGTCACAGCAGGAACAATTAACAGCTTTAAAACAGGATTAGATACATTCCTGGAGCAAAATAAGATTAATGCTTATGAAGAAATATAAAATCTCATCCCTTCCCCAATATCGCGCCACACCCCTACCCCTTAATTCCCTGGTTGAACTTGATGGACATATGTCTTTTTTCGACCGTACTAACTATATGTAACTAACTATATGTAACTTGTCTGGACTCAGCCAGCGGACCACGAGCCCGTGATTCCTGAGTTTGTTGGCGACTCAGGAATCAAAATTAACATCGCCGGGTTCACTGAAAAGGACTTTTTCGGTCATTTTTTCAGTGACGACTTTGTTAATTTGATGGTTACACAGACGAATCTGTATGCCCAACAGTTCCTCGCCGCTAACCCGGGCTCATTTTTAGCTAGACCCGGCGGCTGGACTCCAGTCGATGCAGCCGAAATGAGGACCTTTTGGGGCCTCGTGCTGCATATGGGTCTAGTTAAAAAACCCAGTGTCAGGCAATACTGGAGTGGGGACGTCCTTTACCAGACACCCCTCTACAGTATGGCCATGACACATTCCCGGTTCGAGGCCATTCGGAGATGTTTGCATTATGCTGATAATGTGGCATATCCCCCCGAACTGATCCCGCGTATGACCGCCTGTATAATATCAGGTCGGTCATCAATCACTTCGGGGCCAGATTTTGGGAGGCCTATGTCCCGGGGCGGGAGGTCGCTATTGATGAGTCGCTCATCAGCTTCAAGGGGAGACTCAGCTTCCGGCAATACATCCCGACAAAGTGAGCACGGTATGGCGTGAAGATGTATAAACTTTGTGAGAGTACCTCCGGGTACACTTGCAAGTTTATAGTGTATGAGGGACGAGATTCCCGTTTTGAACTCCCAGAATGTCCCCCCACTCTGGGTGTTAGCGAGAAAATCGTTTGGGGCCTTTTGCACCCATTGCTAGATAAAGGTTACCACCTTTATGTGGATAACTTTTATACTAGTATCCCTCTCTTCACATCCCTCGCCGCCAGATCTACGGTTGCTTGTGGGACAGTCCGGAAGAATCAAAGAGGCCTTCCGCCCCATCCCCTACATGCTCCTATCCCCCGGGGTGAGTCCCGTGCCTTTTCCCATGAGAACCTGTTGTTGGTCCGATATAAGGACAAGAGGGATGTCCTTATGCTCACCACTATTCATGGGAATAGCAGCACCCCTGTCCCTGTGCGAGGTACCGCGGGACCGGTCCTCAAGCCCGATTGTATTCTGGACTACAATCGGTATATGGGGGGAGTTGATCTTTCTGATCAAGTCCTCAAACCATATAATGCCATGCGGAAAACACGTGTATGGTATAAAAAGGTTGCGATCTACATGGTACAAGTTGCCATGTACAACTCTTTTATACTGTACAAGTACGCTGACAACACAGGGACATACCTGGTGACCGCCAATGAGCGGGTCAGAGCACCTCTGGAACTTCAGTCCCCCGGATCGTCCCCGGCCAACACTTTCCAGGTGAGGTCCCCCACACTGGAAAGAAAGGACGATCTCAGAAAAAATGCAGAGTGTGTCACAAGAGGGGGATTCGGAAGGACACCACCACTCAGTGTGACACTTGCCCTGATCATCCGGGCCTCTGCGTTAAAAACTGCTTCAGGGAGTATCACACTTCCATGGAGTACTACATTTTTAATCCTTTTCCCTGATTTTAATTCCCCAGAATTCGGCTCCAATGTACCAGTCCAGGGTACATTGTCTTCCAAATTTTATACCAAAATACCCTACTCCCAAAAAATCTAACCCAAAACCTCTTTCCCAATGCCCCTCATAATATCTTTGTCCCCCCAAAAATGGGTCATGGAACACAGAGTCAACAGCATTGGAGGTTTGCAGTTGCCTCAAATGCGCAACGCTTTCTCCCTCCCTGAGCGGGTTGCGCATTTGAGGTAACAGAATAGGGACGGCCCCACACATCCCCTTCCCAGAATGAAGATTCAGAGTATAGGGTTTGGGGCGGGCATCATTTTTACTTTTGGCTGTACTCTTGCTCTTCTGAGTGTTGCTGTGTAAGAGGGGGCATGAAAGAGGAGTTTCAAAAACTGTGATTATCTGTTGTGCGGAATGAATCTGTGGAGTGGGTTCGACTGCCTATAGCCCACATTCATATTTTGGGTAAGTCTTTCTCTCTTGCACATAGTGGGATAACTGTTTAAACACCCTTTTTCATTTTTTTTTTTTCTCAAGGGGCGACAATTCCTAAATTTATTGCAGGATAATTTTATGGGCCAGTTTGTGGAGGACCCAACAAGAAGTGATGCCTTGTTGGATCTGATCATTTGCAACAACTCAGAGCTGTTTGGTAATGTAACTGTGAGGGAAAACCTTGGTAATAGCGACCACAATATAGTTACTTTTGACTTAAAATGTAGAAAACAAAGACAGGCAGGGAAGGCAAAAACATATAACTTAACCCCTTAAGGACCAGGCCATTTTACACCTTAAGGACCAGAGCGTTTTTTGCAAATCTGACCACTGTCACTTTAAACATTAGTAACTCTGGAATGCTCATAGTTATCAATCTGATTCCGAGATTTTTTCGTGACATATTCTACTTTAACTTAGTGGTAAAATTTTATGTTAACTTGCATCCTTTCTTGGTGAAAAATCCCCAAATTTGATGAAAAAAATTAAAATTTAGCATTTTTCTAACTTTGAAGCTCTCTGCTTGTAAGGAAAATGGATATTCCAAATAAATGTTTTTTGGTTCACATATACAATATGTCTACTTTATGGTTGCATCATAAAATTTATGAGTTTTTACTTTTGGAAGACACCAGAGGGCTTCAAAGTTCAGCATCAATTTTGAAATTTTTCACAAAATTTTCAAATTCGCTATTTTTCATGGACCAGTTCAGGTCTGAAGGGGATTTGAAGGGTCTTCATATTAGAAATACCCCATAAAAGACCCCATTATAAAAACTGCACCCCCCAAAGTATTCAAAATGACATTCGGTAAGTGTATTAACCCTTTAGGTGTTTCACAGGAATAGCAGCAAAGTGAAGGAGAAAATTCAAAATCTTTATTTTTTACACTCGCATGTTACATAGTTACATAGTTAGTATGGTCGAAAAAAGACATACGTCCATCAAGTCCAACCAGGGAATTGAAGTGAAGGGTGTAAGGGGATAAGGGAAAGGGATATAGTTTTATAATTCTGCATAAGCATTAATGTTATTTTGTTCCAGGAATGTATCTAACCCTGTTTTAAAGCTGTTAATTGTTCCTGCTGTGACCAGTTCCTGAGGTAGACCGTTCCATAAATTCACAGTCCTCACGGTAAAGAAGGCGTGTCGCCCCTTTAGACTAAACCTTTTCTTCTCCAGACGGAGGGAGTACCCCCTCGTTCTTTGGGGGGGTTTAACCTGGAACAGTTTTTCTCCACATTTTTTGTATGGGCCATTTATATACTTATATACGTTTATCATATCCCCCCTTAAACGTCTCTTCTCAAGACTAAACAATTGTAACTCCTTTAATCGCTCCTCATAGCTAAGATGTTCCATGCCCCATGTTAGTTTAGTTGCACGTCTCTGTACCCTTTCCAACTCCGCAGTGTCCCTTTTATAAACAGGCGACCAAAACTGAACAGCATATTCCAGGTGAGGCCGTACCAATGCTTTATAAAGGGGGAGTATTATGTCCCTGTCCCTTGAGTCCATGCCTCTTTTTATACATGACAATATCCTGCCGGCTTTGGAAGCAGCAGCCTGACATTGCATGCTATTCTGTAGTCTGTGATCTACAAGTACACCCAGATCCTTCTCTACCAGTGACTCTGCCAGTTTAATCCCCCCTAAGACATACGATGCATGCAGGTTATTAGTACTCAGATGCATAACTTTACATTTATCCACATTGAACCTCATTTGCCAAGTGGATGCCCAGACACGTAGTCTATCCAAGTCATCTTGTAACTTATGCACATCCTCTATAGACTGTACCGTGCTACAAAGCTTGGTGTCATCTGCAAAGATAGAAACAGAGCTGTTTATACCATCCTCTATATCATTGATAAATAAATTAAACAACAGCGGGCCCAGTACTGAACCTTGGGGTACACCACTAATAACCGGGGACCAATCAGAGTACGAATCATTGACCACCACTCTATGGGTACAATCCATGAGCCAGTGTTCAATCCAGTTACAAACTAAAGTTTCCAAGCCCAAGGACCTTAACTTACCTGTCAGACGTCTGTGAGGGACAGTATCAAATGCTTTGGCAAAATCCAGAAACACTATATCCACAGCCATTCCTCTGTCAAGGCTTCTACTCACCTCTTCATAAAAGCAAATTAGATTGGTTTGACAACTTCTATCCTTAGTAAACCCATGCTGGCTATCACTTATAATACTATTATCCCCTATGTATTCCTGTATGTAATCCCTTATAAGTCCTTCAAACAATTTACCCACAATGCACGTTAGACTTACCGGTCTATAATTGCCTGGCGAAGACCTAGAGCCCTTCTTGAAGATTGGTACCACATTCGCCTTTCGCCAGTCCCTTGGCACAATACCAGACACCAGCGAATCTCTAAATATCATGAACAAGGGTACAGATATTACTGAACTTACCTCTCTAAGAACTTCACCTGGCCCTGGAGATTTGCTTACATTTACTTTACTTAACTTACCTTGTACCATCTCTACATTAAGCCAGTTCAGTACATTACATGATGTTTTACCAGCACTGACCTGGCCAATGTCAGCTCCTTTTTCCATAGTGTATACAGAACTAAAGAACCCCTTCAGTAGCTCCGCCTTCTCTTGATCGCCCGTGACAACCTCCCTATTATCATTATTAAGGGGTCCTACATGCTCTGTCCTTGTTTTTTTTGTATTTATATATCTAAAAAAATATTTGGGACTAGTTTTGCTTTCTTTGGCCACCTGTCTCTCATTTTGAATTTTTGCAGTTTTTATTACATTTTTACAGATTTTATTAAGTTCCTTGTACTGTTTAAATGTTATAGCTGACCCCTCAGATTTGAATTTTTGTCAGCCATGTAGGATTTAGTTTTAATCGTTTATATATGTTCCCCTTTGGTATATATTTAGCTGTATAGTTATTTAGAGTTGATTTAAAGATGTCCCATTTACCTTCTGTATCAGTATTTGAGAACACCGCCCCCCAGTCTATGTCCTGTAGTGCAGCTCTCATCCCAGGGAAATTTGACTTTTTAAAGTTATATGTTTTTGCCTTCCCCGTCTGTCTTTGTTTTCTACATTTTAAGTCAAAAGTAACTATATTGTGGTCGCTATTACCAAGGTTTTCCCGCACAGTTACATTACCAACCAGCTCTGCGTTGTTGGAAATTATCAGATCCAACAAGGCATCACTTCTTGTTGGGTCCTCCACAAACTGGCCCATAAAATTATCCTGCAATAAATTTAGGAATTTTCTCCCCTTTGTAGTTTTAGCCAGCCCCCGGCCCCAATCTATATCTGGATAGTTAAAATCTCCCATTATTACCACTGTACCTGCCCGGGTGGCCCTCTCTATTTGTTTATACAGCTGACCTTCTATCTCTTCAGTGATATTAGGGGGTCTGTAGATTATACCAAATACTATTTTTTCAATATTTCCCTCCTTTTGTAATTCTACCCACAATGATTCCACATCCTCAGAATCATCACACACTATGGCATCGTTCACACTGACTTTCATACCACTTCTTACATACAGACAGACTCCACCACCTTTTCTGTTCATTCTATCCTTGCGAAACAATGTAAACCCCTGCAGATTAACGGCCCAGTCATGCGAGGAGTCCAGCCATGTCTCAGTGACCCCAACTATATCAATATGTTCCTCCAGTATTAAGGCCTCAAGCTCCCCCATTTTATTTGCTAGGCTTCTGGCATTTGTGAACATACACTTTACATTTCCATTAAGTTTTACACATATAGTCTCACTAATGGGATTTTCAGAGTTATTGGGGTTAATGTTATTTTTTGAGTTATAAGGGCAAATTGTACTATTTAAGTTATTGGGGCTAATGGGATTTTTTTTAGTTATTGGGTCTAACGTTATTATTTAAGTTATTGGGGCTAATGGAATTTTTTGCGTTATTGGGTCTAACGTTGTTATTTAAGTTATTGGGGCTAACAGTATTTTTTGAGTTAATGAGGCTTATTGTAGTTATTGAGTTATTGGGGCTAATGGAATTTTTTGAATTATTGGGATTACAATTTTTCGGGCTACATTTATTTTTACGGCTGGTTTGTAACCCATGGATCTCCTTATCCACTGCTCTTAACCTCCCCCCTCAGGACTCCTCTCCACCCACCATTATGTCCTGACCCCTCTCTAACCTATCCATCCCACTGTCTGCTTTCTTTGCTTTATTATCCTCCCCCCACTCACCTAGTTTAAATACTCAGCCACCCCTTCCAGGATTCTCTCCCCCAGCACAGTGGACCCCCTTCCATTCAGGTGCAAATTATCCGTAGAATAGAGTTTGTACCCCAATGAAAAGTCAGCCCAGTGCTCTAAAAACCCAAACCCTTCCCCCTCACACCACGACTTAAGCCATGCATTTAACTCCCTAAGCTCCCGCTGTCTTTCCTGAGTTTGTTACCAAACTGCGCATCTGTCTAGGCATGCTGGGAGTTTTACAACAGCTGGAGGCACCCTGTTTGGGAATCACTGGCGTAGAATACCCCTATGTCCACCCCTATGCAAGTCCCTTATTTAGGCCTCAAATGCGCATGGCGCTCTCACTTTGGAGCCCTGTCGTATTTCAAGGCAACAGTTTAGGGCCACATATGGGGTATCGCCGTACTCGGGAGAAATTGTGTTACAAAATTTGGGGGGATTTTTTTGATAGTACCCTTTTTAAAAATGTTAAATTTTTGGTAAACCAAGCAATTTAGGTAAAAGTTTTTTTTTTTTTACATATGCAAAAGTTGTGAATCACCTGTGGGGTATTAAGGTTCACATTACCCCTTGTTACGTTCCCCAAGGGGTCTAGTTTCCAAAATGGTATGCCATGTTTTTTTTTTTTTTTTGTTTGTTTGTCTGGCACCATAGGGGCTTCCTAAATGCGGCATGCACCCAGAGCAAAATTTGCTTTCAAAAAGCCAAATGTGACTCCTTCTCTTCTGAGACCTGTAGTGCGCCAGCACTTTTCACCCCCATATGGGGTGTTTTCTGAATCGGAAGAAATTGGGCTTCAAATTGTGAGGGGTATTTTCTGCTATTACCCTTTTTAAAAATGTCAAATTTTTGGGAAACCAAGCATTTTAGGTAAAAAAAATTTTTTTTTTTACATATGCAAAAGTTGTGTAACACCTGTAGGGTATTAAGGTTCACATTACCCCTTGTTACGTTCCCCGAGGGGTCTAGTTTCCAAAATGGTATGCCATGTGGGGGTTCTTTGCTGTTCTGGCATCATAGGGGCTTCCTAAATGCGGCATGCCCCCAGAGCAAAATTTGCTTTCAAAAGGCCAAATATGACTCTTCTCTTCTGTTCACTTCTCTTCTGAGACCTGTAGTGTACCAGCAGAGCAATTTTCACCCCCATATGGGGTGTTTCTGAATCGGGAGAAATTGGGCTTCAAATTTTGGGGGGTATTTTCTGCTATTATCCTTTTTAAAAATGTAACATTTTTGGGAAACCAAGCATTTTAGGTAACATTTTTTTTATTTTTCTTTACATATGCAAAAGTTGTGAATCACCTGTGGGGTATTAAGGTTCACTTTTCCCCTTGTTACCTTCCCCGAGCGGTCTAGTTTCCAAAATGGTATGCCATGTGTATTTTTTTTTGCTGTCCTGGCACCATAGGGGCTTCCTAAAGGTGACATGCCCCCCAAAAACCATTTGTCGCTCCTTCCCTTCTGAGCCCTCTACTGCGCCCGCTGAACATTTAACATACACATATGAGGTATGTGCTTACTCAAGAGAAATTGGGTTTCAAATACAAGTAAAAATTTTCTACTTTTTACCCCTTGCAAAAATTCAAAAATTGGGTCTACAAGGCTCTGACTGAGTCTAACTGAAGCTTGGTTTGTATTCTAAAGTGTTGTATTCTTAAGTGTTAACATCTGAGAAGTTTTATACGCAGAAGTTCATGTGCTGAGTATACTGTGGATCATTGTTTTCCAACCAGGGTGTCTCCAGCAGTTGCATAACCCTTGTATTTTTTTTCCCCCTCCTGTCTGTAGCACACCTGGGGGAGGGGTTAATTGATTAACTGCTCTCAGGTGTTTAAAACTAACTGGGAAACTCTGTGAGCCCTGCTCTGACTGAGTCTAACTGAAGCTTGGTTTGTATTCTTAAGTGTTAACATCTGAGAAGTTTTATACGCAGAAGTTTAAAAAGCAGGAGTTGTAAGCAGGACCCACTGTAACTGTAAGTATTACACTCCCTTGATAAAAGTTGTTTATTTCTTAATAGTTAATAACAGCTGTTTGTCACCAAGGATATGGACAGCAGGATTGGAGGTTTTCTTCAGTGCACATTGTGCCACATGTATACATCTCTGGAGCAGCAGCTTCAGGGTGAATACCGCTCTGACAAATGTGAGCATGTTGCCCACCTGGAAGCTCGTATTAGAGATCTAGAGGAGCAAAATGCAACATTGAGGGCGATTGACAATCTTACAGAGCAAGCAGATAGTGGGGTAGAAATGGAGGTTGGAGAAACTAACCAGGAGGCCCAAGTAGGGAGCTGGGTTAATGTAATTAGAGGGACTGGAAAGGGGGCAAGGAAAAGGAAGGTCACTTCTGCTTCTGATCTCCCAAATCAGAAATTGCCAAGTTGGGCGATGATGCGAGGGCCTCAGTATCAGAGATGGCAACCCTTATGAATACTGGTCTCCTTAACAGCCGGGGGAACAGCTCAACTAGTAGTGAGGGGGATGGTAACGCAGGTAGGCCAAGACAGTTAGTTGTGGTAGGGGATTCTATAATCAGGAAGATGAATAGAATAATTTGTCGCCAAGACCACCTCAACCAAATGGTTTGCTGTCTCCCTGGTGCCAGGGTTCGGCATGTGGTGGAAAGGGTGGACAAATTACTAGGGGGGGCTGGGGATGACCCAGCTGTCGTGGTCCATGTGGGAACCAATGACAGAATACATGGTAGGTGTAGGTCCTTGAAGAATAATTACAAGAAACTAGGTGCCAAGCTGAAGGGAAGGACCTCTAAGGTTGTGTTCTCTGGAATACTTCCTGTGCCATGCGCATCAGTTTGTTACCAATCTGGCAATACTGGGAGTAGTTGTTTTGCAACAGCTGGAGGCTCCGTTTTTGGAAACAGTGGCGCACCAGACGTTTTTTATTGGGGAGAGGAGGGGGGCTGTGTAGGGGTATGTGTATATGTAGTGTTTTTTACTTTTTATTTTATTTTTTGTTAGTGTAGTGTTTTTAGGGTACAGTCGCACTGGCAGTACAGTTTCTTGCTGGCAGTTTGCCGCAGCTCAAACTTGCAGCCGGATACTTACTGTAAACCTCCGCCCATGTGAGTGTACCCTGTACGTTCACATTGGGGAGGGGGGAACATCCAGCTGTTGCAAAACTACAACTCCCAGCATGTACGGTCTATCAGTGCATGCTGGGAGTTGTAGTTTTGCAACAGCTGGAGGGTCCGTTTTGGAAACAGTGGCGTACCAGACGTTTTTCATTTTTATTGGGGAGGGAGGGGGGCTGTGTGGGGGTATGTGTATATATAGTGTTTTTTACTTTTTATTTTATTTTTTGGTAGTGTAGTGTTTTTAGGGTACAGTCGCACGGATGGGGTTTCACAGTAGTTTCTTGCTGGCAGTTTGAGCTGCAGCAGAAAATTTGCCACAGCTCAAACTTGCAGCCGGATACTTACTGTAAACCTCCGCCCATGTGAGTGTACCCTGTACGTTCACATTAGGGGGGTGGGGACATCCAGCTGTTGCAAAACTACAACTCCCAGCATGTACGGTCTATCAGTGCATGCTGGGAGTTGTAGTTCTGCAACAGCTGGAGGCACACTGGTTGTGAAACACCGAGTTTGGTAACAAACTCAGTGTTTTGCAACCAGTGTGCCTTCAGCTGTTGCAAAAGCTACAACCCCCAGCATGTATGGACAGCGGAAGGGCATGCTGGGTCTTGTAGTTATGCAACAGCTGGAGGCATACTACTTTGGCTGGGGATGCTGGGGATTGTAGTTATGCAACAGCTGGAGACACACTGGTTTGCTACTTAACTCTGTGTGCCTTCAGCTGTTGCAAAACTACAACTCTCAGCAGTCACCGACAGCCAACAGGCATGCTGGGAGTTGTAGTTATGCAACCAGCAGATGCACCACTACAACTCCCAGCATGCACTTTAGCTGATTGTGCAAGCTGGGAGTTGTAGTTATACAACAGCTGAAGGTACACTTTTCCATAGAAAAAATGTGCCTCCAGCTGTTGCAAAACTATAAGTCCCAGCATGCCCATAAGGGAATGTTGGGTGTTGTGGTGGTCTGCATCCTGCTGTTGCATAACTACAGCTCCCAGCATGCCCTTTTTGCATGCTGGGAGCTGTTGCTAAGGAACAACAGGAGGCTGTCACTCACCTCCTGCTGCTGCTCCACGCCGCATCAGGTCAGTCCCTCGCCGCCGCCGCTCCTGGGGCCCCGATCCCAACATTGACGCCGGGGATCGGGGGCCCCAGCACCCGGGGTCTTCTTCCCGCTCACGTCCTCCGGAAGAGGGGCGGAGCGGGTTGCGGGAGTGACACATGCAGCAGGCGCCCTGATTGGTCTGCCGGTAAACCGGCCGACGAATCAGGGCGATCGTGAGGTGGCACCAGTGCCACCTCACCCCTGATGGCTATGGCTGTTCGGGGCCGTCTCTGACGTACTCCTACGTCCTCGGTCATTAAGGACTCGGAAACGGGGGCTTAGGAGTCCGTCCATTGTCCTTAAGGGGTTAAAAAAGGCAAACTTCCCTGGGCTGAGAGCTGCACTACAGGGGGCATAGACTGGGGGGAGGTGTTCTCAAATACTGATACAGAAGGTAAATGGGACATCTTTAAATCAACTCTAAATAACTATACAGCTAAATATATACCAAAGGGGAACAAATATAAACGATTAAAACTAAATCCTACATGGCTGACAAATGATGTTAAAAGAGCAATAAACAACAAAAAAATAGCCTTCAAAAAATACAAATCTGATGGGTCAGCTATAACATTTAAACAGCACAAAGAGCTTAATAAAATCTGTAAAAATGTAATAAAAACAGCAAAAATTCAAAATGAGAGACAGGTGGTCAAAGAAAGCAAAACTAATCCTAAATATTTTTATAGATATATAAATGCAAAAAAACCAAGGACAGAGCATGTAGGACCCCTTAATAATGATAACGGGGAGGTTGTCACAGGCGATAAAGAGAAAGCTGAGCTACTGAATGGGTTCGTTAGTTCTGTATATACTAGGGAAGAAGGAGGAGCTGACATTGGCCAGGTCAGTGCTGGTAACACATCATGTAATGTACTGAACTGGCTTAATGTAGAAATTGTACAAGGTAAGTTAAGTAATTTAAATGTAAGCAAATCTCCAGGGCCAGATGAATTGCACCCAAGAGTTCTTAGAGAACTAAGTTCAGTAATATCTGTACCCCTGTTCATGATATTTAGAGATTCACTGGTGTCTGGTATTGTGCCAAGGGACTGGCGCAAGGCTAATGTGGTACCAATCTTCAAGAAGGGCTCATTGGGAGATTTAGTTCTCCATTGTAGACCCACATATATACCCGCTCTGTGATGGCGGGATTTCTATCAACAAAATTTAACCTAGACAGTTTGGCAGCTGAAGCGTCACAGGTGTTCTCCACTGGCACTCTACCCCTGGACCAGAGTAACATACAACAGGCCATTAGGAACCTGTCCAAAACTTATAAACAGTATATTCGGTCCCTATGGTAGGTTGCCAGTCTTGAGACCTACGCACAACAACGTATTGTGTATCGTGAACTTAGGATATTCATCACTCCTAATTCCCACCGTGAGGATCAATCATTCATACAGGGTTGGGAACAACTGCAGATTGAAAATTCTCTGCGCATGATAAATTACTTATTAGATTACGAGAGGAAACATCTTGCTAAAATTAGTGTGGATCTTGAAAATCAGTTGAAGGAGATTCAAAATTTTGCTAACCAAGCGGAATTTAGTGTACTAGAATCTAAGTTACAGAAACATCTAGAGATCTATAAGAACGAAATTAAAGACAAGAAACACAAAAAATATATCCGGGACTGAACTGATTTTGCAAATAATCAAGTCTACTCATATCGTGGACAAAATCAACTTCAGGGTCAACCACAACGTAGACATCATACGCGCCCTAATACCAACAGGCAAACTTATTTCTCCGAGACCTCTGGCACGGAAGGTTTTCTCTCTGACAGTAATCAGTCACAGAAAGCTTATTCTAAACGTAAGAACAAGACACACAGGGGGAAACAACCACAAGCTAAACGCTATCCAACACAGCGCCCAGGTGCACAGTAGAGCGGTAACCCTCAATACCAGGTGACATGTTCCAATCCTATCTCAAACGCACCCTCAGCACCAAATGTGCTTCCAACAAGCGGTTCTGTTGCCATGTTTGGCACTTTGCCTTCAGTATTTGGCTATGCATCTACTTCTGCCCCGCAACCGTCAGTCGGTGCCCCCCCTCAGGTACACCTGGCACCATTGCCACAGAGGAGAACTACTATTACCAATTTTTTCCCTACTTCACAAGCATCCAATTCAGGTACTCAAATGCCGAACATCAGTATGCCTACTCCTATGACTTTTTTAGGTCTTCCTACGGGGACACCACCCACAACCATGTGATACGGCACAATGATTATAAGGACATGCTGCATGATGGTGCGACAAGTGCCCTACAAGTCATCAACCTGTCCTCACATAATCTCAGTCCAGCAGAAACCTCACTGTTGAGAAGAGGTTTATCCTTTACCCCCATTCCGAAGTTTAATCTTTTTACATGGGTCACTGATATCAATTTGTTTGCGCGGAACATAAATGGCACACCATACGAGAAAATGATCACAGGGCACAATTGCAACGTGATGAAAGGGTGTTAGAAGACTTGGAACAACTCTGGCATGAAGGTGAGGGTGCGGCAATGAGATTTGAGGCACCCTATACGGAATTTAAACCGAAATCTAAGATGACACCACTCTTCTCCCAATTTCCTAACATTGAAATTTTTGTTGATATCGTGACCCAGGAATTAGGTACTATTAGACCCAAGAAAGGCCTTATTGGCTCCAATTTAGACAGGGATGAGCAGGCGGCCCTTAACGCATTACGGGCCAACCCTTCACTGGTTATCAAACCCAGTGACAAGGGTGATAATGTGATACTTATGGACAAAGAAAACTATGTGGATATGGTGATGGCTTTGCTGTCGGACCGCACTAAGTATGAAGTACTTGCCGCTGACCCTACTAATGTCTATTTACAAGATTATAGGAAATTGCTTCTGTCCGCTAAAAGTAAGGGTCTCCTTTCAGAAGATGAATTTAAGTTTATATTTGACGCTCACCCAACCACTGCAACGTTTTACGCTCTCCCAAAAACACACAAAAATACGAGCCCCATACGTGGGAGGCCGATAGTTTCGGGAAACGATTGCCTTACACAAGGTGGTAGTTTGTATTTGGATAGAGTGCTGGCACCTTTTGTCACTTCACTGCCTTCCTATCTCAAAGACACCAAAGACACTGTACTTAAACTTTCAGAAATCACTGTTACTGATTCCACTGTACTCACTAGTCTTGATGTTGAAAGTCTGTATAGCAACATCCGGCACAATCTAGATCTTTTGGCAGTTTCACAGTTTTTGGCCACTAAAAGCACTGTCTTTCACAAACACAATACCTTTACTTTGTCACTCTTAGAATTTATTCTTACCCACAATTTCTTTCTTTTCAATGACACTTACTATCACCAAACATAGGGCACCGCTATGGGGGCTTCTTGTGCACCAAATTACGCAAATTTATTTTTGAGGTGGTGGGAGAACACAGTTGTTTTTGTTGATGAATTTAGTTGTTACACACAGCACATTTTATTTTGGGGACGTTACATCGATGACGTCCTCATTTTATGGGATGGGTCACGAGCACTTTTTGATAATTTCGTCTCCACTTTGAACACCAATGAGATTGGGATGACCTTTTCTGCCGAGTATGGCGGACGTACCATTTACTTTTTAGAGTTGACAATCTATGTGGACAGCGACAATCGCATTCAAACGGATATATACAGGAAGCCGACCTCCACGAACTCCTTATTGCACTGGGACAGCTGGCACCCGGATCCTCTCAAGAGGAGCATTCCCGTGGGCCAGTATCTCTGGGCAAGGGGGAATTGTTCTGAAGAGGCTAGTTTCCAAAGGGAAAGTAATAATTTGTACCAGCGGTTCTGACAGCGGGGTTACCCTCGGAAACACCTTAAACGAGCATATAGGAGGGCGGCAGTACAAGATAGGGATATTCTTCTGGGTCCATCCAAACAAGGAGAGACTCAGAAGAAGGTGAGATGAATCGGTACCTATGATGGATACACCAACCAGGTAATGGCCATCTTATGCCGCCATTGGCATTTGTTATCCAGGGATCAAGACATAGCCCCGGTAATGGGGATGCGACAAAGTCTGACATACAGACGGGGCCCTAGCCTTCGTGACCAGCTAGTGCATAGTCATCTTCAGACGGAGGAGGGCCCTTCCACTTGGCTTCAGAATAAGACAGTGGGCTCCTATCCCTGTGGCCATTGCAAGTTCTGTGATCTGATCCCAAGAAGCTGGTAAATCCAGTTGACCAGAGAGAATACGATATATGACAGTTTATCAATTGCGGGACGCGGAATGTGGTATATGTAGCCAGATGCAGTTGCCCGAAGTTATACGTGGGTAAAACCACGCAAGAATTACGTAGACGCATGTCTCAGCACTTGTGTAACATACGGACTATGGTTGATACCCCACTTGCCAGACACGTCCAGAGCATACATCATGGACGAATACAGGATCTTCATTTTTATGGGCTTTGTCATTTAAAATTAGGTCCACGAAAGGGCAATATTGATGTTCGCCTTCTCCGTGAAGAAGCAAAATTGATTGTTCTTCTTAAAAGTAAGGCACCGTTGGGCCTTAATGAAGGCTTTTCGTTTGCGGCCTTCTTGTAAAGTATAATTATGTGGTAAATAACTAACATTCGGCTGCCTACTGTCTTTATTATTGTACTATTTTACAACATTTTTTGTATCCCACCATCAATTATTATTTACTATGTGACCACAATTGGCATACCTGCCAGCTAATAATAATATAAACAAACCTGAAGTACCTATACTTACCTCAAAAATTTAAATAAACCTGATGCACTTACACTTACCTTAGGAATCTCCAATTTTGTCATATGAAGCATATATCTGATGATTATTGTTATAGTAGGTACATTATTACCTTGTATTATACTCATAGGTTAGCACATTATACCATCATATCTATAATACCTTTGCTTCTAGTTCATTAAGCATACTTTAGTTATACATATCTGTATCGAAGGGAGCTCGGCACCACTCTCTGTGTATGAAAAGGACGGGAAAGGCTAGGACCCTAAATTGCTTCTCCCCTTGCAACTGCTGGAGGTACATACAGGTGCTGCTACGCTGATAGACAATGTGAAATTCCAGTAAAAAGAAGAAGCGGAGCACTCACCAGACCTTGAATGCAGGTGGATTTTATTGACCGATTCGATCAAAGGCACATCAGGGGGGGAAGGAGGTACAGCCAGGGGAGTGTAACTAAGAGATCCCCCCGATCCTCTCAGTGACGGACCGTTGCGCGCCGAAGCGCTTCTCCAGACCGGGAATGATGAGGTCACTGGAAAAGGTGTGCTTTATGGGATCAAGAAAGCCATGACGCTACAGGTAGGTAACATCCTATTGGTAGGCTGACTTGATTGTGTAACAAACATTACAAAAACACATAAAAAAGTGCATATTAAAAGCAACAACTTAACATATGGGATACAATACTTTAGTTATACATAGTTAATATCCTTTTTTATGGTAATTATGGACGCAGAGATAATAATGTGGTTGAATGGACCACAGATTGAGTCGGCTGATATACAAACAAATGGGGCTGTCATCCAGCGTTTGGAGTTTAAGTCCGAAAACATGCGCAGTACGGCACTGAGGCTGGCGCATGTGTGATGGACTAGAATCCAGCGCTGCTAACTACGCAGGCGCTGGGAATTCTCGCACGAGGCGAGATCCGGTCACGCAGTGATGACTGTCTGCAGAGAAACTCCCACCTTGGTCCCACGTCATGAATTCAGGTAATAGGATAGGTGCTCAGGTAGAGTTCTGACCCGGAAGGGTTTCGGTCCGGCTCTCAGCATTGGCTGGGGCATTAGGGGTCCGTTACAGGTCTCCTGATACCGGTCCATTAATGATGATGAGTAACACCAGCTTATAAATAGCCCCGCCGGCGTTTTGGGTCACATTGTAGCCACATAACCTCTTGATAACGCTGTTTCTACAGCGAAACATGTCGGGGTGGCTGTGCTTATATTTTAAGTTGCACGTCCTTGCAGCAGGCTGCAGCGCCGCTAATAGATTTCTGTTTATCAGACAGGGGTTTCCCTACTGGTCATTCTATATTGTTCAAGCAACACTCTGACACTTATTTTTAACTAATCTAGTGGGAATATTTTATTATATACTAATAAAAGTTATATTTTAGGGGATCATTTAAAGAGGGGAGTTAGTGACTCCTGGGCTTCGGCCCTGGGGTTTGTAGTTATTGTGTCTCAGGACCCCTCATTCCCCTTTGGGGTGTTTTTGAGTTTGTGTATTCATTGGGAGATTTAGTTCTCCATTGTAGACCCACATATATACCCGCTCTGTGATGGCAGGATTTCTATCAACAAAATTTAACATAGACAGTTTGGCAGCTGAAGCGTCACAGGTGTTCTCCACTGGCACTCTACCCCTGGACCAGAGTAACATACAACAGGCCTTTAGGAACCTGTCCAAAACTTATAAACAGTATATTCGGTCCCTATGGGAGGTTGCCAGTCTTGAGACCTATGCACAACAACGTATTGTGTATCGTGGACTTAGGATATTCATCACTCCTAATTCCCACCGTGAGGATCAATCTTTCATACAGGGTTGGGAACAACTGCAGATTGAAAATTCTCTGCGCATGATAAATTACTTATTAGATTACGAGAGGAAACATCTTGCTAAAATTAGTGTGGATCTTGAAAATCAGTTAAAGGGGATTAAAAATTTTGCTAACCAAGAGGAATTTAGTGTACTAGAATCTAAGTTACAGAAACATCTAGAGATCTATAAGAACGAAATTAAAGACAAGAAACACAAAAAATATATCCGGGACTGCACTGATTTTGCAAATAATCAAGTCTACTCATATCGTGGACAAATCAACTTCAGGGTCAACCACAACGTAGACATTATATACTAATATACTAATACCAATAGGCAAACGGATTTCTCCGAGTCAGAGACCTCTGGCACGGAAGGTTTTCTCTCTGACAGTAATCAGTCACAGAAAGCTTATTCTAAACGTAAGAACAAGACACACAGGGGGAAACAACCACAAGCTAAACGCTATCCAACACAGCGCCCAGGTGCACAGTAGAGCGGTAACCCTCAATACCAGGTGACATGTTTCAATCCTATCTCAAACGCACCCTCAGCACCAAATGTGCTTCCAACAAGCGGTTCTGTTGCCATGTATGGCACTTTGCCTTCAGTATCTGGCTCTGCATCTACTTCTGCCCCGCAACCGTCAGTTTAATTGTCCTCCAATATTAACTGTAATAGTGAAGTTATGAACTCAACCTCCCTAGACTCTCCGTCATCACCTCTGAATACTTGCTTAACCACTTCAATTCCTTGTGTGTGTGTGTGTGTGTGGTATACATGTATATAAGCTTAATTCCTTAATCCTAATTCTGAGAGCCCAAAACTCACAGGTTTGTTTGGAGGGACCACAGGAGAAGTTTTGTCCCTCATGTAAAACCAAACCTTGAGCTTCAGACGTCTCAGAAACTGTTGTAAATCAAGTTCAATTTGGAACCAATCTGTTTGAATACTAGGGCAAAAACTTAGTCCTTTAGCCAACACTTTCATTTGTTCCTCAGACAAGGTATGTGATTAAATATTTACCCCAGTTTGTTTAACCTCTTCAGGACGCAGGGCTTATGCATACGCCCTGCATCCTGAGTCCTTAAGGACAGAGGGCGTATGGATACGCCCATGGGAATTCCGACGCTAGCCGGTCGGGGACCGGACCGGGATGACTGCTCATATCTATCAGCAGGCATCCCCTGCATATGCCCAGGGGGGTCCTGAGACCCCCCCCCATGTCGGCAGATCCAGGTCATACTGGTGTTTGGGGACCCGGAAAATCAGGGGGATCGGGGGTGTCCAAGACACCCACAATCCCCCTGAAGGGATAGGAGTTAGGTAGCAGGAGTGCCACCCCTCCTATCCCTGCTATTGGACGGGGGAACTGTAGCGTGACCGGCGGAGGTGGAGGTCCCTTACCTGGTGGGCGGCGATGACGTGCGGCTCCCTCGTGGCTCCCTGGTGAAGGCTACAAAAGCCGGTGAGTAGTTGCCTAGCAACATCTGGGGGGGGGGGGGTAAAATTTGGAGACCACTATACAGTGGTCTCTAAACTGTTGCCCCCCTGAGATGTTGCAAAACTACAACTCCCATCATGCCCAGACAGCTGTTTGTGCATGCTGGGATTAGTAGTTTTGCAAGATTTAGAGGGCTACAGTTTGGAGATCACTGTGCAGTGGTCCCTAAACTGTGGCCCTCCAGATCTTGCAAATTTACAACTCCCAGCATGCCCACACAGCAGTTTGCTGTATGGGCATGCTGGGATTTGTAGTTTTGCAACATCTGGAGGGCCACAGTTTGGAGATCACTGTGCAGTGGTCTCTAAACTGCAGCCCTCCAGATGTTGCAAAACTGCGAATCCCAGCATGCCCAAACAAGCAAACAGCTGTCTCGCCATGCTGGGAGTAGTAGTTACGTACCTCCAGCTGTTGCATAACTACATCTCCCAGCAGAAGTCAGGAACAAAACGAATGTCCAGAGCAATGATGCAGAAACGGAATGCTTTATTTGCGGTACTAAGCACATGGATGACAGCGTTACAGATGATGCGTTTCGGCCCTGGAGCTGGGCCTTAGTCATACAGAGGTATAAGGCAAGCCTTATATATGGAGCACCTCTCATAGACCGTCCAATCACGAATCATGATCACAGGTAGGCTCCTCCCCCATAGTTCTGGACAGTTGTTGCCGTAATCTCAAATTCCGACTCAGCACACCTAAGCAGTGAGGGTGAACATAAGGCTTAGTTCATAGTGTAAAATACAAGGTGGCAAACAAGAACCTTGACAAGAATGCTTGTACTGCAATTATCCGTGTAACATATAATACATTCATAAAAAAACAATAATAGACAATAAAAGAAAACAAACTTATATTGTCAGGCAAAATTGTTTCAGGGCAAAACATACAAAAATATAAAACATATATAAATACATGATACTTTAATGAAGAAATATAAAATTATGTTTGTCCCCGAACAATTTGCTGAACATGCACATACGTAAAAGAAATCAACACATGAACAGCAGAGGAATGGGGCGCGTCCATTTACCTCATGCAACTATATACGCTGTATAACAATAACTGATATGGACATGCACCCACAGAACAACAAATATGAAACATGTAAGTATAGGAACAAGGGTAACCTTCACTCAATAGTGTAGAATGGTGTCCATTCTTTTATTCAGACCATTCAGTATGCGGCTGTCTAATTTAATTATCCAGAAAACCTCCTGATCAAGTAATTTGAGTTTAGTGTTGCCCCCCTAATTGGAGCCTTGTAACATGAGGGTGGATGTATTTCCCCCATGGACCTCAGCACAATGCCTAGAAACCATCGATACATGTCTAGAGCTGAAGTGACGAATGTCGGAAATGTGTTTACGTATGCGAACCTTTAGAGGGGTGGTCGTGCACCCCACATATTGTAAATTACATTCCCGACATGTGAATACATAAAATACATAAGAGGTGTTACAGTATATTTAAGGATTTTATGTGATTCACCAGTTATTGTTATACAGCGTATATAGTTGCATGAGGTAAATGGACGCACCCCATTCCTCTGCTGTTCATGTGTTGATTTCTTTTATGTATGTGCATGTTCAGCAAATTGTTCGGGGACAAACATATTTTACATTTCTTCATTAACCCCTTCATGACCCAGCCCATTTTCACCTTCAGGACCTGGGCATTTTTTGAAAATCTGACCACTGTCACTTTAAACATTAATAACTCTGGAATGCTTTTACTTATCATTCTGATTCCGAGATTGTTTTCTCGTGACATATTCTACTTTATGTTATTGGTAAAATTTCACTGATATTTGCATCCTTTCTTGGTAAAAAATCAAAAAATTTAATGCAAATTTTGAAACTTTTGCATTTTTCTAACTTTGAAAGTCTCTGCTTGAAAGGAAAATGGATATTCCAAATAAATTACATATTGATTCACATATACAATATGTATACTTTGTGTTTGCATAAAAAAATTGACAAGTTTTTACTTTTGGAAGACACCAGAGGGCTTCAAAGTTCCGCAGCAATTTTCAAATTTTTCTCAAGATTTTCAAAATCGTAATTTTTCAGGGCCCAGTTCAGGTTGGAAGTGGATTTTAAGGGTCTTCATATTAGAAATACCCTACAAATGACCCCATTATAAAAAACTGCACCCCCCAAAGTATTCAAAATGACATTCAGTAAGTGTTTTAACCCTTTAGGTGTTTCACAGGAATAGCAGCAAAGTGAAGGAGAAAATTCTAAATCTTCATTTTTTACACTCGCATTTTCTTGTAGACCCAATTTTTGAATTTTTACAAGGGGTAAAAGGAGAGACCTAAAATTTGGAGCCACCCTAAAATTTGTAACCCAATTTCTCTCAAGTAAGCACATACCTCATATGTCTATGTAAAGTGTTCGGCGGGCGCAGCAGAGGGCTCAGAAGGGAAGGAGCGACAATGGAATTTTGGAGAGTGAGTTTTTCTGAAAGGGTTTTTGGGGGGCATGTCCCATTTAGGAAGCCCCTATGGTGCCAGAACAGTGGACCCCCCACTTGTGACCCCATTTTGGAAACTCTACCCCTCATGGAATTTAATAAGGGGTGCAGTGAGCATTTACACCCCACTGACGTTTGACAGATATTTGAAACGGTGGACTGTGCAAATGAAAATTTTTATTTTTCATTTTCACAGACCACTGTTACAAAAATCTGTCATACGCCAGTGGAGTGTAAATGCTCACTGCACCCCTTATTACATTCCGTGAGGGGTGTAGTTTCCAAAATGGGGTCACATATGGATATTTATTGTTTTGTGTTTGGCAGAACTGCTGTAACAATCAGCCACCCCTGTTCAAATCGCCTCAAATGTACATGGTGCACTCTCCCTTCTGGGCCTTGTTGTGCGCCCCCAGAGCACTTTGCGCCTACATATGGGGTATCTCCGTACTCGGGAGAAATTGCATTACAAATTTAGAGGGTCTTTTTTCCCTTTTACCTCTTGTGAAAATGAAAAGTATAGGGCAACACCAGCATGTCAGTGTAAAAAACTTATTTTTTTACACTAACATGCTGTTGTAGACCCCAACTTCACCTTTTCATAAGGGGTTAAAGAAGAAAAAGCCCCCCAAAATTTGTAAGGCAATTTCTCCCGAGTACGGCGATACCCCATATGTGTCCCAAAACTGTTGCCCTGAAATACGACAGGGCTCCAAAGTGAGAGAGCGCCATGCGCATTTGAGGCCTGAATTAGGGATTTGCATAGGGGTGGACATAGGGGTATTCTATGCCAATGATTCCCAAACAGGGTGCCTCCAGCTGTTGCAAAACTCCCAGCATGCCTGGACAGTCAATGGCTGTCCGGCAATACTGGGAGTTATTATTTTGCAACAGCTAGAGGCTCCGTTTTGGAAACAGTAGCGTACCAGACGTTTTTATTTTTTTGGGGGGGAGGGGGGGCTGTGTAGGGGTATGTGTATATGTAGTGTTTTTTACTTTTTATTTTAGGTTAGTGTTAGTGTAGTCTAGTGTTTTTAGGGTACAGTCACATGGGCAGAGGTTCACAGCAAGTTTGCCGCTGGGAGTTTGAGCTGCAGCGCAAAATTTGCGCCATCTCAAACTTGCAGCACTCACTGTAAACCTCCGCCCATGTGAGTGTACCCTGTACATTCACATTGGGGGGAGGGGGCAAACATCCAGCTGTTGCAAACTCCGAGCATGCCCTTTGGCTGTCCGTGCATGCTGGGAGTTGTAGTTTTGCAACAGCTGGAGGCACACTGGTTTGGAAACACTAAGTTAAGTAATAAACTTTCAAGTGTTTTGCAACCAAACTTAGTGTTTCCAAACCAGTGTGCCTCCAGCTGTTGCAAAACTACAACTCCCAGCATGCATGGTCTGTCAGTGCATGCTGGGAGTTATAGTTTTGCAACAATTGCAACAGCTGGAGGCACTGAGGTAGGAAACGGACAATGTTTCCCAACTAGTGTGCCTCCAGTTGTTGCAAAACTACAACTCCCAGCATGCCCAGACTGCCCAGGCATGCTGGAAGTTGTAGTTCGGCAATATCTGAAGGATCAGATGTTGCCGAACTACAAATTCCAGCATGCTTGGGCAGTCTGGGCATGCTGGGAGTTGTAGTTTTGCAACATCTGGAGGTCCACAGTTTGGAGACCACTGTATAATGGTCTCCAATCTGTGCTCTTCCAGATGTTAGAGAACTACAACTCCCAGCATGCCTGGACAGACTGAGCATGCTGGGAGTTGTAGTTTTGTAACATCTGGAAGAGCACAGATTGGAGACCATTATACAGTGGTCTCCAAACTGAGGACCTCCAGATGTTGCAAAACTACAACTCCCAGCATGCCCAGAAAGCCAAAGGCTTTACGGCGATCTCACTGCTGCCAATGAAGATGCCGCCCTGCTGCCGGAA
The DNA here is from genome assembly GCF_029499605.1 of Hyla sarda. Lineage (NCBI taxonomy): Eukaryota > Metazoa > Chordata > Amphibia > Anura > Hylidae > Hyla > Hyla sarda. Next base: position 309,345,310 of record NC_079190.1, on the reverse strand, counting down.
ACTCACCTCCGGGACGCAGCGCCGCCGGAACCGCCTGGAGGACGCCGCTTGCGCCGGGACCGCTCGGGACGCCGCATGGACGGGTAAGTGACACCGGGGGACGGGTCAGGGACACTTAGCAGAGCGGTGTGTGTCCCGATCCCCGTGATCGGGACTCACACACCGCGCTGCTAAGTATTCTGATAGCGACACGCTGCTATCAGCTAGTCAGATTTGACCAGCTGATAGCAGCCATCGCTGGGGGGGGGGGATGAAACCCCCCGTGGTCGCATGGTAAGATGGCTGGCTATCAGTGATAGCCACCATCTTACCGGGCGCTGCGGGATGCCGCGAGTAGCGGCAAAAATGTTCATGACGTACCTGTATGTCATGGGTCGGGAACACCTTGCCACCCATGACGTACAGGTATGTCATAGGTCGGGAAGGGGTTAAAGTATCATGTATTTATATATGTTTTATATTTTTTGTATGTATTGTCTATTATTGTTTTTTTTATGAATGTTTTATATGTTACCAGGATAATTGCAGTACAAGCATTCTTGTCAAGGTTCTTGTTTGCCACCTTGTATTTTACACTATGAACTAAGCCTTATGTTCACCCTCACTGCATAGGTGTGCTGAGTCGGAATTTGAGATTACGGCAACACCTGTCAAGAACTATGGGGGAGGAGCCTACCTGTGATCATGACTCGTGATTGGACGGTCTATGAGAGGTGCTCCATATATAAGGCTTGCATATACCTTATACCTCTGTATGACTAAGGGCCAAAACGCGTCACCTCTACCGCTGTCATCCATGTGCTGAGTACCGCAAATAAAGCATTCCGTTTCCGCATCATTGCTCTGAAGATTCGTTTTGTTCCTGACTTCTGCTTGCTTGGCGCTGCCCACGCCAGTCCTGACGCTACGGGCAGGGGGTGAGAGCTGAACAAATTTTGCGTCTGTCAATTACATCTCCCAGCATGCCCTTTGGTGATCAGTACATGCTGGGAGTTGTAGTTTTGCAACAGCTGGAGGCACCCTGGTTGGAAAATACTGATTTAGGTAACAGAACCTAACTGAAGGTTTTCCAACCAGTGTGCCTCCAGCTGTTGCAAAAGTAGTTTTGCAACAGCTGGAGGTTTGCCCCCCCCCCATGTGAATGTACAGGGTACATTCACACGGGCAGGCTTACAGTAAATTTCCTGCTTCAGGTTTGAGCTGCAGCAGAAAATGTTCTGCCGCAGCGCAAACTCCTAACGGGAAACTCACTGTAAACCTCCGACAGTGCAAATGTACCCTAAAAACACTACACTACACTAACACATAATAAAGGGTAAAACACTGCATATACACCCCCTTACACTGCCCCCCCCCCCCCCCCCAATAAAAATAGAAAGCATTGTACGGCAGTGTTTCCAAAATGGAAAAAACAACTCCCAGCATTTCTGGACAGCTACTGACTCTCCAGACATGCTGGGAGTTTAGCAACAGCTAGAGGCACCCTGTTTGGGAATCACATCACTGGCGTAGAATATCCCTATGTCCACCCCTATGCATTCCCTATTTTAGTCCTCAAATGCGCATGGAGCTCTCTCACTTCGGAGCCCTGTCGTATTTCCAGGAAACAGTTTAGGGCCACATATGGGGTATTTCCGTACTCGGGAGAAATTGCACTACAAAATTTGGGTGGCTTTTTCTCCTTTTACCCTGATGAAAAGGAAAAGTTGGGGGTCTACATCAGCCGGTTAGTGTAAAAAAAAAAAAAAATTTTTTATACTAACATGCTGGTGTTGCCCCATACTTTTTATTTTCACAAGAGGTAAAAGGGAAAAAAGACGCGGATCGAGTTGACAGGTTGCTGGGTGGGGCTGGAGAGGACCCAGCAGTCATGGTACATATTGGCACCAATGACAAAGTAAGAGGTAGGTGGAGTGTCCTTAAAAATGATTTCAGGGACTTAGGCCGCAAGCTTAAGGCACGGACCTCCAAGGTAATATTTTCTGAAATATTACCTGTACCACGAGCCACACCAGAGAGGCAGCGGGAGATTAGGGAGGTAAACAAGTGGCTCAGAAGCTGGTGTAGGAAGGAGGGGTTTGGGTTCATGGATAACTGGGCTGACTTCGCTGTCGGTTACCGGCTCTACCGTAGGGACGGGCTGCACCTCAATGGGGAGGGTGCAGCTGTGCTTGGGGAGAAGATGGCTAGAAGGGTGGAGGAGTTTTTAAACTAGGGACTTGGGGGGTGGAAACCTACAACATAGAGGGGGAAGATAATGTAGATAGGTGGGAATTATAAATGTACCTGGGGGTGGAGCAGAGGGAGGGGTTAGAATAGTTAATAGTAGGGATGCACCGATATATCGGCGGCCGATACATATCGGCCGAAAATAGCTGTTTCGGGGAAATGCCGAAACAACAAAAAATGTGCAGATAATGACCCACCTCCCCTGCCCGCCCACAGCACAAGTTGCAAACACTGCCAGTGGCAGAGGCACTCATGGGGGGTGCAGGGGGGGGGGGCGGCTGCAACATCTGGGGGGCGCGCTCTCCGGGATAGGAATACTTTTTATGTGCCCGGGCCGGCTCCCGTGTGTGCCTGCAGGCGGGGGCCGGCCAGAGCATATAAAACCTAATACTGTATACTAAAACCAGGGGGCCTCCAGCTGTTGTGAAACTACAACTCCCAGCATGCCCGGACCGGCAAGCTGGATGCCCCCTGGTTTTTAGTATACAGTATTAGTTTTTATATGCTCTGGTCGGCCCCCGCCTGCAGCCACACACGGAAGCCGGCCCGGGCACATAAAAAGAAGTATTCCTAATCCTATCCCGGACATCCCTGTGTCCCGAAAAATCTTTTCGGGACATAAGGATGTCCGCCGGTCACTCACCATTCCCCCTGCGTCCTCCTGCGATCCTCCTTCGGTCCTTCGCTTCTCCGCCTCTATGGTCGCACGCATGGGACGTCACTGACGTCCCGTGCGTACAACCATAGAGACGCAGGAGGACCGCAGGATCGTCGCAGGAGAACGCACGCCGGCCAGGGCCTGGTAAGTGACCGCGTCATCTTGTTCAGTGTTCCGGTCACCGTTCCCCCGATCCCGGCACCTACTGCTATGGTCCTTATGCCATAGCAGTAGATGGTGACCCCGGGCCGGAGGAGCGGTGACCGGAACACTGTGGGGGCAGCAGTACAGACATACAGCCTCCAGCCATACACCGTATATGGCTGGAAGCTGTATGTCTGTGGGGTGGGGGGAAGCTGCCTACTATTGTGGGGGAACTGTTGACCTAATGTGGGGGGCAGCTGCCTAAAAATGTGGGGGGGCTGCCTAATATTGTTGGGGGGCAGCTGCCTACAAATGTGGGGGGGGGGAGCTGACTAATATTGTTGGGGGGGAGCTGCCTACAAATGTGGGGGGGGGATCTGCCTAATATTGTTGGGGTGGAGCTGCCTACAAATGTGGGGGAGCTGCCTAATATTGTGTGGGGGAGCTGCCGAATATTGGGGGGGAGCTTCCTAATATTGTTGGGGGGGAGCTGCCTACAAATGTGGGGGGAGCTGCCTACAAATGTGGGGGGAGCTGCCTAATATTGTTGTGGGGAGCTGCCTAATATTGTGGGGGAACTGCCTACTATTGTGGGGGAACTGCTTACCTAATGTGGGGAGGAGCTGCCTAATATTGTTGGGGGGAGCTGCCTAATATTGTGGGGGAACTGCCTACTATTGTGGGGGAAATGCTGACCTAATGTGGGGGAGCTGCCTACTATTGTGGGGGAGCTGCCTACTATTGTGGGGGAGCTGCCTACTATTGTGGGGGAGCTGCCTATTAATGTGGGGGAGCTGCCTATTAATGTGGGGGAACTCCCGACCTAATGTGGGGGAGCTGGCAATCTAATGTGGGGGAATCTAATGAGCGGAGCGCTGCATTTTACCAGAAAACGGGGAGAAGTCCTTTTCGGTATCGGTTTCGGCCGGACATTTTTTTTTTTTTCGGTTTCGTTTCGGTTCTGAAATTTCCATTTCGGTGCACCTCTAGTTAATAGGAATAGGCTTCATAGGAAAATAAAACTTACACCCTTGAATCCCATTAACCCCAATAAAAGATGGAAATGTAAAGTGTATGTTCACAAATGCCAGAAGCCTAGCAAATAAAATTGGGGAGCTTGAGGCCTTGATACTGGAGGAACATATTGATATAGTTGGGGTCACTGAGACATGGCTGGACTCCTCGCATGACTGGGCTGTCAATCTGCAGGGGTTGACATTGTTTCGCAAAGATAGAATGAACAGAAAAGGTGGTGGAGTCTGTCTGTATGTAAGAAGTGGTATGAAAGTCAGTGTGAATGATGCCATAGTGTGTGATGATTCTGAGGATGTGGAATCACTGTGGGTAGAATTACAAAAGGAGGGAAATACTGAAAAAATAATATTTGGTGTAATCTAAATACCCCCTAATATCACTGAAGAGATAGAAGGTCGGCTGTATAAACAAATAGAGAGGGCCGCCTGGGCAGGTACAGTGATAATAATGGGAGATTTTAACTATCCAGATATAGATTGAGGTCCGGGGTTGGCTAAAACTTCAAAGGGGCGACAATTCCTAAATTAATTGCAGGATAATTTATGGGCCAGTTTGTGGAGGACCCAACAAGAAGTGATGCCTTGTTGGATCTGATCATTTCCAACAACGCAGAGCTGGTTGGTAATGTAACTGTGCGGGAAAACCTTGGGAATAGCGACCACAATATAGTTACTTTTAACTTAAAATGTAGAAAACAAAGACAGGCGGGGAAGGCAAAAACATATAACTTTAAAAAGGCAAATTTCCCTGGGCTGAGATCTGCACTACAGGACATAGACTGGGGGGAGGTGTTGTCAAAAACTGACACAGAAGGTAAATGGGACATCTTTAAATCAACTCTAAATAACTATACAGCTAAATATATACCAAAGGGGAACAAATATAAACGATTAAAACTAAATCCTACATGGCTGACAAATGATGTTAAAATAGCTTTCAAAAAATACAAATCTGATGGGTCAGCTATAACATTTAAACAGTACAGGAGCTTAATAAAACAGGGCTTAATAAAATCTGTAAACATTTTATAAAAACAGCAAAAATTCAAAATGAGAGACAGGTGGCCAAAGAAAGCAAAATTAATTCTAAATATTTTTTACATATATAAATAAAAAAAAAACAAGGACAGAGCATGTAGGACCCCTTAATAATGATAATGGGGAGGTTGTCATAGGCGATAAAGAGAAGGCGGAGCTACTGAATGGGTTCTTTAGTTCTGTATATACTAAGGAAGAAGGAGCTGACATTGGCCAGCTCAGTGCTGGTAACACATCATGTAATGTACTGAACTGGCTTAATGTAGAAATGGTACAAGGTAGGTTAAGTAATATAAATGTAAGCAAATCTCCAGGGCCAGATGGATTGCACCCAAGAGTTCTTAGAGAACTAAGTTCAATAATTTCTGTACCCCTGTTCATTATATTTAGAGATTCACTGGTGTCTGGTATTGTGCCAAGGGACTGGTGCAAGATGAATGTGGTGCCAATCTTCAAAAATGGTTCTGGGTCTTCCCTAGGAACCTATAGACTGGTAAGTTTAACGTGCATTGTGGGTAAATTGTTTGAAGGACTTATAAGGGATTACATACAGGAATACTTAGGAGATAATTGTATTATAAGTGATAACCAGCATGGGTTTACTAAGGATAGTTGTCAAACCAATCTAATTTGCTTTTATGAAGATATGAGTAGAAGCCTTGACAGAGGAATGGCTGTGGATATAGTGTTTCGGAATTTTGCTAAAGCGTTTGATACTGTCGCTCATAGACGTCTGACAGGTAAGTTAAGGTCTTTGGGTTTGGAAACTTTAGTTTGTAACTGGATTGAACACTGGCTCCTGGATCGTACCCAGAGAGTGGTGGTCAATGATTCGTACTCTGATTGGTCCCCGGTTATTAGTGGTGTACCCCAAGGTTCAGTACTGGGCCCCGCTGTTGTTTAATTTATTTATCAATGATATAGAGGATGGCATTAACAGCTCTGTTTCTATCTTTGCAGATGACACCAAGCTTTGTAGCACGGTACAGTCTATAGAGGATGTGTATAGGTTACAAGATGACTTGGATAGACTAAGTGTCTGGGCATCCACTTGGCAAATAAGGTTCAATGTGGATAAATGTAAAGTTATGCATCTGGGTACTAATTAGATGCATGCGTCGTATGTCTTAGGGGGGATTAAACTGGCAGAGTCACTGGTAGAGAAGGATCTGGGTGTACTTGTAGATCACAGACTACAGAATAGCATGCAATGTCAGGCTGCTGCTTCCAAGGCCGGCAGGATATTGTCATGTATAAAAAGAGGCATGGACTCGAGGGACAGGGACATAATACTCCCCCTTTATAAAGCATTAGTACGGCCTTAACTGGAATATGCTGTTCAGTTTTGGGCACCAGTCCATAAAAGGGACACTGTGGAGCTGGAAAGGGTGCAGAGATGCGCGACTAAACTAATATGGGGCATGGAACATCTTAGCTATGAGGAGCGATTAAAGGAGTTACAATTGTTTAGTCTTGAGAAGAGACGTTTAAGGGGGGATATGATAAATGTATATAAGTATATGAATGGCCCATACAAAAAATATTGAGAAAAACTGTTCCAGGTTAAACCCCCCCAAAGGATGAGGGGGCACTCCCTCCATCTGGAGAAGAAAAGGTTTAGTCTCAAGGGGCGACACGCCTTCTTTACCATAAGAACTGTGAACTTATGGAACAGTCTACCTCAGGAACTGGTCACAGCAGGAAAAATTAACAGCTTTTAAACAGGATTAGATACATTCCTGGAACAAAATAACATTCATGCTTATGAAGAAATATAAAATCCCATCCCTTCCCCAATATCGCGCCACACCCCTACCCTTCAATCCCCTGGTTGAACTTGATGGACATATGTCTTTTTTCAACCGTACTAACTATGTAACTATGTAACCCCCTGAGTACGGAAATTCCACATATGTGGGCGTAAAATGCTCTGCGGATGCACAACAAGGCTCAGGAGTGAGAGCGCACTATGTACATTTGAGGCCTAAATTGGTGATTTGCACAGGAGTGGCTGATTTTACAGAGCTTCTAATATAAACGTAAAAAAATAAATACCCACATGTGACCCAATTTTGGAAACTACACCCCTCACAGAATGTAAAAAGGGGTATAGTTAGCCTGAACACCCTACAGGTGTTTAAAAAATTTTCGTGAAAGTTGGATGGGAAAATGGAAAAAATATTTTTTTTTACTAAAATGCTGGTGTTACCCTAAAATTTTCATTTTCACAAGGGAAAATAGAAGAAATGGGGTTACAAATTTTGGGGGGCTTTTTTCCTGAGTAAGAACATACCCCATATGTGGATGTAAAGTTCCCTGTGGGCAAACTACAATGCTCAGAAGAGAAGGAGCGCCATTGAAACTACAATGCTCAGAAGAGAAGGAGCGCCATTGGGATTTTGAAGAGAAAATTTGTCCAGAATTGAAGGCCACGTGTGTTCACAAAGCCTCCTTAGTGCCAGAACAACCCCTCCAACATGTGACCCCGTTTTGGAAACTACACCCCTCACGGAATGTAATAAGGGGTGCAGTGAGCATTTTCGCCCCACAGATGTCTAACAGATTTTTGGAACAGTGGTCCGTGAAAATGAAAAATGAAATTTTTCATTTGCACATCCCACTGTTCCAAAGATCTGTCAAACACCATTGGGGTATAAATGCTCACTGAAACCCTTATTAAATCCTGTGGGGGGGGTGTAGTTTCCAAAATGGGGTCACATGTGGGGGGGTCCACTGTTCTGGCACCACGGGGGGGCTTTGTAAATGCACATGGCCCCCGACTTCTATTCCAACCAAATTCTCTCTCCATAAGTTCAATTGTGCTACTTTTCTTCTGAGCATTGTAGTGCGCCAGCAGAGCACTTGACGTCCACACATGAGGTATTTCCATACTCAGAAGAAATGGGGTTACAAATTTTGGGGGGCATTTTCTCCTATTACCCCTTGTAGAAATTTAACATTTGGGGAAAAAACTGCATTTTAGTGAAAAAAATAAAAGAAAATGTATTTACACATCCAACTTTAACTAAAAGTTGTCAAACACCTGTGGGATTGTTAAGGCATTCCTTGAGGGGTGTAGTTTCCAAAATAGTATGTCATCTGGTTTTTATTTATTTATTTTTTTTTTTTTGCTGCTCTGGCACCATGGGGGCTTCCTAAATGTGACATGCCTCCAAAAACCATTTCAGCAAAATTTGCTTTCCAAAAGCCAAATGTGACTCCTTCTCTTCTGAGCATTGTAGTGCGCCCGCAGTGCACTTGACGTCCACACATGGGGTGTTTCCATACTCGGAAGGGATTTTACTGCCCCGATGATGTCGACAGCCTCCTCTGCGGTATCTTTTTTGTTGGGCTGAGGGCCTAAAAACAAGAGACCCTTACTTTGAATCCTATGTCTCCTTAGGTTTCCTGACAAAATTATATCGCGGATTAATATTAGACCAGTTGTATAATTTCCCCAAAGTATAGTCATAGGTATCTCTATGCCATTTCTTCCTCTTGCTTTCTTCCTGTTCTTTACGGAAACCAAACAAAAACACCTGTTCACATTTTTTTACCAAACCAAACAAAAACACCTGTTCACATTCTTCTGCCTTAAGAACTCCTCTAAGTTCACTTTCAATACAAGAAATTTTTGACTTGCAAATGTCCATATCACGTTGTAAAAATTCAAGTTGTAGTAAAATAAAATCTAGCGAGTATTTATTCGATACCATTTCAAATTTAGCTCTATAGTCCAAGTCTACTGCATAAGCCTTATCTTTAGGTTGCATACGGAGACCTTGTGGTATTCTATTTGATTTATAATGTTCAGTTAAAGGTATTACGTGCAATTGTAAAGTAACCAGTCACTTAGTTTCAAACTCATAATTACGTTCAAAGTTCAAACCAGATGGAACATATAAAAATGAGGTTTCACCATGTAGAGTCCATAATAAAAATATAAAAATTAAATTAAGGTGCACACAGTCACAGGAGACTTGGTTGGGACTCCAACTTCAATACAAGTAGAAAAAGCGTTAATTTTTAATGTAAATTTGTTTTCCCTTAGTCCTAACAGCAGCACAAGTGGGGTGTTCTGTCCCTGTGAAGCTGGCAGGATGGTGGAATTTTTTATTCCGCCCAAGTAATTAAAGACTTAATTAGACCCCCATATAAGGCCTCCTCCCTTAGGCCACATTGCTTAATAACAAGTAAAACAAAACAATTTGGGCGGGAAAATTTGTGTGCTGCTGTTAGGACTAAGGGAAAACAAATTTACGTTAAAAATTAACGCTTCCCTTACATCCTAACCACAGCACAAGTGGGGACTTAGCAAGTAACAACACAAATAGGGAGGGGCTACGGCAGAGTGGCACTTAGGATTGATTGCCCAAAGGCCAACTGTTCCGAACGTTTGGCATTAACCCTGTAATGACTAATAAATGTATTATGCGTGCTCCAGGAGGCAGCAGCACAGATTTGTTCTAGAGGAACAGCTTTTCTTTCTGCAAAGGAAGTGGAGACTGTCTCAGTGGAATGGGCAGTGGCAAAGGCAGGAGGAGCTAACTACTGGGCTACAAAAGCCTCCCAGATTGCCTCTTTAATCCATCTACTCAGAGAGGGTTTAGAGGCTTTAAGACCTTTGTTCTTCCCAGAAAAGGAAACAAGAAGGTGCTCCGATCTTCTAAATTCTCCAGTTCTTGAGATGTAGATTCTGAGGATTCTTGAAATGTCCAGAGTATGGTCAGCAGCTTCCTCGGGAGAGGATGGATTAGGACACAGAACTGGAAGGGATATAGCTTGATTGATGTTGGAGAACGTCGGGACCTTAGGAACAAAGGTGGGCAAAAATCTCAACAGGACTCTATCCTGGATAAAAAGCGTATAAGTCTCGAAAGCCGAAAGGGCCTGAAGCTCGCCAATCCTTTTGGCTGAGGTTATGGCCAATAAGAAGGTGACTTTAAGGGACAAATACCTAAAGTCGACTTCTTCCAGAGGTTCAAAGGGGTGTGAGCATAACCCCTTAAGAACAATAGTCAAATCCCATTTGGGAATGGGTCTGAGAACTGTGGGTTTGAGTCTTTCAGCTCCCTTAAGGAATCTTCTGATTTGGGATTCTTGTGATAAAGATCTGCCTAAAAAGGCGGAGAGCGCTGAAACTTGAACCCTCAAAGTGGATGGGCTAAGACCCTTGTCAAGGCCATCCTGAAGGAAACGTAAAATTGCAGAAAGAGGAGGATCTGAGGTTACTACCTCTTTCGTAGCACACCATCGAAGGAAATTCTTTATCCTAGAATAGACCTTGTTTGTAGACTCTGCTCTAGAGTGTGCAATAGTTCTCAAGACCTCCGAAGGAAGCCCACTACTTAGTAGGGTCCTGTCAATCTCCAGGCTGTCAGATTGAGTCTCCTCAGATCTAGGCAGAAGCCTGTGTTGTGAGACACAAGGTTCTACACGTGGGGAAGCCTCCAATAACACCCCTGACTCATCCTCATGAGTTGGGTGAACCAGGACCTCTTGGGCCAGAATGGTATGATGGCAATCACTGAGGTCTGGTCTTGCCTGACTTTCATCAATACCCTTGGTATCATGGAAAGTGGAGGGAATATGTAGGCCAGCCTGAACCTCCATGGAATGGACAGAGCGTCTATCGCCACTGGATTGTTCTCTTTGTAAAGAGAGCAAAACTTGTTCACCTTGGCGTTCAGACGAGTTGCCATGAGATCTATCTCTGGCATACCCCACCTTAGGGTTATCTTCTTGAAGATGTCTTCGTTCAGGGACCATTCCCCTTGGACCGGGAGCCTGCGACTTATACGATCTGCCACTATGTTGAGATCCCCCTTGATGTGGACTGCAGAAAGGTGGGTTAGATTGAGCTCTGCCCAAGAGAGAATTAGTCCGGTCTCCTTGAGGAGCACTTAGGACTTTGTGCCACCCTGTCTGTTGATGTAAGCCACCACAGTGGTGTTGTCTGACTGAACTCTTATCGCTTTCCCTAGAAAAAGGGGTGCAAAATGGAAAAGAGCTAGACGAACTGCTCTCAGTTCTGTCATGTTGGAGGAGAGAAGTATCTCCTGAGGGTTCCAAGTACCCTGTACTGGATTCTCGTCCAGATGGGCTCCCCAGCCCAGAAGGGAGGCGTCTGTGGTTAAAGTGATCCACTGAGGTTGAATCAAGGACTTCCCATCTGTCAGATTCGTCCACCATCTGAGAGATGCACGGACTTCGGTCGACAGGTTGCACTTTTTGTCCAACCCTCTGGGGTTGCGATTCCAGACCTTCAAGACTTGATCTTGGAGAGGCTGGAGGTGCCATAGGGCCCAGGGGACTGCCTCTGCAGACGCTGACATATGACCCAACATCTTCATTAGAGTTCAGATGGGAACCTTGCGAGGGACCATCAAAAACTCGGCAGCTCTTATGACTCGATCTTTTCTTTCTGGAGTGAGGGATAGAGTCATCTGAGAGGAGTTCAGGACAAACCCCAGAAACTTCCTTGAGGTGGACGGGTTGATCTCTGATTTCTCCCAATTTATAAGCCAGCCCAAGCGCTGGAGAAAATCTAGAGCCAGATGAAGATGAGACTGTAGAACGTCTAGAGTAGCGGCTTTTAGAAGCCAGTCGTCTAGATAAGGAATGATCTCTAGACCTTTTAGTCTGAGAGCAGAGACCACTGGAGCCACCACCTTTGTAAAGGTGTGGGGGGCTGAAGTGATGCCGAAAGGCAGAACAGCGAACTGGAAATGCTTTACCATACCGTTTATGGTGACAGCAACCCTCAAATATTTCCTGTGAGCAGGAAAAATAGGAACATGAAGGTAAGCATCCTTCAAGTCGATGGTAACCATGAGAACTTGAGGGTCCAGGATACTGACTACTAAGCGAATGGTTTCCATCCTGAACCGCCTTTTCCTTATAAATCGGTTCAAAAAGCGAAGATCTATGATCATACGCCAGTCGCCCGATGGTTTCGGCACAAGAAATATTGGGGAATACACCCCTGACCCTCTTTGGTCGGGGGGAACTTCTTCTAGTGCATGTTTCCCCACGTACTGTAGGACAGAGTCCTCTAGAACAGCCTGTTTTGGCTGAAGAAGTAGCTTTGTTAAAACAAATTTCCTTGGAGGAGGGGAGATGAAATCTATTTTGTACCCCGACTGAATGACATCCAGAACCCAAGGATCCTGGATTTCTTGCATCCAGGTTGACAGAAACAAACTTAAACATCCTCCGACCGGAGGGGGATTGGTAGATAGCTTCTCTACCTGAACTTCCCGAGGGAAAGGGAGAGGGGAAACGTTGGTGGACCTTAGACGAGAGTCATAGCTCGGCCTTACGGTCTTTACCGCGGCCGCGGCCTCCACCACGCTTTTGAGTAGACTGGCGTCTCTGGGATCTGGAAGGGCCCTGGAACTTCCCCCCCCCCCCTGGATCTACCCATGCCACGAAAGGACTGAACAGGTAGACATTTACCTTTTTTATCCGCAAAACCCTCCATGATTCAGTCTAACTCAGACCCAAAGAGCCAATTAGGCTCAAAGGGCATCCCACAGAGGTTGAACTTTGAAGTATTATCAGCTACCCAGGGACGCAACCACAGGGGGCGCCTGCTTGCGGATGAGAGCGCCATGGACTTGGCAGCAAGTTTGAGGTGCTGTTGGGATGATTCGCATAAGAAGTCTACCCCGAGAAGTAGCATTTTGAAGCTGTCCAGAATATCCTCCCTAGCAACATTACTTTCAATCTCAGACTGAATGCGTTGTACGCGTTCTTTGACAAAGTCCGCAACCTCACTTGAAGCGACAGCCACCGAGGCAGATGCTGAGGCCGCCGAATAGTTGCATCTTAGAAGGGAGTCCACTTTCCTGTCAAGGGGGTTCTGGAGGTTACTGCCATCATCTGCAGGAACTAGAACCCTCTTGGACAGCTTGTTAACAGCCATATCCACTTTTGGCGGTGGCATCCAGGATTCCGACTCTGATAGAGGAAACATCAGCTTGAACCTCCGGGTGACAACAGCAGGCTTGTCTGGGTGCTTCCACTCGGCTTTCATCAGCTTCTTAAGTGTATCATCCACTTTGAAAACCAAAGGTCCTCTAGAGGTGAATGTTGAGGCTTCCCCTTGATCAACATCCTGATCCCTTGATCGGATGGATCTAAGCAATCTCTGCGTCTTTTTCGCAGGAAAAAGAGGCGGAGAGATCACTTCCTCTACTGACTGTTCTGACTGATCGCCCACGGACATAACGGAATCCTCCATGACAGACGGAGGACCAGACTCGGTCCTAGGCCTCTTAGGCGCAAGGGAATTCTTGATCTCGTTGATAGAATTTCCCATGAATTCCTTCATCCAGATGAACATGTCCTGGACTGTAGGTTCAGCTGGATTAGCGGGTGGACAACATCCAGGACACCTGTTGTATTCATAGGAATCAGACAGTGGAGTACCACAGTCAGCGCAAGTTAGATGGCGCTTTTTTGAACCAGACTTGCGACTACCAGCATTTGTATCACTCGACAGAGGAGTAGACATAGTTCTGGAATTAAAACAATAGGTTAGAAAGACACCAGAACTGTTACCATTGCAGCGCAAATGGAAAAAAAAGTACCTATTGAAAAATAGACACGCTCTTTTACAAAACCCAAGAATAACAGGAACCACACCAGTGTAGTCAAGCTAGAAAGACAGCAAGAGGCCAAATGAAGGCCAGTACTGCCTTAAATAGGGGAGAGGGCGGCAAATTTAAAATAAGCCCCGCCCCTCCAGGAAGTCAGAGCACCTAGCAGATCGAAATCTAGAAAAAATGATCTAAAGTAAAACATTTTTGCTCTGAGCCCCTTCCTTACCTTGGAATGGGCAGATAACTAATATATTAAGTTAAAATAATAGTTAAAACTAGCGCTCTTTGCGCCAGAAGGCTCCGATGCCAGACCGGAAGTCGTCAGATGACGCACTTCCGGTCCACGGCTCCGCACACAGCAGAGGACCGGAGCGAGACAGTGGCGCTGCTGGAAAGGTAAGGGCGGACTGCCCGAGTAACAGGGTGATCGGAGGATCCCCAAACCATAGAGGGCGGCGCTCAGCGCCGCCTGAACAAAGAAAGAAACTGCATCTACGAACCCGGACCGAAGTCCCGGGTCATAGATACAGAGTCTGAAAAAAACTCAGCTGGGGCAGCGCCAAAAAAACGCCGCCCAGGCTGACAGAAGGGAAGGGGCAGCAAGCTGCAACCCTGAGAAAAAAACAATCCTTTCTCCACATAAAAGAGGGGGAAGGGAAAAATCCATGCAGGCTCTGCTAAAAAACCAGAGCCTGCACCGTCCTGCTGTCCTGCACAGGACAGAAAAAAAGCAATGTGGCCTAAGGGAGGAGGCCTTATATGGGGGTCTAATTAAGTCTTTAATTACTTGGGTGGAATTAAAAATTCCACCGTCCTGCCAGCTTCACAGGGGCAGAACACCCCACTTGTGCTGCTGTTTAGGACGTAAGGGAAAACGCAGCACACAAAGTGTCTTCAGTGCACTTGATAAGTAAGGGATACCCACGTGATAAGTGAGGTATACCCTCTTATCAATGAATTCCAATGTTGTCCATTAATATGCTATCGTAGAGCCCCTAATCTTAAGGATATATTAGTAAAGACCGATGTGTCTACTAAATCAGGTAACAAACAGATGTTTAATGACACAGAAAAAGGGTTGCTTCCCATGCTGCGTGTACGTAAATTGTATGTACATACAGAATTGATGCAGCTGTATTCATTCACAGAGTTAACTTGCAATTCAGATTTTGTTGTCTACATCTTGTGATGTCCATGTAACTTAATCTATGTGGGGGAGACTATGAATGATCTAAAAACACGACTTAATCAACATAGATACAGTATCCGTAAGAAAAGGTTGGATCTACCTGTATCAAAACACCTGTATCCCAAGCGAGATTTAAAAGTGATGATGATTGAAACGAGGGGGAGATAGGGTTGCAATTTAACCTCTTGGGAACGGAGGGCATACAGGTGTGCCCTTGCTCCCTGGTACTTAAGGACCAAGGGTGTACCTGTGGGAATTTTGGTCCCCGCTACGCGGCGGGCGGGGATCGGTCCGGCATGCCTGCTGAAATCATTCAGCAGGCATCCCGTGCAAATGCCTGGGGGGGGGTCCTAAGACTTGCGACTTGCGGCTATTCCGGGCTGATTGAGTCTCTGATGACCCGATAGCCCGGAAAATAGGGATGATCGGAGCTGTCAGAGAATCGCAGGGCGGGGAAACGTTCATTTCCCCCCGCTCTGCACGCCCCTGGATGTCGGGCAGAGCGGGGGAAGATTGCGGGGGCTTTGGAGGTGGCGGGACCGGTGGCCGTTACCTCGATCATGCGGGGACCAGGGATCGGCTGCAGGCAAGTGGTGCGGCAGCGGTGTCAGATGCTGCAGTGAAGATCGCCGTAAAGTGATCTTCACTGCAGCTTCTAGGAGTTTCAAAACTACAACTCCCAGCATGCCCAGACAGCCTTTGGCTGTCTGGGCATGCTGGGAGTTGTAGTTTTGCAACATCTGGAGGGCCACAGTTTGGACACCACTGTGTAGTTGTCTCCAAACTGTGTCCTTCCAGATGTTGCAAAACTACAACTATCGGCATGTCCAAATAGTCCAGGTATGCTGGTAGCTGTAGTTCTGTAACATCTGGCCCTTCAGATGTTGCAGAACTACAACTCCCAGCATGCCTGGACTGTCTCAGCATGCTGGGAGTTGTAGTTTTTGCAACATCTGGAAGGGCACAGTTTGGAGACCACTATACAGTGGTGTCCAAACTGTAGCGCTCCAGATGTCAATTCAAAGCATGCCGAGACTGTCCAGGCATTCTGGGAGTTGTAGTTCAGCAACATCTCGCCCTACAGATGTTGCCGAACTACAGCTCCCAGCATGCATGGGCAGTCAGGGCATACTTGGAGTTTTGCAACATCTGGAGAGCTACAGTTTGGAGACCACTACATAGTGGTCTCCAAACTGTTCTCCTCCAGTTGTAGCATAACTATAACTCCCAACATGTCCATCGGCTGTCTGGGCATGCTGGGAGTTGTAGTATTGCAACAACTGGTGGCACACTGGTTGGGAACTCAGTGTTTCCCAAGCTGTGTGCCTCCTGTTGTTGCAAAACTTTAACTCCCAGCATGCACTGACAGACCATGCATGCTGAAAGTATTAGTTTTGCAACAGCTAGAGGCACACGGGTTGGGAAACAGTTAGGAAACAGACAGTGGTGCGGAAACACTGCAGTAGTCTGTTACCTAACTCAGTATTTCCCAATCGCAACCAGTGTGCCTCCAGCTGTTGCAAAACTACAACTCCCAGCATGCACTGTCTGTCAGTGCATGCTGGGAGTTGTAGTTTTGCCCTCCCCCCCACGTGAATGTACAGGGTACATTCACATGGGCAAAGGTTTACAGCAAGTTTCCCACTTCAAGTTTGAGATGCGGCAAATTTTCCTCTGCAGCAGAAAACACACTGTAAACCCCTACCCATGTGAATGTACCCTAAAAACACCACTCAACACTAACACATAATAAAGAGTAAAACACTACATATACACTACACCCTTACACTGTACCACGGTGTTAAGGCTCAATGTACGCCTTGTTATGTTTCTTAAGGGGTGTAGTTTCCCAAATAGTATACCATGTGGGTGTTTTTTGCTGTTCTGGCACCATGGGGGCTTCCTAAATGAGACATGCCCCGCAAAAACCATTTCAGCAAAATTCGCTTTCCAAAAGCCCAATGTCACTCCTTCCCTTTTGAGCCTTCTAGTGCACCTGCAGATCACTTTACATCCACATTTGGTATATTTCCTTACTCGAGAGAAATGGAGTTTCAAATTTTGGGGGACATTTTCACCTACTACACCTTGCGAAAATGAAAAATTTGGGGTAGCATGAGCATTTTAGTGAAAAAAATTTTTTTACTTTCAACTTTATTAAAAAAAATTTCAAACACCTGTGGTGTATTAAGGCTCACTGTACCACTTGTACCACCCACAAAGTACTTTACATCCACATATGAGGTATTTCCCTACTCGCGAGAAATTGGGTTACATATTTTGGGGTGCTTTTTCTCCTTTTACCCCTTTTAAAAATAAAAAAATATGGGTTTACAACAGTGTTTCTCAATTCCAGTCCTCAGGGCCCCCTAACAGGTCATGTTTTCAGGATTTTCTAAGTCTTTCACAGGTGACATAATTATGGTCAGTGAATCAGGCATCACCACAGTTATATCACCTGTGAAAGAAATTCTGAAAACATGACCTGTTAGGGGGCCCTGAGGACTGGAATTTAGAAACACTGGTCTACAAGAACATGTTAGTGTAAAAAAATGAAGATTTTGAATTTTCACCTCCACTTTGCTGCTATTCCTGCGAAACACCTAAAGGGTTAACAAACTTTCTGAATGTCACTTTGAATGGGTGCCATTTTCATAATGGGGTCCATTATGGAGTAATTCTAACATAAAGACCCTCAAATTCACTTCAAACTGAACTGGTCCCTGAAATTCAGATTTAGAAATGTACTTGAATGTACAAATTGGAAAATTGCTGCTGAACTTTGCTGATGTTTTCAAAAAGTAAAAACATGTCAACTTTATGATGCCAACATAAAGTAGACATATTCTATATATGAATCAATATATAATTTATTTGGTATGTCTATTTTCCTTACAAGCAGAGAGCTTCAAAGTAAAAAAAAAATGCAATTTCAAATTTTTCATAACATTTTGTAATTTTTCACCAAGAAATTATGCAAGTATCGACAAAAAATTACCAATAACATAAAGTAGAATATGTCACGAAAAAACTATCTCTGAATGAAATTCATAAGTACAAGCATCCCAGAAAAAGGTGAAAACCTTTTTTCTTTTAAATCAACTGGTGGCAGAAAGTTAAACATATTTGTAAATTACTTCTATTAAAAAATCTTAATCCTTCCTGTACTTATTAGCTGCTGAATACTACAGAGGAAATTCTTTTCTTTTTGGAATGCTCGAGCACATTTCTCTCTGCTGACGTTATTATAATAATAATAACACTTTATTTATTGTTGTCCTTAGTGGGATTTGAACCCAAGTCCCCAGCACTGCAAACCACTGAGCCACCGTGCTGCCCTTAGCATACATCTGCTATGCATGGTTGCTAAAATGGACAGAGATCTCAGCAGAGAGCACTGTGCTCGTGATGTCATCAGTGTTCCAAAAAGAAAGGAATTTCCTCTGTAGCATTCAGAAGCTAATAAGTACTGGAAGGATTAAGATTTTTTAATAGAAGTAATTTACAAATATGTTTAACTTTCTGCTACCAGTTGATTTAAAAGAAAAAAGGTTTTCACCGGAGTACCCCTTTAAAGTAACAGTGGTCAGAATTGCAAAAAATGCTCTGGGTCAAATTGGGCTCGGTTCCCAAGGGGTTAAAAAAACAACATGAGCTCTATTGGATATTCAAATTAGGTTCTCAATGTTGAATTTAAGACTAACAATAAAATGTATACGAGGTGAATTGTCCTGATATAGCCCCCAATTATGTACTTTATGTAGGGATAGGAATTTTTGAACAAACAGCATTTTTATAAAAAAAAACTTTAAAATAATTTTTTATGTGGTTTATATATATATATATATATATATATATATATATATATATATATATATGATTGTACATTATAAATATATATATATATGTGTGTGTATATATATATATATAATTTATATTTGGTTTTTCTAATGGTTGGCACCGTAATCTGCGGAAATAGATTCACTGTGTAGGTGGCTATACCATGATACAGTTTACATGATGTGGCATCAATATTATAAAATATAAATGTCATGCATTGCGCAGTTTCAACAGGTTTGCATGTGAGCCTTGTACACTTGCGATGCCAGACCGGCGCTGCAGTGATCCAGGGACCTAGCGGTTTCAGGTGTGTACACAGCTAATGTACTTTGCCCTTAAATAATATGGTGCCACAAGTTTCCATGATAGTTATGCGTATGCGTAAGCAAATTAGATTGCGATCTATATGGTGACAGAATGCCACATTCTGATTTGCCAATCACACCTATGTGACTTATGATGCAGATCCGGTCCTTGCAACGCACAGCCGTTCCATCCCCAAATAACCAGATCGGAATGTTTTTTTTTTCAAATTCCAAAAAACTTTTATTGAGTAAAGCAAAGAATGACAATGACTTAAACATTCACACAATACAAGGTAACGACGGCCTGGAGGGCCGAGATAAAAAATACAGTAAGCAATATAATAAGTGAACAATAGAACAAATATGTTAAGGCAACAATATATCGCAAACTAAAAAGCAGGGAAGAAACCGTCCAGACACCATGGCAGAATAATGGAAACAGTAAAGTGAGGGAGCAAGCAAGTAAAAGAGCTAGAGCTGCCCAGGCACTGGGCAGAGGGGGGAAAAGGATAAGGTCCACAGAATACAAAGGGGCAACGGGGCAGCGGCGCCGGCAATGGGTGCCGCTGCCCCTTCTCTCCCCCTCGCTGATAGCCAGGGGGAGAGAAGGGCCGGCAGCAGGGCTCTAGACCCCAGGGCAGGCAGGGGCAGAGAAGCTGGCAGCGCTGGCTGTCTCTGCACCTGCAAAGCCGCTGCAGTTCATTGATTTAAAGCGCCTGCTTTAAATCATTGAACTGCAGCGGCTTATCGGCGTATAATACGCACATAGACTTTTGGCTAAAAATTTTATATACGCCGATAAATACGGTAAATAAAAAGACACATAACAAAAGAGCCCAGCCAGGGCGGGGACCAATCGGCCACAGACCCCCAAGGGCACCAGGGAAGACCAAGCAGATCCTTGGGTACAATATCTAGCTAAGAAGCCTATACCTGGGGGAAGAACAAAAGGATGACCAAGGGAGCCACGTTGCAGCATACCTATTCGCATCCAAAAGCTCCTCCATGTGTTGAATGTGGGTCACTTCAGTGAACCATTCCTCAAGATCGGAGTTTTTCCAGCATCTGGGAATCACGGTTTTGGCAGCCTGAAGGAGATATCTCGTGAGGGATTTCTTATATTTCGCCTGCACCATTGGGAACATATAAAGGAGGGCAGTCTCCGGATTATGGGCGACCTGGACCCCTGTCAATTCTGGGACGACTTGTAATATCGCCCTCCAAAAGGGCAGAAGTTTGGGACAACCCCACCATACCCTCGTCATCACCACAACGCCAACATGAGCTCGGAACAGAGGGGTACCAGCAGTGCAGAGATGTTGGCACCCGATACCATCGAGATAGAATTTTATAACTAGTCTCCTGTGCTCTCGTGGCTATAACAGCTTTATGAGTGAGAAAAAAGCAGCGAGACCACTGATCAGGTGTGCTTCGGATTCCCAAGCACGACAGAATGACGGAAGGATTTCCGATCTGAGAGCCAACAGTAGGCCATAAATGGCAGAAATGGAGTGACGAGGGTATGAGGAGGCTAGGCAGATGCGCTCAAATGGAGACAGGCTGCGGTGCAGGGAGGCCCGTCCCGGGAGGCTAGAGTAAAAATGCCGTAGCTTGAGGTAGGCAAAGCGAGCTCGTCGAGATAATGGGCGCTCCACAAGTAAGGCATCCAGGGGCTTGAGCCCACCTCCATCTAGGACATGATGAAAGCAGATGGGATTAGACCTGGACGCCTCGAAGAAAGCACCTACACGGGTGGACCAAGGTGGAAATTGCAGATTGTCTGATATAGGGAGGAGGGGACCCCCCGATCAATGAGACAAGCTCCTGACCCCGCGCTGTACAAGGTCGCCAAGGTGTGGCGTATAGTAAAGGAGGTAGGAATGCCTCTCTGGGACGCTGGAGACCAGGTCCACGGCAGGGTGGAGAGCGCTTTAGGGCAAATGTCTTGGGAACTGAAGCATGTTTGCCACTGCCGCCAGAACAAAGATGGGATATCGAGAGGAATTGTCTGCAGTAAATATAACTGTCACGATGCCGGCTGGCAGGTAGTGGATAATCTGTGCCAGAGAGGGATTGGCGAGGACCGCGCTAGCGGACCGGTTCTAAGTCACTACTGGTTTTCACCAGAGCCCGCCGCAAAGCGGGATGGTCTTGCTGCGGCGGTAGTGACCAGGTCGTATCCACTAGCAACGGCTCACCTCTCTGACTGCTGATGATAGGCGAGGTACAAGGGAGTAGACAGAAGCAAGGTCGGACGTAGCAGAAGGTCGGGGGCAGGCGGCAAGGTTCGTAGTCAGGGTGGATAGCAGAAGTTCTGGTACACAGGCTTAGACACACAAAACGCTTTCACTAGGCACAAAGGCAACAAGATCCGGCAAGGGAGTGCATGGGAGGAGGTCAGATATAGTCAGGGACCAGGTAGAAGCCAATTAAGCTAATTGGGCCAGGCACCAATCATTGGTGCACTGGCCCTTTAAGTCTCAGGGAGCTGGCGCGCGCGCGCCCTAGAGAGCGGAGCCGCGCGCGCCAGCACATGACAGCAGGG
This sequence comes from Hyla sarda, assembly GCF_029499605.1. NCBI lineage: Eukaryota > Metazoa > Chordata > Amphibia > Anura > Hylidae > Hyla > Hyla sarda. The sequence goes on along the minus strand of NC_079190.1, from coordinate 309,323,722 downwards.
GACGGGAACGGGTAAGTGACCTGGGATGCGATTCGCGAGCGGGCGCGTCCCGCTGTGCGAATCGCATCCCCAACGGCCATGACAGTGCAGTGCTCCCGGTCAGCGGGACTGACCGGGGAGCTGCAGGGAGAAAGACGCCGTGAGCGCTCCGGGGAGGAGCGGGGACCCGGAGCGCTAGGCGTAACAGTACCCCCCCCCCTTAGGTCTCCCCTTTTTTTTGTCCGGTGACTGCCTCCCCTGGGATGAGGACACCGGGAAGGAATGGATGGTTTCCTCAAGGGCAGGCAGTACAGCAGGAGTAGGAATGGGGAGGGAGGGCAGAGGGTGAAGCTTGGCACGGGGCAGGGAGACACAAGGACGGGAGCCATGAGGGGACACAGAGGCTTGCCTGAAGGGACTGGGAGGGGGGGAGAGGCATTTTCTGTGGCAGGCAGAGTCCCTAACGACCTTAGGGGGACCGGATACAGGAGGAACCACAGGGTCACGGCAGGGAGTACTGGGAACCGGTTTAAGGCAGTCCTTGGAACAAGAGGGACCCCAACTCTTGATCTCCCCAGTGGACCAGTCCAGGGTTGGGGAATGGTGTAGAAGCCAGGGTAGTCCAAGGAGAATTTCGGAAGTGCAATTGGGAAGGACCAAAAATTCAATTTTCTCGTGATGAGGTCCGATGCACATTAGGATGGGCTCCGTGCGGTAACGCACGGTGCAATCCAACCTGGCTCCGTTGACCGCGGAAATGTGGAGTGGCTTGACAAGACGGGTCACCGGAATGCGGAATTTATTCACCAAGGACTCCCGAATAAAATTCCCAGAGGCACCAGAGTCCAGGCAGGCCACGGCTGAGAGGGAAGAGCTGGCTGAAGTAGAAATCCGTACAGGCACCGTGAGACGTGGAGAAGCCGACTTAGCATCAAGAGACGCCACACCCACGAGAGCTGGGTGCGAGCGTGCGTTTCCCAGACGTGGAGGACGGATAGGGCAATCCACCAAAAAATGTTCGGTACTGGCACAGTACAGACAAAGATTCTCTTCCTTACGGCGATTCCTCTCTTCCAGGGTCAGGCGAGACCGATCCACTTGCATGGCTTCCTCGGCGGGAGGCCTAGGCGCAGATTGCAGTGGAGACTGTGGGAGAGGTGTCCAGAGATCTAAGTCTTTTTCCTGGCGGAGCTCTTGATGTCTCTCAGAAAAACGCATGTCAATGCGAGTGGCTAGATGAATGAGTTCATGCAGGTTAGCAGGAGTTTCTCGTGCGGCCAGAACATCTTTAATGTTGCTGGATAGGCCTTTTTTAAAGGTCGCGCAGAGGGCCTCATTATTCCAGGATAGTTCAGAAGCAAGAGTACGGAATTGTATGGCGTACTCGCCAACGGAAGAATTACCCTGGACCAGGTTCAGCAGGGCAGTCTCAGCAGAAGAGGCTCGGGCAGGTTCCTCAAAGACACTTCGAATTTCCGAGAAGAAGGAGTGTACAGAGGCAGTGACGGGGTCATTGCGGTCCCAGAGCGGTGTGGCCCATGACAGGGCTTTTCCAGACAGAAGGCTGACTACGAAAGCCACCTTAGACCTTTCAGTAGGAAACTGGTCCGACATCATCTCCATGTGCAGGGAACATTGCGAAAGAAAGCCACGGCAAAACTTAGAGTCCCCATTAAATTTGTCCGGCAAGGACAGGCGGAGGCTAGGAGTGGCCACTCGCTGCGGAAGGGGTGCAGGAGCTGGCGGAGGAGATGATTGCTGCTGAAGTTGCGACTGAAGTTGGTGCACAATGGTGGACATTTCCGACAGCTGGTGGGTTAGATGGGCGATCTGTCGGGATTGCTGGGCGACCACCGTGGTGATATCAGAGATATAAGGCAGAGGGACCTCAGCGGGATCCATGGCCGGATCTACTGTCACGATGCCGGCTGGCAGGTAGTGGATCCTCTGTGCCAGAGAGGGATTGGCGAGGACCGCGCTAGTGGACCGGTTCTAAGTCACTACTGGTTTTCACCAGAGCCCGCCGCAAAGCGGGATGGTCTTGCTGCGGCGGTAGTGACCAGGTCGTATCCACTAGCAACGGCTCACCTCTCTGACTGCTGATGATAGGCGAGGTACAAGGGAGTAGACAGAAGCAAGGTCGGACGTAGCAGAAGGTCGGGGGCAGGCGGCAAGGTTCGTAGTCAGGGTGGATAGCAGAAGTTCTGGTACACAGGCTTAGACACACAAAACGCTTTCACTAGGCACAAGGGCAACAAGATCCGGCAAGGGAGTGCATGGGAGGAGGTCAGATATAGTCAGGGACCAGGTAGAAGCCAATTAAGCTAATTGGGCCAGGCACCAATCATTGGTGCACTGGCCCTTTAAGTCTCAGGGAGCTGGCGCGCGCGCGCCCTAGAGAGCGGAGCCGCGCGCCAGCACATGACAGCAGGGGACGGGAACGGGTAAGTGACCTGGGATGCGATTCGCGAGCGGGCGCGTCCCGCTGTGCGAATCGCATCCCCAACGGCCATGACAGTGCAGCGCTCCCGGTCAGCGGGACTGACCGGGGAGCTGCAGGGAGAAAGACGCCGTGAGCGCTCCGGGGAGGAGCGGGGACCCGGAGCGCTAGGCGTAACAATAACAAGCGAGGCATCAGGGTCATTTTGAGTATATTAACTCGGCCGAACCAAGAGAAGTCATTACGGTCCAAGTCTCCAGGTCCATCCGAAAACGAACCAGGAGAGAGGAGAAGTTACGGGAAAACAGATGGGATAGATTAGAGGGGATCATCACCCCCAAGTATCTAATGCCGCTACTGGGCCAGCTGAACAAGAAGGAGGACTGGAGAGAGGACACTGTACAGCTGGGCAAGGAAACATTGAGAACTTCTGACTTGGATAAATTGATTTTGAAATTAAGAGTGTGAAAAGAGAAAATGTATATCCGCACTCACCACCGGATTCGGCAACGGGAGCTCCTAAGTGGAATCAATCTTCTGACCAGAGCATAGGAACGTCTTTGTGCGCTCAGATGCTCTGGTCAGAAGATTGATTCCACTTAGGAGCTCCCGTTGCCGAGTCCTATGGTGAGTGCAAATATACATTTCCTCTTTTCACACTCTCGATATTGCTACCTACCTTCTCATTTATCCTAGCACCTCCACCCGGCCCTTTTGATTGTTGGCTCGATTGAATGCTTGCCTCGCTATATATCTGCCTATTACCTGTGATCAGCATTTGGTGATGTCCATGCCATTCCTATCCACACGTATGATTTTGAAATTAGATCAGACCCCCAAAGTCAGCCAAGTGAGACGTTAAACATGGGAGAGACACCAACGGGTCAGTGATATACACCAGGAGATCATTCGCAAAGGCAGAACATTTGTACGTGTGATCCCCAATGGTTACCCCGTGAATACCGGGATCCCTACGTATGCTAGCCAGAAGATGTTCCATCACCAGGACATACAGGGGGCAGCCCTGTCGCGTGCCATTATGGATCATGAATGGAGGGGAGAGGGACCCGTTAATCTTCAGTCGGGCCATAGAGGTATGATATAGGGCCAGAACCTTGGATAAGAAATTAGGGCCTGTGCCAGGGAGGACCAGGAAATGCGGTTGAAAGCCTTTTCGGCATCGAGAGATAAAATCATCAGGGGTAATTGATGAGACTGTGCATAATGTCTATCATTTTGATTGTATTGTCCCTGGCTTCCTTCCCAGTTTGGGCCAGCTTGGTTCACAGGGCCCTGGCAAGCATTCAACCACTCTTATTGCCATATTCATAACATTTGCTGCACCCCATTTGGAGTCAATGGCCCCAAGAGGCCTCCAGAAGGCGCTTAACCCCCAGACGAGCCAATTGCAGGTCTCGCAGGATTGGTTGTGAGAGCGAGCGCTTGTGTGCCAGTTCCAGCGAAGTCACCTTACGTAGAGCCTGACTAAGGGTATGGGCCTTCTCGCGTTTTAATCTAGAACCATGCCTGATCATGACCCCCCGGAGGACGCACTTGAGCGCCTCCCATTGAACGAAGGGTGCAGTGGGGTCTGAGTCATGATCGGACTCAAAATCGGAAACAGTTCTGGTAAGATCAGCCATGCAAACCGTGTCCAAGAGCAGGGACTCGTTCAACCTCCACGACCTCTTGGACTTGGTCAGGAATGGAAGTTGGAGGGAACAGAAGACAGGGGTGTGGTCTGACCAGAGAATGTTGCCAATCTTAGTGTCAAACAACAAAGAGAGGGCCGAATGTTGAACCAGGATATAATCCAGGCGACCGTAGGACTCATGCGGAGAGGGAAAAAAAACTATAGTTACTGTCAGAGGGATGCTGTATGCGCCATGGGTCGCACAATTGAAGCAAGGCTAGAGATCGCTTGACCCATTTAATGGCAGAATAGGAGAGACTGGAACGCCCTGTGGAATTTTCCAAGGTGGGGTCCAGAGTCAAATTTAGATCGCATAGTACCACAGTCCCCTGGGCTACAGAGACCACCTGATCAATGAGAGTAATAAGGAAATCACACTGACCCTGATTAGGGGTGTAAGCGCTAACCAGAGTAACAGCTCTGCCGCCCAGAAGCAGTGAAAGGATTATGTACCTAGCCTGGGGATCCAGGATTACATTAGAAACTTGATGGACCAGTGACTTATGAATGGCAATGGCAACTCCCTTGGACCGTGACTCAGGGTTATTAGCGCAGTACCAAACAGGGTAATGCCTATTTTTAAGGGTCGGGGTGTGTCCCTTAAAAGTGGGTTTCCTGAAAACAGGCTACGTGTACCTTACGCATATGAAGGTGATGCACGATCTGCGTCCTCTTCGCCGGTACATTGAAGCCCTGGACGATTAAGGAGGCGATGTTGAGGTCCGCCATGGGAGGAGAATTAAAGCAGCCGATTGGAACCACCCCGGCAGGTACAAAAATAGACATACAACAAAAACAAGACGAGAGAAACGAGGAGGAAGTGGGGAAGAAGTACTAGAAGAAACAGGGACGTAAAAAGGGAGAGTGGAGAATGAACACAGGAGAAGTAGCAGTAGAAAAGAAACCACTGCAGCACGTACTAAACACAATAGCATAAGCTACAAGAGAGCCTAGAGCCAGCAGAAAAAGCCGGCAGGAGCCCTAACCTATAGGGGGGAAAGCGGAGACCACTAGATACAGGAGGGAGCCCAGGGCAGCACCCGGACATGGAGAGGTGAGACATAAGAGGAGAACACATGGCGCACAAACAAGAGCAGTATTGGAGCAGAGCATAAGGGGGGAGAATCCCCATGAGCAGGCTGGATAAGAAGAAGAGAGGAGTAGAAATTGGCAGAAGGGTGGGGGAGAGAACGCAGGGCAAGGAAGGAGAAGCGTGTGAAGAGACGAGGGTAAGAAAAAAAGAGAGGGAAAAGGAGGAGGGGCAAAGCCGGAGAAAGAAAAGGAATGGAGTATGGATGACAATATCAATCGGGCGACGAGACAGTTATGAACATCCCAGTTGGTCAGCAAGGTCAATCTGTAACAATAGGGAGCAAAAAGAGACAACATGAAATGCATATGAAGCATTAACAACTGTCACGATCCGGGCTGGCGGCAGGTGAGGATACTGGAGGTGGATCCTCAGTGCCAGAGAGTGCCAGATGAAGGTGGGTCAGTGATGAAGTCAATAGCTATATGGGACCATGGCTGTTCAGGCACAGGCAGAGGAAGGAGAAGACCAGCCGGCTTCTGGCATGGGGTTTTGTCACGAGCACACAGTGTACAGACCTGTACGAAATCGGTCACATCTTCCTCCAATTGGCACCAGAGAAGCAGGAGCAGAGGAGATCAGACACTCTGGAGGTATTTTGGCAACGAAGAAGAATCCAGCTCCGGCTGGAGAAGATTTCCTGATGAAACCTCTCTTTAGATTCTCCTGAATGTATTCGGCCATGGCCTGAGTCTCTGGAGTGGAGAGAGGATATATTCTACTACGGGGCGGTGTGGTACCAGGAATCAAGTCAATTGGGCAGTCGTAGGGTCTGTGCTGTGGTAAGACCTCCTCTTGCTTCTTGCAAAAGACGTCAGAATAGTCTTGATAGACCTTTGGAAGGCCTGGCAATGGTGTAGCGATGGGGACTTGGCTAGTAGGTACAAACTTAACCTCTTAAGGACCAAGGACGTATGAGTACGTCCTTGGTCCCGCACCCGTGATATAATGCGGGGGCCCCAGGGTGACCCCGCATCATATCACGGCGGGCCCGGCATCATAGTGAAGCCGGGACCCGCCTCTAATAGCGAGCGGCACTGATTTTAACCCTTTAGCCGCGCGCTCAAAGCTGAGCCACGCGGCTAAAAGTGAAAGTAAAAAGTGCCGGTTAGATCAGGGAACTGTTCGGGATCGCCGCTGTGAAATCGCGGCATCCCGAACAGTTGTACTACAGGAGGAAGGTGTCTTACCTTCCTTCCTGCAGTCCGATCGCCGATTGAATGCTTCAAGCCTGAGATCCAGGCTTGGGCAATCAATCGCCAGAAACCCTGATCAATGCATCCCTATGGAGATGCATTAACACAGTTAAAGATCAGTAAATGCAATGTTGTAGCCCCCTATGGGGGCTATAATATTGCAAAAGAAAAGTGTCAAAAAATCATTAACCCTTTGAATTATCCCTTTCCCTAATAAAAGTTTGAATCCCCCGGCATTTCCAATAATAAAAAAAACTGTGTAAATAAAAACAAAAATAAACATATGTGGTATCGCCGCGTGCGGAAATGTCCGATTCAAAAAAATATACTGCTAATTAAACCGTACGGTCAATGGCGTACGTGCAAAAAAATTCAAAAATAGCGTATTTTTGGTCACTTTTTATATCATGAAAAGATGAATAAAAAGCGATCAAAAAGTCCGATCAATGCAAAAAACTTCAGATCACGGCGCAAAAAATGAACCCTCATAGCGCCCTGAACACGGAAAAATAAAAGTTATATGGGTCAGAAGATGACAATTTTAAAAGTATACATTTTCCTGCATGTAGTTATGATTTTTTTCTGAAGCAATACAAAACCAAACCTATACAAGTAGGGTATCATTTTAACCGTATGGACCTAGAGAATAAAGAAAAAGTGTCATTTTTACCCAAAAATTTACTACGTAGAACCGGAAGCCCCCAAAAGTTACAAAATCGCTGTATTTTTTCAATTTTGTCGAACAATGTTTTTTTTCCCCGTTTCGCCGTAGATTTTTGGGTAAAATGACTGATATCATTACAAAGTAGAATTAGGTGCAAAAAAAAAGCCATAATACAGATTTTTAGGTGCTAAATTTTAAGAGTTATGATTTTTTAAACGTAAGGAGGAAAAAACGAAAGAGCAAAAAAAGAAAAACGCCCAGTCCTTAAGGGGTTAAGACAGCGTTTGTGGCAGGAAGAGCCCCAAGTTTTAATGTCACCAGTGGTCCAGTCGAGGGTAGGAGTGTGACGCTGGAGCCAGGGCAAGCCAAGAAGAATTTCAGAGGTACAGTTAGGCAAAGAATTACATTTTTTCTTAGTGAAGAGCACCAATGGTCATGAGCAGGGGTTCAGTGCAGTTACGCACGCTGCAGGCCAAATTTTCTCCGTTCACAGACGAAATGAAGAAAGGTTTGATGAGATGGGTAACAGGAATATTGAATCTGTTGATGAGTGAGGCTTCGATAAAGTTTCCTGCTGACCCTGAGTCCAGGAAAGCCACTGTAGAGAAGGAAGAATTAGCGGATGAAGAAATCCGTACTGGTGTAGTCAGACGTGGAGAGGATGAATTCACACCTAGTAAGGCCTCTCCCACGTTAACTAGGTGCATGCGTTTCCCTGACGCGGAGGATGAATAGGGCAGTCCTTTAGGAAATGTTCAGTACTAGCACAGTAAAGGCACAAATTTTCATTTCTGCGGCGAATCCTCTCTTCTTGGGTCAGGCGAGACCGATCCACTTGCATAGCCTCCTCAGCGGGAGGCACATAAATAGGTAGCAGAGGACTCTGGAAGAGAGGTGCCAAGCGATGAAACCGCCTGGTGCGAACAAGATCCTTTTCCTGGCGGAGCTCCTGGCGTCTTTCTGAGAAACGCATATCAATGCGGGTGGCCAACTGGATACATTCAGACAAGGTAGCAGGAATTTCTTGTGCAGCCAGAACATCTTTGATGTGGCTGGATAAACCCTTCTTGAAGGTCGCGCAGAGGGCCTCATTGTTCCAGGCGAGCTCAGAGGTGAGGGTGCGGAACTGTATGGCATATTCGCCAACTGAAGAACTCCCTTGAACGAGATTCAGAAGAGCCGTCTCGGCTGAGGAAGCCCGGGCTGGCTCCACAAAGACACTGCGAACTTCGTAGAAGAAGGACTGGATGGAAGCAGTGGCAGGATCGTTGCGGTCCCAAAGCGGTGTGGCCCAGGACAAGGCCTTTCCAGATAAAAAAGCTGACCATGAAAGCCACCTTAGACCGTTCTGTGGGAAACTGGTCCGACATCATCTCGAGATGCAGGGAACATTGGGACAGGAACCCACGGCACAACTTAGAGTCCCCATCAAATTTCTCAGGAAAAGACAGGCGGATTCTAGAGGTAGAAGCGGCAGCTCGCAGTGGAGGAGGTGCTGGAGCTGGTGGAGGAGATGGTGGACGCTGTGGAGGCAGAAGCTGCTGGAGCATGGCAGTCAACTGCGACAGTTGTTGTCCTTGTTGAGCGATCTGTTGAGACTGCTGGGCAACCACGGTGGTGAGGTCAGCGAGACTTGGCAGCGGCACCTCAGTGGGATCCATGGCCGGATCTACTGTCACGATCCGGGCTGGCGGCAGGTGAGTATACTGGAGGTGGATCCTCTGTGCCAGAGAGGCGATGACGTGGGCCGTACCAGGGGATCGGTTCTAAGGAGTTACTGGTTTTCACCAGAGCCCGCCGCAAAGCGGGACGGACTTGCTGCGGTGGTAACTCCAAGGTCGTATCCCCAGATAGCGACTCGACCTCTCTGGCAGCTGAGACTTGCGAGGTTCACAAGGACAAGGCTAACGCAAGGTCAGACAGAGCAGAAGGTCAGGGCGGGCGGCAATGGTTCGTAGTCAGGGGCAACAGCAAAGGGTCTGGATACTAAGGCTAGTGATACACACAAAAAGCTTTCTCAGGGCACTAGGGCAACGAGATCTGGCAAGGACAGGAAGGGGGTTTTATATGTTTTACACTGACTGGACCTAGGGAGCGGGGCCGTTCGCGCCGGGAAGAAGCAGCCGCAGTCGTGCGGTGAGTGACATGGGACGCGATCCTAGAGCGGGCACGTCCCGTCCCGCGGATCGCTTCCCCTCCGGTGACCGGGGAGCTCCTTCAGCACGCGTCCTCACTCGTGCATGGCTAGCCACGCTCCACCCCCCCCCCCCCCCCCCCCCAAATCGGAATTTTTATTGCACATGCACTTTATGATTGGTAAATACTATTAGGGAATACAACAAGACCTAATTTTTGCCCAGATAATATAGGATTTGTAATATTGGAACACTTTTATGTATATATTGATTTTGTAATGATATGTATGCACCTATATTTATATGAATTTATGTAAATTATTACTTTATTAATTGAGTGATGTACCAGTTAAGTGATGTCATTGTGGCTATTTAAGAGCCAGTGTTTGTTCATTGCACTATGCCTGAGGATGGTGATGTGAGATTATCGAAACGTTGCACTTTTTTCTTGCTGAGGATGGAATAAAACAACACTTTTTTGTACTGAAGACACTTTGGCCGACATTTATCATTATCTTTAGACTGTTTTTTGTGTCTACAAAAGGCACAAAAAGGCGCAAGCAGGGTTTATTTGCGCCTTTTTTGCTACTTTTATTTACACATTTCTGCTGATTTTGAGTTGCAATCTACTGATTTTGAGTTGCAATCCACTGATTTTGGCAATACACATGATATAGAAGGGATTTAGGAACTACGCCTTTTGTAAAAAGGCGCAAAAAAGGTGCAAAACCACTGAAAAGTCTCTAAAACTACACCATCCCAGACCTGGAGTAGCTTTTTAGTGTATGTGAAGAGAGAAATTTGAGAAAATGTTTACCTGCACAAAATTTATCAAATGCTCTGTGAACATTTAACCCCTTCCCGCAGAATGTCATATATAAACGCCGGGTTGTGCAGTGCGTTCGCGCATCCCGGCGTTTATAAATGACATGCAGTTAACCCGGCGATGCGCAGCATCGCACGGGTTAACTGGCAGAAGTCCCGCTGTTTCCAGCAGGGGACAACTTCTGCTTCACCCCCAGGACCATCAATTGATGGTCCTGGTCAGCGATCACTGTGATTGGTCCCTGTGGACCAATCACAGTGATCTGGGGTGAAAGTTCAGATCCCCGCACTGCCCGCCCCTGGAAGTCGGGCAGAACGGGGGACGAAGGCTGCAGGGGCTCGCGGGGACCTGCGGCACATGGGGGGAACACGTGGGGACCGGCGGACTTACCTGATCCAGCGGCAGGACCGAGGAGCAGCGCGGGACCGGCCACGTGGACGAGCAGCGACGGGTAAGTATGTGGTCCTCAGAGGCAGCAGTGAAGATCTTCACTGCTGCTTCTAGGAGTCTGAAAACTACAACTCCCAGCATGCCTAGACAGCCTTTGGCTGTCTGGGCATGCTGGGAGTTGTAGTTTTGCAACATCTGGAGGGCCCCAGTTTGGAGACCATTGTATAATGGTCTCCAATCTGTGCTCTTCCAGCTGTTGCAAAACTACAACTCCCAGCATGCACTGACTGTCCAGGCATGCTGGGAGTTTTAGTTAAGCAACATCTGGCCCTTCAGATGTTGCCGAACTACAACTCCCAGCATGCCCTTCAGCTGTCTGGGCATGCTGGGAGTTGCAGTTTTGCAACAGCTGGAGACACACTGGTTGGGAAACATTGTTTCTAACTCAGTGTTTCCTAACCTGTGTGCCTCCAGCTGTTGCAAAACTATAACTCCCAGCATGCACTAAAAGACCATGCATGCTGGGAGTTGTAGTTTTGCAACATCTGGAGGGCCCCAGTTTGGAGACCATTGTATAATGGTCTCCAATCTGTGCTCTTCCAGCTGTTGCAAAACTACAACTCCCAGTATGCACTGACTGTCCAGGCATGCTGGGAGTTTTAGTTCAGCAACATCTGGCCCTTCAGATGTTGCTGTACTACAACTCCCAGCATGCCCTTCAGCTGTCTGGGCATGCTGGGAGTTGTAGTTTTGCAACAACTGGAGACACACTGGTTGGGAAACATTGTCTGTTTCTAACTCAGTGTTTCCTAACCTGTGTGCCTCCAGCTGTTGCAAAACTATGACTCCCAGCATGCACTAACAGACCATGCATGCTGGGAGTTGTGGTTTTGCAACAGCTGATGCAAGCCCCCCGTGAATGTACAGGGTACAGTCACATGGGCGAGGCTTTTACAGTGGGTTTCTCGCATCTTGAGATGCAGCAAATTTTGCGCTGGGAAACTTGCTGTAATCCCCTGCCCATGTGACTGTACCCTAAAAACACTACACTACACTACACTAACACAAAATAAAATAAAAAGTTAAAAACACTACATATACACATACCCCTACACAGCCCCCCTCCCCCAATAAGAACGTCCGGTACACCACTGTTTCCAAAGCAGAGCCTCCAGCTGTTGAAAAACAACAACTCCCAGTATTGTCGGACAGCCGTTGACTGTCCAGGCATGCTGGGAGTTTTGCAACAGCTGGAGGCACCCTGTTTGGGAATCACTGGCGTAGAATACCCCTATGTCCACCCATATGCAAATCCCTAATTTAGGCCTCAAATGCACATGGCGCTCTCACTTTGGAGCCCTGTCGTATTTCAGGGCAACAGTTTAGGGTCACATATGGGGTATCGCTGTACTCGGGAGAAATTGCGTTACAAGGTTTGGGGGGCTTTTTCTTCTTTAACCCTTCATGAAAGGAAATGTTGGGGTCTACACCAGAATGTTAGTGTAAATTTTTTTTTTTTTTTACACTAACATGCTGATGTTGCCCTATACTTTACATTTTCACAAGAGGTAAAAGGGAAAAAAGCCCCCCAAAATTTGTAGCGCAATTTCTCCTGACTACAGAGATACCCCATATGTGGGCGCAAAGTGCTCTGGGGGCGCACAACAAGGCCCAGAAGGGAGAGCGCACCATGTACATTTGAGGTGATTTGCACAGGGGTGGCTGATTGTTACAGCGGTTTTGACAAACGCAAAAAAAACAAAACCCCACATGTGACCCCATTTCGGAAACGACACCCCTCACGGAATGTAATGAGGGGTGCAGTGAGAATTTACCCCCCACAGGTGTCTGACGGATCTTTGGAACAGTGGTCCATGAAAATGAAAACTTGTACAGCCCACTGTTCCAAAGATCTGTCAGACACCAGTGGGGGGCAAATGCTCACTGTACCCCTTGTTACGTTCCTCAAGGGGTCTAGTTTCCAAAATGGTATGCCATGTGTGTTTTTTTTTGCTGTTCTGGCACCTTAGGGGCTTCCTAAATGCGACATGCTCCCCGAGCAAAATTTGCTCTCAAAAAGCCAAATATGACTCCTTCTCTTCTGAGCATTGTAGTTCGCCCATAGTGCACTTCAGGTCAACTTATGGGGTACCTCCATACTCAGAAGAGATGGGGTTACAAATTTTGGGGGGTATTTTCTGCTATTAACCCTTGCAAAAAGGTGAAATTAGGGGGGAAACACACATTTTAGTGGAAATTTTTTTTTTTTTTTTTACATATGCAAAAGTCATGAAACACCTGTGGGGTAATAAGGCTCACTTTATTCCTTATTACATTCCTCAAGGGGTCTAGTTTCCAAAATGGTATGCCATGTGGGTATTTTTTGCTGTTCTGGCACCATAGGGGCTTCCTAAATGCGACATGCCCCCCGAGCAAAATTTGCTCTCAAAAAGCCAAATATGACTCCTTCTCTTCTGAGCATTGTAGTTCACCCATAGTGCACTTCAGGTCAACTTATGGGGTACCTCCATACTCAGAAGAGAAGGGGTTACAAATATTGGGGGGTATTTCCTGCTATTAACCCTTGGAAAAATGTGAAATTTGGGGGGAAACACACATTTTAGTGAAAAAAAAAATTTTTTTTTACATATGCAAAAGTCGTGAAACACCTGTGGGGTATTAAGGCTCACTTTATTCCTTGTTACGTACCTCAAGGGGTCTAGTTTCCAAAATGGTATGCCATGTCAGGGTTTTTTGCTGTTCTGGCACCATAAGGGCTTCCTAAATGCAACATGCCCCCAAAAACCATTTCAGAAAAACGTACTCTCCAAAATCCCCTTATCGCTCTTTCCCTTCTGAGCCCTCTACTGCGCCCGCTGAACACTTTACATAGACATATGAGGTATGTGCTTACTCGAGAGAAATTGGGCTACAAATATAAGTATACATTTTCTCCTTTTACCTCTTGTAAAAATTTAAAAATTGGGTCTACAAGAACATGCGAGTGTAAAAAATGAAGATTGTGAATTTTCTCCTTCACTTTGCTTCTATTCCTGTGAAACACCTAAAGGGTTAAAACGCTGACTGAATGTCATTTTGAATACTTTGGGGGGTGTAGTTTTTATAATGGGGTCATTTGTGGGATATTTCTAATATGAAGACCCTTCAAATCCACTTCAAACCTGAACTGGTCCCTGAAAAATAGTGAGTTTGAAAATTTTGTGAAAAATTGGAAAATTGCTGCTGAACTTTGAAGCCCTCTGGTGTCTTCCAAAAGTAAAAACTCGTCACTTTTATGATGCAAACATGAAGTAGACATATTGTATATGTGAATAAAAAAATTTTTTATTTGTAATATACATTTTCCTTACAAGCAGAGAGCTTCAAAGTTAGAAAAATGCAAAATTTTCAAATTTTTCATCAAATTTTAGGATTTTTCACAAGGAAAGGATGCAAGTTACCACAAAAATTTACCACCATGTTAAAGTAGAATATGTCACGAAAAAACAATCTCGGAATCAGAATGATAACTAAAAGCATTCCAGAGTTATTAATGTTTAAAGTGACAGTGGTCAGATGTGCAAAAAACGCTCTGGTCCTTAAGGCCAAAATGGGCTTGGTCCTGAAGGGGTTAATAAATTTGGTTCTCCTACACATTCCCAGCACACAAAAAAAAGGTGTAAAAAAATGTTTAACTTACACCTAGAATGATAAATGTGGGCCTTTTTGTGCTGCGTTTTTTTTCTACTAACCACGTCTCCTGTGACTGCATGCACCTTACTACTTCTTGGTGTTAATTGATGGATGTTCTGCTTTTCTGAAGATATATATATATATATATATATATATATATATATATATATATAGCTCAAAAACTGTAAAACTTTTATTTGCAGGCCAGTGTTATCCAGGACAGTTCTCTGTAGATGGGTACAAACCATGTCAGTTATGTCCACGTGGTATGTACCAATCAGAATCTGGACGGACTCAATGCATTTCTTGTGGAGGTGGACTAAACACCAAACATGAAGGAGCCACATCTTTCCAAGACTGTGAGGCCAAAGGTAAGTAATATTGTGACATAAAATAAAATTACTTGATTCCATTTATCTTCTACTTTTATGACAAAAGTTGATAAACCATCTCTTTATGCTTTATTATGAGTTTGTAAATTTAATATAATTCATCAATTTTTTGCTTGAATTTAATTTTTATATTTCCTCTTGTGAAATTTCTTACAATCATTTTTTTATTCTCCTTTCCTTCAGTTCAATGTTCACCAGGCCATTATTATAACACAACTTTACATCGATGTATTCGCTGTTTGATTGGCTTTTACCAGCCAGAATTCCGGCAGAACTTCTGTATTGCATGTCCTGGAAATTCCAGCACAGACTTTGATGGCTCCACCAGTGTCGTCCAGTGCAAGAGTGAGGGGACATAGCGGGACAGCAAGAAGGTCATGGGGTGGATTAAAAGGAGATGTACCTCAACAAAGGAAATAATGGGAAAGGGATTATGAAAAACATTATATAGACTGATCAGCTATGACAATTACATCACATTACATTATGAGATGGTCCCCCTTGTTCAACTAAAACAGCTCAATCCTTAAGAGAGAGACTCTAATAATATGGTGCTGCAGCAGGGGAAAATGTAAAAAAAAAAAACCCTACTGACGTAGCCCAAGTTGCCCACAGCTCCTGTTCGCCTCTCTTTGTTCCCGGATCTCTCTCTTTGCGTCTCAGACAAGTTCTTAGAGCAGGACCTGCCAGCTCAGCCAGGTTCTGGCTGCAGCTGTGTCCCATATTGGCCAGTGATTGGCAGCAGGTCGTGTTTTGAGCACTTGTCTCAGAAGCAGGAAGTAAAGAGAAGTTTGGGGGACCGGACAGAGGTAAACTAGCTGCAGATAACCAGGGATATGGAAATATGTTTTTTTTTTTTTCTATTTTCCCCTGTCCCAGCACCATATTTATTATTATTATTTTTTTTTAGAAATACCCCTTTAAGTCTTGTAAGCTGCGGCCTCAATCGATCAGACTTGTTTTTCCAGCATATCCCACAGATGCTTGATCAGATTGAGATCTAGAATATTGGGGCCGAGTCTGTTTGTTTATCAAACCATACCTAAACAATTATCCTGCTAAATGAGTCTACTGCCATTAGGGAATACCAATGCCTTGAAGAGTGGTACTTGCTCTGCAACAAGGTTAAGATAGGTGGTGGACGTCAAAGTAACATCCATATGAAAGCAGGCACCAAAGGTTTCCCACAGAATATTGTCGAGATCATCACACTACCTCCACTATCTTACCTTATTCCTGTAGTACATCCTGGCACCATCCCTAGGTAACTGATGCACATGCAACCAGCCATCCATATGATGTAAAAACAAAAACAGTACTGTAGGCATTGTTGACAATGGAAAGGGGTAAGCACTTAAAAAAATGGAGCCCCATACACAGCAATCTGCACAGCTGTGTGTTCTTTCGCCTTTCTATCATAGTCAGCATGATTTTTTTTCAGCAATTTGAGCTACAGTAAAACTTTTATGTGTGCAAACCAAACAATTTAGCCTTCAGTTAATATGTAAATAGCATTGGGTGACCTGTGTCACACGCTCACTAGTTGTCCTTCTTTAGACCACTTTTATAAATATTTAGAAGGGGAGTGGAGAGGCTCTTACCAATCTGTTAAACTGCGGCCTGAGCTGCGCAAATGACACCTACACCCATGGTGTCGAGCAAAAATACAAGAGATAAAGAAATAGGGGTTCAAAGGTCTGTGAATATTTTATATAAAATGTATTTATTTGTAAAATTGATTTATTAGTGTACAATTGTTAGAAAAAATGATATTAATAAATAGTAAATATTATAGTGGTCTGTGACCTACAGGGCCCTTGTAGGTCAGCTAGACTACAGATAGTGTAAGATAAAATCAGTGTATATGTAATGGAATAAAACAATATAAAAACAATAATATAAATACAATAGTATAAATTAGTATAAAGTGTCCACAATAATACAAGTGACTTCAGAATTGTACTCCTGGTATAATTGTAGTCCGAGAGAATACACTCTTCTCTTATTGCATTTAATAAATATTAGTGCAGATTCTGACAAATACCGATATACTGTAATCAAAGTGTGGGTATAGATCAGCAAAGTACTTTCTTTTTATATGCAGAGCACAATAGCACAAGTTGCAATTATATCCAACTTATAGTAGTTTGTATCAACTTTCAAGGTAAGTGTAAAGTGAGCTTTCATTCGTGCAAAAATCAATCCTGGCTCCTAGGCAGAGAGCCTGCTGCAGGAGGCTCAGCCGTCTCACAGTGTAGCAGCGGTAAGTGTAATAGACAGTCACGGATCGATGTGCAAATGTTTAAGATAGACTTTGTACCTTGATTAGATGTGTGTTGGTCTCGGTGCAATCCCGGCTCTAGCACAGAGGGCCCACTCCTGGAGACTCGGCCGTCTCCGATTTGACAGTGATGGTAGCGGGCTCCTTTTGTGTGGACTGCAGCTGTTCTGTAAGTAACGACCAAGCTGTGTCCTTGTGATAGGTGCTACGTGCCTGTGCAATGAAGGAAACAGGAGTAGTGATGATTATTGGTACTTTGTCTATGGGAGGTAAAATTGGGTATTGTGGCACTTGAAGTGGTAGTTAAGGCTGGACGCATTTCAGGTCCTCCTTAGGACCTTTCTTCGGCAGCTAAAAGTGATAGTGGAATGATCATTTCTTAAGATTTATATAGTTCTTACTCCTCCCTTTTTTTGGTGGGGGCGTCACATTAAATTAGTTGGAAAAGGGTGTGGAAAATGTGGAATTGATTAGGCAAACCGAGTGAGTGAAAGTGTAGATGTTTAATGAAAGGTCAATGTTTGTAGAAAAAACTATAGACTGAACATAGGGAACTAATATTGTGAATTATATAAAAGTACGAATTGTGGCAAGAACGGAGACAGAAATGGGAAAGTAAAGTTTTCTCTATTGCACATGAGCGCCAACATCAATAATTGAAATGTTATAATTGTATGCTGCAATATGGCAATAAATGAGCAAAAATAATAAAATAATAAAAGATTAATAAAATAAATAAAATAGATATAGAATGGATAATTAAATTATCAAAAATGTAAAAAATGGAAGCATGTATAAAAATGTATGTACTCAATTTGATTGCAAGAATAGTGTAAGAATAGTTGGATTGCTTGTGAATATGGGGTGAATGATAAATAAATATATAATATAAACTGTATATAAAGAAATCGTGATTCTGGATACATTTGTGTGTAATATAAGTGACTCCCTGATGAAGCAAGATAGTGAACTGGCGTAGGGGTCGTGCAGGTTCAATACATGTGAGTATACCAGACGGTCCTTTGTATTGTTAGTGACTAAGAATGGTTTTTCTTTCTTTTTCCTTATTTGAGGTCAGGGGACAGCATGGTATATAGGAATGACTGGGTGATTTTATCCCCATCTCCTCTCTCTACCTCTCTCCCCTGGTTGCCAACTATAGTCACACCAATCCTTGGACAGTTGCTGTATCTCCTTTTTGTTTGCACTCTGTATCTGTATAACCTTTTTCCTGTTATGCACTTATGGCAATTTATTGGGTAATCTAGTTTACAGTATGATATAGTGCAGTGCATAAAACATTGTTGTTGTTACGCCGAGCGCTCCGGGTCCCTGCTCCTCCCCGGAGCGCTAGCGGCGTTCCTCTCTCTGCAGCGCCCCGGTCAGACCCACTTACCGGGAGCGCTGCACTTGACACTGCCGGCGGGGATGCGATTCGCATAGCGGGACACGCCCGCTCGCGAATCGCATCCCAAGTCACTCACCTGTCCCGGTCCCCGGCTGTCTCATCCTGGCGCGCGCGGCTCCGCTCCTTAGGGCGCGCACGCTTGCGCCAACTCTCTAAGATTTAAAGGGCCAGTGCACCAATGATTGGTGCCTGGCCCAATCTGTCTAATTAGCCTCCACCTGCTCCCTGTCTATTTAACCTCACTTCCCCTTCACTTCCTGGCCGGATCTTGTTGCCATTGTAGTGTCTTCGAGGAACCAGCCCGAGCTTCTTCTGCCGAAACTGCCTTGCTGAACCTGGTCCAGGGAAATTCTTCTGTAGGCGAATACGCCATCCAATTTCGTACCCTCGCCTCTGAATTATCTTGGAACAACAAGGCCCTCTGCGCGAAATTTAAAAAAGGCCTATCCAGTAACATAAAAGATGTGCTGGCCGCACGAGAAATTCCTGCCAACCAGCATGAACTTATCCATTTGGCCACCCGCATTGACATGCGTTTTTCTGAAAGACACCAGGAGCTCCGCCAGGAAAAAGACCTTGATCTCTGGGCACCTCTCTCACAGTATCCTTTGCAATCTACCCCTGTGCCTCCCGCCGAGGAGGCTATGCAAGTGGATCGGTCTCGCCTGACCCATGAAGAGAGGACTCGCCGCAGAGATAAAAATTTATGTCTGTACTGCGCTAGTACCGAACATTTCTTGGTGGATTGCCCTATTCGTCCTACACGTCTGGGAAACGCACGCACCCAGCTCACGTGTGAGTGGCATCTCTTGGTCTGAAGTCTGCTTCTCCACGTCTCACTGTGCCCGTACGGATTTCTCCTTCTGCCAACTCCTCCTTCTCAGCTGTGGCCTTCTTGGACTCTGGTTCTGCGGGAAATTTCATTTTGGCCTCTTTTGTTAATAAGTGCAACATCCCTGTGACCTGTCTCGCCAAGCCGCTCTACATTTCCTCGGTCAACGGAGTGAAATTGGACTGCACTGTGCGTTACCGCACAGAACCCCTGCTCATGAGCATTGGACTGCATCCCGAAAAAATTTAACTTTTTGTTTTGCCCAACTGCACCTCTGAAGTCCTCCTCGGTCTGCCATGGCTCCAACGCCACTCTCCTACCCTTGACTGGACCACCGGGGAGATCAAGAGCTGGGGTGCTTCTTGCCACAAAAAATGCCTCACGTCTGCTCCCAGTCCCGTCTGTCAAACCTCAGTGTCTCCTCCTATACCTGGTCTCCCCAAGGCCTATCAGGACTATCCCGTGCCTCCTCATAGCCCCCGTCCTGGTAACACTCTGCCCCGTGCCAAGCTTCACCCTCTGCCCCCCCCCCCTCCCCATTCCCACTCCTTCTGAACTGCCTGCCGTTGATGAGCATACCCTGGACTTCACTGTCCTCCAGAAGGAGACAATCGCTCCCAATGTCCTCATCCCATGTGGATTGACATCCGGACAAAAAGAGGGGGAGACGTAAGGGGGGGGTACTGTTACGCCGAGCGCTCTGGGTCCCTGCTCCTCCCCGGAGCGCCCACGGCGTTCCTCTCTCTGCAGCGCCCCGGTCAGACCCGCTTACCGGGAGCGCTGCACTGACACTGCCGGCGGGGATGCGATTCGCATAGCGGGACGCGCCCGCTCGCGAATTGCATCCCAAGTCACTCACCTGTCCCGGTCCCCGGCTGTCTCTTCCTGGCGCGTGTGGCTCCGCTCCTTAGGGCGCGCGCGCGCCAGCTCTCTAGGATTTAAAGGGCCAGTGCACCAATGATTGGTGCCTGGCCCAATCTGTCTAATTAGCCTCCACCTGCTCCCTGTCTATTTAACCTCACTTCCCCTTCACTTCCTGGCCGGATCTTCTTGCCATTGTGCCAGTGAAAGCGCTCCCTGTGTGTCCCAAGCCAGTGTTCCAGACCTCTTGCTATTGCCATTGACTACGAACCTTGCCGCCTGCCCCGACCTTCTGCTACGTCTGACCTTGCCTCTGTCTAGTCCTTCTGTCCCACGCCTTCTCAGCAGTCAGCGAGGTTGAGCCGTTGCCGGTGGATACGACCTGGTTGCTACCGCCGCAGCAAGACCATCCCGCTTTGCGGCGGGCTCTGGTGAATACCAGTAGCAACCTAGAACCAGTCCACGCCAATCCCTCGCTGACACATCCAGCCTGCCGAATCCTAACAGTTGTAACCCTTGCAAATTTATCTGGTTTCTGCTGATCCTTTTTTAAACTTTTTTTTTTTTATTTGTGTAACTAAATAAAGATTTTCTTGATTCAATATATTAGTACTGTGTTTGGTGATAGGTTCTGTGATAGGTTTTATATTTCAACACCAAACCAATTTATTTATTTATTTTGCTTATATTTTCCCCTGTATTTTCGGCTGACATAGTAAAATGTAGTTAAATAATAAATAATAATAAATTATTCTGTTATAAATAATCATATCCAGAGATGTGTGTTAGGGTATACTGTTCATGTTTCAGTAACCAGGGCTACACACAGTGGGAAGTGGGATCGGGTTGAAGTGGTCCCGATCAAGAACAGATCGGAGTGCTGATATAACAGCCTGACTCTGATGTGTCGTCGGAAGGGACCACCTTCTAATCTAGAAATCCAAATACCTCCAACTCACTGTTGAGACCTTTGGGTGCCATGGAATCAAATTCAAATATTTTTCTGAATTCTGCTCTAGACATTTTACTTATAAAATTACCAGTCCAGTCTTGTTGGATTATTTGAATGGCTGCAAATTACCAATCCAGTCTTGTTGGATTATTTGAATGGCTGCATATTTCAGATTGTTAGGATTGCTTTGGTGGTATTGTTTAAAATGTGCTGATAATGGAGGGGGGCGTGGCCTGGATGCGCATGGCGGAGGAAGCTTGATTAGTGAGCTCCATCAGTCTCCGGCTCTATAGCGGCACAAACCAGCTGAATCCTGCACTAATTCGTTTCCCCTGAGTGGCTGACTGTTTCTGTAGTTGGTGAGCGATGTCCAGGGCGAAGAAAAGCAAAAAAAGCCAGTTGAAACTCACCCAGTTCTTCCCTGCAGCTGACTCCCAAGATGGCGCCGGCAGCCTGCCTGCTGCTGGAGCGCTCGGAGCCTGCAGCCATCCAAGTTCTTCTGCTTCTAGTGGGTCTGCTTCTCTGGGAGGTCAGGCTGCTCCGAAGTCGTCTGGTTCCGTAGCAGTAGTCTCATCTCTGCCGTCTCCTCTGGCCTCATCAATGCCGGCTACGGTCGTCTCCTCACCGCAACCCGGAGCTCAATGCGGCCTTGCTTCTATGAGCGGTTCTTCCGCCCTGACCGAGGCAGCCCTACTGGCTGTGGCTCCTGACCTCTCCGCTACCATTTGCAGCGAGATACACTCAGCGGTGAATAGCATACATCAAGAACTCCAGGTGCTCGGGAGCCGCACCTCACATGTGGAGAACAAGATGGGTGAGCTCACTTCTACGCACAACACAGTAGTGGATTTCGTTAATGCTTTGGAGGATGAGGTGTCGGCTCTTAAGGCCAAGCTTGCAAACATGGAGAACTGTTCCCGCAGAAACAACCTCCGCATACAAGGAGGTCAAGACTGAGGATCTTGCAAGCTTTGTCACTGACTTCTTCGCTGCTCTCCTTCCGTCTGCTTCGACACAGGACCTGCTATTGGACAGAGTCCACCGTCTTCCCAAGCCGAAGTCGATTCCTGTGACCTCTCCCAGGGATGTCATTCTGAAGGTGCACTTTTTCCACATCAAGGAACGTCTGATGACGGCTGCCCGCACCTCCTCCAACTTACCTGAAAGGTTCTCCAGATTGGCTGTCTTTGCGGACCTGTCTGCTGCCACCTTGGCAAAGTGTCGGGAATATGCTGCTGGTACCTCTCTTCTCCGGGCTCATGGTGTGCCCTATAAGTGGGGGTTCCCCACGAAAGTCATAATTACCTATGGTGGTTCCAAACATGTGGCCTCCACCCCTGAGGCACTTCTTGAGTGCTGCCATGCCTGGAATCTTTCTCCGCCTGCACCAGCTGAAGGGAGCCCCTCCAACCCTAACCTCCCTCCTCAAAAGGTCTCTGATGACTGGTCAGTGGTCCACTATGGCAAACGTAAAACCAAGTAATGTATTGCTCTTTTGTGTAAGAATATATTGTTTAATGCCGGATAGGCACACGTTTTGATATGGTTCTGCTCTTTCCTCCATATCTCCCTGATGTTGACACTCTCCAGGGGTCACTATGGTTACTCTCTACTGCCGTTAATTTTTGTGTTTCTTCCCAGTTCTCCCCTGTTGATGCTTTTTCTTTAGTATGTTTTGTTTAAGGTACACTTGAGCTGCCATTAGTATCTATGCTATATGACTGTCATGTTATCTGCATCACTGCGCTAATGATTGTTGTTCAGCTGCCGCTGCGGTCCGCCCCGCCACCTCTGTAATGGTTATACAAATCGTTTCCCTCAATGTGAGGGGTCTAAATTCACCCTTTAAACGTTCCTTGCTTTGGGCTGAGTCGAATAGGCTGGGTGCAGACATACTATGTCTGCAAGAAACGCACCTGTCGGAATTAGATTCCGCCAGGTTACATAATAAACGCTTCCCACATATTTATTTCGCCCATGCAGCTCAGAAAAAAAGGGGAGTGGCCCTGGCCATTAAAAATACTATTGCAGTTGCTAACGTGGAGGTGGTGGCGGATAGCGGCGGCAGATATATTATTGTACATTGCTCTCTCAATTCGGTACCGCACAGTCTGGTGGTAGTGTATGCTCCCAATAGACGCCAACACGCCTTTATTAAACATGTCCTGAACAAGGTTGCGAGCTCCAACCCTGCATCCCGTCTGATTGTGGTGGGCGACTTTAATTCTACCCTTTGGCCGTCCATGGACTCCACTTCCCTTGTCCCACACCCTGAACCCACTCCCATTTTTACTACCCTGTCTCGCAAAGATTTATTTGATGTGTGGCGGATCCAAAACCCTAGTAGTCGTGACTTTACCTATTTCTCCCACCCACATCTATTCTATACCAGAATAGATTTTTTCCTAATCAGTCACCCTTTTAGGCTCGGTCACTGAGTCGCGTATTCACGCTATCTCTTGATCCGATCACACCCCTATTTCCATTGCCTTACAGGAGGCATTTCCCTCCCCACGCACCTCCTTGTGGCGTGCTAGCCCCTATGTTATATCTCACCCCACATACCAACCCAGATTGGCTGATGACATTAAATCATTTTTTGATACGAACACGGGTTCAGTGTCCAATTCCGCCACTTTGTGGTTGTGTGTTTAAGGCCACGATTAGGGGGACTCTTCTGAGTCAGACGGCCCACCACAGGTGACAGACCAGGGAAAAACGCTTGTCCTTACAATTGAAGCTCGCAGACCTGCATAGGCAAAATAAACTAGCTTCCTCATCTGATGTTACTGCACGTATATCTGCTCTAAATGCTGAACTACACAAGCTAGACTTACATAAATCCGATTTGGCATTACGCCGCCTTAGATTTAACTCTTATTGGTGTGCCAACAAGCCAGGCAGAGTTGTCGCCCGACAGGTCAAGATACAGGAAGCAAAGAGCCGCATAGCTTATCTGCAATTGCCTTCGGGAGATAGAGTGTTTGACCCACAGGGTATCTATGACGCCTTTGGTTCTTACTACGCCACTTTATATAATCTCTCTGCCTCAGAACCTAATGCTCTTCCTACTTCTGCCTCGATCTCTTCTTTTCTGGATTCAGTATCTTTGCCCTCCCTCTTACTCAGCTTTGGCTACTCTTTCTCTCCCCTTCTCCACGGCAGAGGTGCTTGATGCGATCGGGGCTTTAAAGGGGACTAAAATCCCCAGGCCCTGATGGGTTGATAAATGAGTTTTACAAAACGCATAGCCTCGAGATTGCCCCCCACCTCACTACTGTCTTCAACTATATAGCCTCGACGGGTACGATCCCATCAGAAATGTTGGATGCTACCATAGTAACACTCCCCAAACCCGGGAAGCCCCCTATTGAGCCTGCTCATTTCCGCCCTATCTCGCTCCTTAACATGGACCTCAAATTGTACTCTAAGTTGTGGGCGGTCCGTTTGGCCGATATACTTCCATCACTGGTACATGCTGACCAGGTCGGCTTCGTGAGGGGCCGACAGGCCTCGGATGGTACAAGGAGAGTGCTACACATACTTGCGGCTGCTCATCAAAGTCGATCGCCTTCTCTGCTCCTCTCTCTGGATGCAGAGAAGGCCTTCGACCGGGTCCACTGGGGGTATTTAAGGGCAGTGTTATCTAAATTTGGCTTTCCCACTTCTGCTATTACGGCCCTTTACTCTTCGCCATCGGTGAGGGTTTTCACGTCGGGTGCCCTGTCATCTCCGTTCACTATCACCAACGGCACCCGTCAGGGGTGTCCCCTCTCGCCCGTCCTGTTTACTCTTGTGATGGAGCCGTTTGCTGAACACGTACGTTGTCACCCCAAGATCACGGGTGTTAAGGTGGGGAATGATGTTCATAAGATAAGTCTTTTCGCCGATGACGTCCTGATCGCATTGACTCATCCTATCCTTTCCCTGCCCTGCGTATTGTCTCTAATAGCCGACTTTAGTGCAGCTAGCTGGTACAAACTTAAAATCTCAAAATCGACTGTTCTTCCTCTTCAGCTGAGTCATCCTTCTATTCTATCCCTCTCACAGGGGTTTTCTTTCAAATCGGCCTCCACTGGTTTTACTTATCTAGGGGTCTTTCTCACTCCCTCTCCTTCTGCTCTAGTATCCTCTAATTTTTGTTCCCTATCTGCTCAACTAACTCGAGATCTTAAACTTTACTCACGCTTTCCTCTTTCTTGGTGCAGCCGCATTGCCGTGGTCAAGATATTCCTGCTGCCTTGCATTCTTTACCTGTTTCGCACCTTACCTGTCAAGTTCCCCCTCTCCTCTATTAGGAGACTCCAATCCCAGCTAATGAGGTTTATCTGGCAGGGGTCTAGGGCGAGAGTCTCGGCTAGATTGCTGTTCCTTCCTACACATATGGGAGGCTTAGGTTGTCCTGACCTACTTAACTATTACAGAGTGGCGCATTTAGTCTTCTTACAGCAGTGGTGGAGGGGTGATTCCGATGCCCGCTGGATGTCTATGGAAAGGGAAATAATGCGGTGCCCTCTCTCCATTGCCTCCTGTGGTCAGTGGCGATTACCAAATCTACTGTAGCAACCTTTAGTCCCACGATAACAGCTACTCTGAACATGTGGCTCTTTATTCTATCTTCTAAGATGCTTTCCCTTGTCTCTTTCCGGTCTACTCCATTCTCAGTTCTATCTCTCCTTCTTCCACACATTTCCTTCTCCAATTGGGTGGACAGTGGGGTTACATGCCTGGGAGACATCGCTGACCAGACATCCATGGGCACATTTGAGTTCATTAGATCTAGATACCACATACCAGTTAGGGACTTTTTCAAATTCCTACAATTGCGTCACTTTATTTCTTACCATGCTTAGCCGTCGGAATCGGCTCCTAGACCATATAACGCTTACTTCCTCCACCACTCTGGTGCCAGGGGTGGGATCTCGATTTCGTACAAAGCACTGCAGTCCTCACTGTCGCCAGAGTCGTTCCCATTTCAGGCTGCTTGGGAGAGGGATCTGGGCATTTGTATTAGTGGTGAGCAATGGCAAGAGGTCTATTTTATTCCGTTGAAACTCTCTAAATGTAGCACTCACTTAGAGTCTACCCGTAAAATGTTATACAGGTGGTATTACACTTCCGAACGCCTGTCCCATATCTATAGCACTGTTAGCCCTAATTGTTGGAGGTGTGGAGATCCGGTGGGCTCGTTCCTACATATATGGTGGACTTGTGACTCAATTGCTCCTTTCTGGGACTCAGTATTTGCACTTATCTCCAAGCTTATACCTCACGCTCCCACGAAAGATCCAGGCATGGCACTGCTTGCGCTCAACCTGATGGACTTACCTGCGGATTCTCGAACCATCATCTTCCATGTTCTTTCAGCTGCTCGTACCTCCATAGCACCTCTCTGGAAATCTCTGGATATCCCTGATATTTCTGTTGTGAAAGCAAGGGTGGAATACTCTTGCTCCATGGAACGTCTTATAGTTAACCGTACGGGACATGAACTACGTTTCCTTATAAGCTGGGAC
Source organism: Hyla sarda (assembly GCF_029499605.1). Taxonomy (NCBI): domain Eukaryota; kingdom Metazoa; phylum Chordata; class Amphibia; order Anura; family Hylidae; genus Hyla; species Hyla sarda. The sequence goes on along the minus strand of NC_079190.1, from coordinate 309,297,374 downwards.
TACTGGTTGAGCGCAAATGAGCCTAATGGTTTGACAACTACTTAGAGTTGGTGTATGTATGCATTACGATTTGACGCTGTACTCTGGTTGCTTGTCCAACGTAGCTTTTGATGCATGATTATGATCTTCTGCTATGTTATGATATGGAATACTGTACTGTGTATTTTGGTGTACCTTATATTCCTCTATCTTTCGTCCTCCTTATTTTTGCTTTACCCCTCCCCCCCCCATTTATGTTGTACCTTGTTTTTGCTCTTACTGTTCTATTTGAATTCCAATAAACAAATTTATGGATAAAAAAAATGTGCTGATAATGGATGTTTATCGTTCTGTTTCTTAATATTATATCTATGTTCCAACATACAGGTTTTAAGAGCTCTAGAGGTGCGACCAATTTATTGTTTGTTGCAGGGGCATTCTATTATGTATATTACATCTTTGCTTGAGCAGTTGAGAAAATAATTTATTTAATGTATAAAATAGTTTGAGGTGAATTTGATTTCTAAGGTTCTTTTATCAAATTTAGTAACTTTGCAGTTAGGGCATTGTCCACATCTGAAGAATCCTTTTAGATCAATTATGGTGGATGGCGTTTTAGGATTCTGATTACCTGACCATACTGTAGGTGCGATTTTGATACTTAAATTAGGAGCTCGAATATAAATGATGGACGGTTTATTTGGAAGAAATTAGTCTACAGTCCTGTCCTGACACAATCATGGGCAATATTTTTTAATGATAGATTATATTCTGTGATATTGTGTATCGAAGGGGATGATAAGTTTAGGAAAGTCTTTTTTGTATGGATGTGGATGTATCAGGTGGTTTGGGGACAAAAAATGTGGATCTGTCTAAATGGCAAACTTTATCCAAGGATTGCTGCAGACCTACCAAAGGATATCGTTTGGTGATAAATTGGTTAGTGAGTGCCTCGGCTTCTATTTCGAATTGTTCATTGTTTGTGCAATTGTGCTTTAATCTCCGGAACTGGCTGATAGGTACATTCAACAGCCATTGAGGAAGATGGCAACTGGGGTGTAATATAAATCCATTTTTTGCCACTGGTTTACGGTATGTGCTTCAGATGAGTCTATTGTTGTTTGTGGATATTAATAGATCAAAAAATTCTATGGAGGTGGCACTGATATTTGGAGTTAATTTGAGATTAAAATTATTAACATTAAGAGAAGTTATAAAATTGTCCAGATCGTGTTTGGTCGATGTAACAATGCCATGACACCAGATCGCCTCCCAGCTGCGGAGCAATGGTGATAGGTTTCCAATCTGCCATAAACTGGCGTAGCTGGGGGCAAATCTGGTGCCCATGGCAGTACCATTCGTTTGTAAATAAAAGTTAGGATAAAATCAATACTGTCATGGATAAATTGTATTTGGTCCGATGGGAGGTCTGCATGGTTATGTAGTGTATTGTGAATGGCCGTATGTCCCTGTTTATGGTTGATGATCGAGTAAAGGGAGCTGATATCTAATGTTCCCAGATACCAGGTTGGGTCTCAAGTGGTGGATTCTCCAATTTGAATAATTTGACTAGTGTCCCATATGTAAGATGGGGTTATTTTGACATAAGGTTGTAACAAATGATCGATATATTGTGAAAGGTTTGCTGTAATTGAACCGATACCTGACACGATTGGACGTCCTGGGGGTTGTATTGGATCTTTATGGATTTTTGGAATTGTATAAAACACCCTTTTTAGATAAAATCCCTGTATCCCTTGGTTTTTTGCATAATGTTAAAAGTTCTTCTAAAAATTGTGTAGTGGGGTCACCTTTTAGTTTAGTATATCTGGTAATATCATTCAATTGGGACATGCATTCAGCCATATATGTTGTAGTGTCCATTATTACAATGCCTCCTCCTTTGTCAGCTGGCCTGATTGAGATAGGTAGATCTTGTTGTAATTGTTTTATGGATGTCAATTCACCTGGTGTCAAGTTACCCCACATTTGTTTTGGTGTTTACATTTTTCTAAGATCATATTCTACAGCTTTTTTGAAGGCTGTCATATCAGGACTAATTTCCTGTCTGGGAAAAAATTGGGACTTGTTTTTCAATGTGGGATGTTTATAGGTGGATGTGGTGGTGTTCTGGGTTGCTATGGGGTTTTTCAGAAAAATATTTTTTCAATTCCTATATAAATGCCAAATTTATCTAATGGTTGGCTAGGGGCAAATTTGAATCCTCTATTCAATAGTTTAAGTTGGTTAGGTTTAAGAGTGGCAGAACTAGGGTTAAAAATAGAGCTGTCCGTGATATCTGAATTTATGTTTTGGTTACTTTGGTCCTGGGTTGTTCTAGTGGTTCGATTTCATCCTCTATGAATTCTCTTTTTTTGGTGTTTTGTGTCGTGGGGATGTTTGGAAGTGTTTGGTGAAGTTGTGCAATTATATGCGGAGAACAAAGGATGTCGGCAACTCACCAAGTCTTCTTATTCTTCTTCATTGCAAAGATGATGGGGAGAGGACACATGTGGGCGGGGGGGGGGGGGGGGTAAACAGGAGGCGACAAACAGCTGATGTTTCCCACGAGGATACGTGCTTCATCTGCCCTGACTCCAAAGCATTACAGAGTGGTTAAAATACAGGTGTGTGGGGACGGTGCAACCAATCACCATGTAAGTTTCTAACACCATGTGATTAAAACGTCATTTAAGCATAACCAGGAGGAGGATGCTGGTAAGTAAATTCAGTTGATTAACCTTTCATGTTATCTGTGAGAAATACTGGTTAGAAGCATACAGATAGCTCCACTTTGTCATTAAGCCCTAATGCTTCGGTGGATTGTGTTCTCAGTATCCAATGCGTTTCTCTCTGTAATAGATGTCTATCTGTCCTTATGCCGGGAACTGCCTCTATTTTCTCTATACCGGCAAAACGCAGTATGTCAGGATTGCCCGCGTGGGATTCATTCACATGGGCAATAAGATGTGGGGCACCCTTTCCTGACCGGAACGAATAGAGGTGCTCTCTGATGAGTATACAAAGTTGTCTTATTGTTTTCCCTATGTAGAAGAACCCACACGGGCAATAAATGACATAAACTAAAATTTTTTGTCCTGCATGTAATGAAGTCTTTAACAATATGTGTTACTGCTCCTAGTCTTAAAACCTTAGCACCTGTGTTATATTTACGGACATTGCAGTTTTTACAGGGATGATTCCCTGGAGGGATTAGTTTATCCATCCATGTCTCTTGTTTAGTTAGAGTTTTGTTCACACTTTTTAATGCATCACCTACGGTGCGATTTTTACGGTATGCAATTAAAGGTTTCCTTTCTGCTATCTGTTTCATGTCCTCATCTGCTTCTAGAATATACCAGTTGCGACTGATAGACTGCTCAATGATTTTGTTCATAGGAGAATTGTTAAAGGAAAATGTGAATCTTCTATTATCCTGTTCTTTTGAATTATTTATACTGTGTCGTTCACTCAGCATTTTGGGGGCGACATGCTTGAATTCTTGGACGTCAAATTGAAAATCGTTGACAATACACTCATCAGTGAAGGTTACCGTAAAGAAATTGCCAAAAATACTCTTCTACATTTTAAAAGCTCACATCCATACACAGTCAAGAAAGGTATTCCATACGGACAGTTTGTCCGGTTCAAGCGTAACAACAGTTTAGCAGAGAATTACCATATCCAAGCTGACAAGCTAGAAAGCAGATTAAAAGATAGAGGATATCCAAAATCCCTAATAAAAGCGGGCAGACTCAGAGCAGACTTTAAAGACAGATCCTCACTGTTCACATCAGGCAGTATAAATAATTCAAAAGAACAGGATAATAGAAGATTCACATTGACCTTTAACAATTCTCCTATGAACAAAATCATTGAGCAGTCTATCATACGCAACTGGTATATTCTAGAAGCTGATGAGGATGTGAAACAGTTAGCAGAAAGGAAACCTTTAATTGCATACTGTAAAAATCGCACCGTAGGTGATGCATTAAAAAGTGTGAACAAACCTCTAACTAAACAAGAGACATGGATGGATAAACTAATCCCTCCAGGGAATTATCCCTGTAAAAACTGCAATTTCTGTAAATATAACACAAGTGCTAAAGTTTTAAGACTAGGAGCAGTAACACATATTGTTAAAGACTTTATTACATGCAGCACAAAAAAAATTTAGTTTATGTAATTTATTGCTCGTGTGGGTTCTTCTACATAGGGAAAACAATAAGACAACTCTGTATACGCATCAGAGAGCACCTATTCGTTCCGGTCAGGAAAGGGTGCCCCATGTCTTATTGCCCATGTGAATGAATCCCACGCGGGCAATCCTGACATACTGCGTTTTGCCTGTATAGAGCAAGTGGAGGTAGATCTATTACACAGAGAAACGCACTGGATACTGAGAACACAAGCCACCGGAGCATTAAGGCTTAATGACAAAGTGGAGCTTCTATCTGTGTGGTTCTAACCAGTATTTCTCTCAGATAACATGAAGAGTTAATCAACTGAATGTACTTACCTGTATCCTCCCACTGGTTACGCTTAAATTACGTTTTAATCACATGGTGTTAGAAACTTACATGGTGATTTGTTGCACCGTCCCCACATACCTGTATTTTAACCACCCTGTAATCCCTTGGAGTTAGGCCAGACAAAGCACGTATCCTCGTGCGAAACATCAGCTGTTTGTTGCCTCCTGTTTACTCCCCCCCCCCCACATGTGTCCTCTCCCCATCATCTTTGTAATGTGAGTATGTTATAATAAAGAAGAATAAGACTTGGTGAGTTGCCGGCATCCTTTGTTCTCCACATATAGTTCTTGGCTACTTTTGAACTGTGAGAGCACCACCACACTTCCCATTGCAACTCCTCCTCACCTATCCAGGTCTCAAGAGATTCCATTCACACACAGTGTCGGTCCTGTCTTCCTTTTATCGAACTTGTGCAATTGTCTCGTTTCAATGGTTTTCCTTGGTACTATTGGCTGTTTGATGGATAAGTCCATCTTGTGAATGTCGGATTGGTGATAGGAGGTTGGTCTGTGAAAGGTCTGAGGATATTGTGTTTGATGTTGATGATTATAATTGGGTTTGTGAGTTGTGTAGTGTCTTGGATTCTGAAAATGGTCATAAGAGTGATATCTCGGGCAGGGGCTGGGGTACTGGGGCCCAAAGTGGTATCGAGGTTGTGGATAATATGTTCGGGAGAAGTGATAGTGGTTGTGATTTTCTTTGGGGTATTGTGGACTGTGTATTAAGGGTTGAGGTGAAGAATGTGAGTGTGGTGGGTGTCTTCTTGGTGTGGTCCCTTCTAAAAAAAAATGCTGATCGGTGGATAGTGCAGTGTATCTATTGGTGATGGATACATTATAAATTGTTGTGTGGTTATTAGATTTGGTAGGTAAATCGTAAAGTTTGGTAGGTAAACTCTAAAGTTTGTTTTGTATTGTTCCATAGATGTCTTTTTGTTTTCCTAGTAAATATTTCTTTTTCAATGGAATCTAATTTTTTGCATAAAGCTTCCTGATATTTCAGAAATTCTGCCGTTTGTTCAAATGCATCTATGGTAGTGCGTATATCTGTAATTTTGGAATCAATTTCTACTAGCATCTCTTGTCTTCTTTCCACGACTAATTTGGTAGTTTCTATAGATATTTGTTTAAAAAAAGAGTTCCATTTAGTGTAAAAGGATTCGCTCCCTAGGTCACCTGCCGGGGTTTTATACACCGTAGACCTTTAGGGATATTCTGTGTGGTAATCATATGATTTAATGTTTTGATTACCCATTTCTGTTTTATATTTTTAATTAAATAATGTTTGTGTTCTCTAAATGTTTCTGAAAGTGTTTTTGAATGTGACATAGTAATGGTTTCATTTATAGTTGAAACTGAATCTGTGAATTCAAATGACTCAATATTCTGTTGTTTTGTAGCTAAGTGTGTCCAAATATTCATGGTTTATAGATGGTAGAGTGCAATCTCCTAGGTAAAAAGGGTTAAGGGTTAAAGCAAAATAGAAGGGGATTGGAGAGGCTTTTACCAATCTGTTAACCCACGGCCTGAGCTACCCAAATTACACCTACACCCACGGTGTCTAGCAAAAATACAATAGATAAAGAAATTGGGGCTCAAAGGTCTGTCAATATTTGATATAAAATGAATTTATTAGTAAAATTGATTTATTAGACTACAGATAGTGTAAGATAAAATCAGTATACAGTGACCCCCCGACCTACGATGGCCCCGACATATGATCAAATCGACATACGATGGCCTCTCAGAGGCCATCGCATGTCGATGTCAGCATCAACATACAATGCTTTTTTATGTCTGGGCCATCGCATTAAGTGCTATCCGGCAGCGCAAAATGCTTAAGCTGCTGTCGGATAGCAGCTTAATGTTCCCCGTGTGGTGCGGTAAGTATTACTTACCCCTCCACGATGCTCCGGGTCCAGCACTGGTCTTCCGGTGTCTTCTCGGCCCTCTCCGATGACGTCAATACGCTGCTGCGCACGTCATCCAATAGGAATGGCGTACGCAGTGGCGTAATGACGTCGCTACGCAGGCCCAGTAAGGCCTTGCGGAAGACTGCAGAGGACCGGAGAAGACAGCAGAGGACCGGAGAAGACAGCAGAGGACCGGAGAAGACAGCGGAGGACCGGAGTAGACAGCGGAGAACCCAGCGGAGGCCCGGGGTCACCATCGGGTGCGGCGGGGACACCATCTCGAGCGGCGGGGACAGGTGAGTACAGCTTCCTATACTTTACATTGCACGAATCCCTCAACATATGATGGATTCGACAAACGATGGCTCGTTTGGAATGAATTACCATGGTATGTTGAGGGACCACTGTATATGTTATGGAATAAAACAATATAAAAACAATATTATAAATACAATAGTATAAATTAGTATAAAATGTCCACAATAATACAAGTGACTTCAGAATTGTACTCCTGGTATAATTAATTGTAGTCTGAAAGAATACACTCTATTCTCATTGCATGTAATAAATATTAGTGCAGATTCTGACAAATACCAATATACTGTAATCCAAGTGTGGGTATAGATCAGGAAAGTACTTTCTTTTTATATGCAGAGCACAACAGCACAAGTTGCAATTGTAACCAACTTATAGTAGTTTGTATCATTAACCCCATATTCCCAAGCAATCCAACTATTCTTACACTATTCTTGCAATCAAATTGAGTACATACATTTTTATACATGCTTCCATTTTTTAAATTTTTCATATTTTATTTATCCATTTTATATCTATTTTTTTTATTAATCTTTTATTATTTTTGCTCATTTATTGCCAATATGCAGCATACAATTATAACATTTCCATTATTGATGTTGGCGCTCATGTGCAATAGAGACAACTTTACTTTCCCATTTCTGTCTCCGTTCTTGCCACAATTTGTACTTTTATATAATTCACAATATTAGTTCCCTATGTTCAGTCTACAGGGTGGGCCATTTATATGGATACACCTTAATAAAATGGGAATGGTGTGTGATATTAAATTCCTGTTTGTGGCACATTAGTATATGTGAGGGGGGAAACTTTTCAAGATGGGTGGTGACCATGGTGGCCATTTTGAAGTCGGCCATTTTGAATCCAACTTTTGTTTTTTCAATAGGAAGAGGGTTATGTGACACATCAAATTTATTGGGAATTTCACAAGAAAAACAATGATGTGACCTTGGGGGCCATTCAACTGGCCCACAACGACCAATCCACTTTCCAGGAAACTGTTCATCTAGGAATGCTCGGACCTCGGATGGTGCATCACCACATTATGGGTGTCAGGCCCAAGCATTCCTAGATGAACAGTTTCCTGGAAAGTGGATTGGTCTTTGTGGGCCAGTTGAATGGCCCCCAAGGTCTCCGGATCTGACCCCCTTAGACTTTTATCTTTGGGGTCATCTGAAGGCAATTGTCTATGCTGTGAAGATACGAGATGTGCAGCACCTGAAACTACGGATACTGGAAGCCTGTGCTAGCTTTTCTCCTGCGGTGTTGCTATCAGTGTGTGAAGAGTGGGAGAAGAGGGTTGTATTGACAATCCAACACAATCTGCAGCACATTGAACACATTTTATAAGTGGTCAGAAACTTGTTAATATCTCATGAAAGAATACAGTTACGTTAAAAACAAGCACATCATTGTTTTTCTTGTGAAATTCCCAATAAGTTTGATGTGTCACATGACCCTCTTCCTATTGAAAAAACAAAAGTTGGATTCAAAATGACCAACATCAAAATTTCCGCCATGGTCACCACCCATCTTGAAAAGTTTCCCCCCTCACATATACTACTGTGCCATAAACAGGAAGTTAATATCACCAACCATTCCCATTTTATTAAGGTGTATCCATATAAATGGCCCACCCTGTATATTTTTTCCTACAAACATTGACCTTTCATTAAACATCTACACTTTCACTCAATCAGTCTGCCTAATAATTTCCACATTTTCCACACCCTTTTCCAACTGATTGAATGTGACGCCCCCCCACCAAAAAAAGGGAGGAGTAAAAACTATATATATCTTAAGAAATGATCATTCCACTATCACTTTTAGCTCTGAAGAAAGGTCCTAAGGAGGACCTGAAATGCGTCCAGCCTTAACTACCACTTCAAGTGCCACAATACCCAATTTTACCTCCATAGACAAAGTACCAATGATCATCACTACTCCTGTTTCCTTCATTGGACAGACACGTAGCACCTATCACAAGGCCACAGCTTGGTCGTTACCTACAGAACAGCGGCAGTCCACACAAAAGGAGCCCGCTACCATCACTGCCAAATCGGAGACGGACGAGTCTCCAGGAGTGGGGCCTCTGTACTAGAGCCGGGATTGCACCGAGACCAGCACACATCTAATCAAGGTACAAAGTCTATCTTATACATATGCACATTGATCCGTGACTGTCTATTACACTTATCGCTGCTAAACTGTGAGACGGCTGAGTCTCCTGCAGCAGGCTCTCTGCCTAGGAGCCAGGATCGATTTTTGCCCGAATGAAAGCTCACTTTATACTTACCTTGAAAGTTGATACAAACTACTATAAGTTGGATACAATTGCAACTTGTGCTGTTGTGCTCTGCATATAAAAAGAAAGTACTTTGCTGATCTATACCCACACTTGGATTACAGTATATCGGTATTTGTCAGAATCTGCACTAATATTTATTACATGCAATGAGAGAAGAGTGTATTCACAATTAATTATACCAGGAGTACAATTCTGAAGTCACTTGTAACTTGTATTGTTGTGGACACTTTATACTACTTTATACTATTGTATTTATATTATTGTTTTTATATTGTTTTATTCCATTACATATACACTGTAGGGCCCTGTAGGTCCCAGACCACTATAATATTTACTATGTATTAATATCATTTTTTCTAACAATTGTACACTAATAAATCAATTTTACTAATAAATACATTTTATATCAAATATTCACAGACCTTTGAGCCCCAATTTCTTTGTCTTTTATAAATATTTAGTTTGAAAATAGATGGCCAGCACTCTAAAGTGGAATCCAGACTCTTTATTGACACTTAAAATATAAAGTCTTTAGGTTACACTAGATAGACACAACTAGTAAAATCACATATGGGAAAATGCTGAAAAATTTGTGTTTTGGACGTGATGGAGGAGATTTATCAAAACTTGTGCAGAAAAAAAAAAAAAAAACACGGGCAGTTGCCCATAGCCTCCAATCCAATTTTTTTCTCATTTTCCAAAGGCCATTTTAAAAATTAAAGACTGAATTCGATGGTTAAAGGGGTACTCTATCCAAAGGATAGGGGATAAGATGCCTGATCGTGGGGGTCCCGTCGCTGGGGACACCCTTGATCTTGCATGCAGCACCCCATTATAATCAGTCCCCGTTATAAACCGTCCCCTCAATGCAAGCCTATGGGAATGGTCTTGCATTGAGGGGGTGGAGCGTGACATCACACGGGGCAGGGCTGTGAAGTCACAATGCTCCGGCCCGTGATCGTCAGTAATCAGACCCAGAGCGAACATGCTCCGGGGACTGATTATAACTGGGTGCTGTGTGCAAGATCACGGGGGTCCCCAGCAACGGGACCCCCACGATCAGGCATCTTATCCCCTATCCTTTGGATAGGGGATAAGATGTCTTAGCGCCGGAGTACCTCTTTAACTAGTTAACTTTTCCCCTGCTCAAGTTTTGATAAATCTTCCTCATTGGATGTCCCTTTCTCAAGGAATGCAAACCATTCTTCATACTGGGAATGCCCAACAAGAGCTGTCGATTTGGAGACGCTCTGACTTGTCTAACCTTCACAATTTGGCCCTTGCCAATGTTCTTCACATCCTTACATTTGATTAGTTTTTCTGCTTCCACCACATCAGCATTATGAACTTACCATTCACTTGTTACCTTACTGCTTCGCCAGCTACTTTTGTCACGAAATTAGCAAATTTACTCACTTTTTTTTTAATGTTTTGGCTGATTAGTGTATATATTTCCTACATGCAGTGGTTACATTCCTCAATATGCTAGACATATGCATTGCTTTAAGAATAAATAAATGTTGTCTTTCATTTATATTTTGGTGGTAGGAAAAAGGAAGTTAGCCTAAATTCAGATTGCATTCGCAGTTTCCTTTTGAGCTCTGTTGAATTGGTATACATTTTTTAGCTGTATGTATTATCATAGTCTACTGCACTATGGATACGGTAAATGATGTATACCCTGGGAAATTTCCCAGCATATATGGCAAGCAGAAACTGCGTACTAGTGTGAATATAGCCTTACATGTTCTGGTAATTTTGAAATGAGGTTAGAGGCTATGGACACCTTTTGGGGTTATTTTCTATATTCAAATGCATGTACTTGTACTAATTGGGTTTTATTGAAAAATTACAAGTGTTTGGCTCATGCAGCTTCAATCTATCAAAGTACATAGCTGAAAGACCTCATCTAAACAGATTGATTTGCATCCACTGCTATCTTCACCTTAGCTATCACCTCAAATATGATCAAATGAAAGTTGATCAACTTTAAAAGATAACTTGCCTATTAAGTAAATTAAATGTACTATTAAGTAAATTAACTAACTAGGCTTAGACAACTTGCCTCTTTATTTCATTAATCAGTGGTGGTCTCAGGATGCTGAACACCACTAATTAAAGCAAAGGAAAAAGTGCAGCCAGTGCTTCATTCATTCTCTATGGGGCTTCAAAATATTGCCGAGCACTGAGCTTGGTAGTCTTCTGAAGCTGCATTGAGAATGAATTGAATTGAAACTGGGAATACACTTTTAAGTAAGAAAAAATTTGCTCATGTTTCTCTTGTAAAACTGTCTCAACCTTGCCTTTTTTTTGCAGATCGGCACTGTGGTGGAGAACTTGGAGAATATACAGGCTTTTTAGAGTCACCAAATTATCCTGGGAACTACCCTTTGAATGTGGAATGCACATGGAATATTAGCCCTCCGTCCAAACGTAAAATTCTCCTAGTAGTACCAGAGATTTTTTTACCCTCTGAAGACGAGTGTGGAGACCTCCTTGTAATGCGCAAGAATGGTAAATGATCAATGATGTGTATCTGGCTGCTAACTAATATATTTTACAGGAAGAAAGATGAATTTACATTTGATGAAATCCAGCAAAACTGTTGTACACTGTATATATTCTACACATCAATGAATGAAAGATTCTTAGAAAATAATTTTTAATTGATATATCACTTGGATCACATCCACATATAGCTGTAAATCTCATACTATGCAAAATGTTTATGAGATTTTTAGTTATATTGCATCTGTCAAAGTCAAAATGAATAATTTTATGTCCATAAAATAGAAGTAGATGGCACTTACCCATAGCAGTGTGCACAATGTGCAAAAATATTAATTTTATTAGGCTAGATTTCACCCGAGGTTTTTGTCTTGCAGTTTTTTAGGCTTATAAATAACAGAAAAACTGCCACAGATTTTTCAGGCGTTTTTGCTTTTAGTGGAAATTGCATTTTTGGACGGTTTGGCATTTTTTCCAAAATGTGTTGGGGTGGGGTACCAGAAAAAAAAGAATGCAGTAGGGATGGAAAAACATTTCACAAAATTTTTATTTTTTATAACAAAATTTTCATTACATTTTTAAACAGGGACCAATTTATGTGGGCAGGCATGGACCTAAAAATGTAGCCAACAATAATAAAAATGTAGAAAATGTAATAATGTTTAACCCCTTAAGGACTCAGCGTTTTTCCGTTTTTGCATTTTTGTTTTTTCCTCATCACCTTCTAAAAATCATAACGCTTTAAATTTTGCACCTAAAAATGCATATGGTGGCTTATTTTTGTGCCACCAATTCTACTTTGCAGTGACATTAGTCATTTTACCAAAAAATCCACGGCGAAACAGAAAAAAAATAATCGTGCGACAAAATTGAAGAAAATTTCATTTTGTAACTTTTGGGGGCTTCCGTTTCTACGCAGTGCATTTTTCGGTAAAAATAACACCTTATCTTTATTCTGTAGGTCCATATGGTTAAAATGATACCCTACTTATATAGGTTGGATATTGTCGTACTTCGGAAAAAAATCATAACTACATGCAGGAAAATTTATATGTAAAAAATTCTCATCTTCTAACCCCTATAGCTTTTTTATTTTTCCGTGTACGGGCCGGTATGAGGACTAATTTTTGGCGCCGTATTCTGAAGTTTTTATTGGTACCATTTTTGTATTGATCGAACTTTTTGATCCCTTTTTATTCATTTTTTCATAAAATAAAAAGTGACCAAAAATACACTATTTTGGACTTTGGAATTTTTTTGCGTGCACGCCATTGACCATGCAATTTAATTAACAATATATTTTTATAGTTCGGACATTTTCGCACGCGGCGATACCACATATGTTTATATTTATTTACACAGGTTTTTTTTATGGGAAAAGTGGGGTGATTCAAGCTTTTATTAGGGAAGGGGTTAAATGACCTTTGTTAACTTTTTTTTTTTTACCTTTTTTTTTTGCAGTGCTGTAGCTCCCATAGGGAGCTATAGCACTGCACACACTGATCTCCTATGCTGATCCCTGCAAAGCCATAGCTTTGCACGGATCAGTCAGATAGGGGCTCGATTACTCAAGCCTGTAGCTCAGACTTGGAGCAATCAATGGACGATCGGACGCCGCGGAGAGAGGTAAGGAGACCTCCGCCTACGTCCGAGCTGATCGGAACAGCGCGATTTTATTGCGATGTCCTGATCAGCCCGACTGAGCTGCCGGGAAGCGTTTACTTTTCAGATGTGGCGGTCAACTTTGATCGCCGTGTCTGAAGGGTTAACAATGGCACAACGATCAATGCCGCACGCTGTTAGCCCAGGGTCCCGGCTATAATTAGACCCCGTTTTTGACACCGGGATCGGGCTCAGGGCGTACAGATACGCCCTGAGTCCTTAAGAGGTTAATAATGTGTTTAATAAAGTGTGTGTGTGTGTTTCACTTTTGTTCTCAAATTTTTTATTTTTTATTTTGTACTACTACTACCAGCATGGAACAGACTGTTCCATGATGGGAGTAGTAGTACCTGTACGAATAGACATATCGCCCTGACACCCGATGCAATCGTCCTATCTATTGCAGAGATGCGGAGCGGCTTTCTCATGCGCTCACATCTCTGCACTATACTAAGGCCGGCCAGTGATGGGAATTGAATTCACATCACTCATTTATATTTTCCGCCCAGAGTGGTGATTGGCCAGATAGTGGCAGCCAATCACCACACTCAGCAGGTAATATGAATGAGTGATGTGAATTCTATTCACATCATTGGCCGGCCAGAGTATAGTGCAGAGATGCAAGCGCAGAATAAAGCCGCCCCTCATCTCTGCAATAGATATTTCCCACAGACAGTTGTAATTGGCTAGAACCATCTGGCCAATCACAGCTCTCTGCAGGAAATATGAACCTGGTATGTGAATAACTTCACATCGCAGAACATAGTGCAGGATAGGGGAGAAGTGCGGCAGTGCCGCCGGCTTCTATACATTATATGGGAGGATCGCAAGAAGTGACACCCGGGGCAATCTATTAGTACATATACTACTACTCCCATCATGTAACAGTCTGTAACAGTAGTAGTACTACCTAAAAAATAAAGAAAAAAGTTTTGTAAAAAAACGCACACACTTTATAAAACACATAATTAAAATACATTACTAATAAAAAGTAAAAATTTATTATAAAAAATATATTATTTTTACATTTAAATGGCCCCTTTCAACATTTTTATTATTGTCAGCTACATTTTAGTTCCCTGCCTGCCCACATAAATTGATCCCTGTTTAAAATAAAAATAAATTTAGTTTTTTTCCATCACTACTGCATCTTTTTTTTTTTTTTTATGGTACCCTATGACATTTTAATAAAAAAAAAAAAGGAATCTCCATCCCTTTTTTGGATTGTTAAAGTGCAAAAAAAGAATAAAAACCGCCTACAAAAACGCCAAAGTTAAAACCCACATGGCGTTTTCTTGGCGTTTTTCCACTCCCATACACTTTTTCCTGAAAAAAAAAGCCAAAGTCTCAGCAAGAGGTCATTTTTGAAAAACTGCCAAGGAGCCCAAAATAGCTGAAAGATGCCAAAAAGATATAAAAAAACAAACAAACTGAAAAACGCCAAGTGGATATGGCATTTTGCAGTTCCATATTGCCTTGCAGCTTACATCTGGCCACAGCATGAAAAAATGCTGCACGGCAGGATGGAAATTTTTGGGGTGTTTTTGTGTGTAAAACCTTAATGGAATTCCAGCTCCTGAATGATTATCGCTGTTTCCTCATGCCATCCTGCCAGCAGGGGAGGGGGTGGGCTGTAGAGCGGGGAGCAATAGGAAAGCTCTGGTTCCTTATTGTGCTGCCCAACCCCTTCATAAAATTATACCAACCAAAAGCATTAAGTGGACTAACAAAACTTGAGGCCCCCAGACCTCATAAAGCAAGAGCCCTGTGTGAGACTTCAAATAAAGGTATATAAAAAAACATAAGTAAGAAAATTTTCCATGTCTAATATTACCAGCATACAAGAAGGAATAATATCACCACACATATTGCCATCATACTGTTACTGACCAAGTCCTATATACTAAGACCAATATTACTAATAATACCAGTATACAAGGAGGAATATTATCACCATACATGTTACCATCATACTATTACTGACCAAATCCTGTATACTGAGACTAATATTACTAATGTACGAAGATAGAAAAATTCCAGCTTATTCATAGATCTAATAGCTGTCCTTATTCACACGAAGTTACATGGATCACAGGTACAGGACAGGATGTGACGCGTTTCGGCCAGGTGCTGGCCTTAGGGTGCGTTCACACGGAGTAAATGAAGAGTAATTCATGCCGAAAAATTTAGTTGATTGATAATTTAAGTGAAGTGTTTTTCAGCCATTTCCGCACAAATTGCGGTCAATTGCCTGCGAATTCCGTGCGAAAACTATGTCGGAACGGAATTCTGCGTCGGAATTCTGCTAGCAGAATTTCCGCAGTGTGAACAGGCCAGCAGAAATAACATTAAAGTCAATGGGCAGAGAAGATGTACATTAGTTTGTAGCAGAGAATTCAAGAGGAATTACTCGAGTAAATTCCTCTTGAACTACTCCGTGTGAACGCAACCCAAGGGTGCGTTCCCACAGGGCGTATACGCAACGTATTTGACGCTGCGCAAAATTTACGGCAGCAGCGGGAAATACGCTGCGTATTCCTTGCTCACTATACACACACAGGGCTTTCCGGCGGCAGCCCTATGTGTGTAGTGAGTTTTGGAGGCGGGGCCGTGTGCCGGCGTGTCTGTGACGCGCGGCTCCGCCTCCAAAACTCACTGCACACATAGGGCTGCCGCCGGAAAGCCATGTGTGTATAGTGAGCAAGGAATACGCAGCGTATTTCCCGCTGCTGCCGTAAATTCTTCACAACGTCAAATACGCAGTGTATACGCCCTGTGGGAACGCACCCTTATTCATACACTGATTACACACTCTAAGAATCGTATATATGGACATGAGAAGAGACTAAATGCACAATTGGTGAATAGCCTTGGTGTGTCAAGTTAACTCTCTCATACCCATTCACAGAAGATACACAAATAAAATATAATTAAATATTCTACATAATTAAAAAAAAAGCAGCAATATAATTTGTGTACCATCAAAAAAGCAACATACAGATGATAAAAACAAATTATCGTTTACACATAAAATTTTCAATAAACAGAGCCTTAAATAGAAGTGTGTGTAAGAATGACAACCATAGGATTTCTAAACCACATAGATATAAATATGTAATAAGATAAGTTGTCAAACAACACCACTATTCTATCTGTATTAATGCAATGAAAAAAAGTGTTCCCTTGCAGATTGCTGACGGCAGAATGGATGTGTTTCTGAATAAACGTATATAGTATGAACATGGACCTATAAAGGCAATGTTGGAACCACATCGCATTTACCCGCAAAAAGAAGAGGAACACATATGACCTGCAAAAGAAAAAAAAAGGGGGGGGGGGCAGGACTAGAGTGGTCAGGAAAAATATAAATGTATATACATATGCCAATTTTATTTTGTAGTAAGAAAAGCATAAGAACAAAAATACGGAGCACTCACTGGGACGTAGTTGCTGTGGCTTCTTTATTCATTCAAACGAACAGTCGGGAGTATAGCAGTGCAGGGAGGCTGGTGGAAGAGTCGCGTCTTTTCCACCATCCTCCCTGCACTACTATACTCCTGACTGTATGTTTGAACGAATAAAGAAGCCACAGCAACTACATCCCAGTGAATGCTCCGTCTTTTTATTCATATGCTTTTCTTATGTCAAACACTGGATTCACATGGTGTCAGCACCCAAGTAGATGTCAGCCAGCTTCTAGGGGGCCGTACCGCCACTGCATGAACTGCATTTACCTTTGATCCTATGGGTGGTGCCTTGAAGTGCCCTATTGGTCATATTTTATTTTGTGGTATATTACTGACTTATCCAAACCCCTAATGGTCACAAAAAGCCGAACTAATAATACACATGTACTAAGGTTCTTGCTATTATTATTATGTAATAACTACACAGATCATTAAACACGATAATTGTTATGTGTGTGGATGAAAATAAATCCATTCGATTCAAAGTGTAATTATTTACTATCAACATCGACTATGAACTTTATATAGATATTATTCTTTTTTATGATAATAATTTTATTTTAAAAACTTTTGAATTAAAAAAGTATACTATGGTGGGACTAATGTTATAACGATTAAATAAATTCAAATCATCAGCCATCTAATAAAGTAAAATAACATCTTGTCTCATATTAAGACCTTTAGGGAATCTTGTATCTAATTTGAGAATCCAAAAGACTTCCCGATCCATTAATTTACGTCTATGATTATCCCCCCCTAGGAGGACGTGTCACCCATTCTATGCCTTTCCATCAAACGTTTACTAATAGATTCAGCTTCCACATTAAAATCCGTCAATCTCAAACAATTTCTCCATGCACGGATCGTCTCAGGGGGAAGATGATCCGTGCACGGAGAAATTGTTTGAGATTGACAGATTTTAAAGTGGAAGCTGAATCTATTAGTAAACGTTTGATGGAAATAGGATATCCCTCTTGGAATATAGACAAAGCTCGCTCCAACGCTGAGGATAGGGATAGAACTTCTATGGTACATCCTACACATGAGCAAATAAAAAATAGGAGTCGAGAAGCAGCTTCCACTAGCCATAGTGGAGTGTTTTTTTCCACTCCTTTATAGTATGCAATTCAAATCTATATGTAACATATTTAACAAATTCATGCCCATCATTCTGTCTGATCCAGCTCTTGCTCCAACATTAACTGGAGGTTATAAGTGTGTAGCACGTTGTGCACCTACTTTAGGTCAAAAATTATCTCCAAGTATATTTAGCCAGAAATCACACAACAATACAGTTTCGTTGGAGCATAAAGGAACATTCAAATGTGGGCATAAGGTTTGCATCTGCTGTAAGACACTGTCACCCAGTACACACTTCCAGTCCTGTACCAGTCACGAGTCATTTCCAATAAAGCACTATATTAATTGCAACACGAAATATGTTGTATATTTGTTTACTTGTGACTCGTGCCTGGTGCAGTACGTTGGATTTACTACGAATTCCTTAAAAACCAGAGTTAGGAAACATCTGTCCGACACTTCTACAGTTAGGGTACAAGGCATACAAAGGGTGACACGTCCTCCGAGGGGGGGTAATCATAGACGTTAATTAATGGATCGGGAAATCTTTTGGATTCTCAAATTAGCTATAAGATTCCCTAAAGGTCTTAATATGAGACAAGATGTTATTTTACTTTATTAGATGGCTGATGATTTTAATTTATTTAATCGTTATAACATTAGTCCCACCATAGTATACTTTTTAATTCAAAAGTTTTTTAAATAACATTATTATCATAAAAAATAATAATATCAATATAAAGTTCATAGTCGACGTTGATAGTAAATAATTGCACTTCGAATCAAATGGATTTATTTTCATCCACACACATAACAATTATTGCGTTTAATGATCTGATAGTGTAGTTATTACATAATAATAATTAATAATAATAATCATTGCGGGGGAGGTACCTGTGCAGGATGACGTAATTCCTGCCGCTCCGTCTGACTCCTCGTTCTCCCGTCCTCCCAGCCTCGCTCCCTCCTGTTTGCCTTGCCCGGCCGCCTGACTCAGCCTCCATGGCAGAGGGATGGGAGCCCGCCTTGGACCAATCCCCGACGAGTAGCTCTGAGAGGCCGGAACCCAGCCGTACAGAGGAATCCAGCGGGTGCCGTATACCGTCCCCCGCTGTGTATGGAGTTAGGCCTGGGACCCGGGACCCCGGCCCTGAATGACATCGGTTCATAGAGGAGGGGGTTTGTAATGAATCAGCAGGTGCTGGAAAATTGCCTTTGTGCTGAAGGAGGTTTGTGAAAGTTGTGCACAGAACTGTTTTTGTTTTGTCCTTCTCCGGATGTGGCAACCAGGCGGAACACTAGTATCCAGGCTCTCTGTATTTTGTAAAGTCTGTGTCTTTATCTATTGAACACTGAAAAGAACCTCTTAGATCTAATGCTGTAAGATCTAATGCTGCAAGAGTGAGTCTTCCTGGGTACCTCCCAACAAGCTAATCCAGCAGGATCAATTTTTAATAAAGTAGATGCCTCCCAAATTAAATCCTAGAAGGTCGGGAGGAGGGAGCCATGGAAAAGATAAGCAAGGCAATGGGAGACTGGATAAATACCTTAAATCGCCCCTGGCAACTACGATGGCTAAAACCACGAAAGATAAAGCCACTGGCGAATCTATGGCAGGATCCAGATATGCTGAGTTGGAGGTGGAGGAGGGAGTAGAACTAACTGAGGGATCAGAACGGCACCCCGCTATGCTGGAAGAAATATTACATGAAATCCAGATGAATAATAAAAAAAAATACACGAACTCTCTCTACAAGTGGGGGCAGTATCATCTGATGTGACTTTAATTAGATCTGACTTAAGTAAAATTAAGGATCGGGTTAAGAACATAGAAGCTTTGATTCCTCAGATGGAAGAAAAGATTAACATTTCAAATTCCGCTACTGATAGAATGGTTGAACAGAACAAGTCTCTTAGAAAAAAGTTGCAGGATATGGAGGACAGAGATAGGAGATGCAATATCAGATTTATGGAAGAATATCGGTCCCGTGGTCCCGAGAAAAAGAGAAGTGCTTCTGTGGGCGCTCACCTCCGTCACAGATGTAGTCCGTCACAGGTATGTGGAAGTTTCCGAGAACTTGGTAAAATAAAACCGCTTGGACACGGATGTATTTTGGAAAATAAAAAGAAGGTTTATTCCTTCAGCATGCAATACAGCAACGCGTTTCGAGGGGCAGGGACCCCCTCTTCATCAGGCTATCAGATCACAGATAGCCTGGTGAAGAGGGGGTCCCTGCCCCTCG
Organism: Hyla sarda; assembly: GCF_029499605.1. Taxonomy (NCBI): domain Eukaryota; kingdom Metazoa; phylum Chordata; class Amphibia; order Anura; family Hylidae; genus Hyla; species Hyla sarda. The sequence continues at coordinate 309,277,368 of NC_079190.1, read as the reverse complement.
AAACGCGTTGCTGTATTGCATGCTGAAGGAATAAACCTTCTTTTTATTTTCCAAAATACATCCGTGTCCAAGCGGTTTTATTTTACCAAGTTCTCGGAAACTTCCACATACCTGTGACGGACTACATCTGTGACGGAGGTGAGCGCCCACAGAAGCACTTCTCTTTTTTCTCGGGACCATGGGACCGATATTCTTCCATTCCAGTGACCGTCCTCCGCCGGTGAAAACGGGTCTAGTGCCGGCTGTCCCCCAGAATAGTGGGAAACAAGCGTCTACTGGTGTTGTGCCCACGGTACAACACAGAAAGGTGAGCAAACCTAACATAACAACTGAAAACACGAATCTGGAAACGGCTGCTCCTCCCCCTTCCTTGGAGCCGACATCCATTTTTTATTTAATTTAATTATTTTCTTTTACACTCAGATTATCTATATATATATATATATTTTTTTTTACTATGCTTAGATGCGCATTGTGTCTCCTCTGTCTTTTTCTATATATTTCTGTTGAATATCAGATTTATAGGTTTCTCAGAGGCCGCTGGTGATAAAAATATGTGTGATTTTTTTGGAGGGCTGGATTAAAGAGAACTTGCCAGAAGCCAAATTATCATCATTGTTTGGTATAAAGAGATCGTATTCCTTTAAGAAAAAAAAAACGTACCTGGGGGTTGGCCTAGAACTATACTGGCAAAAGTGTTATGTTCAAGGGATAGAGACGCTATTTTGCAATCGGCAAGGGGTAAAGGAGAGTCATTGTGCAGTTGAAGCTTTGGCATGGTTAGAAGGGCAGGGGTTTTAAATATTAAATAATGGAGTGATTATAATGAGATATGCTAATTACTGTTTACATTTTTTTCTGTAAGGAGGGAGGAGGGCAGGGTTTTGGGTTCATGGGAGAGCGGGGGTTAGGGGTACCTAGTTGAGAGTCTCATATGCCAGGTGAGACAATATGGGGGGGGGGGGTCCTATCCCTGTCTGGGTATCAAACACTAAATGGGAGTTAGTAATGTGGAATATCCGGGGACTTAAAGATAAAAGTAAGAGATGTGCCATTTTTGATAGTATCAAACGACATTTACCAGCTATTGTGTGCCTTGTAGAAACAAGCGTTTGGTTCCAACTTCTCCGCAGGGGTCTCGGTCCTTGTTCATTCAGGTATTGACTTAGAGGTTCACTTCAAAGAAATAGATAGCAGTGGAAGGTATGTCTTTTTGGACACGATTATGGAAGGGAGACAGGTGGTTTTAGCCTTTGTATATATTCCTCCCCCTTTCTCTAATCAGGTGCTGGCCGCTTTAGTGGACTTTTTGAGGAATAGGGACAGACATGAGTTATATATTTGTGGGGATTTCAACTGTATATTGGTTAGGTCCCTAGATAGATTGTCACAGAGGGAATTGGGAAAAAAGTGGTCATCCCCTTTGGGGAAATTTATTGAGGAAGCTGGGTGGAGGGACGTATGGAGGGAGTTGTATGGTGATAAGAAAATGTTCTCGTGTATAAGTAGCTCATATGACGTGGCTTCCCGCATCAATGGTGCTATAGAATGATAAGGCCCTGGGATATGTAGAAGGTCTAAAATATGAATCTAGAGGGATCTCAGATCATTGTAGTATGAATCTTAGAATATTTGGGAAAAAGGAGGGAAGAATGCTCAACAATCAGAATGCTCAAGATCAACTCTCATTGGCTTAGTATCCTGGATGATTGGGAAAAGTTAAAAAGGGAAATAGATGAATTTTGGGCAGTCAACAAGGGCATGGCAGAGGTGGGCACAGTATGGGATGCCCTGAAAGCATTTATCAGAGGTTTGTTATATAGGGAGATCTGTAGGAAGAAGAGGGGGGTTAGTGTAAAAGAAAAAGAGCTGGAAAAAGAAATCGCTAGGGCAGAGGTTGAGCTGTCCAGGGATCCCTCTGTCGACAATTTAAAAAAGTTAGATAAAAAAAAAATCAGGATCTTATGAAGGGGGGCGTCCAAATAAATTCTTGAGCCAACTTATAAGGAATCAGCAAAGGGGGAACTTTATTAAATCTATCAAGGATAAAGATGGCCTTCTCAAGTCCACCACAGAAGAAGTGGAAGCGAGATTTGTTCGTTTCTTTTCAGAACTTTATGAGGCAGAGGTGACATTTTCCAAGGAAGATATTGAGGAATTCTTTAAAAAAAAAAATAAATAATTACCGAGTTTGGGTCGCCCAGGGGGTGGAGTTGGATACTAAAATCCAGCTCCATGAGCTGGAGCAGGCCCTCAGATCCTTTTCTGTGAATACAGCTCCAGGGATGGACGGGCTCCCATTTGAGATTTATCGCAAACTAGGTAAGACGCTGTTAGGGAAACTTCAAGAGGTGCTAGATGAATCCTGCAGACAAGGGTCCCTTCCACAGTCAATGCGGGAAGCAATGATGGTATTAATTCTGAAAAAGGGTAAAGACCCAAGCGAGATGGGCTCATACAGACCCATCTCGCTTTTAAAGGGGTACTCCGGTGCTTAGACATCCCCTATCCAAAGGATAGGGGATAAGATGCCTGATCACGGGAGTCCCGCGGCTGGGGACCCCCGTGATCTTGCACGCGGCACCCCGTTTGTAATCAGTCCCCAGAGCGTGTTCGCTCGGGACTGATTACCGGCGACTACAGGGCGGGCAGCGTGTGACATCACGCCCCCCGCCCCTGTGTGATGTCACACTCCGCCCCTCAATGCAAGCCTACGGGATGGGGCTTGATAGCACCGGAGTACCCCTTTAAATAAAGACGCAAAACATTTTGCGAAGGTACTAATGTTGCGTTTGAAGGGAGTTATTGGGGACCTGGTGGGGAGAGATCAGGCTGGATTTATGAAGAACAGGAATGGAATGGATAATATTAGGCGAGTTTATTCTGCCATCCAGTTTGGGGAGACGGGGGGGCGCTCCATCCTGTCACTAGACGCTGAAAAAGTGTTTGACAGGGTGGAGTGGGCCTTCTTATGGAAAGTGTTAGAACAGTTTGGGTTGGGGCAGAATTATATATATTTTATCCGGCTGTTATATGACCACCCCAGTGCAAGAATTAAAATAAATGATATTATATCTAGCCAATTCAACCTCACCAGTGGCACAAGACAAGGGTGCCCCCTGTCACCTTTATTATTTCTTTTATTTATTAAACCTCTGTCTGTTTTCCTTAAAAATTATTCCCGATTCCAGGGTTTTGGTCCAGGAGGAGATGAAGGGATATTGCATTATATGCAGATGATTTATTATTGTTTGTCAGGAATCTGACGATGCACTTAGCTAATATTATACAGGACATTCAGGAATTTGGTCATATCTCGGGACTCTCTATCAATTTGAGAAAATCTTCATTATTGATTGTGGAAGGCATTGGTGAAGAAAGATTTAGTGAATTAAAAGTAATAAAATATCCAGAGACTATGGAATACTTGGGGATTAGTATCAACAGTAACCCCAAGGATTTTATTAAGTTAAATCTAGCCCCGTTGTTGGTAAAAATGAAAAAGAAAATAGATATTTGGCTAAAACTACCCCTGGGAATGTCCGATCGAATAGCATTGACAAAAATGGTGGTCTTGCCGCAACTTTTATACTATTTAACAGCATCCCCGGTTACGATAGGTGAAGTATGGTTTAAAAAAATAGATGGTTTAGTGAATACATTAATTTGGGGTAGGAAAAAGGTCAGGATTAGATTAGATACTGTTAGGATTCGGCAGGCTGAATGTGGATCCTCTGTGTCAGCGAGGGATTGGCGTGGGCTGTGTCGGTGGACCGGTTATAGGTTGCTACTGGTATTCACCAGAGCCGGCCGCAAAGCGGGATGGTCTTGCTGCGGCGGTAGCAACCAGGTCGTATCCACCGGCAACGGCTCAACCTCACTGACTGCTGAGAAGGCGTGGGACAGAAGGACTAGACAGAGGCAAGGTCAGACGTAGCAGAAGGTCGGGGCAGGCGGCAAGGTTCGTAGTCAATGGCGATAGCAAGAGGTCAGGAACACCGGTAAGGCAAACACTATAAATGCTTTCTCTGGCACAAGGCAACAAGATCCGGCAAGGAAGTGAAGGGGAAGTGAGGTTAAATAGACAGGGAGCAGGTGGAGGCTAATTAGACTGATTGGGCCAAGCACCCCTTGGAGCTGGTCTGACCGGGGCGCTGCAGAGAGAGGAATGCCGCGAGCGCTCCGGGGAGGAGCAGGGACCCGGAGCGCTCGGCGTAACAGTACCCCCCCCCCCCCCTTAGGTCTCCCCCTCTTTTTGTCCGGTTGTCGCTCCACCAGGGACGAGGACTTTGGGAGCGATTGTAGAGTCTCCTTCTGGAGGACAGAGAAGTCCTGGGTATACACATCAACGGCAGGCAGTTCAGAAGGAGTGGGAATGGGGAGGGGGGGCAGAGGGGGAAGCTTGGCATGGGGCAGAGTGTTACCAGGACGGGGGCTATGAGGAGGAGACACTGAGGTTTGACTGACGGGACTGGGAGCAGACGTGAGGCATTTTTTGTGGCAAGAAGCACCCCAGCTCTTGATCTCCCCGGTGGTCCAGTCAAGGGTAGGAGAGTGGCGTTGGAGCCATGGCAGACCGAGGAGGACTTCAGATGTGCAGTTGGGCAAAACAAAAAATTCAATTTTTTCGTGATGCCGTCCAATGCTCATGAGCAGGGGTTCTGTGCGGTAACGCACAGTGCAGTCCAACTTTACTCCGTTGACCGAGGAAATGTAGAGCAGCTTGACGAGACGGGTCACAGGGATGTTGAACTTATTAACAAAAGAGGCCAAAATGAAATTTCATGCAGAACCAGAGTCCAAGAAGGCCATAGCTGAGAAGGAAGAGTTGGCAGAAGGAGAAATCCGCACGGGCACAGTGAGACGTGGAGAAGCAGACTTCATACCAAGAGACGCCACACCCATGTGAGCTGGGTGCGTGCGTGCGTTTCCCAGACGTGGAGGACGAATAGGGCAATCCATCAAGAAATGTTCGGTACTAGCGCAGTACAGACATAAATTTTTATCTCTACGGCGAGTCCTCTCTTCATGGGTCAGGCGAGACCGATCCACTTGCATAGCCTCCTCGGCGGGAGGCACTGGGGTAGATTGCAAAGGATACTGTGAGAGAGGTGCCCAGAGATCAAGGTCTTTTTCCTGGCGGAGCTCCTGGTGTCTTTCAGAAAAACGCATGTCAATGCGGGTGGCCAAATGGATAAGTTCATGCAGGTTGGCAGGAATATCTCGTGCGGCCAGCACATCCTTGATGTTACTGAATAGGCCTTTTTTAAAGGTTGCGCAGAGAGCCTCGTTGTTCCAAGATAATTCAGAGGCGAGGGTACGAAATTGGATGGCGTATTCTCCTACAGAAGAATTTCCCTGGACCAAGTTCAGCAAGGCAGTTTCGGCAGAAAAAGCTCGGGCTGGTTCCTCGAAGACACTACGAACCTCAGCGAAGAAGGACTGTACAGTGGCAGTGACAGGATCATTGCGGTCCCAGAGCGGTGTGGCCCATGACAGGGCCTTGCCAGACAGGAGACTAACCACGAAAGCCACCTTCGACCGTTCTGTAGGAAATTGATCCGACAACATCTCCAAATGTAGGGAACATTGTGACAGGAAACCACAGCAAAGTCTAGAGTCCCCATCAAATTTGTCCGGCAGGGACAAGCGGAGGCCAGGAGCGGGCACTCGCTGCGGAGGAGATGGTTGCTGCTGTAGCTGTGGCAGAAGTTGCTGTAGCATGGCGGTCAACTGCGACAGCTGCTGTCCTTGTTGGGCGAACTGTTGTCCAAGTTGCTCTATCTGTTGGGACTGCTGGGCGACCACTGTGGTAAGGTCAGCGACAGCTGGCAGCGGGACCTCAGCGGGATCCATGGCCGGATCTACTGTTAGGATTCGGCAGGCTGGATGTGGATCCTCTGTGTCAGCGAGGGATTGGCGTGGACCGTGTCGGTGGACCGGTTCTAGGTTGCTACTGGTATTCACCAGAGCCCGCCGCAAAGCGGTATGGTCTTGCTGCGGCGGTAGCAACCAGGTCGTATCCACCGGCAACGGCTCAACCTCGCTGACTGCTGAGAAGGCGTGGGACAGAAGGACTAGACAGAGGCAAGTTCAGACGTAGCAGAAGGTCGGGGCAGGCGACAAGGTTCGTAGTCAATGGCGATAGCAAGAGGTCAGGAACACTGGTAAGGCAAACACTATAAATGCTTTCTCTGGCACAAGGCAACAAGATCCGGCAAGGAAGTGAAGGGGAAGTGAGGTTAAATAGACAGGGAGCAGGTGGAGGCTAATTAGACTGATTGGGCCAAGCACCCCTTGGAGCGAAGCCGCGCGCGCCAGGACAAGACAGCCGGGGACCGGGACAGGTGAGTGACTTGAGATGCGATTCGCGAGCGGGCACGTCCCGCTATGCGAATCGCATCCCCGCCGGCAGTGTCAGTGCTGTGCTCCTGGTCAGCGGGTCTGACCGGGGCGCTGCAGAGAGAGGAACGCCGCGAGCGCTCCGGGGAGGAGCAGGGACCCGGAGCGCTCGGCGTAACAGATACATTCACTCTGCCCAGAGATAAGGGGTTCCAAATTTTAGATTGTATTACTGGGCGGCTCAGCTATCACAGATCACGGGTGATCAAGGTCAGCTGATTCACGACCTCTTAAAATTTAAATATAAGATGAATAGGAAGCACATGTTTGAAGTACTTGAAAGTAATTTGAAATTTAACAAGAAGGATACAATTGGTGCACAGGCGAATTGGGTGTGGAGGAAAGTTAAGTGTTTTAAATATTACTGGAAGTGTGAAATTTACTCCACTGTGGGAAAATAATAATCTGAATGAAATAAGCAAAATTGAGCATTATGGTTTATGGTTAAGAAAGGGGATAGTATATGTTGAGCAAATGCTCAGTGAAGGGAAACTAAAAAAATTTGAAGATCTGCAGCGGGAATTTGTGTGAGATGATAAATATAAATTTGGCTTCCTCCAATTAGAACATGCTCTAAAGTATACTAAGGATACCAGTAGTAAGGATTCCAGAACCATTTGCTGATTGAATTGGGGAATGGGGGTAGGAAATTGGGGTTGTCTGCAGTATATGAAATTCTTCGATTAGGGAAACTAGAGGGGATGAAAGTTAAAAGTAAAACAGAGTGGGCAAAAGAAGGGACGAGACCACTTGGAAGGGAATGACGGCGAGTGTGGTCCAGATGTCGGAAAATGAAAAATTTCTAACCTCTCAGTTTATGCTACTGCATAGACTATATTATACCCCTAAAGATCTATGTAAATGGAAAATTCGTGCCCATGCGGACTGCCCAAAATGTGGAAGGGCTTAAGCGAATCTGCTTCATATGTTGTGGGAGTGCCCATATATAAAGGATTTTTTAAATGAAATCAAAGAACAGATTAAAAGAAAAATAGGAGTCAGTTTGGAGTGGAACCCAGGAGTCTTCCAGTTTGGTCTAATCCCTAACCTACCTCTGGTCAAAAAGAAGTTGATCTTGAATGCATTGAGTACAGGGAGGTTGATCATAATGAGGAAATGGATCTCAAATAAAACCCAGAGTAGTCTAGAATGGAATAGTGTTGCTCGCGAACATTCACAGTTCGAATTTTAATCGCGAATTCGCGTATATTGCGAATATAGCACTATGTATTTGTAATTACGCATATCCATTTTTTTTCTGCATATGCGAAAATTTATGCGCATATGCGAAATTTATGCGCATATTCGCGAATATTGAGTCCTCCCTTATTTAATGGTATAGGGAACTGTGACTGGTGCATTTACTCTGTGATTTTTTACCAATTGAAACCAATAGGCCCATTGTGGTCTATGGGGATATCATGGCATGTAAAACACTAAGCTAAGCAGGACCGGCTTTGCAGCGCAGTTGATGGGAGACCACCACGGGTTTGAGTCCCGGGGTGGGACAGAGTTTTACAGTGTTGTGGTATAGCTTTACTTTCCTGGAAACGCTGCTGCAAGGCCTCTGCAAAATGAAAGAAGCGATCTGATTGGTTGCTATGGGCAACTCAAACTTTTCCTGGAAAAGTTTCTGAGTTGCCCACAGCAACCAGATTGCTTCCTTCATTTTTCAGAGGCCTTTTCAAAAATGAAGGAAGCAATCTGATTGGTTGCTATGGGCAACTGCACAACTCTTCATCTACACTGGTTTTGATGAATCTCCCCCATAGAGGGAGATTTATCAAAACCTGTCCAGAGGAAAAGTTTCTAAGTTGCCCATAGCAACCAGATTGCTTCCTTCATTTTACAGAGGCCTTTTCAAAAATGAAAGAAGCAATCTGATTGGTTGCTATGGGCAACTCAGTAGCGTTTCCAGGAAAGTAAAGTTAAACCACAACACTGTAAAACTCTGTCCCACCCTGGGACTCAAGCCCGTGGTGGTCTCCCATCTGCTGTGCTGCCGAGATGGTCCTGCTTAGCTTACTGTTTTACATGCCGTGAGATTACCATAGACCACAATGGGCCTAATGTGGAAAAAAATCACAGAGTTAATGCACCAGTCACAGTTCCCTATACCATTACATAGTTACATAGTTACATAGTTAGTATGGTTGAAAAAAGACATACGTCCATCAAGTCCAACCAGGAAATTGAAGGGAAGGGTGTAAGGGGATAAGGGAAAGGGATATAGTTTTATAATTCTGCATAAGCATTAATGTTATTTTGTTCCAGGAATGTATCTAACCCTGTTTTAAAGCTGTTAATTGTTCCTGCTATGACCAGTTCCTGAGGTAGACCGTTCCATAAATTCACAGTCCTCACTGTAAAGAAGGCGTGTCGCCCCTTTAGACTAAACCTTTTCTTCTCCAGACGGAGGGAGTGCCCCCTCGTCCTTTGGTGGGGTTTAACCTGGAACAGTTTTTCTCCATATTTTTTGTATGGGCCATTTATAAACTTATATACGTTTATCATATCCCCCCTTAAACGTCTCTTCTCAAGACTAAACAATTGTAACTCCTTTAATCACTCCTCATAGCTAAGATGTTCCATGCCCCATATTAGTTTAGTCGCGCGTCTCTGCACCCTTTCCAACTCTGCAGTGTCCCTTTTATGAACAGGTGACCAAAACTGAACAGCATATTCCAGGTGAGGCCGTACCAATGCTTTATAAAGGGGGAGTATTATGTCCCTGTCCCTTGAGTCCATGCCTCTTTTGATACATGACAATATCCTGCCTGCTTTGGAAGCAGCAGCCTGACATTGCATGCTATTCTGTAGTCTGTGATCTACAAGTACACCCAGATCCTTCTCTACCAGTGACTCTGCCAGTTTAATCCCCCCTAAGACATACGACGCATGCAGGTTATTAGTACCCAGATGCATAACTTTACATTTATCCACATTGAACCTCATTTGCCAAGTGGATGCCCAGACACTTAGTCTATCCAAGTCATCTTGTAACTTATGCACATCCTCTATAGACTGTACCGTGCTACAAAGCTTGGTGTCATCTGCAAAGATAGAAACAGAGCTGTTAATACCATCCTCTATATCATTGATAAATAAATTAAACAACAGCGGGCCCAGTACTGAACCTTGGGGTACACCACTAATAACCGGGGACCAATCAGAGTACGAATCATTGACCACCACTCTCTGGGTACGATCCATGAGCCAGTGTTCAATCCAGTTACAAACTAAAGTTCCCAATCCCAAGAACCTTAACTTACCTGTCAGACGTCTGTGAGGGACAGTATCAAACGCTTTGGCAAAATCCAGAAACACTATATCCACAGCCATTCCTCTGTCAAGGCTTCTACTCACATCTTCATAAAAGCAAATTAGATTGGTTTGACAACTTCTATCCTTAGTAAACCCATGCTGGCTATCACTTATAATACTATTATCCCCTATGTATTCCTGTATGTAAACCCTTATAAGTCCTTCAAACAATTTACCCACAATGCACGTTAGACTTACCGGTCTATAAGAAGGGAGGGCTCAATATTCGCGAATATGGGCATATATTTTCGCATATGCGAAAAAAAAAAATGAATATAACGAATATGCGAATTTCGCGAATATATGATGAATATTCGTCCATATATTCGCAAAATATCGCGAATTCGAATATGGCCTATGCCGCTCATCACTAGAATGGAAAGTGGAGTTGCAAAGGGTTAAAGGTTTCGAAAAGGTTAAAAGCAAAAATATAGTTGAGAAATATAGTTGAGGATAAGAGGAGTTTTTTTATTTTATTTTATTTTTATTTTTTTTGTTGTTAAGGGGGGTGGAGGGTGGGGGGGGGGGGTTCTTTATAGGTCAAAATAAATGTATATGTATTTGTAATTTACTGTATTGTATCTGTAGGGATTTGTGTTGTATAAAAATTTTATAAATAAAAAAAAAACATAATAATAATAATATCAAGAACTTTAGTAGATGTGTATTATTAGTTTGGTTTTTTGTGACCATTAGGGGTTTGGACAGGTCAGTAATATACCACAAAATAAAATTTGCATATGTATATACATTTATTATACATTTATATTTTTTCTGACCACTCTAGTCCCTCCCCCCTCCCTTCTTTCTTTTGCAGGTCATATGTCTCTCTTCTTTTTGTATGCTGCTGAGGTTAAATTGGATGTGGTTCCAACATTGTCTTTATAGGTCCCTGTTCATACTATATACGTTTATTCAGTAACACATCCATTCTGCCGTCAGCAATCTGCAAGGGAACACTTTTTTTCATTGCATTAATACAGATAGAATAGTGGTGTTGTTTGACAACTTATCTTATTACATATATATCTACATGGTTTAGAAATCCTATGGTTGTCATTCTTACACACACTTCTATTTAAGGCTCTGTTTATTGAAAATTTTATGAGTAAACGATAATTTGTTTTTATTATCTGTACGTTGCTTTTTCGATGGTACACAAATTATATTGCTGTTTTTTCGAATTACCATATTTATCGGCATATAACACACACTTTTTAGGCTAAAATTTTTTGCCTAAAATCTATGTGCGTGTTATACGCCGATAAGCCGCTGCAGTTCAATGTTTTAAAGCGGGCGCTTTAAATCAATGAACTGCTGTGGCTTTGCAGATGCAGAGACAGCCAGCGCTGCCGGCTTCTCTGCCCCTGCCTGCCCTGGGGTCTAGAGCCCTGCTGCCGGCCCTTCTCTCCCCCTGGCTATCGGCGCCGCTGCCCGTTCTCTCCCCCTGATTATCGGTGCCGGTGCCCCATTGCCGGCGCCGATAGCCAGGGGGAGAGAAGCGGCGCCGGCAATGGGGCAGCGGCGCCGACAGCCAGGGAGAGAGAAGGGGCAGCGGCACCCATTGCCGGCACCGCGGCCCCGTTGCCTCCCATCCCTGGTTGCATAATTACCTGTTGCCGGGGTCGGGTCCTCGCTGTTTCAGGCCTCCGGTGTGCGTCCCCTGCGTCCCCTCAGGGGGAGAGAACGGGGAGCGGCGCAGATAGCCAGCGGGAGAGAAGGAAAGGCAGGGGAAGAGAAGCGGGCAGCGACGGCCTCTCTCCCCCTGCCTTTCCTGGGGGTGCATTGGGGTATGCACGCGCACACACATGCACCCTCATTTTACCATGGATATTTGGGTAAAAAACTTTTTTTACCCAAATATCCTTGGTAAAATGAGGGTGCATGTTATAGGCCAGTGCGTGGTATACCCCGATAAATACGGTATGTAGAATATTTAATTATATTTTATTTGTGTATCTTCTGTGAATGGGCATGAGAGAGTTAACTTGACACACCAAGGCTATACACCTGTTGTGCATTTAGTCTCTTCTCATTACCATATATATGATTCATAGAGTGTGTAATCAGTGTATGAGTAAGGCCAGCACCTGGCCAAAACGCGTCACATCCTGTCCTGTACCTGTGATCCATGTAACTTTGTGTGAATAAAGTCAGCTATTAGAGGGGGGGCAGTGCTTGCGGGTGACGTGAGTAGTACCCCGATGGGGACAGCGCAGCCCTCTGCTGACAATTGGGGGGGGGGGCAGAACAGCGCTCTAGGTTCACATGATTTTTTGGGGGGGGGAAGAAATACAGTTATATACCGTGGAACCGTCATAAGTTACAAAAATACCGTGATACACACATTTGGTCATACTGCCCAGCTCTACAGCCCATCAGGAACACACTACACATCACACAAGTGATTGACTAATGCACTCTACTGTTACCAAATTAAACCACTGTACAGACTAGTATCCCATACAATGCCCATATAGAGGTATATACCAGCTGTACACAGGATCTATATACCATATAAGTGATTATATATGTGTCATGATAGGGGGCGGAAGGGAGTTAGTGAGCCCTAAGTGTCCCTAAACCCGACCCTTCCTATTGCCCATCCACTCTATGAGACGGATCGACAACCACGAGGACGGTCCCTATACTGCGCTATAGTGTAAGAGCACAATTTACGCTAGAAAAAAAACACAACACTCCATAAAAGAAGTGGACAGCAATAATAACTCCAAATGGTCTCCTTGCTAGCGGCACACTCAACATTGTGGAATGGATACCAGCCAGGGAGGAAACATAAATAAAAATACATGAAACACGGGCATAGACTCAAATATACTGCTAGATAGACAGGTTGGCACAAAGCTCAGAACAGGATTCTATCCTAGGAGATACAGGATCCAACAAGGTCAAAACAGGACTGATACAAAAGCATAATGTTCACAAAACTCAGGTAAAACAGAATACAATCTGAACACTAATCTGAGTCTAAATAAGGAACACTAAATATATGCAATGCAAAAATACTAAAACCTGACAAGGTACTAAACAAAGCAGGATAAAATCGAGATATCAATAACATAGACAGGACAGATAACCATGGTAAAACTCAGGAAATGTGTTCAGACAGACAAAGGTGCATAACTAGTGAAGGGGGGATACTTTTAGTCAAACCGCCCAATAATTGCAACTTCCAGCATGCCCTGATACAGCCTATGGCTCAAAAGTACAACTCCCAGCATGTTGCACTATAACCTATTTTACACTACTAAAAATACTTCAACATGCTGGGAGTTTTTTGTCATCTGCAGTTCATACTGGGAGTTGTATAACTAATTGCAGCTCCCAGCATGCCCTGATACAGCCTATGGCTCTGCAGATGACCCAAAACTACAGCTCCCAGCATGCTGCACTATAACCTACTCTATACTACTATATATTGCAACATGCTGGAAATTGTAGTTTTGGGTCATATGCAGAGCCATAGGCTGTATCATGGCAAGCTGAGAGTTGTAGTAAGAAACTAACTGCAACTTTCAGCATGACCTGATACAGCCTATGGCTCTGCAGATGACCCAAAACTACAACTCCAAGCATCTTGCACTATAAGGTATCATATACTACTATATGCTGCAACATGCTGAGAGTTGTTGTTTTGGTATGGGCAAGCTGCAGAGCCATAGGCTGTATCAGGGCATGCTTGAAGTTGTAGTAAGTAACTAACTGCAACTCCCGGAATACCCTGACACAGCCTATAGCTCTGGAGTTGACCCAAAACTAGTACTACATTTTTGGGCAATCCAAGTCATTTATGGTTTCAGTTTTCGGCCCCTACTTAGCTAGCTACATAACTACCTACCTAGCTACCTAACAACCTACCTAGCTACATAAATACCTACCTGGCTACCTTACAACCTACCTACCTTGCTAGATACCTGGCTGGCTATCTATCTATCTATTTATCTATCTACCTAAGAAGCTACTTAGCTAGCTAGTTACCAACATGGCTAACAACCTACCTGCCTATCTATCTACCTAGCTAACTATCTAGCAACCTACCTGGCTAATAACCTACGGTCATATTTACCTACTGGAGGGAGATCACCCTTCCTACCTAAGGATAAACAAAAGAAAAAACGAACAAAAGAAAAAACTTTGGGAGCGGTCTCTAGTCCAAATCAGACATGTATATATTTTTTATATACGTTTTCAAGTGAAAACACTTACACTTTGTGAGTGGCCAAAAGATCCCTGACCAATCACTATAAAAATCAGGCGTATCTCTCTAGAGGTTTAAATGTATCCGCTATCTCTCCTGGGAAATCCAAGGAATCCTCCAGATAACAATATGGACTGAAGAGAAAAGAAAAACTGGACAGCGGACACACCTCCCTTTTCACACTTTGCTCTAAAATACTCCACGTATCAAAGAGTGTTCACACTTACTTCACCAAGGGGAGTCTTTTTCCTGGTCAGAACTCCCCTCGTTCCGGCAAGCTTATCGTCCCACTCCGAAGCTCCAGCTGTTTCAAACGGGTAAGTTTCTTGATATATCCTCCGTCCACAAGCTGTACAGTCTTTCACTAATACGGTGTAGCGGATAAAGAAAAAGCTGCAATCTCTCAATAATTACATGCAAGAGATTACATTTATTAAAACAGGACATTAAAACATAAAAAAGGATCCGACGCGTTGCGGAGGGGCTCCTCCTTCCTCAGGGAACACTGAACAAATGAACTCCTCTTCCTATTAACCCTTTCAAACCCGGAAGTTACATCCGAATACAAAAACCACCCTCCTTACATACTGAATTTACACAATAATACAATAAATTTATAAAAACACATAGATGATATATTAAACCCTCTCTATTAATTCATTAAAACCTTTTGGGGACAACATATCAAGTTTAAAGATATAAAAACTCTCTCTTTTACACAGTGTGGCGAATCTTCTTAAACCAGGTTCAACCTGTTCTATGGGTATTATTTTTAGTAAGTCCAGATTCCCATTAATCACCTGAGCAAAATGCCGGGACATGCTATGTTTTGGAAAACAATGTCTAATGCTGAACCTATGAGAGGTCATGCGTTTTTTCAATTGCTGTGTTGTTCTCCCTACGTACTGGATGCCGCACGGGCACTCCAGCACATAGATAACATAGTCTGAACTACAGGTTATATATGATTTTATACCTATTCTTTCTCCTGTGCTATTACTCACTACTGAATCAGCTCCACATTTAATAATATTGCACACCCCACATTTCTTTTTATTGCATTCACCTTTTTTGCTCTCACTTTTGTTTTTATTCTCACATCGGGTTTTTACATTTTGTAACCGGGGATATGAAGGTGCAATTTCTTGAGCAATTGTCTTTGCCCTTCTATAGATAAAACTAGATTTATTGTTTTTTTCCCAGTGCTTCTTTTAAAAAGGAATCACATTCTAATATGGACCAATGTTTGTTAAAAATCTTTTCTATTTGTTTTGTATTTTTGGAATATCTAGTAATAAAGGCTATAGTATATTGTCTTTCTTCCTTTTCCTTTCTTTTCTTTTTATTGCCCATCATTTGTTCTTCAATTTGCATCTCTCTATTGATATTATCGGCTTTTCTTCTTGCTCCTTTAATAATTTCTTTGGGATATTGTTTGTCCACAAATCTTTTCTCTATAATTTTTGCTTGTTTTATATAATTTTCATTTTCTGAACAATTCTTCTGTATCCTCGTTAGTTGCCTAAAAGGGATATTAATTTTCCAGTTTTTTAGGTGTTCGCTCCCAAAATGCAGATAACCATTAGCATCACATTTTTTTTTAAAAGGTTTTTGTTTCTATCCTTTCATTTTTGTTGTATATTTCTAAATCTAGGAAGGTGACACTTTCTTTTTCAATCGTATCTGTAAACTTCATTCCCCAGTCATTAGTATTTAGAAAATTAACAAACTCTTTAAAACTTTCCTTACTTCCTTGCCATATTAAAACAAAAGAAGAATAGGCGCTCCCTTGTGGAGAATCAACGGGATCACAGGTGTGTGGTGAAGGAGGGTAAAATGAAGGCTCACCCTGCCAAGTTGTGCAAATTCCCACACAAAAAGGATATACGTTTTGCTGTAGTGAATTAGGTCTGCAGCCTTCCTGGAAACGATAGAGATGTGAGGGTGAAAACTTCAGGGGTGCAGGAATACAGGCACTGACCAAGAAGGGGACCAGTGAAGCCAGGTAGGTAACAAACAGCTTTAATCCAATGCGACGCGTTTCACCGCACTTGCGCGGTTTCATCATGCCTGATGAAACCGCGCAAGCGAGGTTAAACGCGTCGCATTGGATTAAAGCTGTTTGTTAGCTACCTGGCTTCACTGGTCCCCTTCTTGGTCAGCGCCTGTATTCCTGCACCCCTGAAATTTTCGCCCTCACATCTCTTGCCATATTAAAAACAGATCATCTATGTGTCTCTTAAAAAATGTAATATTACATGAAAAACTGTTATTATTGTGTATAAAAACTTTTTCAAAACTCCCCATATACAAATTAGCGAAAACTGGTGCGCATTTTGCTCCCAACGCCGTACCTTTGTGTTGTATAAAAAATTCTTCATTGAAGGTAAAATAAATTTTTTGTCAAAATAAACTCAAAACTATTGATTAAAACCGCCTTTTGTGTATATGGCATTAAAATGTCCTCTTTTAAAATATTTGCAATCACCCCTATACCTTTTTCTTGCGGTATATTTGAGTATAAGGAAACTACATCTAAGGTACAAAACCACATGTCTTTTTCCCATTTAAAATCTTTAATTTCTGATAAAAGCTGCCCCGTATCCCTAAGGTATGAAGGGAGGGATAAAACATAGGGTTGCAAGATGCAATCTATATATTCCCCCAGGTGGCTGGTCAGGGAATCTACCCCCCGCAATAATAGGACGTCCTGGGGGATGAATGGGATTCTTCTGAATTTTTGGTAAAATGTCAAAATATGGAACACTAGGATTATTATTAAATAGGTACTCCTTTTCGTTTTTCGTAATCACTCCTTCCACACACCCTTTTTCAGTCAATAAACTCAGTTCTTTCTTAAAATATCCGTAGGGTCCAACTTAATTCTCCGATAATAGCTTTCATAATTTAAGATCTTGTAGCTCTCTTCTATATAAAATTCCTTATCCATTAGCATCCCCCCCCCTTTATCAGCTTTCTTGATAATCATTTCTGTAAACAATCCTTTTTTTGTTAAATTTCCACTCCTACTTTTCCTATTCTTCTTATTCTCTTTATCTAGCTCTCGTAGGTCTTTTAATACTAACTCATAAAAACTTTCTAAAAAATTCCCTCTACTTTGAGTGGGATAAAAATGTGATGGTTTCTTCAAACCTGATGGGATGGGACAATTTAAAATAGCATCTACTACTTCCTCCACATCCCTACTACAAACCTTAAAAGATAACAAAGAAATTATTTTCAAGAAAGCTGATAAAGGGGGGGGGGTTGTGCTAATGGATAATTAATTTTATATAGAAAAGAGCTACAAGATTTTAAATGATGAAAGCTATTAGCGGAGAATTAAGCTGGACCCTACAGATATTTTTAAGAAAGAACTGAGTTTATTGACTGAGAAAGGGTATGTGGAAGGAGTGATTACGAAAAAAGAAAAGGAGTACCTATTTAATAATAATCTTAGTGTTCCGTATTTTTACATTTTACCAAAAATTCAAAAGAATCCCATTCATCCCCCCGGACATCCTATTATTGCGGGGGTAGATTCCCTGACCAGCCACCTGGGGGAATATATAGATTGCATCTTGCAACCCTATGTTTTATCCCTCCCTTCATACCTTAGGGATACGGGGCAGCTTTTATCAGAAATTTTAGATTTTAAATGGGAAAAAGACATGTGGTTTTGTACCTTAGATGTAGTTTCCTTATACTCCAATATACCGCAAGAAAAAGGTATAGGAGTGATTGCGGAGATTTTAAAAGAGGACATTTTAATGCCAAATACACAAAAGGCGTTTTTAATCAATAGTTTGGAGTTTATTTTAACAAAAAATTATTTTACCTTCAATGAAGAATTTTTTATACAACACAAAGGTACGGCGATGGGCGCAAAATGCGCACCAGTTTTCGCTAATTTGTATATGGGGGGTTTTGAAAAAGTTTTTATACACAATAATAACAGTTTTTTATGTAATATAAACATTTTTAAGAGATACATAGATGATCTGTTTTTAATATGGTAAGGAAAGTTTTAAAGAGTTTGTTAATTTTCTAAATACTAATGACTGGGGAATGAAGTTTACAGATACGATTGAAAAAGAAAGTGTCACCTTCCTAGATTTTGAAATATACAACAAAAATGAAAGGATAGAAACAAAAACCTTTTTAAAAAAATGTGATGCTAATGGTTATCTGCATTTTGGGAGCGAACACCTAAAAAACTGGAAAATTAATATCCCTTTTAGGCAACTAATGAGGATACGGAAGAATTGTTCAGAAATTGAAAATGATATAAAACAAGCAAAAATTATAGAGAAAAGATTTGTGGACAAACAATATCCCAAAGAAATTATTAAAGGAGCAAGAAGAAAAGCCGATAATATCAATAGAGAGATGCAAATTGAAGAACAAAAGATGGGCAATAAAAAGAAAAGAAAGGAAAAGGAAGAAAGACAATATACTATAGCCTTTATTACTAGATATTCCAAAAATACAAAACAAATAGAAAAGATTTTTAACAAACATTGGTCCATATTAGAATGTGATTCCTTTTTAAAAGAAGCACTGGGAAAAAAACAATAAACCTAGTTTTATCTATAGAAGGGCAAAGACATTTGCACAAGAAATTGCACCTTCATATCCCCGGTTACAAAATGTAAAAACCTGATGTGAGAATAAAAACAAAAGTGAGAGCAAAAAAGGAGTATTTAAATGCAATAAAAATAAATGCGGGACGTGCAATATTATTAAATGTGGGTAATAGCACAGGAGAAAGAATAGGTATAAAATCACACATAACCTGTAGTTCAGACTATGTTAACTATGTGCTGGAGTGCCCGCGCGGCATCCAGTACATAGGGAGAACAACACAGCAATTGAAAAAACGCATGACCTCTCATAGGTTCAACATTAGACATCGTTTTCCAAAACATAGCGTGTCCCGGCATTTTGCTCAGGTGCAGAATGGGAATCCGGACTTACTAAAAGTAATACCCATAGAACAGGTTGAACCTGGTTTAAGAAGATTCGCCACACTGTGTAAAAGAGAGAGTTTTTATATCTTTAAACTTGATACGTTGTCCCCAAAAGGTTTTAATGAACTAATAGAGAGGGTTTAATATATCATCTATGTGTTTTTATAAATTTATTGTATTATTGTGTAAATTCAGTATGTAAGGAGGGTGGTTTTTGTAATCTGATGTAACTTCCGGGTTTGAAAGGGTTAATAGGAAGAGGAGTTCATTTGTTCAGTATTCCCTGAGGAAGGAGGAGCCCCTCCGCAATGCGTCGATCCTTTTTTATGTTTTAATGTCCTGTATTAATAAATGTAATCTCTTGCATGTAATTATTGAGAGATTGCAGCTTTTTCTTTATCCGCTACACCATATTAGTAAAAGACTGTACAGCTTATGGATGGAGGATATATCAAGAAACTTACCCGTTTGAAACAGCTAGAGCTTCGGAGTGGGACGATAAGCTTGCCGGCACAAGGGGAGTTCTGACCAGGAAAAAGACTCCGCTCGGTGAAGTAAGTGTAATACTCTTTGATACGTGAAGTATTTGGGAGCAAAGTGTGAATAGGGAGGTGTGTCCGCTGTCCAGTTTTTCTTTTCTTTTCAGTCCTACCTAAGGATGCATTTACCTATTGGGGACATACTTGCCTATGGTGGGGACTAATAAGGGAACTAACTACTGTCACCTGCCTACTGTGGGGGATATACATGCTTGGTGAGCCTACTATCCTGCCCACTTTTACTGTGCATGATGCCAAGGGGGGCATCATTACAGTTTGGGGGCCTATAGATGGGAAGATTGTGTACAGTTAGGGAGAACACATGCTTGTTCTGCAGATGATGAAGAGTTGAGTTTTGGCTGGAAGAAGTCACCATGGCAGTCTGAGCCGTATGGAAAAAAAAAAAAGAAGACGTCATATGTAAGTCCTTGGATGTAGCTGTAATCACTTATATAGTTCTGTATATAATCACTTACAGTATATGATATACAGATCTTGTGTACAGCATATACCTCTGTATGGTCCCATATTGTAATGTCCGATTATTTCTCTTTTGGTATCTTCTGTTTTGGGGCCTGTTTAGACATGCAGTTTATGTTTCAACAGTTTCTAAGTTTACTTCTCTCTGTTATGTGAGAGTTAAAGGGGTACTCCGGTGGAAAGCTATTTTTTATAATCAACTAGTGCCAGAAAGTTAAACAGATTTGTAAATTGCTTCTATTTAAAAAAAATATTAATCCTTCCAGTACTTATCAGCTGCTGTATGCTCCAGAGAAAATTCTATTCTTTTTGAATTTATTTTCTGTCTGACCACAGTGCTCTCTACTGACACCTCTGTCCATGTCAGGAACTGTCCAGAGCAGGATCAAATCCCCATAGCAAACCTATCCTGGTCTGGACAGTTCCTGACATAGACAGAGGTGTCAGCAGAAAGCACTGTGGTAATACAGAAAAGAAATTCAAAAAGAAGAAAACTTCCTTTGAAGCATGCAGCAACTGATAAGTACTGGAAGGATTAAAATTTTTTAATAGAAGTAATTTACATGTTTGTTTAATTTTCTGGCACCAGTTGATTTAAAAAAAAAAAAAAAAAAAAAATAATGTTTTTCACCGGAGTACCACTTTAATGCTTTCATGTCTTCAGCACTTAGAGGGTATATAAGGCCTCTTCAGGTGCTGCTCTGTGCTGGTAATTTCACCTGTTACTCTGACCATGTTTCTTTATGCAAGTAGTGAAGGGGGGATACTTTTCGTCAAACCAGCCCCCCCCCCCTCCCCCTTTTCTAGGGGATACTTTTCTAGGGGATCAATCTGCTCACCGGAAGTAAAGTGACAGGTGCCATGCCCCCTTTTCTAACAGAGCCTCAATAGGCCATGCCCCTTTCTGATGTCATATCACGTCCCCCTCCCTCCACAGCTTTACCCCCCTTTCTCCCACAGTCACTGACGTAATCTCCTATGTTTATAGTAATATGTAAACATGTCCCGACATGTCTGCGTAGCAGAATGTCTAATAGTAAAAATCAGACCGCAATGTATCATTTTATAAAGCTTTATTAATAGAAGTAATCATATATTAAAACACGTTTCAAAGAACTGTTTCAGAGTTGTGAGAAATGTTTCTAAGACAGTAATGCTTAAATACACTCCAGCTGTTGTAGCACGGGAGTCGTAGTACAATAATTCGTCACGTTATTCATTTCAGTGTATATATTTAACCAGAGTCATGAGACGTGTATCTAAGACAGTATGGCTCTTTGTATACACACCTGTTCTTAACTGCAGTCATGTAATGACTGTTTATACTTTCTGAGAGTGACAGCATGTTATATCATTTTATAGCCACATGTGAATATATATATAAATTTATATCAGGTTTTCAACAGCTGCACAGAATGTTGTATAAATAATTATATCACATTATATAGAAACAGAGGCTTTTTATGCTACCGTATATTCACACATGTAGATATAAGCTGATAAGCCATCATTACAGCTGAATAGTTTGTTTATACATTAATGGGGAGATTTAGCAAAACCTGCCCAGAGAAAAAGTTCCTGAGTTGCCCATTGCATCCAATCAGATCTCTTCTTTTATTTTTCACAGGCCTCTTCAAAATGAAAGAAGCCATCTGATTGGTTGCTATGGGCAACTCAGCAACTTTTCCTATGGACAGGTTTTGATAAATCTTCCCCTATGAGTCTATATCAATGAATAGAGACGCCTCTATATAAGGGATCTTGAATTATTTTAGTGTTGGATCTAAAACAGATCATTTATAGTATCGCACATTGCATAATATTAATAACGCCTTCTAATATTGTGTTCCATTATCCCAACAGGTATAATATTAATACCAAGGCCAGATATTATGTCCTATCAACCATAATATTACATTTTCAACCTTACAAACTGTTACCATGTGTCTTTTATATAGTTTTTGATACACATATCAAACATTTCAATAACTGTATCAATAACAAGGGGGCATCCTCTACGTCTAGAGGAAAGAAGGTGTCTACACCAGCACAGATGGGGGTTCTTTACTGTAAGAGCAGTGAGACTGTGGAATTCTCTCCTGGAGGAGGTGGTCATGGTGAACTCTGTAATAGAGTTCAAAAAGGGTCTGGATGCATTTTTGGAGAGTAATAACATTGCTGGTTATGTATACTAGATTTATAGGGACAGAAGGTTGATCCAGGGATTTATTCTGACTGCCATATTGAAGTCGGGAAGGAATTTTTACCTCTACCATGAGGTTTTTTTGCCTTCCTCTGGATCAACTCAACTCAATAGGGACTTATTAGGGTTATAGGTTGAACTTGATGGACTCTGGTCTTTTTTCAACCTTATAAACTATGTTACTATAATAAGTTATTTTCTTTTGTACATTTGTAAAGTTAAATAACATTTACAGGAATAAAGTAATACTTTTAATATTGTGCCCCATCAGCCATAACATGAATACCACACCTAATATTGTGCCCCATCAGTCATAACATGAATACAACCGCCTAATATGTTTCAGCAGCCATAATATTAATACCACCTTCTAATATAGCGTTCCATGACCCATAAAATTAATAACACTGCCTAATATTGGGTCCCAGCAGGTATAATATTTATATCACGGCCTGATATTATGTCCCATCAACCATAATATTAATACTACTGCCTAATATTGTGTCTCTAGTTTGAAGACTTTTTTTTTGCCTTACAAACTGTTACAATGTTTCCCTTTGGAGCATTCTAGGTTTTGTTTTCTTTCTTCGTAATCGATTATATTTTCAAAGTTCACAACTTAGAGTTACAATTATTTTACACCGCTCTATAAGCGCTTTAGGTACTGTATACATGACAAAGATTTAATGCAAGAAGAAGACAGACCAAAAAAGGTTGGGGAGAAAATAATAAGTGTGTGATAACAGAAAATCAATAATGTACCACTGTAACACCCTCCCTATAAGTATTAGACCCGTAACTGGGACTCAAAACTAAACAAAGCAAAAAGAAAGCAAAGAAGCTCCAAAAAGAGTCACTTTAATGAAAAGGTAAAAACAAATTTTATTGGTATGCGCTAAAATTAGATACACGCAAAGAGGAAGACAATGCATCACAAAAAACGGCACCGCCGGATATCCTGCAGGGGAGATGGTGGTAAGGGGGTATTGCACATAAATCTGTAATCAAGCAGTACATATAAGTATAGATATAAGCACCATTATGAATAAAAGTGGTATATATACAAACAGTATGAGAAGTACAACACTGCAGGTAAATAAGGTGCTATATGTTACGGTGTATAGACAATCTATACAACAGAAATAGATTATAGTAGTGCAAATAATGCTGGCAAGATACCCACATCAGATATAGTGATCACTGAGAGAATGCAGGAACCGGGGTGCCGCCACTCCAACGCGCGTTTCGGCACGCTGACCTTCGTCCGGGAGTCCGGTCAGCGTGACGAAACGCGCGTTGGAGTGGCGGCACCCCGGTTCCTGCATTCTCTCAGTGATCATTATATCTGTTGTGGGTATCTTGCCAGCATTATTTGCTCTACTATATATTCTATTTCTGTTGTATAGATTGTCTATACACCGTAACATATAGCACCTTATTTACCTGCAGTGTTGTACTTCTCATACTGTTTGTATATATACCACTTTTATTCATAATGGTGCTTATATCTATACTTATATGTACTGCTTGATTACGGATTTATGTGCAATACCCCCTTACCACCATCTCCCCTGCAGGATATCCGGCGGTGCCGTTTTTTGTGATGCATTGTCTTCCTCTTTGTGTGTATCTAATTTTAGCGCATACCAATAAAATTTGTTTTTACCTTTTCATTAAAGTGACTCTTTTTGGAGCTTCTTTCCTTTCTTTTTGCTATGACAAAGATTTAGGAGAATATTACACCAAATGATATACAGCGCAACCAGGTATTGTTCCAAATGTAAGGAAAATAAATATATCCAAATCAAGCTGTATAAACAGAGTTTTCCAGCAGAAGCACATTTTTTTCTGTACAGAAGCCACACATTCCACAGAGTAGTGAAAACAAGATACAAGCAGGTTTTCTATTATACCCTTAAAAACTGTGCAAAAGCAGCATACATAGCCGTATCCCAGAACAGCTGTATAAACAAAGCATTTTCCAACAGTCAATCCCCCTATTTCTCACATTAGACTTCCCTAAAAGTAACATAGATGTGTATGTAGGGGCTATATCAATGAATAGAGATGCCTCTATGTAAGGGATCTTGAATTATTTCAGTGTGGGATCTAAAACAGATAATTTGTACTATCGTACATTGCATAACTTTAATACCACACCTAATAGTGTTTCATCAGACATAACATTAATACAGCCTTCTAATACAGAGATCCATGACCCATAACATAAACCTGTTCAGGACCCCGGGCGTACCGGTATGTCCTGACACCCTGGGTCTTAAGGACCCAGGACGTACATGTAGATCCGCGGGGACCGGATCGGGGTGACTGCTGATACCGATCAGCAGGCACCCCGCGCAAATGCCCAGGGGGGGTCATCAGACCCTCCCATGCCGATGATCGGTGCAAATCGCAAGTGAATTTACACTTGTGATTTGCGCCTATTCCGGATCATACGGGTCTATGGTGACCCGGAATATAAAGGGGATCATGGTTGTCCAAGACACCTATGATCCCCCTGAAGGGATAGGAGTGAGGTGGCAGGGGTGCCACCCCTCCTATCCTTGCTATTGGCCATCAAAAGCGACGACCAATAGCAGATCGGGGGCGGCGGAGTTAACTTTAATTTTCCCCGTTCTGCCCACCCACAATAGGCGGGGCAGGTCGGGGAAACCGACAGGGGCCAGGCACCAAAGTCCACTTACCCATCGGTGGAGGCTGCGGGACATGATCAGCTGCGGTGATCGGCGCGGGCAGCATGTCGTGCGGCTCCCTGGATCCTATGGAAGCCGGTGAGTTGCCTAGAAACATCTGGAGGGCTACAGTTTGAGACCGCTACACTACAGGAATAAAGTAATACTTTTAATATTGTGCCACATCAGCCATAACATGAATACCACACCTAATATTGTGCCCCATCAGTCATAACATGAATACAACCGCCTAATATGTTTCAACAGCCATAATATTAATACCACCTTCTAGCTGTTGCAAAACTACAACTCCCAGCATGTACTGATGCTGGGAAATGTAGTTATGCAACAGCTGGAAGTACGCAACTACAACTCCCAGCATGCCGAGACAGCTGTTTGGACATGCTGGGATTTGCAGTTTTGCAACATCTGGAGGGCTAAAGTTAGAGACCACTGCACAGTGATCTCTAATCTGTGGACCTCATGCTGGAGTCCTAAACACTACGAGCTGCCAGTCCAGTGGTCTCTACACTGTAGCCCTCCAGATGTTCCAAAACTACAACTCCCAGCATGGCCAGACATCTGTTTGGGCATGCTGGGATTTGCAGTTTTGCAACAGCTGGAGATCTACAGTTTAGAGACCACTGCACTGTGATCTCTATACTGTAGCATTCTAGATCTTGCAAAACTACAACTCCTAGCATGCGAACACAGCTGTTTGTTGTCTGGGCATGCTGGGATTTGTAGTCACTGTGCAGTGGTCTCTAACTGTAACCCTCCAGATGTTGCAAAACTGCAAATCCCAGCATGCCCAAACAGCTGTCTCGGCATGCTGGGAGTTGTAGTTGCGTACTTCTGGCTGTTGCATAACTACATTTCCCAGCATCAGTACATGCTGGGAGTTGTAGTTTTGCAACAGCTATAGGCACACTGGTTGGAAAATACTGAGTTAGGTAACAGAACCTAACTGAAGGTCTTCCATCCTCTGTGCCTCCAGCTGTTGCAAAAGTTCAACTCCCAGCATGCACGGTCTGTCAGTACATGCTGGAAGTTGTAGTTTTGAAACAGCTGGAGGTTTGCCCCCCCATGTGAACGTACAGGCTACATTCACACGTGCAGGTTTACAGTAGGTTTCCTGCTTCAAGTATGAGCTGCGGCACAAATTTCCAACGGGACCCTCACTGTTCACCTCTGTCAGTGCGAATGTACCCTAAAAACACTACACTACACTAATACATAATAAAGGGTAAAACACTACATATCTACCTCCTTACACTGTCCCCCCCCCCAATAAAAATGAAAAATGTATTGTACTGCAGTGTTTCCAAAACGGAGCCTCCAGCTGTTGCAAAACAACAACTCCCAGCATTTCCGGACAGCCACTGACTGTCCAGGCATGCTGGGAGTTTAGCAACAGCTGGAGGCACCCTGTTTGGGAATCACTGGCGTAGAATACCCCTATGTCCACCCCTATGCAATCCCTAATTTAGACCTCAAATGCACATGGCGCTCTCTCACTTCGGAACCCTGTTGTATTTCAAGGAAAAACTCGGGAGAAATTGCACTACAAATTTTGGGGGGCTTTTTCTCCTTTTACCCCTTATGAAAATTAAAAGTTGGGGTCTACACCAGCCTGTTAGTGTAAAAAAAAAAAAAAATTTACACTAACATGCTGGTGTTGCCCCATACTTTTTATTTTCACAAGTGTTAAAAGGAAAAACAGACCCCCAAAATTTGTAACACAATTTTCTCCTGAGTACAGAAATACCCCATATGTGGATGTAAAATGCTCTGCGGACGCACAACAAGGCTCAGGAGTGAGAGCGGTCTATGTACATTTGAGGCCTAAATTGGTGATTTGCACAGGGGTGGCTGATTTTCCATCGGTTCTGACATAAACGCAAAAAAAGAAATACCCACATGTGACCCCATTTTGGAAACTACACCCCTCACGGAATGTAACAAGGGGTATGAGCTTTAACACCCCACAGGTGTTTAATGAAAATTCTTCAAAGTTGGATGGAAAAATGGAAAGAAAAATGTTTCACTAAAATGCTGGAGCTACCCTAAATTTTTCATTTTCACAAGGGAAAATGGGAAAAAAGCCCCCCAAAATTTGTAACCCCATTTCTTCTGAGTAAGAACATACCCCATATGAGGATGTAAAGTGCTCTGCTGGCACACTTCAATGCTCAGAAAAGAAGGAGAACCATTGGGATTTTGAAGAGAAAATTTGTCCAGAATTGAAGACCACGTGTGTTTATAAAGCCCCCATAGTGCCAGAACAAAGGACCCCCCCACATGTGACCCCATTTTGGAAGCTACACCCTTCATGTAATTTAATAATGGGTACAGTGGGCATTTATGCCCCACAGGTGTCTGACAGATTTTTGGAACAGTGGTCCGTGAAAATGAAAAATTTTATTTTTCATTTGCACAGCCCACTGTTCCAAAGATCTGTCAAACGCCAGTGGGGTGTAAATACTCACTGCACCCCTTATTAACTTCTGGACAGTCGGAGGAGAGACAAAAAGAAAAACTGGGGGCGCTCCCTTGTAGCGTATATCAGAAAGGTGTGTGCCCTCCACCACACCCAAGTGATATACTAACCTTGTGGTAGTGTCTGTTGGATGGCTACAAACCAACAGCAAATTCCCCTATGGGGTAGAGGCAATATGAGCTGCCGCACTCACGACCGCCACTGGTTGGACCAAGAGGGTGCCGGAACCACGAACAGACAGGATCCAAACCAGCATGCTCCTACGGTACCACCAACGAAGTGGGCTATTTTACTGGACCTGAGGAAGGCATCAGAAGTATGCCGAAATGCGTTGTCCATTTCTACCAAAATAAAATCCATTGATATCCTGTGCCGGTCTGCATTCTCGTTTCTTAATGCTACATGAGCAGCGCCTCCGCCAACCGCCCTTTTTACCCTTTCTCCTTTCATTTATTAACTTCTCTGAGGGGTGTAGTTTCCAAAATGGGGTTGCATGTGGGTGGGTCTACTGTTCTGGAACCACGGGGGGCTTTGTAAATGCACATGGCCCCCGACTTCTATTCCAAACAAATTCTCTCTCCAAAAGCTCAATGGCGCTCCTCCTATTCTGAGCAGTGTGGTGCGCCAGCAGAGCACTTGACGTCCACACATTGGGTATTTCTATACTCAGAAGAAATGGGGTTACAAATTTTGGGGGTCATGTTCTCCTATTACCCCTTGGAAAAAAAATTTGGGGAAACACCAGCATTTAGTGAAAATTTTTTTTTTTTTTTTACATTTACACATCCGATTTTAACAAAAAGTCGTCAAACACCTGTGGGGAGTTAAGGCTCACTGTACCCCTTGTTGCGTTCCTTGAGGGGTGTAGTTTCCAAAATAGTATGCCATGTGTTTTTTTTTTTTTTTTGCTGTTCTGGCAGCATAGGGGCTTCCTAAATGTGACATGCCCTCCAAAAACCATTTCAGCAAAATTTGCTTTTCAAAAGCCAAATGTGACTCCTTCTCTTCTGAGCATTGTAGTTCGCCAACAGAGCACTTGACGTCCACACATGGGGTATTTCCATACTCAGAAGAGATGGGGTTACAAATTTTGGGGGGCATTTTTTCCTATTATCCCTTGTAAAAATGTAACATTTGAGGGAAAACCAGCATTTTAGTGGAAATTTTTTTTTACACATCCAACTTTAACGAAAAGTCGTCAAACACCTGTGGGGTGTTAAGGCTCACTGGACTCCTTGTTACGTGCCTTGAGGGGTGTAGTTTCCAAAATAGTATGCCATGTAGTTTTTTGTTTTTTTTGCTGTTCTGGCACCATAGGTGTTACGCCGAGCGCTCCGGGTCCCCGCTCCTCCCCGGAGTGCTCGCAACATCCTCGTATTTGCAGCGCCCCGGTCAGACCTGCTGACCGAGTGCGCTGCAATACCTCTCTCAGCCGGGATGCGATTCGCGATGCGGGAGGCGCCCGCTCGCGATGCGCGTCCCGGCTCCCGTACCTGACTCGCTCTCCGTCGGTCTTGTCCCGGCGCGCGCGGCCCCGCTCCTTAGGGCGTGCGCGCGCCGGGTCTCTGCAATTTAAAGGGCCACTGCGCCACTGATTGGCGCAGCTGGCTTAATTAGTGTGTTCACCTGTGCACTCCCTATTTATACTTCACTTCCCCTGCACTCCCTCGCCGGATCTTGTTGCCATTGTGCCAGTGAAAGCGTTCCCTTGTGTGTTCCTAGCCTGTGTTCCAGACCTCCTGCCGTTGCCCCTGACTACGATCCTTGCTGCCTGCCCTGACCTTCTGCTACGTCCGACCTTGCTCTTGTCTACTCCCTTGTACCGCGCCTATCTTCAGCAGTCAGAGAGGTTGAGCCGTTGCTGGTGGATACGACCTGGTTGCTACCGCCGCTGCAAGACCATCCCGCTTTGCGGCGGGCTCTGGTGAATACCAGTGGCAACTTAGAACCGGTCCACCAGCACGGTCCACGCCAATCCCTCTCTGGCACAGAGGATCCACCTCCAGCCAGCCGAATCGTGACAGTAGATCCGGCCATGGATCCCGCTGAAGTTCCACTGCCAGTTGTCGCCGACCTCACCACGGTGGTCGCCCAGCAGTCGCAACAGATAGCGCAACAAGGCCACCAGCTGTCTCAACTGACCGTGATGCTACAGCAGCTACTACCACAGCTTCAGCAATCATCTCCTCCGCCAGCTCCTGCACCTCCTCCGCAGCGAGTGGCCGCTTCCGGCCTACGATTATCCTTGCCGGATAAATTTGATGGGGACTCTAAGTTTTGCCGTGGCTTTCTTTCGCAATGTTCCCTGCACTTGGAGATGATGTCGGACCAGTTTCCTACTGAAAGGTCTAAGGTGGCTTTCGTAGTCAGCCTTCTGTCTGGGAAAGCTCTGTCATGGGCCACACCGCTCTGGGACCGCAATGACCCCGTCACTGCCTCCGTACACTCCTTCTTCTCGGAGATTCGAAGTGTCTTTGAGGAACCTGCCCGAGCCTCTTCTGCTGAGACTGCCCTGCTGAACCTGGTCCAGGGTAATTCTTCTGTTGGCGAGTACGCCATCCAATTCCGTACTCTTGCCTCCGAATTATCCTGGAATAATGAGGCCCTCTGCGCGACCTTTAAAAAAGGCCTATCCAGCAACATTAAAGATGTGCTGGCCGCACGAGAAATTCCTGCTAACCTGCATGAACTTATTCATCTGGCCACCCGCATTGACATGCGTTTTTCCGAAAGGCGTCAGGAGCTCCGCCAGGATATGGACTTTGTTCGCACGAGGCGTTTTTTCTCCCCGGCTCCTCTCTCCTCTGGTCCTCTGCAATCCGTTCCTGTGCCTCCCGCCGTGGAGGCTATGCAAGTTGACCGGTCTCGCTTGACACCTCAAGAGAGGACACGACGCCGCAGGGAGAATCTGTGCCTGTACTGTGCCGGTAACGAACACTTCCTGAAGGATTGTCCTATCCGTCCTCCCCGCCTGGAAAGACGTACGCTGACTCCGCACAAAGGTGAGACAGTTCTTGATGTCAACTCTGCTTCTCCACGCCTTACTGTGCCTGTGCGGATATCTGCCTCTACCTTCTCCTTCTCTACTATGGCCTTCTTGGATTCCGGATCTGCAGGAAATTTTATTTTGGCCTCTCTCATCAACAGGTTCAACATCCCGGTGACCAGTCTCTCCAGACCCCTCTACATTAATTCTGTTAACAATGAAAGATTGGACTGTACCGTGCATTACCGCACGGAACCTCTCCTAATGTGCATCGGACCTCATCACGAAAAAATAGAATTTTTGGTCCTCTCCAACTGCACTTCCGAAATTCTTCTTGGATTACCGTGGCTTCAACGCCATTCCCCAACCCTTGATTGGTCCACAGGAGAAATCAAGAACTGGGGTACTTCTTGTTTCAAGGACTGTCTTAAACCGGTCCCCAGTACTCCCTGCCGTGACCCTGTGGTTCCCCCTGTAACCGGTCTTCCTAAGGCTTATATGGACTATGCTGACGTGTTTTGCAAAAAGCAAGCTGAGACTTTACCTCCTCACAGGCCTTATGACTGTCCTATTGACCTCCTCCCGGGTACTACTCCACCCCGGGGCAGAATTTATCCTCTGTCTGCTCCAGAGACTCTTGCCATGTCAGAGTACATCCAAGAAAATTTAAAAAAGGGGTTTATCCGCAAATCCTCCTCTCCTGCCGGAGCTGGATTTTTTTTCGTGTCCAAAAAAGATGGCTCCCTACGTCCTTGCATTGATTACCGCGGACTTAATAAAATCACGGTAAAGAACCGCTACCCCCTACCTCTTATCTCGGAACTCTTTGATCGCCTACAAGGTGCCCACATCTTTACCAAACTGGACTTAAGAGGTGCTTATAATCTCATCCGCATCAGGGAGACTGGAAGACTGCATTTAACACCAGAGATGGACACTTTGAGTATCTGGTCATGCCCTTTGGCCTGTGCAACGCCCCTGCCGTCTTCCAAGACTTTGTTAATGAAATTTTTCGTGATCTCTTATATTCCTGTGTTGTGGTTTATCTGGACGATATTCTGATTTTTTCTGCCAACTTAGAAGAACACCGCCAGCATGTCCGCATGGTTCTTCAGAGACTTCGAGACAATCAACTTTATGCCAAAATGGAGAAATGTCTGTTTGAATGTCAATCTCTTCCTTTCCTAGGATACTTGGTCTCTGGCCAGGGACTACAAATGGACCCAGATAAACTCTCTGCCATCTTAGATTGGCCACGCCCCTCCGGACTCCGTGCTATCCAACGTTTTTTGGGGTTCGCCAATTATTACAGACAATTTATTCCACACTTTTCCACTATTGTGGCTCCTATCGTGGCTTTAACCAAGAAAAATGCCAATCCCAAGTCCTGGTCTCCCCAAGCGGAAGACGCATTTAAACATCTCAAGTCTGCCTTTTCTTATGCTCCCGTGCTCTCCAGACCTGACCCATCTAAACCCTTCCTATTGGAGGTAGATGCCTCCTCAGTGGGAGCTGGAGCTGTCCTACAAAAAAATTCTTCCGGGCATGCTGTTACTTGTGGGTTTTTTTCTAGGACCTTCTCTCCGGCGGAGAGAAACTACTCCATCGGGGATCGAGAACTACTGGCCATTAAATTGTCGCTTGAGAAATGGAGGCATCTGCTGGAGGGATCAAAATTTCCAGTTATCATATACACTGATCACAAGAATCTCTCCTATCTCCAGTCTGCCCAACGGCTGAACCCTCGCCAGGCCAGGTGGTCATTGTTCTTTGCCCGTTTTAACTTTGAAATTCATTTTCGCCCTGCCGACAAGAACATTAGGGCCGATGCCCTCTCTCGTTCCTCGGATGCCTCGAAAGTAGAGCTCTCTCCGCAACACATCATTCCTCCTGATTGTCTGATCTCCACTTCTCCAGCCTCCATCAGGCAAACTCCTCCAGGGAAGACCTTCGTTTCTCCACGCCAGCGTCTCGGGATTCTCAAATGGGGACACTCCTCCCACCTCGCAGGCCATGCGGGCATCAAAAAATCCTTGCAACTCATCTCTCGTTTCTATTGGTGGCCGACTCTGGAGACGGATGTTGTTGATTTTGTGCGGGCCTGTACTGTCTGTGCCCGGGATAAGACTCCTCGCCAGAAGCCTGCTGGTCTCCTTCATCCTCTGCCTGTCCCCGAACAGCCTTGGTCACTGATTGGTATGGACTTTATTACAGACTTACCCCCATCCCGTGGCAACACTGTTGTTTGGGTGGTCGTTGATCGATTTTCCAAGATGGCACATTTTATTCCTCTTCCTGGTCTTCCTTCAGCGCCTCAGTTGGCAAAACAATTTTTTGTACACATTTTTCGTCTTCACGGTTTGCCCACGCAGATCGTCTCGGATAGAGGCGTCCAATTCGTGTCTAAATTCTGGAGGGCCCTCTGCAAACAGCTCAAGATTAAATTAAACTTCTCTTCTTCTTATCATCCCCAATCCAATGAGCAAGTAGAAAGAATTAACCAGGTCCTGGGTGACTATTTACGGCATTTTGTTTCCTCCCGCCAGGATGACTGGGCAGATCTTCTACCATGGGCCGAATTCTCATACAACTTCAGAGTCTCCGAATCTTCTGCTAAGTCCCCATTTTTCGTGGTGTACGGCCGTCACCCTCTTCCCCCCCTCCCTACTCCCTTGCCCTCTGGTTTGCCCGCTGTGGATGAAGTGACTCGTGATCTTTCCACCATATGGAAAGAGACCCAAAATTCTCTTTTACAGGCTTCATCCCGCATGAAAAGGTTTGCCGATAAGAAAAGAAGAACTCCCCCCATTTTTGCTCCCGGAGACAAGGTATGGCTCTCCGCTAAATATGTCCGCTTTCGTGTCCCCAGTTACAAACTGTGACCACGCTATCTTGGTCCTTTCAAAGTCTTGTGCCAGATTAACCCTGTCTCTTACAAACTCCTTCTTCCTCCTTCTCTTCGTATTCCCAATGCCTTCCATGTCTCTCTCCTTAAACCCCTCATCATTAACCGCTTCTCTCCCAAACTTGTTTCTCCCACTCCTGTTTCCGGTTCTTCTGACGTCTTCTCCGTGAAGGAGATTCTGGCCTCCAAGACGGTCAGAGGGAAAAAAAAATTCCTGGTAGATTGGGAGGGCTGTGGTCCTGAAGAGAGATCCTGGGAGCCTGAGGACAACATCCTAGACAAAAGTCTTGTCCTCAGGTTCTCAGGCTCCGAGAAGAGGGGGAGACCCAAGGGGGGGGGGGGGTACTGTTACGCCGAGCGCTCCGGGTCCCCGCTCCTCCCCGGAGCGCTCGCAACATCCTCGTATTTGCAGCGCCCCGGTCAGACCTGCTGACCGAGTGCGCTGCAATACCTCTCTCAGCCGGGATGCGATTCGCGATGCGGGAGGCGCCCGCTCGCGATGCGCGTCCCGGCTCCCGTATCTGACTCGCTCTCCGTCGGTCTTGTCCCGGCGCGCGCGGCCCCGCACCTTAGGGCGCGCGCGCGCCGGGTCTCTGCAATTTAAAGGGCCACTGCGCCACTGATTGGCGCAGCTGGCTTAATTAGTGTGTTCACCTGTTCACTCCCTATTTATACTTCACTTCCCCTGCACTCCCTCGCCGGATCTTGTTGCCATTGTGCCAGTGAAAGCGTTCCCTTGTGTGTTCCTAGCCTGTGTTCCAGACCTCCTGCCGTTGCCCCTGACTACGATCCTTGCTGCCTGCCCTGACCTTCTGCTACGTCCGACCTTGCTCTTGTCTACTCCCTTGTACCGCGCCTATCTTCAGCAGTCAGAGAGGTTGAGCCGTTGCTGGTGGATACGACCTGGTTGCTACGGCCGCTGCAAGACCATCCCGCTTTGCGGCGGGCTCTGGTGAATACCAGTAGCAACTTAGAACTGGTCCCCCAGCACGGTCCAAGCCAATCCCTCTCTGGCACAGAGGATCCACCTCCAGCCAGCCGAATCGTGACAATAGGGGCTTCCTAAATGTGACATGCCCCCCAAAAACCATTTCAGAAAAACTCACTCTACAAAATCCCAATGTCGCTCCTTCCCTTCTGAGCCCTCTACTTCACCCGCCGAACACTTGACATACACATATGAAGTATTTCCTTACTCGAGAGAAATTGGGTTACACATTTTAGGAAGATTTCTCTCCTTTTTACCCCTTGTAAAAATTCAATAACTGGGTCTACAAGAACATGCCAGTGTAAAAAATGAAGATTTCTAATTTTCTCCTTCAATTTGCTGCTATTCCTGTGAAACACCAAAAAGGTTAACAAACCTTTTGAATGTCATTTTGAATACTTTGAGGGGTGCAGTTTTTTATAATGGTGTCATTTATGGGGTATTTCTAATATGAAAACCCTTCAAGTCCACTTCAAAACTGAACTGGTCCCTGAAAAATGTCGATTTTGAAAAGTTTGAGAAAAATTTGAAAATTGCTGCTATACTTAGAAGCCCTCTGATGTCTTCCAAAAGTAAAAGCATGTCAATTTTATGATGGAAACATAAAGTAGACATATTGTATATGTGAATCAATATATAATGTATTTGGAATATTCATTTTCCTTATTAGCAGAGAGCTTCAAAGTAAAAAAAAATGCAACATTTTCAATTTTTTCATAACATTTTTGAATTATTCACCAAGAAATGATGCAAGTATCAACTAAATTTTACCACTAACATAAAGTAGAATATGTCACGAAAAAACTTTCTCGGAATCAGAATGTAAGGTAAAAGCATCCCAGAGTTATTAATGCTTAAAGTGACAGTGGTCAGATGTGCAAAAAATGGCCGGGTCCTACAGTGAAAATTGGCTGGGTCCTTAAGGGGTTTAATAACACCCTCTAATACTGTGTTCAATGAGCTATAATTTTAATACCACGGCCTGATATTATGTCCCATCAACCATAATATTAATACCACTGCTTATCATTGTGTCTCTAGGTTGAAGTCTTTTTGCAACCTTACAAACTGTTACAATGTTTCCCTTTGGAACATTCCAGGTTTTGTTTTTTCTTTGTAATCCATGATATTCTCAAAGTTCACATTTTACAGTTATAGTTATTTTACACCGCTTTATGAGTGCTTTAGGTACTGTATACATGACAAAGATTCAGGAAAATATTACCCCCAATAATATACATTATTCCATTTATTATTATCAGTGACAGTAATAATAATAACAGGTCATGTATGAACACATGGTTAATAGTAGAGTAGGTGTAGTTTAGGTGGTGCAGGACTTTGTCTCTGTGGTGGTTAAACCCTTGCACATATGGTATAAACAAACTATTCAGCTGTATTGAGGGATCATCAGATTATATCTACATGTGTAAATATACCATAAGGCCTCAAAGATCTAATGAAATGTTGTGTGTCCTTTTTGTTCTTGTATTGTTTTCCTATCAGCTAGTTAGGGACACATTTCAAATGGCACCTAGGAATATTCTTGGAATTTTGGTCATTATTTAGCCAAAATTAGGAGCAGGATTAGCCTCTCTGTAATTTACAAATATAAGCAAACAAAACAGAAAAATGCTCAAAATAAAAGACTCATTTGTAAATCCACCGCAAATGTGTGTGATGTTTATCTTATAAATTAAACTCTACTATTGGAGTTTAAAACTACAGCAGTAAAAGGACAAACACTAGTACTGTAGCTCACTTGGTCTACCAGTAAAACATACGCTCTCAAGCCTTGTATGTTTGAATTGACCCCGCCTGACATAGATGACTACATTGAAGATGTTCAGCCTTACAGTTCAACAGAACATTACATGTTACTGGAAGCCTAAGAATATACCATGATTTTCAGCACTGCCCTGCAATTACATTGGTAGTGACTTCATTATAGAATGTGAGCTTGTATAATTCTTAGAGATGAGATCCAGGCCTCAGATTTATTTTGTCTGTTACTTACTTGCGTTCTCTAACAAACTTTTATTGCATAAAATTGAGCTTTATATTAAATGAATGGAAGCTGTTCATGTAAATACTTTGACTCAGAAGCCTACAATACACTTACTTATTACTACTGTCACTGATAATAATAAATTGAATTATTTATGTATTATAATTATATAACATCATCATCGATATAGTATTTTCTTTTAGTTTATATGTTAGCAATATTTGTATGATTGGATATATTTTTTCCTTACATTTGGAACAATACCTGGTTGCGGTGTATATTATTGGGGGTAATATTTTCCTGAATGTGTATAAAACTAACTAGGAAACTCTGTGAGCCCTGCTCTGACTGAGTCTCACTGAAGCTGGGTCTGTATTCTAAAGTGTTGTATTATTAAGTGTTACATCTGAGAAGTTTTATAAGCAGAAGTTCATGTGCTGAGTATACTGTGGATCATTGTTTTCCAAACAGGGTGTCTCCAGCGGTTGCATAGCCCTTGCATTTTTTTATTTTTTTTATTTTTTTATTTTTTTCCCTCCTGTCTGTAGCACACCTGGGGGAGGGGTTAATTGATTAACTGCTCTCAGGTGTATAAAACTAACTGGGAAACTCTGCGAGCCCTGCTCTGACTGAGTCTCACTGAAGCTGGGTCTGTATTCTAAAGTGTTGTATTATTAAGTGTTACATCTGAGAAGTTTAAAAAGCAGGAGTTGTAAGCAGGACCCACTGTAACTGTAATTATTACACTCCCTTGATAAAAGTAGTTTTTCTCAATAGTTAATAACAGCTGTTTGTCACCAAGGATATGAACAGCAGGATTAGAGGTTTTCTTCAGTGCACATTGTGCCACATGTATACATCTCTGGAGCAGCAGCTTCAGGGTGAATACCGCTGTGACAAATGTGAGCATGTTGCCCACCTGGAAGCGCGTATTAGAGATCTAGAGGAGCAAAATGCAACATTGAGGGCGATTGACAATCTTACAGAGCAAGCAGTTAGTGGGGTAGAAATGGAGGTTGGAGAAACTAGCCAAAAGGCCCAAGTAGGGAGCTGGGTTAATGTAGTTAGAGGGACTGGAAAGGGGGCAAGGAAAAGGAAGGTCACTTCTGCTTCTGATCTCCCAAGTAAAATTGCCAAGTTGGGCGATGATGCGAGGGCCTCAGTATCAGAGATGGCAACCATAGTGGATACTGATCTCCCTAACAGCCGGGGGAACAGCTCAACTAGTAGTGTGGGGAATGGTAACGCAGGTAGGCCAAGACAGTTAGTTGTGGTAGGGGATTCTATAATCAGGAAGATGAATAGAATAATTTGTCGCCAAGACCACCTCAACCAAATGGTTTGCTGTCTCCCTGGTGCCAGGGTTCGGCATGTGGTGGAAAGGGTGGACAAATTACTAGGGGGGGCTGGGGATGACCCAGCTGTCGTGGTCCATGTGGGAACCAACGACAGAATACATGGTAGGTGGAGGTCCTTGAAGAATAATTACAAGGAACTAGGTGCCAAGCTGAAGGGAAGGACCTCTAAGGTTGTGTTCTCTGGAATACTTCCTGTGCCATGCGCATCGCAGAAAAGACAGCGGGAGCTTAGGGAGTTAAATGCATGGCTTAAGTCGTGGTGTGATGGGGAAGGATTTGAGTTTTTAGAGCACTGGGCTGACTTTTCATTGGGGTACAAACTTTATTCTATGGATAATTTGCACCTGAATGGAAGGGGGTCTGCTGTGCTGGGGGAGAGAATCCTGGAAGGGGTGGCTGAGTATTTAAACTAGGTGAGTGGGGGGAGGATAATAAAGCAAAGAAAGCAGACAGTGGGATGGATAGGTTAGAGAGGGGTCAGGACATAATGGTGGGTGGAGAGGAGTCCTGTGGGGGGAGGTTAAGAGCAGTGGATAAGGAGATTCATGCGTTACAAACCAGCTGTAAAAATAAATGTAGCCCGAAAAATTGTAATCCCAATAATTCAAAAAATTCCGTTAGCCCCAATAACTCAATAACTACAATAAGCCCCATTAACTCAAAAAATACAGTTAGCCCCAATAACTTAAATAACAACGTTAGACGCAATAACGCAAAAAATCCCATTAGCCCCAATAACATTAGTGAGACTATATGTGTAAAACTTAACGGAAATGTAAAGTGTATGATTACAAATGCCAGAAGCCTAGCAAATAAAATGGGGGAGCTTGAGGCCTTGATACTGGAGGAACATATTGATATAGTTGGGGTCACTGAGACATGGCTGGACTCCTCGCATGACTGGGCCGTTAATCTGCAGGGGTTTACATTGTTTCGCAAGGATAGAATGAAAGTGTAAGAAGTGGTATGAAAGTCAGTGTGAACGATACCATAGTGTGTGATGATTCTGAGGATGTGGAATCACTGTGGGTAGAATTACAAAAGGAGGGAAATACTGAAAAAATAATATTTGGTGTAATCTACAGACCCCCTAATATCACTGAAGAGATAGAAGGACAGCTGTATAAACAAATAGAGAGGGCCGCCCGGGCAGGTACAGTGGTAATAATGGGAGATTTTAACTATCCAGATATAGATTGGGGCCGGGGGCTGGCTAAAACTACAAAGGGGAGAAAATTCCTAAATTTATTGCAGGATAATTTTATGGGCCAGTTTGTGGAGGACCCAACAAGAAGTGATGCCTTGTTGGATCTGATCATTTCCAACAACGCAGAGCTGGTTGATAATGTAACTGTGCGGGAAAACCTTGGTAATAGCGACCACAATATAGTTACTTTTGACTTAAAATGTAGAAAACAAAGACAGACGGGGAAAGCAAAAACATATAACTTAAACCTCTTCAGGACATAGGGTGTATGGATACGCCCTGCATCCCGAGTCCTTAAGGACCGAGGGCGTATCCATACGCCCGTGGGAATTCCGGCCCCCACCGCTAGCCGGTTGGGGACCGGAGCCGGATGCCTGCTGAAATCGTTCAGCAGGCATCCCGGCATATCGCCCAGGGGGCTCATTATGTCCCCCCATGTCGGCGATGGCCGCAGATCGCTGGACAATTCAGTCCAGCGATCTGCGGCGATTCCGGGTCAATCGGGTGTCCAGTGACCCGGTGACCCGGAATTATTGGCTGTTCGGGGCCGTCTCTGACTGCCCCGAACAGCCAGAGCCTGCAGAGGTGAGGTGGCACTGGTGCCACCTCACGATCGCCCTGATTCGTCGGCCGGATTACCGGCCGATCAATCAGGGAGCCTGCTGCGGGTGTCACTCCCGTACCCGCTCCGCCCCTCTTCCGGAGGACGTGAGCGGGTGCGGGACGTGCACCCCGGGTGCTGGGGACCCCGATCCCCGGCGTCAATGTTGGGATCGGGGCCCCAGGAGCAGCGGCGGCGGCGGGACTGACGTCATGCGGCTGGATCGTTGGAGGTGAGTGACAGCCTCCTGCTGTTGCTTAGCAACAGCTCCCAGCATGCAAAAAGGGCATGCTGGGAGCTGTAGTTATGCAACAGCAGGAGGCAGACCACCACAACTCCCAGCATTCCCTTATGGGCATGCTGGGACTTATGGTTTTGCAACAGCTGGAGGCACATTTTTTTTCTATGGAAAAGTGTACCTTCAGCTGTTGTATAACTACAACTCCCAGCTTGCACAAACAGCTAAAGTGCATGCTGGGAGTTGTAGTGGTGCATCTGCTGGTTGCATAACTACAACTTCCAGCATGCCCGTTGGCTGTCGGTGACTGCTGAGAGTTGTAGTTTTGCAACAGCTGAAGGCACGCTGGTTGTGAAACTCAGAGTTTTTTTTTACCTAACTCAGTGTTTCACGACCGGTGTGCCTCCAGCTGTTTCAAACTACAACTCTCAGCAGTCACCGTACACCATGCACCGTACATGCTGGGAGTTGTAGTTTTGCAACAGCTGGAGGCACACTGGTTGTGAAACACTGAGTTAGGTCACAAACTCAGTGATACATAACCAGTGTGCCTACAGTTGTTGCAAAACTACAACTCTCAGCAGTCACCGACAGCCAACGGGCATGCTGGGAGTTGTAGTTATGCAACAGCTGGATGTCCCCCCCCCCCAATGTGAATGTACAGGGTACACTCACATGGGCGGAGGATTACAGTAAGTATCTGGCTGCAAGTTTGAGCTGCTGCAAACTTTCTGCTGCAGCTCAAACTGCCAGCTGTCACGATGCCGGCTGGCAGGTAGTGGATCCTCTGTGCCAGAGAGGGATTGGCGTGGACCGTGCTAGTGGATCGGTTCTAAGTCACTACTGGTTTTCACCAGAGCCCGCCGCAAAGCGGGATGGTCTTGCTGCGGCGGTAGTGACCAGGTCGTATCCACTAGCAACGGCTCAACCTCTCTGACTGCTGAAGATAGGCGCGGTACAAGGGAGTAGACAGAAGCAAGGTCGGACGTAGCAGAAGGTCGGGGCAGGCAGCAAGGATCGTAGTCGGGGGCAACGGCAGGAGGTCTGGAACACAGGCTAGGAACACACAAGGAAACGCTTTCACTGGCACAATGGCAACAAGATCCGGCGAGGGAGTGAAGGGGAAGTGAGGTATAAATAGGGAGTGCACAGGTGAACACACTAATTGGAACCACTGCGCCAATCAGCGGCGCAGTGGCCCTTTAAATCGCAGAGACCCGGCGCGCGCGCGCCCTAGGGAGCGGGGCCGCGC
Source organism: Hyla sarda (assembly GCF_029499605.1). NCBI lineage: Eukaryota > Metazoa > Chordata > Amphibia > Anura > Hylidae > Hyla > Hyla sarda. The sequence continues at coordinate 309,236,495 of NC_079190.1, read as the reverse complement.
GCGCCGGGACAGGACAGACGGAGAGCGAGTCAGGTACGGGAGCCGGGATGCGCATCGCGAGCGGGCGCTACCCGCATCGCGAATCGCATCCCGGCTGGAGACGGTATCACAGCGCACCGGGTCAGTGGAGCTGCCCGGAGCGCTGCGGTAGCGAGAGAGAAGCGAGCGCTCCGGGGAGGAGCGGGGACCCGGAGCGCTCGGCGTAACAGTACCCCCCCCCTTGGGTCTCCCCCTCTTCTTAGAGCCTGAGAACCTGAGGAGCAGACTTTTGTCTAGGATGTTGTCCTCAGGTTCCCAGGATCTCTCTTCAGGTCCACAGCCCTCCCAATCCACCAAAAAGAACTTTTTTCCTCTGACCGTCTTGGAGGCCAGTATCTCTTTCACTGAGAAGACGTCAGAAGAACCGGAGACAGGAGTGGGAGAAACTAATTTGGGAGAGAAACGGTTGATGATGAGTGGTTTAAGAAGAGAGACATGAAAGGCATTAGGAATACGGAGAGAAGGAGGAAGAAGAAGTTTGTAAGAGACAGGATTAATTTGGCACAAGACTTTGAAGGGACCAAGATAGCGTGGACCCAGTTTGTAACTGGGGACACGAAAGCGGACATATTTAGCGGAGAGCCATACCTTGTCTCCGGGAGCAAAAATGGGGGGAGCTCTTCTTTTCTTATCGGCAAACTTTTTCATGCTAGATGAAGCCTGTAAAAGAGAAACTTGGGTCTCTTTCCACATGGTGGAAAGATCACGAGTCATTTCATCTACCGCGGGCAAACCAGAGGGCAAGGGAGTAGGGAGGGGGGGAAGAGGGTGACGGCCGTACACCACGAAAAATGGGGATTTGGAGGAAGATTCAGAAACTCTAAAGTTATACGAGAATTCGGCCCATGGTAGAAGATCTGCCCAATCATCCTGGCGGGAGGAAACAAATTGTCGTAAATAATCACCCAAGACCTGGTTAATTCTTTCTACTTGTCCATTGGATTGAGGATGATATGCAGAAGAAAAGTTTAATTTAATCTTGAGTTGTTTACAGAGAGCCCTCCAGAATTTTGACACGAATTGGACGCCTCTATCCGAGACTATTTGTGTGGGCAACCCGTGAAGACGAAAAATGTGTACAAAAAATTGTTTAGCCAACTGAGGCGCTGAAGGAAGACCAGGAAGAGGGATGAAATGTGCCATCTTGGAGAATCGATCAACGACCACCCAAACAACAGTGTTGCCACGGGATGGGGGTAGGTCTGTAATAAAATCCATACCAATCAGAGACCAAGGCTGTTCGGGGACAGGCAGAGGATGAAGAAAACCAGCGGGCTTCTGGCGAGGAGTCTTATCCCGAGCACAGACAGTGCAGGCTCGCACAAAGTCCACGACATCCGTCTCCAGAGTCGGCCACCAATAGAAGCGAGAGATGAGTTGCACAGATTTCTTGATGCCTGTATGACCTGCGAGATGGGAGGAGTGACCCCATTTGAGGATTCCGAGGCGTTGGCGTGGAGAGACGAAGGTCTTTCCTGGAGGAGTTTGCCTGATGGAGGCTGGAGAAGTGGAGATCAGGCAGTCAGGAGGAATGATGTGTTGCGGAGAGAGTTCAACTTCCGAGGCATCCGAGGAACGAGAGAGAGCATCGGCCCTAATGTTCTTATCGGCAGGCCGAAAGTGAATTTCAAAATTAAATCGGGCAAAGAACAGAGACCACCTGGCCTGGCGAGGATTCAGCCGTTGGGCAGACTGGAGATAGGAGAGGTTCTTGTGATCGGTGTAAATAATAACAGGAAATCTTGATCCCTCCAGCAGATGCCTCCATTCCTCAAGTGCTAATTTAATGGCTAGAAGCTCTCGATCCCCGATGGAGTAGTTCCTCTCCGCCGGAGAGAAGGTCCTAGAAAAAAAACCACAAGTAACAGCATGCCCGGAAGAATTTTTTTGTAGAAGGACCGCTCCAGCTCCTACAGAGGAGGCATCAACCTCCAATAGGAAGGGTTTAGATGGGTCAGGTCTGGAGAGCACGGGAGCTGAAGAAAAGGCAGACTTGAGCCGTTTAAAGGCGTCTTCCGCTTGAGGAGGCCAAGACTTGGGATTGGCATTTTTTTTGGTTAAAGCCACGATAGGGGCCACAACGGTAGAAAAATGTGGAATAAATTGCCTGTAATAATTGGCGAACCCCAAAAAACGTTGGATAGCACGGAGTCCGGAGGGGCGTGGCCAATCTAAGACGGCAGAGAGTTTGTCTGGATCCATTTGTAGTCCCTGGCCAGAGACCAAGTATCCTAGGAAAGGAAGAGATTGGCATTCAATCAGACATTTCTCTATCTTGGCATAAAGTTGATTGTCACGAAGTCTCTGAAGAACCATACGGACATGCTGGCGGTGTTCTTCTAGATTGGCAGAAAAAATCAGGATATCGTCCAGATATACAACAACACAGGAGTATAAGAGATCACGAAAAATTTCATTAACAAAGTCTTGGAAGACGGCAGGGGCGTTGCACAGGCCAAAGGGCATGACCAGATACTCAAAGTGTCCATCTCTAGTGTTAAATGCCGTTTTCCATTCATCCCCCTCTCTGATGCGGATGAGATTATAAGCACCTCTTAAGTCCAGTTTGGTAAAGATGTGGGCACCTTGGAGGCGATCAAAGAGTTCAGAGATGAGGGGTAGAGGGTAGCGGTTCTTTATCGTGATTTTATTAAGACCGCGGTAGTCAATGCAAGGGCGTAGAGAGCCATCTTTTTTGGACACAAAGAAAAATCCGGCTCCGGCAGGAGAGGAGGATTTACGGATAAAGCCTTTTTTTAAATTTTCCTGGATGTACTCCGACATAGCAAGAGTCTCTGGGGCGGACAGAGGATAGATTCTGCCCCGGGGTGGAGTAGTGCCCGGGAGGAGGTCAATAGGACAATCATAAGGCCTGTGAGGAGGTAGAGTCTCAGCTTGTTTTTTGCAAAAAACATCCGCAAAGTCCATATAGGCCTTAGGGAGACCGGTTACAGGGGGAACCACAGAGTCACGGCAAGGGGTACTGGGAACCGGTTTTAGGCAGTCCTTGAAACAAGAGGGCCCCCAACTCTTGATCTCCCCAGTGGACCAATCCAGGGTTGGGGAATGGAGTTGAAGCCAGGGTAGTCCAAGGAGGATTTCGGAAGTGCAATTGGGGAGGACCAAAAATTCAATCTTCTCGTGATGAGGTCCGATGCACATTAGAAGGGGCTCCGTGCGGAAACGTATGGTACAATCCAATCTTTCATTGTTTACACAATTGATGTAGAGGGGTCTGGCGAGACTGGTCACTGGGATGTTGAACCTGTTGACGAGAGAGGCCAAAATAAAATTTCCTGCAGATCCGGAATCCAAGAAGGCCATAGTAGAGAAGGAGAAGGCAGAGGCAGATATCCGCACAGGCACAGTAAGACGTGGAGAAGCAGAGTAGACATCAAGGACTGTCTCACCTTTGGAGAGAGGAGCCGGGGAGAAAAAACGTCTTGTGCGAACAAAGTCCATATCCTGGCGGAGCTCCTGACGCCTTTCGGAAAAACGCATGTCAATGCGAGTGGCAAGATGGATGAGTTCATGTAGGTTAGCAGGGATTTCTCGTGCGGCCAGAACATCTTTAATGTTGCTGGATAGGCCTTTTTTAAAGGTCGCGCAGAGGGCCTCATTATTCCAGGATAATTCTGAAGCAAGAGTACGGAATTGTACGGCGTACTCGCCAACGGAAGAATTACCCTGGACCAGGTTCAACAGGGCAGTCTCAGCAGAAGAGGCTCGGGCAGGTTCCTCAAAGACACTTCGAATTTCTGAGAAGAAGGAGTGTATAGAGGCAGTGACGGGGTCATTGCGGTCCCAGAGCGGTGTGGCCCATGACAGAGCTTTTCCAGACAGAAGGCTGACTACGAAAGCCACCTTAGACCTTTCAGTAGGGAACTGGTCCGACATCATCTCCAAGTGCAGGGAACATTGGGAAAGAAAGCCACGGCAGAATTTAGAGTCCCCATCAAATTTATCCGGCAAGGATAGTCGTAGACCAGAAGCGGCCACTCGCTGCGGAGGAGGTGCAGGAGCTGGCGGAGGAGATGATTGCTGAAGCTGTGGTAGTAGCTGCTGTAGCATCACGGTCAGTTGAGACAGCTGTTGGCCTTGTTGCGCTATCTGTTGTGACTGCTGGGCGACCACCGTGGTGAGGTCGGCGACAACTGGCAGAGGAACTTCAGCGGGATCCATGGCCGGATCTACTGTCACGATGCCGGCTGGCAGGTAGTGGATCCTCTGTGCCAGAGAGGGATTGGCGTGGACCGTGCTAGTGGATCGGTTCTAAGTCACTACTGGTTTTCACCAGAGCCCGCCGCAAAGCGGGATGGTCTTGCTGCGGCGGTAGTGACCAGGTCGTATCCACTAGCAACGGCTCAACCTCTCTGACTGCTGAAGATAGGCGCGGTACAAGGGAGTAGACAGAAGCAAGGTCGGACGTAGCAGAAGGTCGGGGCAGGCAGCAAGGATCGTAGTCGGGGGCAACGGCAGGAGGTCTGGAACACAGGCTAGGAACACACAAGGAAACGCTTTCACTGGCACAATGGCAACAAGATCCGGCGAGGGAGTGAAGGGGAAGTGAGGTATAAATAGGGAGTGCACAGGTGAACACACTAATTGGAACCACTGCGCCAATCAGCGGCGCAGTGGCCCTTTAAATCGCAGAGACCCGGCGCGCGCGCGCCCTAGGGAGCGGGGCCGCGCGCGCCGGGACAGGACAGACGGAGAGCGAGTCAGGTACGGGAGCCGGGATGCGCATCGCGAGCGGGTGCTACCCGCATCGCGAATCGCATCCCGGCTGGAGACGGTATCGCAGCGCACCGGGTCAGTGGAGCTGCCCGGAGCGCTGCGGTAGCGAGAGAGAAGCGAGCGCTCCGGGGAGGAGCGGGGACCCGGAGCGCTCGGCGTAACACCAGCGAGAAACTACTGTGAACCCCCGCCCGTGCGACTGTACCCTAAAAACACTACACTACACTACCACAAAAAATAAAATAAAAAGTAAAAAACACTACATATACACATACCCCTATACAACCCCCCTCCCCTCCCCAATAAAAATGAAAAACGTCTGGTACGCCACTGTTTCCAGAACGGAGCCTCCAGCTGTTGCAAAACAACTCTCAGTATTGTCGGACAGCCGTTGACTGTCCAGGCATGCTGGGAGTTTTGCAGCAGCTGGAGGTACCCTGTTTGGGAATCACTGGCGTAGAATTCCCCTATGTCCACCCCTATGCAAGTCCCTAATTTAGGCCTCAAATGCGCATGGCGCTCTCATTTTGGAGCCCTGTCGTATTTCAAGGCAACAGTTTAGGGTCACATATGGGGTATCGCCGTACTCGGGAGAAATTGTGTTACAAATTTTGGGGGGTAGTTTCTGCTTTTACCCTTTTTAAAAATGTAAAATTTTTGGGAAAACAAGCATTTTAGGTAAAAAAAAAATTTTTTTTAACATATGCAAAAGTCGTGAAACACCTGTGGGGTATAAAGGTTCACTTAACCCCTTGTTACGTTCCCCGAGGGGTCTAGTTTCCAAAATGATATGCCATGTGGTTTGTTTTTTTGCTGTTCTGGCACCATAGGGGCTTCCTAAATGCGGCATGCCCCCAGAGAAAAATTTGCTTTCAAAAAGCCAAATGTGACTCCTTCTCTTCCGAGACCTGTAGTGCGCCAGCAGAGCACTTTTCACCCCCATATGGAGTGTTTTCTGAATCGGTAGAAATTGGGCTTCAAATTTTGGGGGGTATTTTCTGCTATTACCCTTTTTAAAAATTAAAAATTTTGGGGAAAACAAGCATTTTAGGTAAATTTTTTTTTTTTTTTTACATTTGCAAAAGTCGTGAAACACCTGTGGGATATTAAGGTTCACTTTATCCCATGTTACATTCCCCGAGGGGTCTAGTTTCCAAAATGGTATGCCATGTGTTTTTTTTTTGCTGTTCTGGCACCATAAGGGCTTCCTAAATGCAACATGCCCCCAAAAACCATTTCAGAAAAACGTACTCTCCAAAATCCCCTTGTCGCTCCTTCGCTTCTGAGCCCTCTACTGCGCCCGCCGAACATTTTACATAGACATATGAGGTATGTCCTTACTCGAGAGAAATTGGGCTACAAATACAAGTAAAAATTTTGTCCTTTTACCCCTTGTAAAAATTCAAAAATTGGGTCTACAAGAACATGTGAGTGTAAAAAATGAAGATTGTGAATTTTCTCCTTCACTTTGCTGCTATTCGTGTGAAACACCTAAAGGGTTAAAACACTTACTGAATGTCATTTTGAATACTTTGGGGAGTGTAGTTTTTATAATGGGGTCATTTATGGGGTATTTCTAATATGAAGACCCTTCAAATCCACTTCAAACCTGAACTGGTCCCTGAAAAATACTGAGTTTGAAAATTTTGTGAAAAATCGGTGAGGGCTGCTGACCGTTGAAGCCCTCTGGTGTCTTCAAAAAGTAAAAACATGTCAATTTTATGATGCAAACATAAAGTAGACATATTGTATATGTGAACCAAAAAAGAATGTATTCGTAATATCCATTTTCCTTACAAGCAGAAAGCTTCAAAGTTAGAAAAATGCAAGATTTTCTAAATTTTCATCAAATTTACGGATTTTTCACCAAGAAAGGATGCAAGTATCGACAAAAATTTACCACTATGTTAAAGTAGAATATGTCACGAAAAAACAATCTCGGAATCAGAATGATAACTAAAAGCATTCCAGAGTTATTAAAGTTTAAAGTGACAGTGGTCAGATGTGCAAAAAACGCTCCGGTCCTTAAGGCCAAAATGGGCTCCGTCCTGAAGGGGTTAAAAAGGCAAATTTCCCTGGGCTGAGAGCTGCACTACAGGACATAGACTGGGGGGAGGTGTTCTCAAATACTGATACAGAAGGTAAATGGGACATCTTTAAATCAACTCTAAATAACTATACAGCTAAATATATACCAAAGGGGAACAAATATAAACAATTAGAACTAAATCCTACATGGCTGACAAATGAGGTTAAAAGAGCAATAAACAACAAAAAAATTGCCTTCAAAAAATTCAAATCTGATGGGTCAGCTATAACATTTAAACAGTACAAGGAGCTTAATAAAATCTGTAAAAATGTAATAAAAACAGGAAAAATTCAAAATGAGAGACAGGTGGGCAAAGAAAGCAAAACTAATCCTAAATATTTTTTTTAGATATATAAATACAAAAAAAACAAGGACAGAGCATGTAGGACCCCTTAATAATGATAATGGGGAGGTTGTCATGGGCGATCAAGAGAAGGCGGAGCTACTGAATGGGTTCTTTAGTTCTGTATACACTATGGAAAAAGGAGCTGACATTGGCCAGGTCAGTGCTGGTAACACATCATATAATGTATTGAACTGGCTTAATGTAGAGATGATACAAGGTAAATTAAGTAAAGTAAATGTAAGCAAATCTCCAGGGCCGGATGGACTACACCCAAGAGTTCTTAGAGAGGTACGTTCAGTAGAATCTGTACCCTTGTTCATGATATTTAGAGATTCTCTGGTGTCTGGTATTGTGCCAAGGGACTGTCGCAAGGCGAATGTGGTACCAATCTTCAAGAAGGGCTCTAGGTCTTCGCCAGGCAATTATAGACCGGTAAGTCTAACGTGCATTGTGGGTAAATTGTTTGAAGGATTTATAAGGGATTACATACAGGAATACATAGGGGATAATAGTATTATAAGTGATAGCCAGCATGGGTTTACTAAGGATAGAAGTTGTCAAACCAATCTAATTTGCTTTTATGAAGAGGTGAGTAGAAGCCTTGACAGAGGAATGGCTGTGGATATAGTGTTTCTGGATTTTGCCAAAGCGTTTGATACTGTCCCTCACAGACGTCTGACAGGTAAGTTAAGGTCCTTGGGATTGGGAACTTTAGTTTGTAACTGGATTGAACACTGGCTCATGGATCGTACCCAGAGAGTGGTGGTCAATGATTCGTACTCTGATTGGTCCCCGGTTATTAGTGGTGTATCCCAAGGTTCAGTACTGGGCCCACTGTTGTTTAATTTATTTAACAATGATATAGAGGATGGCATTAACAGCTCTGTTTCTATCTTTGCAGATGACACCAAGCTTTGTAGCACGGTACAGTCTATAGAGGATGTGTATAGGTTACAAGATGACTTGGATAGACTAAGTGTCTGGGCATCCACTTGGCAAATGAGGTTCAATGTGGATAAATGTAAAGTTATGCATCTGGGTACTAATAACCTGCATGCATCGTATGTCTTAGGGGGGATTAAACTGGCAGAGTCACTGGTAGAGAAGGATCTGGGTGTACTTGTAGATCACAGACTACAGAATAGCATGCAATGTCAGGCTGCTGCTTCCAAAGCCGGCAGGATATTGTCATGTATCAAAAGAGGCATGGACTCAAGGGACAGGGACATAATACTCCCCCTTTATAAAGCATTGGTACGGCCTCACCTGGAATATGCTGTTCAGTTTTGGTCGCCTGTTCATAAAAGGGACACTGCGGAGTTGGAAAGGGTGCAGAGACGCGTGACTAAACTAATATGGGGCATGAAACATCTTAGCTATGAGGAGCGATTAAAGGAGTTTCAATTGTTTAGTCTTGAGAAGAGATGTTTAAGGGGGGATATGATAAACGTATATAAGTATATAAATGGCCCATACAAAAAATATGGAGAAAAACTGTTCCAGGTTAACCCCCCCCCCCCCCCAAAGGACGAGGGGGCACTCCCTCCGTCTGGAGAAGAAAAGGTTTAGTCTAAAGGGGTGACACGCCTTCTTTACCGTGAGGACTGTGAATTTATGGAACGGTCTACCTCAGGAACTGGTCACAGCAGGAGCAATTAACAGCTTTAAAACAGGGTTAGATACATTCCTGGAGCAAAATAACATTAATGCTTATGCAGAATTATAAAACTACATCCCTTTCCCGTATCCCCTTACACCCTTCCCTTCAATCCCCTGGTTGGACTTGATGGACGTATGTCTTTTTTCAACCATACTAACTATGTAACTATGTAACTATGAATCTTTGTCAGGTATACAGTACCTAAAGCACTGTAAAGTGGTGTAAAATAACTGTAACTGTAAAATGTGAACTTTGAGAATATCATGGATTACAAAGAATGAAAACAAAACCTATAATGCTCCAAAGGAAAACATTGTAACGGTTTGTAAGGCTGAAAAAAGACTTCAACCTAGAGACACAATATTAGGCAGTGGTATTAATATTATGGTCGATGGGACTTATTATCAGGGCATGGTATTAATATTAAAGCTGCAGGGACACAATGTAAGGCAGTGTTATTAATTTTATGGGTCATGGAACGCTATATTAGAAGGCAGTATTAATATTATGGCTGCTGAAACATTAGGTGGTGATATTCATGTTATGACAGTTGGTGCACAATATTAGGTGTTGTATTCATGTTATGGGTGTTGTGGCACAATATTAAGAGTTAGTATTACCGTATACCTGTAAATGGTATTTAACTTTACAAATGTACAAAAGAAAACAGCTTATTCTATGAAATGTGTTTGATATATGTATCAAAAACTATATAAAAGACACATAGTAACACATAGTAAGGTATAAAATGTAATATTATGGTTGATGGGACATAATATTGGGCCTTGGTATTAATATTATGGGTCATGGAGCGCTATATTAGAAGGTGGTATTAATATTATGCAATGTGTGATACTATAAATGATCTGTTTTAGATCGAACACTAAAATAATTCAAGATCCCTTACATAGAGGCGTTTCTATTCATTGATATAGACTCATAATGTATAAACAAACTATTCAGCTGTAATGATGGCTTATCAGCTTATATCTACATGTGTAAATTTAGCATAAAAAGCCTCTGTTTCTATATAATGTGATATCATTTTTTTATTTAACATTCTGTGCAGCTGTTGAAAACCTGATATAAAATTGATATATATTCACATGTGGCTATAAAATGATATAACATGCTGTCACTCTCAGAAAGTATAAACAGTCATTACATGACTGCAGTTAAGAACAGGTGGTTATACAATGAGCCATACTGTCTTGGAAACATGTCTCATGAATTGAATAACGTGACAAATTATTGTACTACGACTCCCGTGCTACAACAGCTGGAGTGTATTTGAGCATTACTGTCTTAGAAACATATCTCACAACTCTGAAACAGTTCTTTAAAACGTGTTTGAATATATGATTACTTCTATTAATAAAGCTTTATAAAATTATACATTGCTGTCTGTTTTTTACTATAAGATATTCTGCTACGCAGACATGACGGGACATGTTTACATATTACTATAAACATTTACAGCCATTTAGGAGATTACGTCAGTGACTGTGGAAGAAGGGGGGTAAAGCTGTGCAGGGAGGGGGGCATGACACGATGCCACAAAGGGGCGTGGCCTTTTGATGCTCTGTTCGAAAAGGGGGCATTGGCACCTGTCACTTTACTTCCGGTGGGCGGTTTGATGAAAAGTATCCCCCCTTCACTACTTGCATAAAGAAACATGGTCAGAGTAACAGGTGAAATTACCACACAGAGCAGCACCTGAAAAGAAATAAAAAAAGAAAATGACTTCTTCTGGAGCATAGAGCAGCTGATAAGTACTGGAAGGATTAAGATTTTTTTTAACCCCTGAAAGGGGTACTCCGGTGCTTACACGTCTTATCCCCTATCCAAAGGATAGGGGATAAGATGCCTGATCGCGGGAGTCCCGCAGTTGGGGGCGCCCGTGATCATGCACGTGGCACCCCGTTTGTAATCAGTCCCTGGAGCGTGTTCGCTCCGGGACTGATTACGGTCGACCGCAGGGCCGGCGGCATGTGACGTCACGCCTCCGCCCCGTGTGACATCACGCTCCGCCCCTCAATGCAAGCCTACGGGAGGATGCGTGATAGCTATCACGCCCCCTCCCGTAGGCTTGCATTGAGGGGCAGAGCTTGATGTATCGCAGGGGCGTGACGTCACACGCCGCCGGCCCTGCGGTCGACTGTAATCAGTCCCGGAGCGAACACGCTCCGGGGACTGATTACAAACGGGGTGCCACGTGCCAGCTGCGGGACACCCGCGATCAGACATCTTATCCCCTATCCTTTGGATAGGGGATAAGATGTGTAAGCACCGGAGTACCCCTTTAAAGGAGATACCCAGTGGTGAACAACTTATCCCCAATCCTAAGGATAGGGAATAAGTTGCAGATCACGGGGGGTCCGACCGCTGTGGCCCCCCGCGATCTCCTGTATGCAGCCCGCGGGAAGGGGGCGAGTCGACCTCCGCACGAAGCGGCGGCCGACACACCCCCTCAATAGAACTCTATGGCAGAGCCAGAGCGCTGCCTTCGGCAATCTCTGGCTCTGCCATAGAGATGTATTGAGGGGGCTTGTCGGCCGCCGCTTCGTGCGGTGGTTGACACCCGCTATCTGGCTGACGAGCCTGGCCCCCGTACAGAGAGATCGTAGTGGGCCCCAGCGGTTGGACCCCCGCGATCTCAAACTTATCCCCTATCCTTAGGATAGGGGATACGTTTTTCACCACTGGACTACCCCTTTAACCCCTTAAGGACCCTGCCATTTTACACCTTAGGACCCGGCCAGATTTTGCACATCTGACCACTGTCACTTTAAACATTAATAACTCTGGAATGCCTTTAGTTATCATTCTGATTCCGAGATTATTTTTTTGTGACATATTCTACTTTAACATAGTGGTAACATTTTGTGGTAACTTGCATCCTTTTGTGAAAAATCCCCAAATTTGATGAAAAATTTGAACATTTTGCATTTTTCTAACTTTGAAGCTCTCTGCTTGTAAGGAAAATGGATATTCCAAATATTTTTTTTTATTTTATTCACATATACAATATGGCCACTTTATGTTTGCATCATAAAATTAACAAGTTTTTACTTTTGGAAGACACCAGAGGGCTTCAAAGTTCAGCAGCAATTTTCCAATTTTTCACAAAATTTCCAAAATCACAATTTTTCAGGGACCAGTTCAGGTTTGAAGTGGATTTGAAGGGTCTTCATCTTAGAAATACCCCACAAATGACCCCATTATAAAAACTGCACCCCCCAAAGTATTCAAAATGACATTCAGTCAGCGTTTTAACCCTTTAGGTGTTTCACAGGAATAGCAGCAAAGTGAAGGAGAAAATTCACAATCTTCATTTTTTACACTCGCATGTTCTTGTAGACCAAATTTTTGAATTTTTACAAGGGGTAAAAGGAGAAACTGTATAGTTATATTTGTAGCCCAATTTCTCTCGAGTAAGCACATACCTCATATGTCTATGTAAAGTGTTCGTATAGGAAAAAGAGTCGGCACTTCTGTGGTAGGTGGTGCACGTGGAAAAAATAGGCATATAGAACAAAAAGTCCCGACACTCACCAAGTTGCAAGCCAATTCGTATTTATTGTATGCAGGTAAACAGGACGCGTTTCGGCAAAGCCTTCCTCTGCTGTCTAGCTGGAGATGTGAACAAGCAGTCAGCTATATACATGAGGAGGTGCCCAGTGATGACGTCACCCACTAGCCGGCACGCCGGGTGTGACGTCAACATTGTCATAGTAACAGTGTAAATAGAAATAACAACAATAAACAAAGCAAAACATGTGCGCCGATCGCGCTCCCCGGCAGGGGAGTTGGTGTGACTGATGCGCATCGCAGCATGCGACTAATGAGGAAGTTCTCGGAGAAGAAGCTGTGCATCTAATGTCCTTAGTGTTCCCAGCCGGGAACTAAAAGGCTATGTACTCCTTGTTAAACATAGCAGAAAAAGTCTCATAGTTCGCAGAAGAGTAGTTCTAGATCCGTACATCGGCTGCAGGGTAAGTTTGATAATCCGGAATTCAGTAGTCCGGCATGTGAACGAGGCTTTAGTAGGCATAAGTGCGCACGTAGCGCTCTGCTATCAATGGAAGTCCGTAGTAAATGTCAAAGCCGATAACGTCGGTATAATAGATGTAAGATGTAAGAGAGCTAAGATAGTCTTAAGGAGTAAAACTCCACAAGGGGAGCTAAGTAGGCAGAGCACCCAGGTCGGGGCTATTCCGGGGGGTGACAGCGTGTAGTCGGTCATAATGTATCAAGTATGTTGCAAAAAGTGGTCAGCAGGGGGTAATAATAAACATGTGAGTAGGGTGATAAATACAATGTAGTCAAGTGTGTCACCTGAAGGAGAGACAACAGTATCAATGTGTATCAATATACATCTATAGTAATAACAGTCATATGCATCAGATCAATACAAAGACAGCTGCAGAGGCATCCAGGCAGCCGCCTGGGCTAGGTGAGCAGAGAGAGAATATTATGCACACAGAAGGTACACAATAGGAAAAATAACATACCCATCTTGCAGGATGAAAAGGAGACTATGCAATCCCACCTCCTTGAATATTGGGATCTGATCGAGCCTGTGATAACAGGAAGGAAAAAATTGTGTGAGAACAAATCTGAGTATGGTTATGAAAGTCCCGAGACTTCATATTCCCTGTTAAGTCCTTTAGGCTCTAGTGTCTGGAGGGTGTGGATCCAGAATGCCTCCCTCTGTAATAGACTTTTTTTATGTCACCTCCTCTAATTGGCAGGGATACTTGTTCAATAACCTGGTATTTCAATTGGGAAATAGAGTGTTTTTTTTTTGAGTAAAATGGTAGGGTAAAGGTAGAAGGAGATTGGCACATCTAATGGTGGATTTGTGCTTGCACACTCTGTCCCTAACGGTCTGCATTGTCTCACCTATGTAAAGTAATCCACATGGGCATTTTATAGAGTAGACCACGTTTTTACTTAGGCATGTGTGATATCCCTTTATTCTGTAGGCTCTTCCTGATTGGGGATGGAGAATCTTGTCTTCTTTTAGCACATTGCTACATTGAGAGTATTGGAGACAGGGAAATGTGCCTGTACATCTGGTAGTGAGTAGTCTCTGTGTAGTGGTCATCTCATCCTGTCGTGGAATGGCTCTAACTAGGTTGTTGGACAGGTTGGGGGCTCTTTTATTGCAAATAAGTGGTGGGATCGTAAATTCTGAAATGTTCGGGTATGCTTCCTGCAATATGTGTCAGTGTTTACGGACAATCTTTTCAACCTTGGATATGTGTGGGTGATATTCTCTCACGAAAGGTATACGGTGTGGTGTCTCTGGAGTTTGGATGCATGAGGGAGTATCGTGTCTGGCTTCTTTTAATAGATGTTCAGGGTACCCTCTTTCTTTGAATTTTGACTCCATTTCGTCCTAGTCTAATCTGCTGTGTAAGGGGATCACTGGCTATGCATTGTACTCTTTTAAACTGTGATTTTAGAATGGCTTTCTTAATACTGTATGGATGTGCACTAATTTTTTGAAATGTAAGAGGCTGTTCCTATCCGTAGTCTTTTGGTACAAGTCAGTGGTAATGTGTCCCTCTGTGTCTTTCAAGATCAATGTGTCCAGGAAAGGTATGGAGTCTTGGCTGAGTGTCATAGTAAATTTTAATTCAGGCCAGATGGAATTTAGGTATATCAAGAAGGCCAGGACGGATGTAAAGTGTTCGGCGGGCGCAGTAGAGGGCTCAGAAGCGAAGGAGCGACAAGGGGAATTTGGAGAGTACGTTTTTCTGAAATGGTTTTTGGGGGGCATGTTGCATTTAGGAAGCCCCTTTGGTGCCAGAACAGCAAAAAAAAAACACATGGCATACCATTTTGGAAACTAGACCCCTTGAGGAACGTAACAAGGAATAAAGGGAGCCTTAATACCCCACAGGTGTTTCACGACTTTTGCATATGTAAAAAAATGTAATAGAAATTTCAATAAAATGTGTGTTTCCCCCCAAATTCACATTTTTGCAAGGGTTAATAGCAGAAAATACCCCCCAAAATTTGTAAGCTCATCTCTTCTGAGTATGGAGGTACCCCATAAGTTGACCTGAAGTGCACTATGGGCAAACTACAATGCTCAGAAGAGAAGGAGTCATATTTGGCTTTTTGAGAGCAAATTTTGCTCAGGGGGCATGTCGCATTTAGGAAGCCCCTATGGTGCCAGGACAGCAAAAAAAAAACCATATGGCATACCATTTTGGAAACTAGACCCCTTGAGGAACGTAACAAGGAATAAAGTGAGCCTTAATACCCCACAGGGGTTTCACGACTTTTGCATACGTAAAAAAAAGTTTTTTCCCTAAAATGTGTGTTTCCCCCCCCCAAATTTCACATTTTTGCAAGGGTTAATAGCAGGAAATACCCCCCAAAATTTGTAACCCCATCTCTTCTGAGTATGGAGGTACCCCATAAGTTGACCTGAAGTGCACTACGGGCAAACTACAATGCTCAGAAGAGAAGGAGTCATATTTGGCTTTTTGAGAGCAAATTTTGCTCGGGGGGCATGTTGCATTTAGACAGCCCCTATGGTGCCAGAACAGCAAAAAAAAAACACATGGCATACCATTTTGGAAACTAGACCCCTTGAGGAATGTAACAAGGGGTACAGTGAGCATTTAGCCCCCACTGGTGTCTGTCAGATCTTTGGAACAACATTTTTAGTTTGCACAGCCCACTGTTCCAAAGCTCTGTCAGACACCAGTGGGGTGTAAATTCTCACTGCACCCCTCTTTACATTCCGTGAGGGGTGTAGTTTCCGAAATGGGGTCACATGTGGGTTTTTTTTTTTGCGTTTGTCAAAACCGCTGTAACAATCAGCCACCCCTGTGCAAATCACCTCAAATGTACATGGTGCACTCTCCCTTCTGGGCATTGTTGTGCAGAGCACTTTGCGCCCACATATGGGGTATCTCCTTAGTCGGGAGAAACTGCATTACAAATTTTGGGGGGCTTTTTTTCCCTTTTACCTCTTGTCAAAATGAAAAGTATAGGGCAACACCAGCATGTTAGTGTAAAAAATTTATTTTTTTACACTAACATGCTGGTGTAGACCCCAACTTCACCTTTTCATAAGGGGTGAAAGGAGAAAAAGACCCCCAAAATTTGTTAGGCAATTTCTCCCGAGTACGGCGATACCCCATATGTGGCCCTAAACTGTTGCCTTGAAATTAGACAGGGCTCCAAAGTGAGAGCACCATGCGCATTTGAGGCCTGAATTAGGGATTTGCATAGGGGTGGACATAGGGGTATTCTACGCCAGTGATTCCCAAACAGGGTGCCTCCAGCTGTTGCAAAACTCCCAGCATGCTTGGGCAGTCATCGGCTGTCCGGCAATACTGGGAGTTGTTGTTTTGCAACAGCTGGAGGCTCAATTTTGGAAACAGTGGCGTACCAGACGTTTTTAATTTTTATTGGGGAGGGAAGGGGGCTGTGTAGGGGTATGTGTATATGTAGTGTTTTTACTTTTTATTTTGTGTTAGTGTAGTGTAGTGTAGTGTAGTGTTTTTAGGGTACAGTCACAGGGGCGGGGGATTACAGCGAGTTTCCCGCTGCGAGTTTGAGCTGCCGCGCTAAATTTGCTGCATCACAAACCTGCAGCCTGATACTCACTGTAAGCCCCCTGCCCATGTGAATGTACCCTGTACATTCACAGGGGGGGGGGTAACCTTCAACTGTTGCAAAACTACAACTCCCAGCATGCACAGTCTATCAGTGCATGCTGGTAGTTGTAGTTTTGCAACAGCTGGAGGCACACAGGTTGGGAAACACTGAGTTAGGAAACATACAATGTTTCCCAACCAGTGTGCCTCCAGTTGTTGCAAAACCACTACTCCCAAACATTCTCAGGCATGCTGGAAGTAGTAGTTCGGCAGCATCTTTAGAGCCAGATGTTGCCGAACTACAACTCCCAGCATGCTTGGAGTTGTAGTTTTGCAACATCTGGAGGACTACAGTTTGCAGACCACTAATACAGTGGTTCCCAATCTGTGCCCTTCCAGATGTTGCAAAACTACAACTCCCAGTATGCCAAAACTGTCCAGGCATGCTGGGAGTTGTAGTTCTGCAACATCTGAAGGGCCAGATGTTACAGAACTACAACTTCCAGCATGCCTGGACAGTAAGGGCATGCTGAGGATGTGTAGTTTTGCAACATCTGGAAGGGCACAGTGGACTCCAAACTGTGGACCTCCAGATGTTGCAAAACTGCAACTCCCAGCATGCTCAGATGCCAAGGGCTGTCTGGGCATGCTGGGAGTTGTAGTATACAGGGTCCCATTACAGCAATGCATGTCGCTTTACGGCGACGTACATTGCTGTAAAAGGCCCGACCGCGGCTGAAGAGGAACTCACCTTTCGCCGCCGCCGCCGCTGTCTTCATCGCCGGGATACGGGTCTTCAGGGACGAGGTAAGTACCGGTGCTGGTCCCCAGCACTCCCCCATCCCCGCGTCCTCCGGTCTTCCTCCCGTCCTCTCCGGACTTCCAGGGGCCGGGCAGGGCGGGAGGAAGTAACCGCCCCCCCCCCTGCGATTGGTCGGTTAACTAACCGACGGATCGCAGGGGATAGGAGGAGGTGGCAGGCTTGCCACCTCGCTCCTATACTTTAGCATGGTCCTGTCTATCTGTGACAACGGGGATCATGCAAAATTACCGGGCGGTCGAGTCCCAGATACCCGATCAGCCCGGTATCGCCGCAGATCGCAGGGGCGATTTCCCTCGCGATTTGCGGCGATCGCCGACATGGGAGGCCTGCATGGCCCCCCTCGGCGTTTGCCCTGGATGCCTGCTGAAGGATTTCAGCAGGCATCCGCTTCCGATCTCTGCCCGGCGCGCGGCAGGGACCGGAAAATGCCAGGGCGTAAGTTTACGCCCTGGGTTCTTAAGTACCAGGGCCGCCGCGGCGTAAAATTACGCCCTGGGTCCTGAACAGGTTAAGGATGCAGGGTTTTTCAGTTTTTGCTTTTGTTTTTTCCTCCTTACCTTTTAAAAATCATAACCCTTTCAATTTTCCACCTTAAAAATCCATACTATGGCTTATTTCTTGGGTCACCAATTCTACTTTGCAGTGACATTAGTCATTTTACCGAAAAATCCACAGCGAAACGGAAAAAGAAATCCTTGTGCGACAAAACCGAAGAAAAAACGTCATTTTGTAACTTTTGTGGGCTTCCGTTTCTACGCAGTGCTTCTTTAGGTAAAAATGACACCTTTTCATTATTCTCTAGGTCCATATGGTTAAAATGGTACCCTACCTATATAGGTTTAATTTTGTCATACTTCTGGAAAAAATCATAACTACATGCAGGAAAATGTATACGTTTAAAAATGTCCTATTCTGACCCCTATAACTTTTTTATTTTTCCATGTACAGGGCGGTATTAGGGCTAATTTTTTGCGCCGTGATCTGAAGTTTTTATCTGTACCATTTTTGTTTTGATCAGACTTTTTAATCACTTTTTAGTCATTTTTTAATGGTATAAAAAGTCACCAAAAATACGCTTTTTTGGACTTTTTTTTAATTTTCTTATGTGTATGCCATTGACCGTGCGGTTTAATTAACAATATATTTTTATAGTTTGGACATTTATGCACGCGACGATACCACATATGTTTATTTTTATTTACACTGTTTTATTTTTTATTTTTTTATGGGAAAAGGGGGTGATTCAAACTTTTATGAGGGAAGGAGTTAAATGATATTTTTTAACACTTTCTTTTTTTGCAATGTTATAGCTCCCATAGGGGCCTATAACATTACATATAAGTAATGAAGAAGGGTCACGACACTCAAAATCTTATCGAATCTGTTCGATTTTATTTGCAATTTAGCATAGTATACTACACAGACAGTACGCGTTACGGCTCAGCAGCCTTTTTCAACTGTGTGTGGGTATCGGTTGAGATACATTTTATACATTGCATCCGGTTCACAGACACCGCATCATCACAATTACTATAATCATTAGGAACACATGAACAAAGAGAGAATCATAATAGAAAAACATATACAATGAAAAAACATGAATGTACTTAATATTTTTTATTACTTCAGCAGTTTCTGCTGATCAATCTTGATGAATAATGATTCATTTTCCCCTCTGTAAAAAAAATCAGCATAAAAGCAAATTTAAAAGCAAATTTAACCCATGCATTGTCAAAAAGTACACATATATCAACAAAATAACTGTGATAATTCATAGTCGCGGTTCATACCGCGCGGTTCCAGGGTCCCCAATCGATTAATCCAGTATGCCTCTTTCTGGATAAGGAGTTTTTTTAATGTCACTTCCCCTTTGTGGCTGTATCACTTCATCTATTACCTGATATTGTAATTGTGCTACAGTGCGATTTTTATTTTTAAAGTGAGATTGAATAGGAAGGAGAAGATTCTGACACCTGATGCTTTATTTTATGATGGTTAATGCGGTCCAGAACATAATCAAGTGCATGGTAGAGAGACATAGGGAACTAGGGGTGATCGATGAGAAGATGGCATCATACCTACAAAAGAAAAATCCTATCACACCTGTCTTTTATATTTTACCTAAAGTACATAAAAGCCTCATCGATCCCCCAGGCCGCCCTATTGTCTCCTCCATGGACTCTGTGCTCTCGCCACTTTCAATCTTAATAGAAAAAACTTTAACACCTGTAATTAAAAATACACCAGCCTTTTTTGCTCAAGATTTTTTGAAAGTGATATCAGAAGTATCCAAATATAACAAACAATACATGGCTAGGCACCATAGATGTAGTTAGCCTTTATACGGCTATCGAACATGACAGGGACTATGAGGCGACAAATGGATTTTGGAACAGAGTGAATATAGTATCTACAAAAATTTTTTTTCTGTATTTACTAAATGTAGTTTTGAGAGAATTTTTTTTTTATTTGAAGACATTTATTACTTACAGCGGAGAGGATTTTCGATGGGAGCGAACGTGGCCCCTCCTTATGCAAATGCATACATGTCATGCTTTGAGGAGGAATACATATACTCAAATGAATTGTTTTAAAAACATGCAAAAATTTGGCGACGATTTATTGATGACATTGTATGCATTTGGGAGGGGCCACGTTCCACACTGATTTTTTCACATACATTAACAATGTGAGACCTGAGTTGAAATTTACCCTGACAGTCGATCAGTCGGAAGTGAGTTTTTTGCATACTTTAGTCCAAAAAAATGGTAGAGGGGGGGGGGGGGCTATGTACGGATTTATACCGCAAGCCATCTGATAAAAATAGCTTGTTACACTACATGAGTGCCCATCCTCCATCGGTCAAAAAATCCATCCCCAGTTCTCAGAAAATAAGGATTGAGAGAATTGTAATTGATCCTGTCACAAGAGAGACTAGATTAAAAGAATTAGAGGATACATTTTGTAAAAGAGGTTACCCCAAAAAAGTCTTTAATAGCATTCCCCCTCCCACTCAGGAGAATACAACCCATAGAAAGGATATTAAAATGATCCCGTTTGTCCGAACCTATCATCCCCTTTCGTTTAAAATTGATAACATTGTAAAAGAATACTGGCACATACTTGAAAAATCGTATCCATCGATAGAAGAATTCAAAACTTTGCCATTAATTTGCAATAAACGACCAAAAAACATTAAAGATACTCTCATTAAAGCTGATTTAGGAGGCAAACAAAAAAGCAGACAAACTTTCTGTACATTTCCCTGTCTGAATTGCTCTCAATGTAGCAACGTGATTAGAGGCAATCAAATCTCACACCCGTATACTGGCAAAAAATTTCCAATTACAAAATATTTTACTTGTCAGTCCCGGAATGTGGTGTATCTCATAAAATGCCCGTGCGGTCTCCTATACGTTGGGGAGACCACCCAGCGTGTAGGAGACCGCATTATCCGTCATAAATCAAGCATCAGGTGTCAGAATCTTCTCCTTCCTATTCCATCTCACTTTAAAAATAAAAATCATACTATAGCACAATTACAATATCATACTAGCAGCGGTGCAGACGCCAGACAGGATCATCATTCAGCTCTCTCACATTGGACACCAATGGAGTTTGGGAACTGTTAAGTGGACCTGAGGAAGGCATCAGCAGATGCCGAAATGCGTTGTCCCAATACTTTCAATAAAAATTTGTTATCCTGCACCGCCTGAGTATTCCTGTAATTTCACCACTTGAGCAGCGCCTCCACTGTACCGGCTTTTTCCCACATTATCTCCCTACATTGCATATCGGCTTCTCACTTAGGAGTCCGATGCCGGTGGGAGAGCTGCAGCTCATCTAAGATTAGGGCTGCACAGGTCCCAGTGCAGCTCTTCCAAGGTCGGTATATCACTGTTGGTGTGGTGGAGGGTGCACATCAGTGAATATACTTTCTCAGGGAGCTCTTCCTGCATCTTTTTCTCTCCCCTCGTCTCCTAACTTCTTAATGTGGGGAACCTGCTACTACCTAATGTGGGGAACCTGCTTCTATCTAATGTGAGGAACCTGCTACTACCTAATGTGGGGATATACCCAAAAAAAGGTAGGTTAGACTCAAACCTCAAAGTATAAACCAAACATGACCTATCAACATAACATCTCCCATATAAATTAAGCCAAAAAATATCCAAAAAATTTTATGTACAAAATTAATTTTTATTTAATCATCAAATTTTACCCAATAAATTCCCATAAAAACACATACACATAAGACGATTAAAATATTTTTTTGGTTGGAGGGGCACAGTGCAGAACAATTTATACAGACAATTCATATATTCAAATGTACACATGTAGCAAAATAAATAAATGGAAAATTCATGAAGAAAAATTAATAAGTATATATGTACAGTGACTAAAGAGCCAATTAATCAACAATTCAGTGTATATAGCATGTAAACAAATCTATTATTGCACTATAAAGTGCTTAAAAAATGTAAACACAAATTATTAAGCTACTCTGACTGAGTCTAGCTGAAGCTGGGTCTGTATTCTAAAGTGTGGTATTATTAAGTGTTACATTTGAGAAGTTTTATAAGCAGAAGTTTAGAAAGCAGGAGTTGTAAGCAGGACCCACTGTAACTGTAAGTATTACACTCCCTTGATAAAAGTAGTTTTTCTTAATAGTTAATAACAGCTGTTTGTCACCAAGGATATGGACAGCAGGATTGGAGGTTTTCTTCAGTGCACATTGTGCCACATGTATACATCTCTGGAGCAGCAGCTTCAGGGTGAATATCGCTGTGACAAATGTGAGCATGTTGCCCACCTGGAAGCTCGTATTAGAGATCTAGAGGAGCAAAATGCAACATTGAGGGCGATTGACAATCTTACAGAGCAAGCAGTTAGTGGGGCAGAAATGGAGGTTGGAGAAACTAGCCAGGAGGCCCAAGTAGGGAGCTGGGTTAATGTAGTTAGAGGGACTGGAAAGGGGGCAAGGAAAAGGAAGGTCACTTCTGCTTCTGATCTCCCAAGTAAAATTGCCAAGTTGGGCGATGATGCGAGGGCCTCAGTATCAGAGATGGCAACCCTAGTGGATACTGGTCTCCCTAACAGCCGGGGGAACAGCTCAACTAGTAGTGTGGGGGATGGTAACGCAGGTAGGCCAAGACAGTTAGTTGTGGTAGGGGACTCTATAATCAGGAAGACGGATAGAATAATTTGTCGCCAAGACCACCTCAACCGAATGGTTTGCTGTCTCCCTGGTGCCAGGGTTCGGCATGTGGTGGAAAGGGTGGACAAATTACTAGGGGGGGCTGGGGATGACCCAGCTGTCGTGGTCCATGTGGGAACCAACGACAGAATACATGGTAGGTGGAGGTCCTTGAAGAATAATTACAAGGAACTAGGTGCCAAGCTGAAGGGAAGGACCTCTAAGGTTGTGTTCTCTGGAATACTTCCTGTGCCATGCGCATCGCAGGAAAGACAGCGGGAGCTTAGGGAGTTAAATGCATGGCTTAAGTCGTGGTGTGAGGGGGAAGGGTTTGGGTTTTTAGAGCACTGGGCTGACTTTTCATTGGGGTACAAACTCTATTCTACGGATAATTTGCACCTGAATGGAAGGGGGTCTGCTGTGCTGGGGGAGAGAATCCTGGAAGGGGTGGCTGAGTATTTAAACTAGGTGAGTGGGGGGAGGATAATAAAGCAAAGAAAGCAGACAGTGGGATGGATAGGTTAGAGAGGGGTCAGGACATAATGGCGGGTGGAGAGGAGTCCTGTGGGGGGAGGTTAAGAACAGTGGATAAGGAGATTCATGCGTTACAAACCAGCTGTAAAAATAAATGTAGCCCGAAAAATTGTAATCCCAATAATTCAAAAAATTCCATTAGCCCCAATAACTCAATAACTACAATAAGCCCCATTAACTCAAAAAATCCCATTAGCCCCAATAACTTAAATAACAACGTTAGACGCAATAACGCAAAAAATCCCATTAGCCCCAATAACTTAAATAATAACGTTAGACCCAATAACTCAAAAAATCCCATTAGCCCCAATAACTTAAATAGTACAATTAGCCCTTATAACTCAAAAAATGACATTAACCCCAATAACTCTGAAAATCCCATTAGTGAGACTATATGTGTAAAACTTAATGGAAATGTAAAGTGTATGTTCACAAATGCCAGAAGCCTAGCAAATAAAATGGGGGAGCTTGAGGCCTTGATACTGGAGGAACATATTGATATAGTTGGGGTCACTGAGACATGGCTGGACTCCTCGCATGACTGGGCTGTTAATCTGCAGGGGTTTACATTGTTTCGCAAGGATAGAATGAACAGAAAAGGTGGTGGAGTCTGTCTGTATGTAAGAAGTGGTATGAAAGTCAATGTGAACGATGCCATAGTGTGTGATGATTCTGAGGAGGTGGAATCACTGTGGGTAGAATTACAAAAGGAGGGAAATACTGAAAAAATAATATTTGGTGTAATTTACAGACCCCCTAATATCACTGAAGAGATAGAAGGTCGGCTGTATAAACAAATAGAGAGGGCCGCCCGGGCAGGTACAGTGGTAATAATGGGAGATTTTAACTATCCAGATATAGATTGGGGACGGGGGTTGGCT
Source organism: Hyla sarda (assembly GCF_029499605.1). Classification (NCBI taxonomy): domain Eukaryota; kingdom Metazoa; phylum Chordata; class Amphibia; order Anura; family Hylidae; genus Hyla; species Hyla sarda. Next base: position 309,212,564 of record NC_079190.1, on the reverse strand, counting down.
AAAACTACAAAGGGGAGAAAATTCCTAAATTTATTGCAGGATAATTTTATGGGCCAGTTTGTGGAGGACCCAACAAGAAGTGATGCCTTGTTGGATCTGATCATTTCCAACAACGCAGAGCTGGTTTGTAATGTAACTGTGAGGGAAAACCTTGGTAATAGCGACCACAATATAGTTACTTTTGACTTAAAATGTAGAAAACAAAGACAGACGGGGAAAGCAAAAACATATAACTTTAAAAAGGCAAATTTCCCTGGGCTGAGGGCTGCACTACAGGACATAGACTGGGGGGAGGTGTTCTCAAATACTGATACAGAAGGTAAATGGGACATCTTTAAATCAACTCTAAATAACTATACAGCTAAATATATACCAAAGGGGAACAAATATAAACGATTAAAACTAAATCCTACATGGCTGACAAATGAGGTTAAAAGAGCAATAAACAAAAAAAAAATAGCCTTCAAAAAATACAAATCTGATGGGTCAGCTATAACATTTAAACAGTACAAGGAGCTTAATAAAATCTGTAAAAATGTAATAAAAACAGCAAAAATTCAAAATGAGAGACAGGTGGCCGAAGAAAGCAAAACTAATCCTAAATATTTTTTTAGATATATAAATACAAAAAAACCAAGGACAGAGCATGTAGGACCCCTTAATAATGATAATGGGGAGGTTGTCACGGGCGATCAAGAGAAGGCGGAGCTACTGAATGGGTTCTTTAGTTCTGTATACACTATGGAAGAAGGAGCTGACATTGGTCAGGTCAGTGCTGGTAACACATCATATACTGTATTGAACTGGCTTAATGTAGAGATGGTACAAGGTAAGTTAAGTAAAGTAAATATAAGCAAATCTCCAGGGCCGGATGGACTACACCCAAGAGTTCTTAGAGAGGTAAATTCAGTAATATCTGTACCCTTGTTCATGATATTTAGAGATTCTCTGGTGTCTGGTATTGTGCCAAGGGACTGGCGCAAGGCTAATGTGGTACCAATCTTCAAGAAGGGCTCTAGGTCTTCGCCAGGCAATTATAGACCGGTAAGTCTAACGTGCATTGTGGGTAAATTGTTTGAAGGACTTATAAGGGATTACATACAGGAATACATAGGGGATAATAGTATTATAAGTGATAGCCAGCATGGGTTTACTAAGGATAGAAGTTGTCAAACCAATCTAATTTGCTTTTATGAAGAGGTGAGTAGAAGCCTTGACAGAGGAATGGCTGTGGATATAGTGTTTCTGGATTTTGCCAAAGCATTTGATACTGTCCCTCACAGACATCTGACAGGTAAGTTAAGGTCCTTGGGCTTGGAAACTTTAGTTTGTAACTGGATTGAACACTGGCTCATGGATCGTACCCAGAGAGTGGTGGTAAATGATTCGTACTCTGATTGGTCCCCGGTTATTAGTGGTGTACCCCAAGGTTCAGTACTGGGCCCGCTGCTGTTTAATTTATTTATCAATGATATAGAGGATGGTATTAACAGCTCTGTTTCTATCTTTGCAGATGACACCAAGCTTTGTAGCACGGTACAGTCTATAGAGGATGTGCATAAGTTACAAGATGACTTGGATAGACTAAGTGTCTGGGCATCCACTTGGCAAATGAGGTTCAATGTGGATAAATGTAAAGTTATGCATCTGGGTACTAATAACCTGCATGCGTCGTATGTCTTAGGGGGGATTAAACTGGCAGAGTCACTGGTAGAGAAGGATCTGGGTGTACTTGTAGATCACAGACTACAAAATTGCATGCAATGTCAGGCTGCTGCTTCCAAAGCCGGCAGGATATTGTCATGTATAAAAAGAGGCATGGACTCGAGGGGCAGGGACATAATACTCCCCCTTTATAAAGCATTGGTACGGCCTCACCTGGAATATGCTGTTCAGTTTTGGTCGCCTGTTCATAAAAGGGACACTGCGGAGTTGGAAAGGGTGCAGAGACGCGCGACTAAACTAATATGGGGCATGGAACATCTTAGCTATGAGGAGCGATTAAAGGAGTTACAATTGTTTAGTCTTGAGAAGAGACGTTTAAGGGGGGATATGATAAACGTATATAAGTATATAAATGGCCCATACAAAAAATATGGAGAAAAACTGTTCCAGGTTAAACCCCCCCAAAGGACGAGGGGGCACTCCCTCCGTCTGGAGAAGAAAAGGTTTAGTCTAAAGGGGCGGCACGCCTTCTTTACCGTGAGGACTGTGAATTTATGGAACGGTCTACCTCAGGAACTGGTCACAGCAGGAACAATTAACAGCTTTAAAGCAGGGTTAGATACATTCCTAGAACAAAATAACATTAATGCTTATGCAGAATTATAAAACTACATCCCTTTCCCTTATCCCCTTACATCCTTCCCTTCAATCCCCTGGTTGGACTTGATGGACGTATGTCTTTTTTCAACCATACTAACTATGTAACAGAATATTGCACTAATGAAAAAAGATGGTACTAAAAATTAAATGGCTGTATTACACTATTATGAAATGTATTGCACTGAAAGTAAAGTGCAATAAGTGATAGAACTAGTGCTATTATTATCAATGTGCAACTATGTAGAGTAACAACATCATAAGTCTCACTGCATGCCAAAAGCTGTAAACAAAAAAGAGGCACTGAACAACAATAGAAGTGTGTTGACACACTGCACCGGACCCCACCCCCCACACCTCACCCTCCAACGCGTTTCGCTGCTGCTTTGTCCAGGAGCGGTGAGGTGGGGAGATGCTTAGGGGTTTCAATACCTTGTACAAATGAAGGATGGCCCATAGAGAATAGGCAGTCGCCATTATTTGGTGCTTCGCGCGTGCCACATGCCGCTGCCCCCTCCGGAGCCACGTCACCTAAGCACCAGCAGGGGCACAGGAAGCACCGTTACGTGAGCCCGACCACGTGATATCCGGCGAAGCCGCGACGTGCATGCGCACCGAAGCGCACAGCCACCAGCCGCCATCTTAAGTAAGGGAAAGCTCATCCTTACTAAGGACACATGAGAAGGAGTCTGTCCAGACATATAATATAAGGAAATTGGATTGGAACTGATGTGTGATAAAGATGGGTGATGTGAAGTGAGAGAAATGAGTGAAGGAATGTGTGCCAATGTGAAAAATAATTGTATGAAAATTAATGTAAATTTTTTTTATTTATTATTTGAGTGAAAAAATACAAGAATGTATATACAAAATAAATAAATGAGTATATAAATAAATATATGTACACACAATATATAAAAATTGATACATATGAAATAAATTAATGTGATAAAAAATTGAAAGAATATATTGTGTATAAAAAGAATGATGTGAAAAAATATATAATTAAGAGAATTAATAATGTGCATGATGAAAAAAGTGTGATGGTGTGATTATAATCTGTTATGTGGATAAAAATGATGAATATGTGAATATCGTGACATATATGAGAAGCAGTGACAAAACCAAACCACAGCAAAGAAAAAGGTGAAAAGTGTATAAGATTAATAATAAATAATGAATAATAAATAATAAGTAATAGATAGTAAATAATAGAAAATGAAAAATTATTTAAAAAAAATAAATAAATAAATAAATAATGAGTGGTGATTGCACACCATCCATATTCCATCCACAAGAGTAAAGGTGAATGATACGAGTCCATCTGCAGTGAAAAATCACGTCTCTCAAAGGCCAAAAAAGTCAAGAGTTGAAATACTGGGAAAAAAATATATATATAAAAGAAAATTAGTGAAGAAATAAATATAATAATAAACCCTAAACATCCCCACAACACTGCTATGACATATAAATGAGAATAAAATATATATATTGTTAAGAACCTGAGAATGGTGGACTACAGGAAGCATGAGAACCCAAGCTGCTCATTGAGACCTCGCAGTGACATAGTTTTCAATGTGCAAAGCCATTTGCATTCAATTTGTTCCAACTTTTTCTTGCAGTCTCCTCCTCTTAATCCCAAGTGAATACGATCAATCCCTCCAAATTTCAAGAGTTTTGCAATTTCATTATGATGATTTCTGAAGTGTCTGGGAATCGGTTTGAGTCTTTGCATTCCTTCTCTATCAAAAATGTCTATCCTCATAGCTGCCCTAATGTCTCTCATATGCTCCTGTATCCTAATGCGTAACTCCCTTGTTGTCATCCCAATGTATATCAGTCCACATGGACATGTCGCATGATAAATAACCGTAGTGGACTTGCAGTTAATATGAACAATTCTGTATGCTTTGGTGTTACTAGAATCCATAAACGTGTTGGTCCTTTCCATCTGAGGACATAACGAACAGTTCCCACATGGTACTGAGCCCCATCTAGGCCCCTGTGAAGAAAAAATATACTGGTTGGGTACAACATAATGACTTCTCACTAGGCTGTCACGTAAGGTTTTACGTAAGGTTCGGACTTTTGAAAAATGTTGGCCCATTCTATCCCAGGACCCAGACATTAGGGGATTTATTACCCCCAGACCACTAGTGACAGCTAGACGGAGTAAAACCTTACGTGACAGCCTAGTGAGAAGTCATTATGTTGTACCAACCAGTATATTTTTTCTTCACAGGGGCCAAGATGGGGCTCAGTACCCTGTGGGAACTGTTCGGTATTTCCTCAAATGGAAAGGACCAACACGTTTATGGATTCTAGTAACACCAAAGAATACAGAATTGTTAATCATATTAACTGTAAGTCCACTACGGTTATTTATCATGCGACATGTCCATGTGGACTGATATACATTGGGATGACAACAAGGGAGTTACGCATTAGGATACAGGAGCATATGAGAGACATTAGGGCAGCTATGAAGATAGACATTTTTGATAGAGAAGGAATGCAAAGACTCAAACCGATTCCCAGACACTTCAGAACTCATCATAATGGAATTGCAAAACTCTTGATATGTAGAGGGATTGATCATATTCACTTGGGATTAAGAGGAGGAGACTGCAAGAAAAAGTTGGAACAAATTGAATGCAAATGGATTTGCACATGTCACCGCGAGGTCTCAATGAGCAGCTTGGGTTCTCATGCTTCCTGTAGTCCACCATTCTCAGGTTCTTAACAATATATATTTTTTATTCTTATTTACATGTCAAAGCTTTCTTATGGGGATGTTTAGGGTTTATTATTATCTTTATTTCTTCACTAATTTTCTTATATATATATATATATATATATATATATATATATATATATTTTTTTTTTTTTTTTCCAGTATTTCAACTCTTGACTTTTTTGGCCTTTGAGAGACATGACTTTTCACCGCAGATGGACCCATATCATTCACCTGTACTCTTATGGATGGAATATGGATGGTGTGCAATCACCACTCATTATTTATTATTTATTTTTATTTATTATTTTTCATTTTCATTTTCTATTATTTACTATCTATTACTTATTATTTATTATTCATTATTTATTATTAATCTTATACACTTTTCCCCTTTTTCTTTGCTGTGGTTTGGTTTTGTCACTACTTCTCATATATGTCACGATATTCACATATTCATCATTTTTATCCACATAACACATTATCATCACACCTTCACACTTTTTTCATCATGCGCATTATTAATTCTCTTAATTATATATTTTTTCACATCATTCTTTTTATACACAATATATTCTTTCAATTTTTTTATCACATTAATTTATTTCATATGTATCAATTTTTATATATTGTGTGTGCATATATTTATTTATATACTCCTTTATTTATTTTGTATATACATTCTTGTATTTTTTCACTTAAGTAATAAAAAAAAAAATTTTTACATTCATTTTCATCATCTCACACTTTTTCATAATCACATTCCCATCACATTTTTATCACATTCATATTATGTAGGTTTTTTCACATTCAACATTCCTTTCATACAATAATTTTTCACATTGGCACACATTCCTTCACTCATTTCTCTCACTTCACATCACCCATCTTTATCACACATCAGTTCCAATCCAATTTCCTTATATTATATGTCTGGACGGACTCCTTCTCATGTGTCCTTAGTAAGGGTGAGCTTTCCCTTACTTAAGATGGCGGCTGGTGGCTGTGCGCTTCGGTGCGCATGCACGTCACGGCTTCGCCGTATATCACGTGATCAGGCTCACGTAACGATGCTTCCTGCGCCCTTGCTGGTGCTTAGGTGACGTGGTTCCGGAGGGGGCGGTGGCGTGTGGCGCGCTCAAACCGCCAAATAATGGCGACCGCCTATTCTCTATTGGCCATCCTTCATTTGTACAAGGTATTTAAACCCCTCAGCATCCCCCCACCTCACCGCTTCTGGACAAAGCAGCAGCGAAACGCGTTGGAGGGTGAGGTGGGGGGGGGGGGGGGTCCGGTGCAGTGTGTCAACACACTTCTATTGTTGTTCAGAGCCTCTTTTTTGTTTACAGCTTTTGGCATGCAGTGAGACTTATGATGTTGTTACTCTGCATAGTTGCACATTGATAATAATAGCACTAGTTCTATCACTTATTGCACTTTACTTTCAGTGAAATACATTTCATAATAGTGCAATATAGCCATTTAATTTTTAGTACCATCTTTTTTTATTAGTGCAATATTCTCTTACCAGTTCAAGATAGCTTAATAATTTGTTTACATCTTTTAAGCACTTTCTAGACAGTGCAATAATAGATCTGTTTACATGCCATATATACTGAATTGTTGATTAATTAGCTCTTTAGTCACTGTACATATATACTTATTAATTTTTCTTTATGAATTTTCCATTTATTTATTTTGCTACATGTGTACATTTGAATATATGAATTGTCTGTATAAATTGTTCTGCACTGTGCCCCTCCATCCAAAAATATATTTTAATCGTCTTATGTGTATGTGTTTTTATGGGTATTTATTGGTTAAAATTTGATGATTAAATAAAAATTAATTTTGTACATAAAATTTGTTGGATATTTTTTGGCTTATTTTATATGGGAGATACCTAATGTGGGGGACCTGCTACTACCTAATGTGGGGACCTGCTACTACCTAATGTGGGGAGCCTGCTACTACCTAATGTGGGGAACCTGCTACTACCTAATGTGGGGAACCTGCTACTACCTAATGTGGGGAGCCTGCTACTACCTAATGTGGGGAACCTGCTACTACCTAATGTGGGGAACCTGCTACTACCTAATGTGGGGAACCTGCTACTACTTAATGTGGGGGACCTGCTACTACCTAATGTGGGGGACCTGCTACTAACTAATGTGGGGAGCCTGCTACTACCTAATGTGGGGAACCTGCTACTACCTAATGTGGGGAACCTGCTACTACCTAAAGTGGGGAACCTGCTACTACCTAATGTGGGGAACCTGCTACTACCTAATGTGGGGAACCTGCTACTACCTAAAGTGGGGAACCTGCTACTACCTAATGTGGGGAGCCTGCTACTACCTAATGTGGGGAACCTGCTACTACCTAATGTGGGGAGCCTGCTACTACCTAATGTGGGGAACCTGCTACTACCTAATGTGGGGAGCCTGCTACTACCTAATGTGGGGAGCCTGCAACTACCTAATGTGGGGAACCTGCTACTACCTAATTTTGGGAACCTGCTACTACCTAATGTGGGGAAACTGCTTCTACCTAATGTGGGGAACCTGCTTCTACCTAATGTAAGGGAACTGCTACTACCTAATGTGGGGAACCTGCTACTACCTAATGTGGAGGACCTGCTACTACCTAATATGGGAAGCCTGCTACAACCTAATGTGGGGAGCCTGCTACTACCTATTGTGGGGAGCCTGCTACTACCTAATGTGGGGAACCTGCTTCTACCTAATGTGGGGAAACTGCTACTACCTAATGTGGGGAGCCTGCTACTACCTAATGTGGGGAGCCTGCTACTACCTAATGTGGGGAGCCTGCTACTACCTAATGTGGGAAGCCTGCTACTACCTAATGTGGGGAACCTGCTACTACCTAATGTGGGGAACCTGCCACTACCTAATGTGGGGGACCTGCTACTACCTAATGTGGGGGACCTGCTACTACCTAATGTGGGGAACCTGCTACTACCTAATGTGGGGAACCTGCTACTACCTAATGTGGGGAACCTGCTACTACTTAATGTGGGGGACCTGCTACTACCTAATGTGGGGGACCTGCTACTAACTAATGTGGGGAGCCTGCTACTACCTAATGTGGGGAACCTGCTACTACCTAATGTGGGGAACCTGCTACTACCTAAAGTGGGGAACCTGCTACTACCTAATGTGGGGAACCTGCTACTACCTAATGTGGGGAACCTGCTACTACCTAAAGTGGGGAACCTGCTACTACCTAATGTGGGGAGCCTGCTACTACCTAATGTGGGGAACCTGCTACTACCTAATGTGGGGAGCCTGCTACTACCTAATGTGGGGAACCTGCTACTACCTAATGTGGGGAGCCTGCTACTACCTAATGTGGGGAGCCTGCAACTACCTAATGTGGGGAACCTGCTACTACCTAATTTTGGGAACCTGCTACTACCTAATGTGGGGAAACTGCTTCTACCTAATGTGGGGAACCTGCTTCTACCTAATGTAAGGGAACTGCTACTACCTAATGTGGGGAACCTGCTACTACCTAATGTGGAGGACCTGCTACTACCTAATATGGGAAGCCTGCTACAACCTAATGTGGGGAGCCTGCTACTACCTAATGTGGGGAGCCTGCTACTACCTAATGTGGGGAACCTGCTTCTACCTAATGTGGGGAAACTGCTACTACCTAATGTGGGGAGCCTGCTACTACCTAATGTGGGGAGCCTGCTACTACCTAATGTGGGGAGCCTGCTACTACCTAATGTGGGAAGCCTGCTACTACCTAATGTGGGGAACCTGCTACTACCTAATGTGGGGAACCTGCCACTACCTAATGTGGGGGACCTGCTACTACCTAATGTGGGGGACCTGCTACTACCTAATGTGGGGAACCTGCTACTACCTAATGTTGGAAACCTGCTACTACCTAATGGGGGGAACCTGCTACTACCTAATGGGGGGAGCCTGCTACTACTAATGTGGGGAATCTGCTACTACCTAATGTGGGGAACCTGCTACTACCTAATGTGGGGAGCCTGCTACTACCTAATGTGGGGAGCCTGCTACTACCTAATGTGGGGAGCCTGCTACTACCTAATGTGGGAAGCCTGCTACTACCTAATGTGGGGAACCTGCTACTACCTAATGTGGGGAACCTGCCACTACCTAATGTGGGGGACCTGCTACTACCTAATGTGGGGGACCTGCTACTACCTAATGTGGGGAACCTGCTACTACCTAATGTTGGAAACCTTCTTTTGTGGGGGAACCTGCTACTACCTAATGGGGGAACCTGCTACTACCTAATGGGGGGAGCCTGCTACTACTAATGTGGGGAATCTGCTACTACCTAATGTGGGGACCTGCTACTACCTAATGTGGGGGACCTGCTACTACCTAATGTGGGGGACCTGCTACTACCTAATGTGGGGAACCTGCTACTACCTAATGTTGGAAACCTTCTTTTGTGGGGGAACCTGCTACTACCTAATGGGGGAACCTGCTACTACCTAATGGGGGGAGCCTGCTACTACTAATGTGGGGAATCTGCTACTACCTAATGTGGGGAACCTGCTACTACCTAATGTGGGGAGCCTGCTACTACCTAATGTGGGAAGCCTGCTACTACCTAATGTGGGGAAACTGTTACTACCTAATGTGGGGAAACTGCTACCTACCTAATGTGGGGGGCATGCTACCTACCTAATGTGGGGAACATGCTACCTACCAAATGTTTGAAACATGCTACCTATCCAGGTTATTTAATGTGCATAAAATATGTGACAAAATTGCTTTGTGTTGTGTTTTCATTTTATATACTTTGATAAAAAGGCCCATCACAATCTTCAGCAACAGGCCCATGATGCTCTTAATCCGGCCCTGCATACAGAGGTATATGCTGTACTCAAGATCTGTATATCATATAAGTCATTATATACAGGACTATATAAGTGGTCATCTTTTTTATTTTTTCCATACAGCTCAGACTGCCAAAGTGACTTCTTCCAGCCAATCCTCAACTCTTCATCATCTGCAGAACAAGCATTTTTTCTTCCTAACTGTACACAGTCTTCCCATCTATAGGCCCCTAAACTGTAATAATGGTTCACCAAGCATGTATATCCCCCACAGTATCCCCCACAGTAGGCAGGTAGTTCCTCTGTTAGATAGGATACTGTATTTCCTAGGATAGAATCCTGTTCCAGGCTTTGTGCCAACCTGTCTATCTAGCAGTATATTTGAGTCTATGCCTGTGTTTCATGTATTTTTATTTATGTTTCCTCCCTGGCTGGTATCCATTCCACAATGTTGAGTGTGCCGCTAGCAAGGAGTCAATTTGAAGTTATTATTGCTGTCCACTTTTTTTATGGAGTGTTGTGTTTTTTTTCTAGCGTGAATTGTGCTCTTACACTATAGTGCAGCATAGAGCGGATGGGCAATAGGAAGGGTCAGCAGTTTAGGGACAGTTAGGTATTATTTGGCTCTTGTATTATTTGTATACTGGTATTGATAGTTTTGTTATAGTATATGTATAGTGCTTTTTAATCAGTATGGTGGTATTATCCAGTCTTTGTGTGGTGGCATAATTTGTTCCATGTATACTGTTATTATTAGTAATATTGATCCCAGTATGCTGAATTTGGTCAGTAATAGTATAATGGTAGTATGTATGATGATAATATTTCAGCTTGTATATTAGTAATATTAGTCTCAGTATACAGGATTTTGTCAGTAACAGTATGATGGTAACATGTGTGGTGATAATAATCCTACTGGTATACTGGTATTATTAGTAATATTGGCCTTAGTATTCAGGACTTGGTCAGTAACAATATGATGGCAATATGTGGGGTGATATTATTCCTTCTTGTATGCTGGTAATATTAGTCATGGAAAATTATCTTACCTATTTTTTTTTATATATATCTTTATTTGAAGTCTCACACAGGGCTCTTGCTTTATGAGGTCTGGGGGCCTCAAGTTTTGCTAGTCCACTTAATGCTCATGGGGCTATGGCTATAGGGGCATTTTGGTTGGTATAATTTTATGATGGGGGTGGGGCAGCCCAATAAGGAACAAGAGCCTTCCTATTGCTCCCCGCTCTACAGCCCACACCCTCCCCCTGATAATTTGCATTCCCAAGGGCATTTAGTGTGTTAGAACATTCCTCAGACAACCATTAAAAACTTGTGGTTGCAATTTCAATGTTGAAGAGTTTATATATGTATATTATGGGGGAGATTTATCAAAACCTGTGTAGAGGAAAGTTAACCAGTTGCCCATAGCAACTAATTAGATTGATTCTTTCATTTCTCAAAGGCCCTGTTAAGAATAAAAGAAGGGATCTGAATGGTTGCTATGGGCAACTGGACAACTTTTCCTCTGCAGGTTTTGATAAATCTCCCCAGATGTGTGTTTGTGTGTGTGTATATATATATATATATATATATATTTGTATTTATATTTAAATGAAATATAATATTTCCTTATACAGCCTCCCCTTCCTCAATTACCACCTATGAGACTTGCCAGACCTATGAGAGACCAATTGCCTTCACAGCACGCTCACGCAAACTTTGGGTCCATTTCAAAAGCAATGAGGTGAACAGTGCTCGTGGTTTTCAAGTGCCTTATGTAACATATGATGGTAAGACACATGTGTTAGAAGAAATTAGAGGTGTTTTTAATGTAAATGTTGTATACATAAAAATTCTGCCAAAATTAATTGTTCTTCTTTGATTTAGAGGATTATGAACAGTTAGTTGAGGATATTGTGCGGGATGGAAGATTATATTCCTCAGAAAACCACCAAGAAATTTTGAAGGTAAAATCCTTTTTTATAGGTGAAACTAACAACTCTTCACAACAATGATGTATATAATGTACATTTAAATGGCATTTACCCAGCTATTTTACTAATATAAACCAATTACAAATATGGCAGAAAACAATTGGGCCTCATTCATCAAAACTATCTAATAGTAAATCTGATTTAGTTTTCCATAGCAACCAATCATCATTTAGTTTACATTTTACCACAGCAGTTTATTGAAAAATTACAGCTATGCTGTGATTGGTTGCAATGGGTATCAGGACAATGTTTTTTTTTGGCGGAGAGAAGAAGCAGGGCGGGCAGGGGGAGGTGAGATGACATAGGGAAGGCAGCAGATCATATAATAACCCAGGTCTATGATGTGATTGGCTGCTTTCATGTGTCAGTCAGCATAAAGGCCAATAGGACATAGCCAGGGACACAGTAAAAAGGCCACTGATGTAACCCACCACGTTCACAGCGCTGAGAAGTTGTGCAACGAGCAGGCACAGAGAGGGAGAGAGGCAGACATAGGGACGTGGGGGCTATTTATCAAGAATGGTGTAGGTGAACGTCTTTTTACCCCATTAATTCATGTGGTGGAAACTGTGTACATGCACCACTGTCACGATGCCGGCTGGCAGGTAGTGGATCCTCTGTGCCAGAGAGGGATTGGCGAGGACCGTGCTAGTGGACCGGTTCTAAGTCACTACTGGTTTTCACCAGAGCCCGCCGCAAAGCGGGATGGTCTTGCTGCGGCGGTAGTGACCAGGTCGTATCCACTAGCAACGGGTCACCTCTCTGACTGCTGATGATAGGCGAGGTACAAGGGAGTAGACAGAAGCAAGGTCGGACGTAGCAGAAGGTCGGGGGCAGGCGGCAAGGTTCGTAGTCAGGGTGGATAGCAGAAGTTCTGGTACACAGGCTTTAGACACACAATACGCTTTCACTAGGCACAAGGGCAACAAGATCCGGCAAGGGAGTGCATGGGAGGAGGTTAGATATAGTCAGGGACCAGGTGGAAGCCAATTAAGCTAATTGGGCCAGGCACCAATGATTGGTGCACTGGCCCTTTAAGTCTCAGGGAGCTGGCGCGCGCGCGCCCTAGAGAGCGGAGCCGCGCGCGCCAGCACATGACAGCAGGGGACGGGAACGGGTAAGTGACCTGGGATGCGATTCGCGAGCGGGCGCGTCCCGCTGTGCGAATCGCATCCCCAACGGCCATGACAGTGCAGCGCTCCCGGTCAGCGGGACTGACCGGGGAGCTGCAGGGAGAAAGACGCCGTGAGCGCTCCGGGGAGGAGCGGGGACCCGGAGCGCTAGGCGTAACAACCAGATTTATTACATGGTGCAGGGCAAGTGATAAATCTGGTGCTGATCACTTTGTATGGTGCCCCCTCCGACTTTTTGTGTGACTTTTTATAACGTGTGACAAAATGTGTGACTATTTAATTGTTCTGTTTGCAGTCAGTTTTGTTAGCCAAGTCAGGGCTGGTGTAGATTTGCACCTAATTTTGCGCAGTTGCAACAAAAGATGCGACAAACTGAAAAGTTGCACATCATGATTTCCTTACCACTGTATGATGAAAATTGAAATCATGACTTGGTATGTTCTTTTACAAAAACCTTCTAAAGCAAAAGTCGCAATTAAAAGTCTCAAAATAGCATCTGAGACAAACTGTGAGACAAATATACACCACAAAACCAGGATAAAATCAGTGATAAATTCCCCCCAGTTAGTGGTTAGAAAGAGAAGATTAGAAAGAGGAAAGAAATAGGTACAGTTAGTGATTAGAAAAATAGACCATTTGTGTGTGTGAACAGGATTCAATTACATACAAAAAGAATCCTATAGGGGCTCCTATACACCAACACAGCATATAAGGGGACATCCTAACTACAGCCTCTGAAGGGCTCATCTGTTGCTACCACAAATCCAAAGCCTTTCTCAAGGCTTATTCCTGCATATTCCTGAATTGAATAGTGTTCCTGAACCAGCTCCAGTGAGGTGCATTGATCTGTTCCACCCACAAAGCGTATTCAAGTGGCACCTATATATGCCTATAGGGCCTGTAAAGACAGTAGTGATTTGTGACTGTAATAGTGTTCCGGAACCAGCTACAATAGCCAATGAGGTGCAGTGACCTGTGCCACCCACAAAGCATATTCAAGTGGCACCTATATATGCCTATAGGCTGGGGGGGGGGGCCTGAAAACACTCAGGGCCCCTTACCAGAAAAAAAAAGGCAAGGGCCCCCTGCAAGGCTCGGCTGCTGGTCACACTTCTGCCACACCCCTATTCCACCAAAATTCCACACACAAAATAAACTAAAATTTATATATGTAGGAAACACTTTAACATAGGTAAAATAGGTAAAATTATTTCCATGACCAATAATACCGATATACAAGGAGACAATATATACTACCACACAATAACTGGATAATACCGCCATACTGTACTGAACAAAAGTTCTATACACAGACCAGTATACTATACTGGATCTGTATACTATATAAGTGATTATATACATTGCCCATATAGCTGTAGATACCAGCTGTACAGAGATCTGTATACAATATCTGGGACATTTATCAATGTTTTGATGTTTATTTTTTGATGCATAATTTTGCGCAGTGTCACTCATTGCGTCTTTTATTGGTGGAACATTTTCAGATAGTGTCTATTGTTTATTCACTGTGGAGTGAAAAATTCAGTGGACACTTATTTCCTGCGTAAGGTTTGCTTACGCTGTCAAACTTTGCGCATTGCCGAAATTTGTAATGCAAATATAGAACATCAAGGAGTGTCAGAAAGCATTAACTGCTTCTGCCACCAGTCTCTGGGATACTTAAAACCTGTTCCATGTACCTTTTAAAAACAATGTAATGTTTATGGACCGCTTGTGATATTTCCTTTAACCCCTTAAGGACTGAGGGTTTTTCGGTTTTTGCACTTTCGTTTTTTCCTCCTCACCTTTTAAAAATCATAACCCTTTCAATTTTGCACCTAAAAATCCATATGATGGCTTATTTTTTGCGCCACCAATTCTACTTTGCAGTGACATCAGTCATTTTACCCAAAAATCTACAGCGAAACAGAAAAAATAATCATTGTGCGATGAAATTGAAGAAAAAACTTTTGGGGGCTTCCGTTTCTATGCAGTAAATTTTTCAGTAAAATTGACACCTGATCTTTATTCTGTAGGTCCATACGATTAAAATGATTACCTACTTATATCAGTTTGATTTTGTTGTACTTCTGGAAAAAATCGTAAACTACTTGCACGGAAATTTATACATTTAAAATTGTCATCTTCTGACCCCTATAACTTTTTTATTTTTCTGCCTATGGGGGCGTATGGGGGCTAATTTTTTGCACCGTGATCTGACGTTTTTAGCGGTATCATTTTTGTATTGATCGGACTTTTTGATCGCTTTTTATAAATTTTTTCATGACATAAAAAGCGACCAAAAAATATGTTATTTTGGACTTTGGAATTTTTTTGCGCGGACGCCATTGACCATGTGGTTTAATTAATTATATATTTTTATAGTTCGGACATTTACGCACGCGACGATACCACATATGTTTAAATTTATTTTTATTTACATGGTGTTTTTTTTATTTACACTTTTTTTTGCAGTCTTATAGCTCCCATAGGGACCTATAGCACTGCACACACTGATTGCCAGCACTGTTCAATGCAAAGCCATAGCTTTGCAGTGATCAGTGTTTTCGGCGGTCAATTGCTCAAGCCTGCATCTCAGGCTTGGAGCAATTAATCGCCGAAGGGACATGCCGGAGGCAGATAAGAGGACCTCCATTCATGTCCCAGCTGATTGGGACACCGCATTTTCACTGCGGTGGTCCCGTTCAGCTCCACTGAGCAGCCGGGCAGCTTTCACTTTCGTTTTAGATGCGGCGTTCAACTTTGAATGCCGCGTCTAAAGGGTTAATAGTGCGCGGCACTGCTATCGCTGCCGCGCGCTATTAGCCCCGGGTCCCGGCTTCAGATACATGTCGGGACCGACCCGATATGATGCAGGGTCACTGTGTGACCCCGCGTTATATCGCGGGAGCCGGTCAAGGACGTAAATATACGTCCTTGATCGTTAAGGGGTTAAAATATTTTCAAAGGGAAACGGTCCCACAGGAGACCGGTTCGGGGTCTTCGGGTCTCCGCGTCTAAAATATCCAGAAATACTTCCCAGCACATTTCAAACTTTGAACTGTGTAAAATTCAAACACTGTTCTTGATGAGTGCAGGAGATTGCACCTGTGTAGTGTAACCATGGTGACCGTACAGCTAAGGCTACATTCACATGGCTGGCTGTTGTATCAGCCACCTGCATACTCCCGCAGCCAGATTACTACTACTCTCATCATGGAACAGACTCCTTTCCATGTTTAGTAGTAGTAATTACCTGGCTGCGGGAGTCTGCAGGCAGCTGGGGAGGCTATATTAGTCTTTTCCATTTAGGGGTAGTAGTACAGGGGATAAGGGATTGATGGCACCGAGTCTCACTTCTGAGACTCATTGGCCCCAGTGTGCTTATCCTTATTCCCCCCAGTGTCCTTATTTCCCCTCCCACTGCCTGCTCCTCATCTTTTTGGAGCAGGACAGCAGCAGGGACATGTCGGGAACCGGCGGCGGTGAATGTATGAATGAAACCGACATGTCCCGCATGTAGGCTTCATTCATTCATTCACCGCCGCTGCCCGTCATGTCTCCGCTGCTGCCCTGCTCCTCCCCGACGGTGAGGAGCAGCAGAGATTAGACATGTCCCGGCAGTGTGCTCTTTGCGGTAGGAGCAGGGCAGCAGTGGGGACATGTCGGGCATCGGCGATGAATGAATAAATTGTCGGTGGGACATGTCGGCTTCATTCATTCACCACCACCAGTTCCCGACATGTCCCTGCTGCTGCCCTGCACTAAGAAGATGAGGAGCAGGCAGCGGGAGGGGAAATAAGGACACTGGAGGGTTATAAGTATAAGAACACTGGGGCCAATTAATTATTATTAACACACTGGAGCCAATGAATTATTATAAACACACTGGGGCCAATAAATTATTATAAACACACTGGGGCCAATAAATTATTATAAACACACTGGGGCCAATGAATTATTATAAATATGCATGGGGGCATACATTTGGGGGTCAAAGTAGTAGTTTAAAAACTACGCCAGGAGCCCTGAATGGCTCCTCGGTGCTGGCCATTCAGGGCTCCCAGCGGGGGAGTTTCAAAATGAAAGTTTACACAGTAGTGCATACATTGCAGGGGAGCGCAGCATGTTACCTGCTCCCCTGCTTTATAACTGCTGATCGCATCAGGTCTCAGAAGTGAGACCCGGTGCAAACAGACTCTGTTCCATGATGGGGGTAGTAGTACAAACACTAATGTAGCCTCCTCAGCCGCCGGCAGACTCCAGCAGCTGGGGGAACTACTACTCCCATCATGGAAATGAGACTGTTCCTGATGGGAGTAGTAGTAGTGCCTCAGCACTGCAGGAGACTGCTGATGTCACCTCTTCTGAGCATGCTCAGAAGTAATAACAGTTAAAGGAGTAGTCCAGTGGTGACACTAAGGATAGGGGATAAGTTGCAGATCGCGGGGGGTCCGACCGCTGGGGCCCCCCGCGATCTCCTGTATGGAGCCCCAACAGCCCGCGGGAAGGGGGCGTGTCGATCTCCGGCCGACACGCCCCCTCAATACAACTCTATGGCAGAGCCGAAGCGCTGCCTTCGGGAATCTCCGGCTCTGCCATTGAGATGTATTGAGGGGGCGTGTTGGCCGCCGCTTCGTGCGGGGGTCGACACCCACTATCTGGCCTTAGAGCCAGGCCCCCGTACAGAGAGATCGCAGGGGGCCCCAGCGGTCGGACCCCCCGCGATCTCAAACTTAAGTTTTTCACCACTGGACTACCCCTTTAAGAAAAGGATATTATAAACCTGGGGCAAATGGATAGCATTAAAGGTTCATCCATTTACCATAGACTTCAATGTTAAGTTCATAATAACCGTTTCTATTCTGTTATTTTTGACGGGAGAAAAAATACTGCTTTTCTCCCGTCAAAAAAACGGAACAGGAAACAAACGTGTGCAAACGGATGATAAAGAATTGTAAAAAAATGTTAGATTTTCCTAGTCCTAATGATGGAAAATATGGATTTTTATTAAAGACAGGAGATGAACATTATTGCATTTTGTACTCTTTCTTTACTTAAAGTAGCAAACAAATAGTTAACAGAATATGAAAAGAAAAAACTTGAACAGTACAGCTGAACATGCTGTGGTATCTTAACAGCCAATAAGAATAGGACATAGGTAATATGAGCAGGTGACATCCTATAATATTCCTCTTTCTTTGATGAAACAGTTCATTACAATAAATAGGAAGTCCATAAAGATGTTCTAGAAGCTGAAGTAGATGAATTGGAGGAACAAAACGGAGAACTGAAGAAATTAAGATCTAGAAGCCAAACACCATATATGGATGTAGAAGAACAATCAAAATATATAAAGTAGAAGAATGTGGAGTATTGGATGCAATCATGCCATTAACCCCTTAAGGACGCAGCCCATTTGGGCCTTAAAGGGGTACTCCGGTGAAAACCTTTTTTCTTTTAAATTAACTGGTGGCAGAAAGTTAAACATATTTGTAAATTACTTCTATTAAAAAATCTTAATCCTTCCTGTACTTATTAGCTGCTGAATACTACAGAGGAAATTCTTTTCTTTTTGGAATGCTCTCTGATGACATCACGAGCACAGTTGTCTCTGCTGACATTATTATAATAATAATAACGCTTTATTTATTGTTGTCCTTAGTAGGATTTGAACCCAAGTCCCCAGCACTGCAAGGCAGCAGTGCTAACCACTGAGCCACCATGCTGCCCTTAGCATACATCTGCTATGCATGGTTTCTAAAATGGACAGAGATGTCAGCAGAGAGCACTGTGCTCGTGATGTCATCAGTGTTCCAAAAAGAAAGGAATTTCCTCTGTAGCATTCAGCAGCTAATAAGTACTGGAAGGATTAAGATTTTTTAATAGAAGTCATTTACAAATATGTTTAACTTTCTGCCACCAGTTGATTTAATAGAAAAAAGGTTTTCACCGGAGTACCCCTTTAAGGACGCAGACAATTATTACCGTATTTATCGGCGTATAACAAAAAATTTAACATAAAATTTTTTGCCTAAAGTCTATGTGCGTGTTTTACGCCGATACCGCCCAAGGCAGGGGGAGAGAGGCCGTCGCTGCCCGCTTCTCTCCCCCTGCCTTCCCTGGGGTCTAGAGCCCTACTGCCGGCCCTTCTCACCCCCTGGCTATCGGTGCCCGTTCTGTCCCCCTGACTATCGGTACCGGCGCCGATAGCCAGGGGGAGAGAAGGGGCAGCGGCACCCATTGCCGGTGCCGCTGCCCCGTTGCCTCCCCCCATCCCCGGTGGCATAATTACCTGAGTCGGGTCCGCGCTGCTGCAGGCCTCCGGCGTGCGTCCCCTTCGTCGTTGCTATGTGCTGCACGGCGCGGCGCATGACGTCAGTGCGCCGCGCCGTGCATAGCAACGACGCAGGGGACGCACGCCGGAGGCCTGCAGCAGCGCGGACCCGACCCAGGTAATTATGCCACCGGGGATGGGGGAGGCAACGGGGCAGCGGCGCCGGCAATGGGTGCCGCTGCCCCTTCTCTCCCCCTGGCTGTCGGCGCCGCTTCTCTCCCCCTGGCTATCGTGTAAATATAAGAAATATTACACGAAATATTACACGACAATCATATAAGGTTCAGGTTTAACTCCTTGGGGACGGAGCCCATTATAACCCTAAGGACGGGAGCATTTTTTGCAATTCTGACCACTGTCACTTTAAGCATTAATAACTCTGGGATGCTTTTAATTTTCATTCTGATTCCGAGATAGTTTTTTCGTGACATATTCTACTTTATGTAAGTGGTAAATTTTTGTCGATACTTGCATAATTTCTTGGAAAAATCCCAAAATTTGATGAAAAAATTGAAAATTTTGCATTTTTCTAACTTTGAAGCTCTCTGCTTGTAAGGAAAACAGACATTCCAAATAAATGATATACTGATTCACAAATACTATTATGGACATTTATCAATGGGTTTAGTCAGGTTTTCTTTACTATAATTGTCGTAAAATTGTCGCAACTGCGACTATGCGATTTTCCGTGCGACAGTTTGACTGGAAAGCGAAGTTTTCCAAAAATTAACTACGTAGTAATAATTTTAAAATGGACTACTGGTAGTCAGGTATTTATTAACTGCGACAGTAGCAACTGCGCAAAAAAAAGACGCAACAGGGTTAAAAATTGACTAAATTTACTCCAGCTCAAACATGGAGCAGAAAAAGCTACTACCAAAGTAAAAAAGGGAAAATTGCTTACGTGAAAGAAAATTATCAACAGGCTGAAACCAGTTGATAAATAAGTCACACATAAGCAAAAAAAAGTAAGGAAAAAATTACTAAAAAAAAGAATACATAAGCAAACATTGATAAATGTCCCTCAATATGTCTACTTTATGTTTGCATCATAAAGTTGACATGTTTTTACTTTTGGAAAACATCAGAGGGCTTCAAGTTTCAGAAGCAATTTTCCAATTTTTCACAAAATTTTCAAAATCTAAATTTTTCAGGAACCAATTCAGTTTTGAAGTGAATTTGAAGGGCCTTCATATTAGAAATTCCCCATAAATTACCCCATTATAAAAACTTCACACCTCAAAGTATTCAAAATGACATTCAGAAAGTTTGTTTACCCTTTAGGTGTTTCACAGGAATAGCAGCAAAGTGAAGGAGAAAATTCTAAATCTTAATTTTTTACATTCGCATGTTCTTGTAGACCCAGTTTTTGAAATTTTACAAGGAGTAATAGGAGAAAAAGCCCCCCAAAATTTGTAACCCAATTTCTCTCGAGTAAGGAAGTACCTCATATGTGTATGTCAAGTGTTCGGCGAGCGCAGTAAAGGGCTCAGAAGGGAAGGAGCGACAATGGGATTTTGGAGAGTGAATATTGCTGAAATGGTTTTTGGGGGCATGTCACATTTAGGAATCCCCAATGGTGCCAGAACAGTAGAAAAACCCAACATGGTATACTATTTTGGAAACTGCACCCCTCAAGGCACATAACAAGGGGTCCAGTGAGCCTTAACACCCCACAGGTGTTTGACGACTTTTCGTTAAATTCGGATGTGTAAATGAAAAAAAAAAATTTGCACTAAAGTGCAGTGTTTTTCCCCAAATTTACCATTTCTACAAAGGGTAATGGAAGAAAAATCCCCCCAAAATTTGTAATGCAATTTCTCCCGAGTACGGAGATACCCCATATGTGGCCCAAAACTGTTGCCTTGAAATACGACACGGCTCTGAAGTGAGAGAGCGCCATGCGCATTTGAGGCCTAAATTAGGAATTTGCAATAGGGGTGGAACCAGTTACAAGGATGGGGCTTGTCTCCACCAAAACTCTACAGCAGTGTTTCCCAAACACGGTGCCTCCAGCTGTTGCAAGACCCCCAGCCTGCCAGGACAGTCTATGGCTGTCCGGCAACACTGGGAGTTGTGGTTTTGCAACAGCTGCATGTGTTGTTTAGGAAACACTGCCGTATGAGACATTTTTTCATTTTTATTGGGGGGGGGGGGGGGCGACGTGTAAGGGGGTTACATAGTTACATAGTTAGTACGGTCGAAAAAAGACATATGTCCATCAAGTTCAACCAGGGAATTGAAGGGTAGGGGTGTGGCGCGATATTGGGGAAGGGATGGGATTTTATATTTCTTCATAAGCATTAATGCTATTTTGTTCCAGGAATGTATCTAACCCTGTTTTAAAGCTATTAATTTTTCCTGCTGTGACCAGTTCCTGAGGTAGACTGTTCCATAAGTTCACAGTTCTCATGGTAAAGAAGGCGTGTCGCCCCTTGAGACTAAACTTTTTCTTCTCCAGACGGAGGGAGTGCCCCCTCGTCCTTTGGGGGGGGTTTAACCTGGAACAGTTTTTCTCCATATTTTTTGTATGGGCCATTTATATACTTATATACATTTATCATATCCCCCTTAAACGTCTCTTCTCAAGACTAAACAATTGTAACTCCTTTAATCGCTCCTCATAGCTAAGATGTTCCATGCCCCATATTAGTTTAGTCGCGCGTCTCTTTGGACAGGTGACCAAAACTGAACAGCATATTCCAATTGAGGCCGTACCAATGCTTTATAAAGGGGGAGTATTATGTCCCTGTCCCTCGAGTCCATGCCTCTTTGGATACATGACAATATCCTGCTGGCTTTGGAAGCAGCAGCCTGACATTGCATGCTATTCTATAGTCTGTGATCCACAAGTACACCCAGATCCTTCTCTACCAGTGACTCTGCCAGTTTAATCCCCCCTAAGACATACGACGCATGCAGGTTATTAGTACCCAGATGCATAACGTTACATTTATCCACATTAAACCTCATTTGCCGAGTTTATACCCAGACACTTAGTCTATCCAAGTCATCTTGTAACCTATACACATCCTCTATAGACTGTACCGTGCTACAAAGCTTGGTGTCATCTGCAAAGATAGAAACAGAGCTGTCAATGCCAGCCTCTATATCATTGATAAATAAATTAAACAACAGTGGGCCCAGTACAGAACCCCTCAGGGGCGGACACAGACAACAGAGGGCCCCTGTGCAAAGAATGTGCCTGGCCCCCCCCCAAAAAAAAAGTAATATGCCATAAAATTGCACTGCAACTCACATTAATCTGCATTAGGTAGGCAGCAGTTCCCCCACATTAGGTAGCATAGTTTCCTCACATTATGTAGCATATATTCCCCACATTTGTTAGCATTGCATAATTTCCCCACATTAGGTAGCGTAGCATATATTCCCCACATTAGGTAGCATAGCATATATTCCCCACATTAGGTAGCATAGATTCCCCACATAAGGTAGTGTAGGATAACCCCAACAAACAAACACACACACACTCTCACTCACCCACACACTCTTACCTTGCCTGCACTACTTACATCTGCCTGAGAGGACTTCCTGGCAGAGGTGTGCGCTATAAGTGACGTTATCGAACGCTCTGCGCTGGACGTCAGGGTCCAGGTGCTTGCGATGACGTCACTCACCGCACGCACCTCAGCCAGGAAGTCCCCATGGGCAGATGTAAGTAGCAGTTTAGTGACTGGGCAAGACTGGTTTCCCTGTCATATGTGCACTGGCAGGGCTGCCATCAGAAATTTCGGGGCCCCTTACACAACTCAAGGCCTGAGACCCCCACCGATCACCTTGGTTGAAGTGGTTCTCCAGCTGTTGGAAAGCTAAAACTCCCATCATGTCTGAAGAGCCTCTGGCAATGGGAGTTGTAGTTTTGTAACAGCTGAAGAGACACAGATTGGACACAGTTTTACCCATCATCACTGCAGAACTTACAAGTGACTACAGCTCTGATGGGACAGTCATAAGAACACACAATGATGTCAGTGACCTGAGTGACGTCTTCTGACTTAAGTGATATCTTCTCTGTAATCTTTTCTTCTTCATCTCGTCCAGAGACCAGGTCTTCCTCCAGCTCCATCTTCTCTGCAGAGTCTGACATCCGGACATCATTGGCTCCTCACTTTGTCAGCAGATCCTCATCCTCTGCATGAAGACAATAATCATTATAACCTTGCCAGAAAGTGTAACCTAAATAAAATACTGCCCCACACTGTACCCTGAATATAATCCTGCCACACACTGTACCCTGAATATAATCCTGCCACACACTGTACCCTGAATATAATACTGCCACACACTGTACCCTGAATATAATCCTGCCACACACTGTACCCTGAATATAATCCTGCCACACACTGTACCCTGAATATAATCCTGCCACACACTGTACCCTGAATATAATCCTGCCACACACTGTACCCTGAATATAATCCTGCCACACACTGTACCCTGAATATAATCCTGCCACACACTGTACCCTGAATATAATACTGCCACACACTGTACCATGAATAGAATACTGCCATACACTGTACCCACTAAATATAATACTGCTATTCACTGTACCTACTAAATATAATACTGCCCCACACTGTACCCTAAATATAATACTGCCAGACACTGTAACCTGAATATAATACTGCTGTACACTGTACCCACTAAATATAATACTGCTATACACTGTATCCACTAAATATAATACTGCCACACACTGTAACCTAAATATAATACTGCCACACACTGTACCCTGAATATAATACTGCTATACACTGTACCCTGAATATAATAATGCTATACACTGTACCCTGAATATAATACTGCTATACACTGTGCCCACTAAATATAATCCTGCCATACACCGTACCCTGAATATAATACTGCTATACACTGTACCCTGAATATAATACTGCTATACACTGTGCCCACTAAATATAATCCTGCCACACACCGTACTCTGAATATAATACTGCTATACACTGTACCCTGAATATAATACTGCTATACACTGTACTCACTAAATATAATCCTGCCACACACTGTACCCTGAATATAATACTGCTATACACTGTACCCACTAAATATAATCCTGCCACACACTATACCCACTAAATATAATACCTCTTATCCTCTGTGTCCTCATCATTCCTCATCACCCCCATAACCCCTGCCAAACCTCTCCTCAACACTACTATAACCACCCCCGCACCTCTCCTCATCGCTACTATAACCCCCTGCACCTCTCCTCATCAATACTATAACCCCCCACACCTCTCCTCATCACTACTATAACCCCCCGCACCTCTCCTCATCACTACTATAACCCCCCCAGGCACCTCTCATCACTACTATAACCCCCCACACCTCTCCTCATCACTATTATAACCCCCCGCACCTCTCCTTATCACTACTATAACCCCCCCACACCTCTCCTCATCACTACTATAACCCCTGCACCTCTCCTCATCACTACTATAACCCCCCACACCTCTCCTCATCACTACTATAACCCCCCCCACACCTCTCCTCATCACTACTATAATCCCCCTGCACCTCTCCTCATCACTACTATAACCCCCCCTGCATCTCTCACCACCCCCATAACACCCCCCTGCACCTCTCTTCACCCCCATAACACCCTCCTGCACCTCTTATCACCCCCATAACCCCCCCTGCACCTCTCATCACCCCATAACACCCCCCCTCTCATCACCCCCATAACACCACCTGCACCTCTCATAACCCCCATAACACCCCCTGCACCTCTCATCACTCCCATAACCCCCCTGCATCTCTCATCACCCCCATAACCCCCCTGCATCTCTCATCACCCCCATAACCCCCCTGCATCTCTCATCACTCCCATAACCCCCCCTGCATCTCTCATCGCCCCCATAACCCCCCTCTCATCACCCCCATAACCCCCCTGCATCTCTCATCACCCCCATAACCCCCCCTGTATCTCTCATCACCCCCATAACCCCCCTGCATCTCTCATCACCCCCATAACCCCCCTGCATCTCTCATCACCCCCATAACACCCCCCTGCACCTCTCATCACCCCCATAACCCCCCTGCACCTCTCATCACCCCATAACCTCCCCATGCACCTCTCATCACCCCCATAACCTCCCCATGCACCTCTCATCACCCCCATAACACCCCCGTGCACCTCTCATTACCCCCCCATAACCCCCCTCTCATCACCCCTATAACACCCCAAGCACCTGTTCCCCTGCACCTCTCATCACCATTGTAGTCTGCAAACAACATAGCCCCCATCCAACCCCCCCGTTCACTTACCCTGCCGGGGTTCGGTGCAGCTGCTGCTCCTGTCACAGTGTTCCACTGCACGGGGAGGATCCGTCGGGAGGCTGCTGGACTGGAGATCGCGCCGGGACAGGTCAGGTGACTGGAGTAGACGTGCGTGCCTGCGTGGGGCACGTCGACTCCCATCAGCCCCTGGCCTGTCCGGCCCTGCCGTACTTCTTAAGGGGCCTGCGCCCTAGAAAGAGCGGGCCTCATAGTCCTGCGGGCCCCCCAGACTATGAGGCCCGGTCATAGTTCTGACAGGTACCCAGCCAGGAGTCAGTGAGTGACAGTCACAGTCACTCACTGACTAGCCGGAAAAAAAAAAGTACAGGGACGTCCGGGCCTCCCTGAAGCTCTGGGCCCCATACAAGTGTATGGGTTTACCCCCTGATGGTGGCCCTGTGCACTGGGTCCGATGGTAGGACCGGCCCAGCTTGTGAGGGCGGGCCCCCTCACACGCTGGGCCCCTGTGCAGCTGAACCTGCTGCACAGGCGATATGTCCGCCCCTGCCTTGGGGTGCACCACTAATTACCGGGGACCAATCAGAGTACGAATCATTGACCATCACTCTCTGGGTACGATCCATGAGCCAGTGTTCAATCCAGTTACAAACTAAAATTTCCAAACCCAAAGACCTTAACTTACCTGTCAGACATCTATGAGGGACAGTATCAAATGCTTTAGCAAAATCCAGAAACACTATATCCACAGCTATTCCTCTGTCAAGGCTTCTACTCACCTCTTCATATAAGCAAATTAGATTGGTTTGACAACTTCTATCCTTAGTAAACCCATGCAGGTTATCACGTATAATACAATTATCCCCTATGTATTCCTGTATGTAATCCCTTATAAGTCCTTCAAACAATTTACCCACAATGCACGTTAAACTTACCGGTCTATAGTTTCCTGGGGAAGACCTAGAGCCCTTTTTGAAGATTGGCACCTCATTCGCCTTTCGCCAGTCCCTTGGCACAATACCAGACACCAGTGAATCTCTAAATATCATAAACAGGGGTACAGATATAACTGAACTTACCTCTCTAAGAACTCTTGGGTGTAGTCCATCTGGCCCTGGAGATTTGCTTACATTTATATTACTTAACTTACCTTGTACCATCTCTACATTAAGCCAGTTCAGTACATTACATGATGTGTTACCAGCACTGACCTGTCCAATGTCAGCTTCTCCTTCTTCCCTAGTATATACAGAACTAAAGAACCCATTCAGTAGCTCCGCCTTCTCTTGTTCACCCGTGACAACCTCCTCATTATTAAGGGGTCCTACATGCTCTGTCCTTGTTTTTTTTTGCATTTATATATCTAAAAAAAATATTTAGGATTAGTTTTGCTTTCTTTGGCCACCTGTCTCTCATTTTGAATTTTTGCTGTTTATTTTTACAGATTTTATTAAGCTCTTTGTACTGTTTAAATGTTATAGCTGACCCATCAGATTTGTATTTTTTGAAGGCTATTTTTTTGTTGTTTATTGCTCTTTCAACATCATTTGTCAACCATGTAGGATTTAGTTTTAATCGTTTATATTTGTTCCCCTTTGGTATATATTTAGCTGTATAGTTATTTAGAGTTGATTTAAAGATGTCCCATTTCCCTTTTGTATCAGTATTTGAGAACACCGCCCCCCAGTCTATGTCCTGTAGTGCAGCTCTCAGCCCAGGGAAGTTTGCCTTTTTAAAGTTATATGTTTTTGCCTTCCCCGTCTGTCTTTGTTTTCTACATTTTAAGTCAAAAGTAACTATATTGTGGTCGCTATTACCAAGGTTTTCCCTCACAGTTACATTACCAAGCAGCTCTGCGTTGTTGGAAATCATCAGATCCAACAAGGCATCACTTCTTGTTTGGTCCTCCACAAACTGGCCCATAAAATTATCCTGCAATAAATTTAGGAATTGTCGCCCCTTTGTAGTTTTAGCCAACCCCGGACCACAATCTATATCTGTATAGTTAAAATCTCCCATTATTACCACTGTACCTGCCCGGGCGGCCCTCTCTATTTGTTTATGCAGCCGACCTTCTATCTCTTCAGTGATATTAGGGGGTCTGTAGATTACACCAAGTATTATTTTTTCAGTATTTCCCTCCTTTTGTAATTCTACCCACAGTGATTCCACATCCTCAGAATCATCACACACTATGGCATCGTTCACACTTACTTTCATACCACTTCTAACATACAGACAGACTCCTGTAGTGTTTCACTTTTTATTATTTGTTAGTGTAGTGTAGTGTTTTTAGGGTACATTCACACAGGCAGGGGTTCACAGTAAGTTTCCTTGAAGGAAACCCACTGTAAACCCGCCCGTGTGAATGTACCCTGTACATTCACATGGGGTGGGGCGCCCCAAACCTTCAGCTGTGGCAAAATGACAACTCCCAGAATGCACTGACAGACCTCACATGCTGGGAGTTGTAGTTTTACAACAGCTGTAGGCACACTGGTGGGGAACCACTGAGTTAGAAAACAGACTCTAGCTCGGTGATTCCAACCCATGTGCCTCCAGCTGTTGCAAGACTAGAACTCCCAGCATGTACGGTCCGCCAGTGCACTCTGGGAGTTGTAGTTTTGCAACAGCTGGAGGCACACGGGTTGGAATCACTGAGTTAGGAAACAGACTCTAGCTCAGTGTTTCCCAACCAGCGTGCCTACAGCTGTTGCAAAACTACAATTCCCAGCACGGCCAGACAGTCAGGGATGCTGGGTGTGTAGTTCTGCAATATCTGGCCCATCAGATGTTTCAGAACTACAACTCCCAGCATGCCTGGACAGTCTGAGCATGATAAGAGTTGTAGTTATACAACAACTGGGGAAGAACAGTTTGGAGACCGATAAGTAGTGGCCTCCAAACTGTAGCCCTGTAGCCTAGACTGTCCAGGCATGCTGGGAGTTGTAGTTCTGCAACATCTGAAGGACCAGATATTGCAGAACTACATGCCCAGCATCCCTGACTGTCTGGCCGTGCTGGGAATTGTAGTTTTGCAACATCTGGAGGGCTACAGTTTGGGGACCACCATATATTGGTCTCCAAACTGTGCCACTTCAGATGTTGCAAAACTACAACTCCCAGCATGTCCAGACAGTCAGTGCATGCTGAAAGTTGTAGTTTTGCAACATCTGGAGGAGCGCAGTTTAGAGACCACTACACAGTGGTCTCCAAACTGTGACCCTCCAGATGTTGCAAATCTACAACTCCCAGCATGCCCACACAGCCTTTGGCTGTGTGGGCATGCTGGGAGTTGTAGTTTTACAGCTTTTAGAAGGCCACAGTGAAGATCACTTATCGCGATCTTCACTGCAGCCTTCTCCACGGCACTTTCCGTCTGCTGTTCCACCTGCTGCAGCCGCTGCTCCGGGATGCCGCCTCCGCCGCCTCCCTAGGTCCGGGTAAGCCGGACCATGCTCCCTCCTCGCCGCCCGTGTTCCCCCCCCCGCTCTGCACCGACTTCGATCGGTGGGCAGAGCGGGGGGAAATGAACTCTAACCCCCCGCCCCCCTCCTGCCATTGGTGGTCAGCCTGACCGACCAATGGCAGGGGATAGGAGGGGGTGGCAACACTGCCACCTCGCTTCTATCCTTTAGGCTGGTCAGACCTGTCTCTGACAGGTCCGATCATGCTTATTTTCCGGGAAATCGGGTCACCAGTGACCCGATTTGCCCGGATCGCGGCAAAACGCAGGTCTGAATTGATCTGCGATTTGCTGTGATCGCCGACATGGGGGGGTCTCAGGACCCCCCTAGGCATTGCCACGGGATGCCTGCTGATAGATATCAGCAGTCATCCCGGTCCGATCACCGCCCGGCGAGCTTAGGTGATCGGAAATACGGAGGGCGTATGGATACACCCTCCATCCTTAAGTGACGGGACACGAGGGCGTATGCATACACCCTTTGTCCCCAATGAGTTAAAATAAAAAGTCTTAAAAGTGGATTCAGAATACCAATCTTCAGCTTTAAAGGGGTATTCCAGGCAAAACCTTTTTTATATATATATCAACTGGCTCCGGAAAGTTAAACAGATTTGTAAATTACTTCTATTAAAAAATCTCAATCCTTCCAATAGTTATTAGCTTCTGAAGTTTTCTGCCCGTGGTGCCGCGGGATTTTGCCGTGATTTTTTTTATTTTTTACTATTATTTTTTTTTAAATGTCCCGCCCCGGCCTGACGGCGCAGGGGGGAAGGGAAGTCTGCGTGCGCAGTGCGCGTACAGCATCCCCCTGCATCTCCTGTGTTCCCCTCCGTCTGCCGCGTGACCCGTGTTCCCCTCCTTCCCCCCTCTGTTCCCTGTGTCCCCCGCGTCCCCCTCCTTCACTCTCCGTCTCCTGCGTCCCCCTCTCCCTTGCGGCGCAGTGAGCCGGATATGGTGCCTGCCTGGGGCGGAACGAGCTGCACCTGCGCCGGACTCCCGTGCCTCCTGTGGAACTGCAAGCTGCGCGGGCCGGCTTGCTTAAGGTACCGTAACCTTTCAACCACTCTGTTCAACTTCTCAACCCTGTCTAAATCCCCCCACCGTCACCCAGGTCCACCCTCTACCCCCCCCCCCGACCCCATCACTCATGTCCACCCCCCCTGTCAGCCATGTCTGCCTTGTCTACCTCCCTGTCCATCTCTATCACCCATGTCCACCCCCCCCTGTCACCCATGTAATCCCTCCCTGTCACCCATGTAATCCCTCCCTGTCACCCATGTAATCCCTCCCTGTCACCCATGTCCACCCCCCCATCACCCATGTCCACCCCCCCGTCACCCATGTCCACCCCCCCGTCACCCATGTCCACCCCCCCCGTCACCCATGTCCACCCCCCCCGTCACCCATGTCCACCCCCCCGTCACCCATGTCCACCCCCCCGTCACCCATGTCCACCCCCCCAGTCACCCATGTCCACCCCCCAGTCACCCATGTCCACCCCCCCAGTCACCTATGTCCACCCCCCCCTGTCACCCATGTCCACCCCCCCCTGTCACCCATGTCCACCCCCCCTTGTCACCCATGTCCACCCCCCCGTCACCCATGTCCACCCCCCCTGTCAGCCATGTCCGCCTGGTCCACCTCCCTGTCCATCTCTATCACCCATGTCCACCCCCCCCCGTCACCCATGTAATCCCCCCTGTCACCCATGTCCACCCCCCCCTGTCACCCATGTCCACCCCCCCATCACCCATGTCCACCCCCCCTGTCAGCCATGTCCGCCTGGTCCACCTCCCTGTCCATCTCTATCACCCATGTCCACCCCCCCCTGTCACCCATGTCCACCCCCCCGTCACCCATGTCCACCCCCCCGTCACCCATGTCCACCCCCCCGTCACCCATGTCCACCCTCCCTGTCACCCATGTCCACCCCCCCGTCACCCATGTCCACCCCCCCTGTCAGCCATGTCCGCCTGGTCCACCTCCCTGTCCATCTCTATCACCCATGTCCACCCCCCCCTGTCACCCATGTCCACCCCCCCATCACCCATGTCCACCCCCCCCCCGTCACCCATGTCCACCCCCCACGTCACCCATGTCCACCCCCCACGTCACCCATGTCCACCCTCCCTGTCACCCATGTCCACCCCCTCAGTCACCCATGTAATCCCTCCCTGTCACCCATGTCCACCCCCCTGTCACCTATGTCCACCCCCCCCTGTCAGCCATGTCCGCCTGGTCCACCTCCCTGTCCATCTCTATCACCCATGTCCACCCACCCCTGTCACCCATGTCCACCCCCCCGTCACCCATGTCCACCCCCCCGTCACCCATGTCCACCCCCCTGTCACCCATGTCCACCCCCCGTCACCCATGTCCACCCCCCCATCATCCATGTCCACCCTCCCCGTCACCCATGTCCACCCCCTCAGTCACCCATGTCCACCCCCCCTGTCAGCCATGTCCGCCTTGTCCACCTCCCTGTCCATCTCTATCACTCATGTCCACCCCCCCTGTCACCCATGTAATCCCCCCCTGTCACCCATGTCCACCCCCCCAGTCACCCATGTCCACCCCCCCAGTCACCCATGTCCACACCCCCAGTCACCCATGTCCACTCCCCCCCTGTCACTCATGTCCACCCCCCTGTCACCCATGTCCACCCCCCCAGTCACCCATGTCCACCCCCCCAGTCACCCATGTCCACCCCCCCAGTCACCCATGTCCACCCCCCCCTGTCACCCATGTCCACCCCCCCCTGTCACCCATATCAACCCCCTTGTCAGCCATGTCCACCTGGTCCACCTCCCTGTCCATCTCTATCACCCATGTCCACCCCCCCTGTCACCCATGTAATCCCCCCCTGTCACCCATGTCCACCCCCCCGTCACCCATGTCCACCCATGTCCACCCCCCCCCGTCACCATGTCCACCCCCCCGTCACCAATGTCCACCCTCCCTGTCACCCATGTCCACCCCCTCAGTCACCCATGTCCACCCCCCCTGTCAGCCATGTCCGCCTGGTCCACCTCCCTGTCCATCTCTATCACCCATGTCCACCCCCCCCTGTCACCCATGTAATCCCTCCCTGTCACCCATGTCCACCCCCCCTGTCACCCATGTCCACCCCCCCCTGTCAGCCATGTCCGCCTGGTCCACCTCCCTGTCCATCTCTATCACCCATGTCCACCCCCCCTGTCACCCATGTAATCCCCCCCTGTCACCCATGTCCACCCCCCCGTCACCCATGTCCACCCCCCCGTCACCCATGTCCACCCCCCCCGTCACCCATGTCCACCCCCCCATCACCCATGTCCACCCTCCCTGTCACCCATGTCCACCCCCTCAGTCACCCATGTCCACCCCCCCTGTCAGCCATGTCCGCCTGGTCCACCTCCCTGTCCATCTCTATCACCCATGTCCACCCCCCCCTGTCACCCATGTAATCCCTCCCTGTCACCCATGTCCACCCCCCCTGTCACCCATGTCCACCCCCCCCTGTCAGCCATGTCCGCCTGGTCCACCTCCCTGTCCATCTCTATCACCCATGTCCACCCACCCCTGTCACCCATGTCCACCCCCCCCCGTCACCCATGTCCACCCCCCCCCGTCACCCATGTCCACCCCCCCCCGTCACCCATGTCCACCCCCCCGTCACCCATGTCCACCCCCCCGTCACCCATGTCCACCCCCCCCATCACCCATGTCCACCCTCCCCGTCACCCATGTCCACCCCCTCAGTCACCCATGTCCACCCCCCCTGTCAGCCATGTCCGCCTTGTCCACCTCCCTGTCCATCTCTATCACTCATGTCCACCCCCCCCTGTCACCCATGTAATCCCCCCCTGTCACCCATGTCCACCCCCCCAGTCACCCATGTCCACCCCCCCAGTCACCCATGTCCACACCCCCAGTCACCCATGTCCACCCCCCCCAGTCACTCATGTCCACCCCCCCAGTCACCCATGTCCACCCCCCCAGTCACCCATGTCCACCCCCCCAGTCACCCATGTCCACCCCCCCCTGTCACCCATGTCCACCCCCCCCCTGTCACCCATGTCCACCCCCCTGTCAGCCATGTCCGCCTGGTCCACCTCCCTGTCCATCTCTATCACCCATGTCCACCCCCCTTGTCACCCATGTCCACCCCCCCTGTCACCCATGTCCACCCCCCCCTGTCACCCATGTCCACCCCCCCTGTCACCCATGTCCACCCCCCCTGTCACCCATGTCCACCCCCCCTGTCACCCATGTCCACCCCCCCCCCTGTCAGCCATGTCCGCCTGGTCCACCTCCCTGTCCATCTCTATCACCCATGTCCACCCCCCCTGTCACCCATGTCCACCCTTGCCTGTCACCCATGTCCACCCTTGCCTGTCACCCATGTCCACCCTTGCCTGTCACCCATGTCCACCCTTGCCTGTCACCCATGTCCACCCTTGCCTGTCACCCATGTCCACCCTTGCCTGTCACCCATGTCCACCCTTGCCTGTCACCCATGTCCACCCCCCATCACTCATGTCCACCCGCACTCACACATGTCCCCCCACCTATCATCCCTGTCACCCATGTCCACCCTCCTGTCATCCATGTCTGCCTTGTCCACTCCCCTGTCCATCCCTGTCACTCATGTCTACCCCCCTGTCTACCCCCGTAGTCTACTCTGTCACCCATGTCCACCCTCCTGTTCACCCATCTGTCCCTTTGTTACCCCAGTCCACCCCTCTCTGTCACTCCTGTCCCTCTTTTACCCCCTTGTCCACCCCTCTGACCCCCTGTCCACCCCTCTGTCACCCATGTCCACCCTCTGTCACCCCTATGCCCCCGTCACCCATGTTCACTCTTCTACACCCATCTATCACCCTTGTACACTTCTCTACACCCCTCTGTACACTCCTCTACACCCCTCTGTCACCCATGTACACCCATCTGTCACCCATGTACACTCCTCTACACCCCTCTGTCACCCATGTACACTCCTCTACACACCTCTGTCACCCATGTACACCCATCTGTCACCCATGTACACTCCTCTATACCCCTCTGTCACCCATGTACACTCCTCTATACCCCTCTGTCACCCATGTACACTCCTCTACACCGCTCTGTCACCCATGTACACCCATCTGTCACCCATGTACACTCCTCTCTACCCCTCTGTCACCCATGTACACTCCTCTCTACCCCTCTGTCACCCATGTACACTCCTCTACACCCCTCTGTCACCCATGTACACTCCTCTACACCCCTCTGTCACCCATGTACACTTCTCTACACCCCTTTGTCACCCATGTACACTCATCTGTCACCCATGTACACTCCTCTACACCCATCTGTCACCCATGTACACCCATCTGTCACCCATGTACACTCCTCTACACCCATCTGTCACCCATGTACACCCATCTGTCACCCATGTACACTCCTCTATACCCCTCTGTCACCCATGTACACTCCTCTACACCCCTCTGTCACCCATGTACACCCATCTGTCACCCATGTACACTCCTCTACACCCCTCTGTCACCCATGTACACCCATCTGTCACCCATGTACACCCATCTGTCACCCATGTACACTCCTCTATACCCCTCTGTCACTCATGTACACTCCTCTATACCCCTCTGTCACCCATGTACACTCCTCTACACCCCTCTGTCACCCATGTACACCCATCTGTCACCCATGTACACTCCTCTACACCCCTCTGTCACCCATGTACACCCATCTGTCACCCATGTACACTCCTCTACACCCCTCTGTCACCCATGTACACCCATCTGTCACTCATGTACACTCCTCTTTACCCCTCTGTACACTCCTCTACACCCCTGTCACCCATGTATGCTCCTCTACACCCCTGTCGCCCGTGTATGCTCCTCTACACCCCTGTCGTCCATGTATGCTCCTCTACACCCCTGTCGCCCATGTATGCTCCTCTACACCCCTGTCGCCCATGTATGCTCCTCTACACCCCTGTCGCCCATGTATGCTCCTCTACACCCCTGTCGCCCATGTATGCTCCTCTACACCCCTGTCGCCCATGTATGCTCCTCTACACCCCTGTCGCCCATGTATGCTCCTCTACACCCCTGTCGCCCATGTATGCTCCTCTACACCCCTGTCGCCCATGTATGCTCCTCTACACCCCTGTCGCCCATGTATGCTCCTCTACACCCCTGTCGCCCATGTATGCTCCTCTACACCCCTGTCGCCCATGTATGCTCCTCTACACCCCTGTCGCCCATGTATGCTCCTCTACACCCCTGTCACCCATGTATGCTCCTCTACACCCCTGTCACCCATGTACGCTCCTCTATACCCCTGTCACTCATGTACGCTCCTCTACACCACTGTCACCCATGTACGCTCCTCTACACCCCTCTGTACACTCCTCTACACCCCTCTGTACACTCCTCTACACCCCTCTGTCACCCATGTCCACCCCTCTACACCCCTCTGTCACCCATGTAAAAAAAAAAGAAAAAAAAAGCTTGGCGCCTAATAGGTTTGTTTTGCAGGTTTAACGGTGAAGAATTGTGTGTGGAAGAAATCGTGATGATGGCCCAGACCAGATGGAGAAGAGAAGGCAACGATGCAAATTAGAGAAGACGTCATTGGTGAGTTGCTGTATAAAGCAGCACTTTAAACTACATGTCACCCATGTATGCTCCTCTACACCCCTATCGCCCGTGTATGCTCCTCTACACCCCTGTCGTCCATGTATGCTCCTCTACACCCCTGTCGCCCATGTATGCTCCTCTACACCCCTGTCGCCCATGTATGCTCCTCTACACCCCTGTCGCCCATGTATGCTCCTCTACACCCCTGTCGCCCATGTATGCTCCTCTACACCCCTGTCGCCCATGTATGCTCCTCTACACCCCTGTCGCCCATGTATGCTCCTCTACACCCCTGTCGCCCATGTATGCTCCTCTACACCCCTGTCGCCCATGTATGCTCCTCTACACCCCTGTCGCCCATGTATGCTCCTCTACACCCCTGTCGCCCATGTATGCTCCTCTACACCCCTGTCGCCCATGTATGCTCCTCTACACCCCTGTCACCCATGTATGCTCCTCTACACCCCTGTCACCCATGTACGCTCCTCTATACCCCTGTCACTCATGTACGCTCCTCTACACCACTGTCACCCATGTACGCTCCTCTACACCCCTCTGTACACTCCTCTACACCCCTCTGTCACCCATGTCCACCCCTCTACACCCCTCTGTCACCCATGTAAAAAAAAAGAAAAAAAAGCTTGGCGCCTAATAGGTTTGTTTTGCAGGTTTAACGGTGAAGAATTGTGTGTGGAAGAAATCGTGATGATGGCCCAGACCAGATGGAGAAGAGAAGGCAACGATGCAAATTAGAGAAGACATCATTGGTGAGTTGCTGTATAAAGCAGCACTTTAAACTACATACCCACTGATAAATAGATATAGTGCATTGCGTTTTTTACCGTTTTTTCCTTTTTTTTTTCTTGCTCGTCAACCTCGGTAGGGGTGCCCCGTGGAAAAAAAAATTTCCGAGGTGTGCCCCGACCCGAAAAAGGTTGGGAAACACTGGTCTAACTGCTCAATGATGATGTCACGTCCCGGGAGCTGTGCATGATGGGAGAATATCCCCATAGGAATATCCCCCGGGATGTGAGTCATCAGAGAGCAGTTAGACAGAAAAAAACATCTAAACTTCAGAAGCTAATAACTATTAGAGGGATTAAGATTTTTTAATAGAAGTAATTTACAAATCTTAAGCCACTAGAGAGGGAGAGAGCACATCGTGCAGCTTAAACATGCAGATATACGATACCGCTGGTATACACAGGCAGCCTCCGGACCCGATAAGTAACAACGCAGCACCTGCAGGGTGCACACACTAGATAAAGTATCAGACAATACAATGAAAGGGAGTAGCGTGCACTCACCGTGGGTAAACAGCTGCAGGCCCGAGGTCCAGGATCACCACGGCATAGACGGAGACGGTAAGGGGTGCTCAGAGGCTACGCCGGCTGTTTCGGACGTAGGAACGTCCTTCTTCCGGCCTCAACGTTCACGTCATAGCGTTGCCCTTTTAAGGGATCGGTTCCGTGACGGAATATCTGTCAAAATATATAGAGTGGCTATTACGGCCCCTTCTACCCTCCATTCCTTCATATTTAAAAGATTCCGGCGACGTCCTTCAATA
Organism: Hyla sarda; assembly: GCF_029499605.1. Taxonomy (NCBI): domain Eukaryota; kingdom Metazoa; phylum Chordata; class Amphibia; order Anura; family Hylidae; genus Hyla; species Hyla sarda. Next base: position 309,175,260 of record NC_079190.1, on the reverse strand, counting down.
TTTACAGAAAGTTACCTGGACTAATCATTATTACCTCACCAGCATAGACGTAGAGAGCCTGTACACTCACATCCCTATTGGTGCGGGTGTACAGGCTGTCAGGTTCTTCCTTAAGCAAGCGGGGAAATCCTTAACCTTTATTAACTTCATATCTGAAGCAATAACCACTATCCTAGAGAATAATTACTTCCAGTACGAGAACCAGTGGTTCCGACAAAGGACAGGAACCGCAATTGGTACATCGGTCTCCTGTACCTTTGCAAACATTTTTCTTGCAGTATTCGAATACAATTATATATTTTCGACTAACAACATCTATGTCAGTAACATCAAAGGATACAAGCGTTACATAGATGACGTGTTACTCCGCTGGGAAGGGTCTGAAGAGCACTTTAATGGTTTTGTCAGTTATTTGAATACTAACACTATGAACATGCGGTTTACATCCGTCTTCTGTCAGAGTCATCTAGACTTCCTCGACATTAGGATCATCAAAACACCTCAAGGCCTACATACGGAGGGCTATAGGAAAGAAATAGCCCGTAATAGCTTACTTCATTTTAAGAGTTCGCACCCTGCACACACCAAGCATGCCATTCCCCTGAGTCAATTCATGCGTCTAAAAAGACTAAATAGTGAGCATGTTTCCTATTTAGCGCAAGCAGAAGAATTACAAAAGCGTTTGTTGGCTCGCGGATACCCCCATCAATATCATCCAGACAGCGTTTAATAAAGTGGAACAAATGAACAGAAACAATTTAATACAATATAATAGAACAAAAAAAAAAACAGTAATCAGGATACAGAATGAAGATTTACATTTCCATTCAAGAACACTCAAATGAACGATATCATAAACTCCACTATCAGACGCCATTGGCATATACTATCTGCAGATGAGGATCTAAGACAAGCTACAGCTCTATGCCCTCTAATAACTTACTGGAAGAACCATACTATTGGAGATAAACTTAAGCAACATACCTCATCCCCTAACGAAACTTGGCTACAAAATCTTTCCCCAGTGGGTAATCATCGCTGTGGGTCCTGCAAAATTTGCAGATTTAACACAGGAGCTAAACACCTTACCCTTGGTGGTTACTCTATCACCGTTAAACAATTAATTACATGTAAAACTACTTTTGTCGTCTATTATATAACCTGCCCCTGCCATAGGTATTACATAGGTAAAACTAAGAGACAACTCTGTGCTAGGTTCCGAGAACACAAATACATGCTCTCCAGAGGAACAGGCCCCCCCACGATTAGCGAAACATCTACACGAAACGCATAACAATGATGTAGATGTGTTGCGTTTTGGAGGAATAGAAAAAATTCCAGTTCTTAATCAAGGAGGAGATAGGGAGAATGTACTTCTTCAATGTGAAGCACGTTAGAATCTCAGATGCAACGCTCAGGGCCCGGCTGGGCTGAATGAGCGACTTGACATGTCCCACTTCTTAAGTTAGATGTACGAGTCCCTTATCATACTTTATAGTATTAATATATTCAGTTATAAATACTACTGTTTTTTCTTAACACTATTTATTTATTATTGTGTTAACTTTTTGGGTTTTACTTCCCTTTGTTATTATGGTCTATATTTCTATTATAGTCATTACTATTAAGGTATAGTTCCCATTATTAGCTCTATTCTTTACTATTTGGTAATGGAGTTCACTTCCTCTATTTCTGACTCACCTTCACCTTTTAGACCATCTTTTTGATCCATACACTGACCCATAGTTTATACGTTTCTATGGTTACTCACGTTTTCCATGGATTTCCATAAAAGCGCAACGCTATGACGTGAACGTTGAGGCCGGAAGAAGGACATTCCTACGTCTGAAACAGCCGGCGTAGCCTCTGAGCGCTCCTTAACGTCTCTGTCTATGCCGTGGTGATCCCGGACCTCGGGCCTGCAGCTGTTTACCCGCGGTGAGTGCACGCTACTCCCTTTCATTGTAATTTACAAATCTGTTTAACTTTCCGGAGCCAGTTGATATATAAAAAAAAGTTTGGGCCTGGAATACCCCTTTAAGAATGTCAGTTAAAGAGCCGCCAGATTGAAAGATTTTTGTACACATAGCACTTCTAGTGGAATGAACATTAAACATAGAGACATATATGTCTGCCAATATCACGGATTGTTTAATCCATCTGGCTAAAGTGGGAGAAGAAACCGGCAAATAAGGTTTACAGCAAGATATCAATAATTGAGAAAATGAAAGATGTCTAAGAGAAGAAGTCCTTTGTTCGTAAGATTTAAAGGGGTTCTCCACTGCCCTGTCTTCCGGAGCTCCGCTCGCAGCGTCCGGAAGCTTATTACTCTGGACGCAGTGTGCAGGCTTCTGTGTTCGAGGTCGCCCCCACGTGACGTCATACTGCCCCCTCGTGACGTCACGCCCGCCCCCTCAACAAAAGTCTATGGGAAGGGGGCGCGACCGCTGTCACGCCCCCTTCCCATAGACTTTCGTTGAGGGGGTGGGCGTGACATCACGAGGGGGCGGCCTCAAAAATGGAAGCCCACACACAGCGTCCGGAGTAATAAACTTCCGGATGCTGCGAGCAGAGCTCCGGAAGACAGGGCAGTGGAGAACCACTTTAAGGCAACAAACAACACTTAATTTATCATTGTGTGGAAAAGAAGGATTAAAGACCGAAGAAAGGTTGTTTTTTGTGCGTTGAAAAATTTAAAAATATACTCCGTTAGGAACATATTGTCTTCGAGAAAGATCAAGAGCTCTAACGTCAGATATTCTTTTAATAGATATTAAACATAAGAGAGAAGCAAGTTTAAAAGAAAGGAATTTCAAGGAAAAAGAGTCATTATCTTCCCAAGAAGAAAAATGGTTTAATAGAAGATTAACATCCCATGTAGAATGATATTTTGGTTTAGGAGGTCTTTTGAGATGAATACCTCTTTTTTTTTTTCAAAAATATTTTTTATTAAAGAAGTTTTTTCTTTCATACAAAACAACAAGGCATTTGTGGATCAAGTGTACATAGTCCAAGATGTGGAAATGTGATTTCTGATGACGAACAGGTATATATGTGGGTTTGCCCAACACGTCATTACATACTGCAAAATCACACAAATGACTTGAGAACAATAACAAAAATCAACAGGTAATAACAAAACCGGTACCTCTCATTAGTGTGCATTCTTCAGGTTTCGAAGTCTCAATTTGTTGGTTAGAATTTATGCATTTATACAAAAGGACATAATCTGCAAAGTTTTATAATAATGGCCTTATGCAAATATAGAGCAGATGGGTTATACAAAATCATTCACCTAAAGGAGACGAGGATTTAGAAAAGTTCACTAGAGATAAGGTCAAATATCCCTGCAGTTCGAGGAGGAGGACCAGCACTCCCATCTTTTAAGGAAAAGCTTGTAAGTACCCGAGCCCCTCGCTATTATTTTTTCAAACGAGTATGTTGTGTTTATTTTACTGATTAACATGTCAATCAAAGGCACAGTCGCGGATTTCCAGTTACTAACTACAGCTATTTTTGCTAGAATACAAATTATACAAAAAACATCTCTATTGTGGCGTGGGAGTGAATGCAAGCGTAAAAAAGTAAGACTGAATAGGCGTTCCAAGGTATATGTCTGCCTAACAAGTCAGTTAAGAGACGTTTACACGAGGCCCAGAAAGGTCTGATCAAAGGGCATCATAGTATGTGGTAAAGGGTACCCCTGCACCCACAACCACGCCAACAACAAGGCGACACATCCGGGTATATTCTGGATAACATGTCAGGCTAAGGATAGTCTTAAGCCCTGATTCCACATGTGTAGTGCACTGAAGTGCCTTATGCATTGTCTTAAAGGCGTGTTGCCACTCCTCACAAGAAAAGGAGAGGTCAAGGTCCTTCTCCCACATTCTCATAGGATATGATTTAGTGAACGTCTTAGTGGGGGAAGATTGTTGTGTAAGTAATAAACTATCGGTGCTTTTCTTGGAGGGCAACAAGCCTTGAAGGAAATGACGGACTCTTAAAAATTTGTAAAACTCTTGTTTGGGTAAGTCATATTTCTCTTGTATATACTGGAACGTGTTTAAGGTGGAGGGTGTGTAAAGATCCCTAACATGAGATATTCCTTTAAGTAACCAAAGTCTCAAATCTAAATCTGGGATTATAGCTTGTATCAGTGTGAGTGGAAGGTCTTCTTTGTTCGAGGGTCTAGGGGTAGCAGAGTGTGTTACATAGTACACCCACGCATCATAGGATGCTTTGACAAGAGGGTTGCACATTCTAAGTAAAGTCACGTTCCAAAAGGGCGCATACAATAGATCACTAACTGAGAATGGGTGTGTCGACTCATTCTCAATCGTTACCCACGCGATATCTTCCCGGTAGTGCCACCAATGCTTCGTCATGGTCACCAACGTGGCAGTATAGTAATGCTTAATATCTGGAGATCCCAGACCGCCAGCATATTTAGTTTTGGATAGTATGTTCATGGATAACCTAGGTCTACCACCCGCCCAGATAAAGTGAGAAAGAATAGTTTGAGCTCTACGGAAAAAGGAAGCGGGAAGGGAAATAGGTAAATTTCGAAAGAGGTAAAGTAGCCTCGGCAATAGAAGCATCTAAAAGGTAGCCACTCTGCCCACCCAGGAAATATCTGATTTAGCCAGCCGGTCTGCCTCGACTTTCAAGGAGGACAACAAAGGTTCATAATTTTCACTATAGAGCGTTTTATGTAGGAAGGATATAAATGGATCCCTAAATATTTAAGGTGTTTATTTTGCCAATCAAATTTATATTGGGCTTTAAGAGAAGTTTGAAGGGTTGTGTCGATATTTATAGGGAGGGCTTGAGTTTTTACCTCATTTAGCTGATAATAGGAGAGTTTACCAAATAGTGATATATTATCCATTACCGCTGGTAGTGAGATTGAGGGGTTGGATAGCATGAGGATAACGTCATCCGCATATAGGGAGATGATGTGCTCCTTCCTTCCTATAGTGATGCCCATATTGCACCCATCTTGACGTATAGCTTGAGCCAGCGACTCTATTGATAAAATATAAATGAGAGGGGACAGCGGGCAACCCTGGCGTGATCCATTTGTGATCGAAAATGGGTCCGATAACGAGCCATTCGCCAGTACCCTCGCCGTCAGATTAGAATACAAAGAGGATAAGGCTGAGATTATCCCCCCTGCAAAGCCCATACATTCCAGGACCGAGAAGGCGAATGACCACCGAAGGCGACCAAACGCCTTCTCAGCGTCCAGTGCCATAACCAAAGCTGAACTCCCAGTTCGCTCAAGATGATGAAACACATTGAGAAGACGTCTCGTGTTGTCAGAGGTTTGTCGTCCAGCAACAAAACCTGACTTATCGAGATTGATTAATGATGGTAAAATCAGCGACATTCTAGAGGCCAACAGCTTCGCGTATATTTTAATGTCCTGATTCAATAAAGAAATTGTCCTAAAATTTTTGGGTGTATCGGAGGGCTTTCCCCATTTCGGAAGTGTGAGAATAGTAGCTTATAAATTTTCAACCGGTAATGTCCCCGCCAGGGTTGTCGCTTGGCAAAATGCACGTAAATGGGGTATTAGAGTGTCCTTAAACATTTTATAGTAAGAAGTGACAAAGCCATCGGGCCCAGGTGCCTTTTCAGCAGGAAGGGACCGTATAACCTCTGACACCTCCTCATCGGTGATGTCCCTATTTAAATCTAAAAGCTGGGACGGAGAGAGGCACGGAAGGTTAAGCCTAACAAGGTAATCATGCACAAGAGAGTTGAGGTTATCAGGGGGAGGGATATGGTGATTTAGATTATATAAATTGGAATAAAATTGTTGAAAGCCTTCAGCAATATCATCAGGAGTGTACAGCTTAGTATTGTGATGTGGATGAATTAAATATGGGATGCGCGATTTTAGTTGGCGCTTTTTTAAACTGTTGGTTAAAAGTTTACCCGCTTTATTATTTTGGGAATAGTACCTAGCTTGAAGTTTTCTATGGGATTTCTCATAAGAGGAGAGCATGATACAGTGTAAATCCCTTCTCAGGGAGGCTACTTTAGAGGCGTTCTCAGCTGAGGGGGAAGTTTTATTAGCGTTTTCGGCTATTTTTAAAGTCTGTAGTAACTCATTTACTTGTTTCTCCCTTTCTCTTTTTAGGATAGCACCATATTTTATACAACACCCCCTTATTACTGCCTTGTGACAGTTCCAAACTACAATGGGGTCGGAAATTGAACTAGCATTAAGGCTAAAATATTCTGTGATGTCCTGTCGTAGTCGTTTAGCATAATGGGGGTGGGACCATAAAAAGGGGTTGCTTCTCCATGTGTAAGCTGGCAGAGAGGAAGCTTTATCCGACAATTGTAGGGTTACAGCTGCATGGTCCGACCATGTAATTTGTTCTATGGAGGACCTGCCTGAGGAGGACAGTAAAGATCTGTCCAGCAAAAACAAGTATATACGGGAATAGGAGTTGTGCACTCCTGAGTGAAAAGTAAAATTCTTCTCTGTATCGTGCTGTATCCTCCATATGTCCTACAAACGTTCCTCTAGTAGTAGAGAAGAAAGAGTAGCAGAGGTGTAGCGGGAGAAAGAGGTACTATCTAGAGAAACATCCACTATAGTATTAAAGTCCCCACAGATAATTAAAGATCCCCAAGAAGATCCACTAACTTTGCTAAGCAGGCGTTTTAAAAAGCGGAGTTGCCCCTTATTAGGAGCATACACCGACACATTAGTAAATTGAGAAGCATTGATGGTACACCGCAAGATAACATACCTTCCGTTTTCATCAGCAGTAAAATCTTTCAGCGAGAAAGCGACTGTATTTTTGATGGCGTAGCTACCCCTCTGGATTTTGTGCTGTAATGGGAATGGTAAATGTTAGAGAATGCAGGGTGATGTAATCTATCGGCGTCTTTGGACAGTAAATGAGTTTCTTGTATACATAGAATATCACACTTCAGAGATTGAGCCTCTTTCCATAAATGAGCTCGCCTATGCGTAACGTTTAACCCATTTGCATTAAGACTAGCAATAGTTATTACCATTTGTGGAAATTACATAGGCAATGAAAATAAGTCGTAAAATATGAATCATAAGGGGACAGAACGCACCTCCCAGCAAGCGTGCGTCTGCCATTGTTGTGCAGATCATGAACCTGAGACTTATGGACATAAAGGCACCAATAGAACAGACAGACAACAAACAACACCAACAACAAACAAAAAAACATGAACAAGGACAATAGGGAAAAGGACACCGTATCCCCTAAGGGGGTGTCCAAAGGTAGGTGGGGGTCAGAGTCCACACTGAAACCAGAGACCGCGGGCACACGTCCAGAGCCTGCCACGATATGGCACAGATGGAAAGATCACCAGCATAGCGTTCATGAAGTAGACCAATCTGTAGCACTTCTAGGGAGACGAGTAGGTTTATAAGGTCCAGCAACAGAAGGCAAAGGAATGTTCCATTTTTTCAATAAAGCAGTTCCTTCCTCTAATGATCGCACCAGGTGAGTAGTATCATTTCATCTCACAATTAAACGTACAGGGAATCCCCACCGATATATAATTTTTGCAGAGCGCAAGGCAGCAGTTATTGGTAGCAATGCCCTGCGGGCCTGCAGGGTAGCGGCTGATAAGTCAGCGTACACAGAAATGTGATGATATGGAGCAGGCAAGCCATCATTGCGCCTAGCAAATTCCATAAACTTTTCCTTAGTGGTGTAAAAATGTATCCGAGCTAGTACATCCCGTGGGACAGACTCATTCAGGTGTTTTGGGCGTGGAACCCTGTGCGCTCTGTCCACCTCCAGATCTTGCAGGGAGCTAGCGGGAAGGGTGGCTTGCAGGATAGATTTAACATATGCAGGTATCTCGGCTGGAGGTATTGATTCAGATATGCCTCTCAGTTTCACGTTATTCCTCCTGCTTCTGTCCTCCAAATCCGCCACTTTAGCTTTTAAGAATGTTATCTCATCGTCCATAGAATTATGGGAATCAATCGGGTCATTATGTGAATTCCCGAACTCGCTGAATTTAGATTCAATGTGATCGATACGTCCCCCTAGTTCATGCACAGTGGCTTGCAAAGGGTTAACCATTTTCTGCATGTCTTGTAGAAATGTGCTGCTCAGTAGGAGGGGTCTGGCTGTCAGGTGCTCGGCTGCCTGCTCACCGAAGGTGAGTGAAGCTCCGAGTCAGACAGGGTGCGGCGCCGAGTTTCTGGGCTGCTGGATTCATCCCTCCTGCTGCGCGGGCCTCGTCTTCCTCTTGGCGGTGTGGCGCAGGCACGGTCGGCGCCATCTTGGGTCCGGGCCTTGCGCGGCTGGAAGCTGAAGCGCGCCAAAGATCCTTGCCGGGTAGGTTTCTTGCGGCGCCCGGGCATAGTGGAAGGGTCCAAGGGGTATTTCTGTCGGGTTACAGCTGTTATAAGGCTGGCGAAGTGCTGTTAATTCGTCGCTAGACGGGATCGGTTGCGGAGCTCACTCAGCGTGCGACCATCCGCTCTGGCTGCCAGGCCACGCCCCCGAGATGAATACCTCTTAAAAGTTTGCATATAAGAGGATTTCTACCAACAGAAATGGAATTGATGGGAGAATGATAAAAAGAAATAGCTGATTTATAAATATTAATGGTACAGTATGCTTTACCAGAATCAAAAGAGGAAGAGAGGAAATTAAGAATATGAAGTAGAGGAGCATGAAGGGGATCCAGATCCCGTTGTGAGCACCAATGAGACAAAAGTCCCCAGGCCGTTCTATAAGCCGATTTGGTACCTGGAGCCCAGGCTTCGGATAACATTTGTCTAATGGAGACCCGAGATTTTCGAAGCAATCAGGTTCAATTGATTTGATTAGATCAGGGGATGAGTGTTCCCCAAAGGATCCCGGAGAATTTGAGAATGAGAAGGGAGAAGTCTCAGAATGTCAATTACCATCCCGAGAAGTTGAGGGAACCACAATTGCATTGGCCACAATGGGGTGATGAGAATCTGTAGTAGGACTCTGGATATTAGGGAAAAGGGAGGAAAAGCATAAAGTGTCTCTGTGGGCCAAGGTTGTTGAAAGGCATCCACATCTGAAGATTCCGGATCTGGATGCCAACTAAAAAAAACAGGGAAGTTGTTTGTTCAGTGGAAAAAACGAAGAGGTCCAGACAAAAAGGTCCCCATAGAGAACAAAGTTTGAAAAATAATGGGGTCCAATTTCCAGTCACTGGAGTCCATGAGAAATTGAGAGTTCCAATCTGCTACAGTATTGGATAAGCCTGGAAGATATTCTGCTTTCAGGATAATGTCTATGTTCAGACAAAAATCCCATAGGTTTTTTGTAATGCCGGCGAGCGATTTGGATTTTGTACCGCCTAGGCGGTTGATATGTTGAACTGCAGATATGTAGAACACCCATATCCCGCTAGAAGTTCTAGGGAGTTTGTGTGGCGATTGGATTCCGAAGGAGAAAGATCAGAATGAAAGATCGTCTTGCCATTCCAAGACTGAATGTGTTGTAGCCACCATAGAAGTTCCTCTTTTGCTTCCTGTGAAATTAGAATTTTGACGCAATAAGCAAGACCTTCCCTGAGATGTTTGATTTTTAATCTCTGAAGGGCTCTGTAATGGAAAAATGGATTGAATCAAAGCTGAAAAGAGACCTACGATCCGAGCTATGGAAGAGATCAATTGTTTTTTGAGGATCGAACGAATCCCCTTGCGTATGGTTTTTAGTCTTCTGAGAGGAAGACTCAATATTGCGGAATGAGTCTTCACCATGAAACCCAAAAATGCCCGTTCTTTTGAAGGAGAAAGAATCGATTTTTTCTTGATTTACCAGAAAACCTAAGTCTTGAAGAAGAGAAAGTGTCCATTGAGTATGGAGATGTATAAGGTGAAGGGAAGAAGCCATAATGAGGATGTTGTCTAAATATATGATGAGACGGACACCTCGAGCGCGTGAAGCAGCTACGACCGGTTTCAATAGCTTTGTGAAGCACCACGGAGCTGAAGAAAGGCCAAATGGAAGACATGTGAATTACTATAGTTGATTTTTCCAGAGAAATTGAAGATAAGGTTGGGAAGAATGGTGAATGGGAACTGTAAGATAAGCGTCTTTCAAGTCTATCTTCACCAGCCAATCCTCTTGCAATAGCCTTCAAAATGTCCTTCAAAAGATGGATACCTTCCATCTTGAAGTGACGGTATGTCACAAAATTGTTCAAAAGTCTCAGATTTATTACTGGGCGGTAACCGGCATCATTGTGTTTGAGAATGTACTGGAATTATGGCATTCTTTAAGAGAAGAGCTTGGATTTCTGTATCTACTAGTTTCTGGTCTGAAATAGAAGATTGAATTGGATGGGGAAGGTGATGTGTTGTGTAGGCATGGGAACAAAATCTATTTGATAACCTTGGACTGTGTTGAGTATCCACAGATCTGAGGTTAATAATTCCCAATTTTGGAAAAAATGTTGGAGTCTTCCTCCTAATGGTATGTGGGAAGAATGTGGGAGAAGTCGACTTACCTGGAGATGGTCGGGAACGAGGAAATCCGCGATGACCTCTCGATCTCCAAGGTCTGCCCCTTTAAGGAAAGAAGTGGGAGGGTTATGTGGAAGGAACAGAGAAGGATGACCTGTCTGGGTTTTGAGTGGGGCCTCTTTGAGGCAGTCTGTATTACATTGTGGGGCCGGAAAAGTGAACCCTTCCTTTTCTGGCCCTGCCAAAAACCTTATTGCTGGAATAGAGGTCTGAGCTTTATCTAAGGATGAAAATAATCCACATATTTAGATATTTCCTTCAAAAAGGATTCACCAAACAACAGACCGTCTGTGGGAGTAGAGGACTCGTTGGTGGCTAAGTGGGTTAGTTGAGAGTCCATTTTCATTAAAATAGTTCGACGTCTTTCCGCACACAAAGCTGCATTGGCATTGCCAAAGAGGCACATGGCACATTGTGCCCATCCTTTGAGGTTCTCCACGTGGAGACCTCCGCCAGGTCTGATATTTTTGTAAGGAGTCCAAGGACATCCAAAAATTTGTCCTGGCAGGAACGAAAAGAACGGTCTGGACCCTTTTTTGGGGGTTTTCCAGATTTTAATAAGCATCTGGTCAGTATTGGATCAATATCCTGAGTCATGGCCGCATTGAATGGTAATGATGGCCTTGGGCATTCAGCCCGAAGTTTATTACGATGCGCTTTGTCAAGCGACTTGCGGATACAGACATGTATATATTTTAGGACCTGAGGTTGTGGGATCCACTCCCCAGATCTGGGGTGTTTTATATGTGCTGGATCAAAATTTGGGACCCCACTCCCATCTAAAATGACTTTTTCAGGTTATTTAGGGTCAGGTACATTAAGTTCGCCCTTATCAGAAGAGTTTATAATAATGCCATCTTCTCAGTCAGACACCTCCGAAGCAGAGACTGAGGACTCAGGTTTGACTCTTTTAGAGGCTTTTTTAACCCGTTTTTGTACTTCCTCACGGGTGGAGGGTCCTGGGTGTAAATTATTAACACCAGTCGTAGTGTTACCATCTAAAGAGTAATGTTCAGAGTATACCTGTGAGTTTTGTGATATTTATGGGAGGGTTGGTCGGTCGGACTTAAATGCTTCTTTTTTGACGTACATTTATGTCCTTTTGAAGACTTTTCTGTCTGATCAGCTGACCAAAAAATTTCAGACTGAGGGGAACATAAAATCTGAGTTGTTTAAATGGTGGATTGATTAAGCGCAGAAGATACAGTTTTAACAATAGTATCCTGCATAGTCAGCATCGCTGACTGGACTGCTGAAGGAACAGATTAATTGACCATTATCTGTATTTGGTCACTAGTAAAGAATTCTAGGACTTTTTCAGAATTTTTCGCCTGAGTGGACATGTTAGGAGAAGTTGGAAGGTATGTATATGATGTTGTAAGTACCTAGAATGTTTTGGTATAGTATTGTGAGGTAAAAATTTGTATTAATATGTGATGGAAAATGAAAATATGTAAGGGAAAAAAAACGGGGGGGGGGGGGGGAATATTAACTCCTTGGGGACAGAGGGCGTATGCATACGCCCTCGCGTCCCGTCACTTAAGGACGGAGGACGTATCCATACGCCCTCGGCATTTCCGATCACTGCCGCTCGCCGGGTGGTGATCGGACCGGGATGACTGCTGATATCTATCAGCAGGCATCCCGTGGCAATGCCTAGGGGGGTCCTGAGACCCCCCCATGTCGGCGATCACAGCAAATCGCAGGTCAATTCAGACCGGACCCGATCTCCCGGAAAATAAGAATGATCGGAGCTGTCAGAGACAGCTCCGGATCATCCTAGAGCATAGGAGCGAGGTTGCAGTGTTGCCACCCCCTCCTATCCCCTGCCATTGGTCGGTCAGGCTGACCACCAAAGGCAGGAGGGGGGCAGGGGGGAATTAGAGTTCATTTCCCCCGCTCTGGCCACCGATCGGAAGTCGGTACAGAGCAGGGGAACACGGGCGGCGAGGGGGGGGAACATGGCCCGACTTACCCGGACTGGTGGAGGCGGCAGAGGCGGCATCCACGAGCAGTGGCGGCAGCAGGAGGAGCGGCAGCCGGAAAGTGCGGTGGAGAAGGCTGCAGTGAAGATCGCGGTAAGTGATCTTCACTGTGGCCTTCTAAAAGCTGAAAAACTACAACTCCCAGCATGACCACACAGCCAAAGGCTGTCTGGGCATGCTGGGAGTTGTAGATTTGCAACATCTGGAGGGTCACAGTTTGGAGACCACTGTGTAGTGGTCTCTAAACTGCGCTCCTCCAGATGTTGCAAAACTACAACTTTCAGCATGCACTGACTGTCTGGGCATGCTGGGAGTTGTAGTTTTGCAACATCTGAAGAGGCACAGTTTGGAGACCACTATAAGGTGGTCTCTAAACTGTAGCCCTCCAGATGTTGCAAAACTACAATTCCCAGCATGACCAGACAGTCAGGGATGCTGGGCGTGTAGTTCTGCAATATCTGGCCCTTCAGATGTTGCAGAATTATAACTCCCAGCATGCCTGGACAGTCTAGGCATGCTTGGAGTTGTAGTTTTGCAACATCTGGAGGGCTACAGTTTGGAGACCACTACTTAGCGGTCTCCAAACTGTTCTTACCCAGTTGTTGCATAACTTCAACTCCTAGCATGCCCAGACTGTCCAGGCATGCTGGGAGTTGTAGTTCTGCAACATCTGAAGGGCCAGATATTGCAGAACTACACGCCCAGCATCCCTGACTGTCTGGTCATGCTGGGAATTGTAGTTTTGCAACAGCTGTAGGCACACTGGTAGGGAAACACTGTGCTAAAGTCTGTTTCCTAACTCAGTGATTCCAACCCGTGTGCCTCCAGCTGTTGCAAAACTACAACTCTCAGAATGAACTGACAGGCCATACATGCTGGGAGTTGTAATTTTGCAACAGCTGGAGGCACATTGGTTGGAATCACTGAGCTGGAGTCTGTTTTCTAACTCAGTGGTTCCCCACCAGTGTGCTTACAGCTGTTGTAAAACTACAACACCCAGCATGTACGGTCTGTCAGTGCATTCTGGAAGTTGTAGTTTTGTAACAGCTGAAGGTTTGGGGTGCCCCCCCCCCCATGTGAATGTACAGGGTGCATTCACACAGGCGGGTTTACAGTGGGTTTCCTTCTTCAAGTATGAGCTGCGCCGCCGCAGCTCAAACTCCCAGCAGAAAACTTACTGTGAATCCCCGCCTGTGTGAATGTACCCTAAAAACACTACACTACACTACCAAATAATAAAAAGTAAAACACTACATATACACTTACACGTCGTCGTCGTCGTCGTCACCCCCCCCCCCCCCAATAAAAATGAATGAAAATGAACATACGGCAGTGTTTCCCCAACTCCCAGAATTGCCGGACAGCCATAGACTATCCTGGAAGGCTGGGAGTCTTGCAACAGCTGGAGGCACCCTGTTTGGGAAACACTGCTGTAGGGTTTTACTGTAGGTAACCGGGTCCGCCCCTATTGCAAATTCCTTATTTAGGCCTCAAATGCTCATGGTGCTTTCTCACTTCAGAGCCCTGTCGTAGTTCAAGGCAACAGTTTAGGGCCACATATGGGGTATTTCCGTACTAGGGAGAAATTGCACTACAAATTATGTGGCGATTTTTCTCCTTTTACCCCTTATGAAAAGGTAAATTTGGGGGCTACACCAGCCTGTTAGTGTAAAAAAAAGTAAACATTTTTACACTAACATGCTGGTGTTGCCCCATACTTTTCATTTTCGCAAGAGGTAAAAGAAGAAAATGACCCCCAAAATTTGTAACACAATTTCTTTCGTGTACGGATATACCCCATATGTGTACGTAAAATGCTCTGCGGACGAACTACATGGCTCAGAAGTGAGAGAGCGCCATTTACATTTGAGGCCTAAATTGGTGATTTGCACAGGAGTGGCTGATCGTTACAGAGGTTCTGACATGAACACAAAAAAAAAATCCACATGTGACCCCACTTTGGAAACTACATCCCTCACGGAACGTAACAAGGGGTATAGTGAGCCTTAACACCCTTCAGGTCTTTGACAAATTTTCGTTAAAGTTGGACATGAAAATTAAAAATTAGTTTTTTCCCCCTGAAATGCGGGTGTTACCCCAAATTTTTCATTTTCATTAGGGGTAATAGGAAAAAGCCCCCCAAAATTTGTAACCCCATTTCTTCTGAGTATATAAATACCCCATACGTGGAAGGAAAGTGTTCTGTGGGCGAACTACAATGCTCAGAAGAGAAGGAGCGCCATTGGGCTTTTTGAGAGAGAATTAGGCTGGAATTGAAGGCTATGCGTGTTTACAAAGCCCCCATGGTGCCAGAACAGTGGACCCCCTCCACATGTGACCCCATTTTGGAAACTACACCCCTCACGGAATGTCACGAAGGGGTACAGTGAACATTTACGCCCCACAGGTGTCTGACAGATTTTTTGAACAGTCGTCCGTAAAAATGAAAAATTTAATTTTTCATTTGCACAGCCCACTGTTCCAAAGATCTGTCAAATTCCAGTGGGGTATAAATGCTCACTGCACCCATTATTAAGTACTGTGAGGGGTGTAGTTTCCAAAATAGTATGCCATGTGTTTTTTTTTACTGTTCTGGCATCATGGGGGCTTCCTAAATGCGACATGCCCCCAAAGACCATTTCAGCAAAATTTGCTCTCCAAAAGCCCAATGTTGCTCCTTCCATTCTGAGCCCTCTAGTGCACCCGCAGATCCCTTTACATACACATATGAGGTATTTCCTTACTCGAGAGAAATGGGGTTACAAATTTTGTGGGGCACTTTCTCCTATTACTCCTTGTGAAAAAGAAAAGTTTTGGATAACACCAGCATTTCAGTGTTAAAAATAAAATTTCGGCAATCACCTGTGGAGTTTTAAGGCTCACTGTACCCCTTGTTATGTTCCTTGAGGGGTATAGTTTCCAAAATAGTATGCCATGTCCCCCAGAAACCATTTGAGCAAAATTTGCTTTCCTAAAGCCAAATGTGACTCCTTCTCTTCTGAGCATTGTAGTTCACCCGCAGAGCATTTTACGCCCTAACATGGGCTATTTCCATACTCAGAAGAGATGGGGTTACAAATTTAGGGGGGGCATTTTCTCCCATTATTCTTTGTAAAAATGGTAAATTTGGGGGGAAAAAACTGCACTTTAGTGAAAAAATATTTTTTTTTATTTACTTATCCGACTTTAACGAAAAGTCGTCAAACACCTGTGGGGTGCTAAGGCTCACTGGACCCCTTGTTGCGTGCCTTGAGGGGTGTAGTTTCCAAAATAGTATGCCATGTGGTTTTTTTCCCTGTTCTGCCACATAGGGGCTTCCTAAATGTGACATGCCCCTCAAAAACCATTTCAGAAAAATTCACTCTCCAAAATCCCATTGCCGCTCTTTCCCTTCTGTGCCCTCTACTGTGCCCTCTGAACACTTGACATACACATATGAGGTATTTCCTTACTCAAGAGAAATTGGGTTACAAATTTTGAGGGGCTTTTTCTCCTACTACCCCTTGTAAAAATTCAAAAACTGGGTCTACAAGAACATGCGAGTGTAAAAGATTTTGAATTTTCTCCTTCACTTTGCTGCTATTCCTGTGAAACACCTAAAGGGTTAACAAACTTTCTGAATGTCATTTTGAATACTTTGAGGGGTTCAGTTTTTATAATGGGGTAATTTATGGGGCATTTATCATTTGAAGGCCCTTCAAATCCACTTCAAAACTGAACTGGTCCCTGAAAAATTCAGATTTAGAAAATGTTGTGAAAAATTGGAAAATTGCTGCTGAACTTTGAAGCCCTCTGATGTCTTCCAAAAGTAAAAACATGTCAACTTTATGATGCAAACATTAAGTAGACATATTGTATTTGTGAATCAATATATCATTTATTTGGGATGTCTGTTTTCCTTAAAAGCAGAGAGCTTCAAAGTTTAAAAAATGCAAAATTTTCTATTTTTTCATAAAATGTTGGAATTTTTCACCAAGAAGTGATGCAAGTATCGACAAATATTTACCACTATCATGAAGTAGAATATGTCACGAAAAAACAATCTCAGAATCAGAATGAAAGGTAAAAGCATCCCAGAGTTATTAATGCTTAAAGTGACAGTGGTCAGAATTGCAAAAAATGCTCCCGTCCTTAGGGTTAAAATGGGCTCCAACCCCAAGGAGTTAATTAAATAATTATTATGAAGTGAATGGAATAAATGAAGACTATAGGTATATATAAGGAGTGAATTGAAGAACAACACCTAAAAAGCACCAGAAGGTGGCCCTAGAACACTGGTTAAGGCTGAGGACCGGGACAACAGTGAGATGATGATATTATAAGCCGGGAGAAGATGCAGTGAGTGAATGATCATGGTAACGATAGGGAATATCTCAGAGGGAACGAGGTCACGTGATAGGGAGCGGCGGGAATAAGAGGAAAATCAGCTGCGCATTATAGCGTGAGCTGAAGGAAAAAGCATGTGACCGGCAGTTATGCGAGACCACATACGCAGGAGAAAATGAGTGAAAATAAATAAGAAAATGGGGGAAATTTGCTGAAAAAAGGGCGAATAATATGGAAATATCAATTAATAAAGAATAAGATGTGATAAAGGATAAGATGTGGGAAATATAATAGCTGAAATGATAAAGAAAAAACAAGTAATAATAAATACCGTATTTATCGGCGTATAACACGCACTTTTTAGGCTAAAATTTTTAGCCTAAAGTCTGTGTGCGTGTTATACGCCGATACACCCCCAGGAAAGGCGGGGGGAGAGAGGCCATCGCTGCCCGCTTCTCTCCCCCTGCCTTTCCTGAAGTCTAGAGCGCTGCTGTCGGCCCTTCTCACCCCCTGGTTATCGGCGCCGCTGCCCGTTCTGTCCCCCTGACTATCGGTGCCGGCGCCGATAGCCAGGGGGAGAGAAGCGGTGCCGACAGCCAGGGGGAGAGAAGGGGCAGCGGCACACATTGCCGGCGCCGCTGCCCCGTTGCCTCCCCCCATCCCCGGTGGCATAATTACCTGAGTCGGGTCCGCGCTGCTGCAGGCCTCCGTCGTGCGTCCCCGGCGTCATTGCTATGCGCTGAACGGCGCGGCGCATGGCGTCAGTGCGCCGCGCCATGCATAGCAACGACGCTGGGGACGCACGACGGAGGCCTGCAGCAGCGCGGACCCGACTCAGGTAATTATGCCACCGGGGATGGGGGGAGGCAACGGGGCAGCGGCGCCGGCAATGGGTGCCGCTGCCCCTTCTCTCCCCCTGGCTGTCGACGCCGCTTCTCTCCCCCTGGCTATCGGCGCCGGCACCGATAGTCAGGGGGACAGAACGGGCAGCGGCGCCGATAACCAGGGGGTGAGAAGGGCCGACAGCAGCGCTCTAGACCCCAGGAAAGGCAGGGGGAGAGAAGCGGGCAGCGACGGCCTCTCTCCCCCTGCCTTTCCTGGGGGTATATCGGGGTATACACGCGCACACACGCACCCTCATTTTACCATGGATATTTGGGTAAAAAACTTTTTTTACCCAAATATCCTTGGTAAAATGAGGGTGCGTGTTATAGGCCGGTGCGTGGTATACCCCGATAAATACGGTAATAAAAATAAATAATAATGATAAATAATAAAAAGAATGAATAACGTGGGTGAAATAAATAAAGGAGATATATATGTATATATATATATATATATATATATATATATATATATATATATATATATATATAAGAAATTCAGATAAATCCGCAGCACACAAATCCAATATGTTGAAAAAAGGAAAAAATGTATTCCAACATGTGAATATCATACAGCGACGTTTCAGCTGGCTCACCCAGCCTTTCTCAAGCTCTTACAAGTGTTGCAAATCACCCATTATATCATGGCATCCATTACAAATCCAATTATATAAAAAACAGTGATATCAAAAAATTCCACACAGCAAGGTATACATAACAAAATACATAGTATACAAAATCACGTGCCAATCATATACATATACATATACATTGATCACCTCAAAAATACAGTGACAGCATATTATCCATCTATATCCTTAATAACGTCCTGATTATACTCTCAGAACAGATGTGCACGTGGGAAATAAAAACAATATAAAACAAAAGACATGTGGGCTATACAGGAATCCACACTCACCGTTGTATTGTAGACGCCTAGCGTGGAAGAGAATCAACTGTGCATGTGCCCCGTAAGTGTGCAGTATCCAAAAAGAGGCTTGGGAGAACACGTTGTCCTGGAGACACCCAATGCTGCGTTCACCCAACGGTCGTCATGCTGCGCACGCGCACAGCGGGCCCAGCCATGGGTAACCAACTTTCGCATCGGCAGCGTGGTTGTCTTCATGGCAACCCGTCTCCATTGTGAATATTACATATAGAGAAAAGAAAATGAATATACATATCAAAGATAAATAAGGAAAAAAACAAATAAAGAAAAAACTTGAAATTAAAATAATAATAATGAAATAAAAAATAGAAATAAATAAGTAACTCAGGACTGCCCGGACTGTCCGGGCAGTCTTGAGTTACTTATTTAGTTCTATTTTTTATTTAATTATTATTATTTTCAAGTTTTTTTCTTAATTTTTTCCTTATTTATCTTTGAATTGTATATTCATTTTCTTTTCTCTATATGTAATATTCACAATGGAGGAATATTATAGGACGTCACCAGCTTATATTCTTATTGGATGTTGAGATACCACAGCATCTCCGGCTGTTCTGTTCAAGTTTTTTCTTTTCATATTCTGTTAACTATTTGTTTGCTACTATTAGTAAAGAAAGAATGCAATAATGTCAAGTCTCTGGTCTTTCAATAAAATCACATTTACATCAATGGGATTATTTTACAGCTGTTTGCAACCTGTTAAAAAATGATCAATCTGATTGCCGAATGGGCATTTATTAATGGATGCAGACGGCCATCGGAATGAGCCCTAAGAATACCACTGTATGTGCAGGGATATAAAAGGAGGTACGGCTGTTAGGTCTTTGTATATGTGTGATCGTGTGTATGCAGCAGAGCTGAGTGTGTGATTGTGTATATGCAGCAGAGCTGAGTGTGTGAGTGTGTGTATGCAATAGAACTGAGTGTGTGATTGTGTGTATGCAGCAGAGCTGAGTGCGTGATTGTGTGTATGCAGCAGAGCTGAGTGTGTGATTGTGTGTATGCAGCAGAGCTTATTGTGTGTATGCAGCAGAGCTGAGTGTGCGATTGTGTGTATGCAGCAGACCTGAGTGTGTGATTGTGTGTATGCAGCAGAGCTGAGAGTGTGTGATTGTGTGTATGCAGCAGAGCTGAGTGGATGATTGTGTGTATGCAGCAGAACTGAGTGTGTGATTGTGTGTAGGTTGCAGAGCTGAGTGTGTGATTGTGTATATGCAGCAGAGCTGAGTGTGTGTATGCAGTAGAGCTGAGTGTGTGATTGTGTGTATGCAGCAGACCTGAGTGTGTGATTGTGTGTATGCAGCAGAGCTGAGTGTGTGAGTGTGTGTATGCAGCAGAACTGAGTGTGTGGTTGTGTGTATGCAGCAGAGCTGAGTGTGTAATTGTGTGTATGCAGCAGAGCTGAGTGTGTGATTGTGTGTATGCAGCAGAGCTTATTGTGTGTGTGCAGCAGAGCTTATTGTGTGATTGTATGTATGCAGCAGACCTGAGTGTGTGATTGTGTGTATGCAGCAGACCTGAGTGTGTGATTGTGTGTATGCAGCAGAGCTGAGAGTGTGTGATTGTGTGTATGCAGCAGAGCTGAGCGTGTGTATGCAGTAGAGCTGAGTGTGTGCTTGTGTGTGTGCAGCAGACCTGAGTGTGTGATTGTGTGTATGCAGCAGAGCTGAGTGTGTGATCGTCTGTATGCAGCAGAGCTGATTGTGTGTATACAGCAGATATGATTGTGTGTATGCAGCAGAGCTGTGTGTATACAGCAGAACTGAGTGTGTGATTGTGTGTATGCAGCAGAACTGAGTGTGGTATTATGTGTATGCAGCAGAGCTGAGTGTGTGATTGTATGCATGCAGCAAAGCTGAGTGTGTGAATGCAGCAGAGCTGATTGTGTGTATGCAGCAGAGCTGAGTGTGTGATTGTGTATATGCAGCATAACTGAGTGTGTGATTGTGTGTATGCAGCAAAGCTGATTGTGTGTATGGAGCAGAACTGATTGTGTGTATGCAGCAGAGCTGAGTGTGTGATTGTGTGTATGCAGCAGAGCTGAGTGTGTGATTGTGTGTATGCAGCAGAGCTGAGTGTGTGGTTGTGTGTATGCAGTAGAGCTGATTGTGTATATGCAGCAGAGCTGAGTGTGTGATTGTGTGTATGCAGCAGAGCTGAGTGTGCGATTGTGTATGCAGCAGAGCTGATTGTGTGTATGCAGCAGAGCTGAGAGTGTGATTGTGTGTATGAAGCAGAGCTGAGTGTGTAATTGTGTGTATACAGCAGATATGAGTGTGTGATTGTGTGTATGCAGCAGAGCTGGGTGTGTGATTGTGTGTATGCAGCAGAGCTGAGTGTGTGATCAGGTGTATGTAGCAGAGTTGAGTGAATGCGTGGTCATGCTTACACATAATCACACATTCAGCTCTGCTCCATACACATGTCACACACTAATTTCTGCTACATGTACAGTGTTTACCAACCAGGGTGCCTGCTTTTGCAAAACTGCAAATCTCAGCATGCCATGTTTTGCAACACTTGGAGGCATTCTCATTGGTAAACACTGATATAGAAGTATGGGGACAGATTGTTCAGCAAAATTACATATTTTTAAACCCAGACATTCTGTGTACTTTATAAATATTTATGATTTTACTATTGTGCAGAGTTTTGTTCAGCACACACTGCTGCTCCAGCACTTCTAGCTATGTGAGCTGTGTACCGCGGGAAAATGCCACAGCTCTGTAAAGTACAGCTCTGTGAAGCGTGAGGTAGAGAAGGAGTGCACGGTGGAGCGAGGGGGGCCGTTTCTATATCTGCACAAAATTAATCACAGGACGTGCACAACTTTTGTAAATTTTGAGCAAGAGTGTAAATTAAACAAGCAGTGTAAAGGGGTAGATCTGTGTCTACAATAGACACGTAATGATAAAAGTCCCCTATGTGATTATATACAGGACCATATAGTGGTAGATATCATCTGTACACAGGATGGTTATACCATATAAGTGCTTTAAGTTACATCTAGGGACTCACAATTATGTATTTTTCTGATCAGCGACGTCCTCTTTCCTTTTCTTCTCCATCCAGATGAAACTACCATGTCGAGCTCTTCACAACTGCTGGACAAACATGTTAGACTCTGCATTTTTCCAGTGCCCTCCCCTCCTCTACATAATCTTTCAATCTATAGGCCCACAAACTGTAATAATGCCCTCCTTAGTGTCTTGCACAGTAAAAGGGCAGGTAGGTAGGTAGCCAGGTAGGTAAGTAACTAGGTAGGTAGATCAGGTAGCCAGATATGTAGGTAGGCAGATATGTAGGTAGCCAGGCATGTAGGTAGGTGGCTAACCAGGTAGTTAGGCAGCCATGTATGTACATATTCCATTGGTCTGGCTTCATGGAGAACGCCGGCTCCACGTGGCGCAGGATACAAAAGGAATGGAGATCAGATAAAATCGAGGTAGTTTATTTCCCAAGATTTTTTTTTTTCAAGAGCCGAGGCAAGTGCTCTCTATCACCCAGAGTGCATGAAAAAGTGCAAACGTATCACACTAAAAAAACATGCACAAACAGGAGAGAGGCCCCCCAACAAACCTACCCTTCACCTCCGGGCCAAAAGGCACCTGCAAGGATCCAGGTTCAATGCCCCTTTTCACCGAAGCTACTAAGGGACCGAAGATGCTCCTGGCTTCAACCTAGGCGTTAACCAAGGTATCAGCCAAGGAGCCATATACTGATGGCATCTTGACCGAAGCCAAGATGCCCAGGGGTTGCAGGGAGGTGAGGAACCGAATGGCCACACACACACCTTCCCTAGACAGCCAGGAGGGACACCCAGAAGGGCTACCGCATCCTGACAATCCTGTGTACAAAGAAAAACACGAAACTTGGCACAGTGACAAACAAAAAAAAAAAAAAAAAGTGAATGAAGATCAGATATACTGCCCAGTCACCCGGCCAGATCTATAAAATTTTCCCCGATCCTAGCCAGAAGGCCGGGATATCAAGGGTGAGTGCCAAAGGTAAAGAGTAATGGTGCAGTGCTTTCACTCAGTGAGTTATAACACCCAGTGAGTTTTGGCACCTCATGGCGAGACCCGGAGGAAACCGGTTACATCAGGACAGCCGTCAAGCTGATTCATCACAACCAGCCCCGAAACACCTGCTCCCTCCATCCAGCATCCATCCCACATCAATGGCCAAATCCTAAACCACTGATAAGAACAGATACTACACATGATCTTAGACAAAAGGCCGAGAAGCAAGATGCAACACGTTTCACTGCAGGAAAGCAGCTTCATCAGGCATGACATGGAATAGGTATTTTATAGGAGTGGTATTTTGTTACATTGGCATAAGAAGCAGAGAGGGAACATTTGGAATAAGGAATGTGATATAACAATTACAGGAGAAATATATCAAAAACATGTATCAAAAACATATATGGAAAAATATTTAAAAAATTACAAAAAGTAATGAATTGTATTTACTCAAGAGTGAAATGCATACATGCATGCACACATGCAGAAATAGGCGGGCATGCATATATGCAAAAACATGCAAATCTACAACAATATAGTTACTATAACATACACGAGAAGTGCATCCATAGCATAGGAAAAATCAAATACAATGGGATGAATAAGATAAAGAGAGACTATACACATAAACAGAAAATAAACAAATTACATATCTCGCTTCTTGGCCTTTTGGCTAAGATCAAGTGTAGTATCTGTTCTTATCAGTTTAATGCTGGTGGGGATGGGTGGTGCATGGTAGGGAGCAGGTGTTCCGGGGCTGGTTCTGAGGAATCAGCTTGACGGCTGCCCTGATGTAACCTGATTCCTCCGAGTCTCGCCATGAGATAGAGTGGTGTAGAGCTGAGGTACTTCTGTGCACCGGGGAGTGGTGACCCTGAGGTGCTTAAACTCACTGGGTGTTAACTCACTGATTAAACGCACTGCACCATACTCTTCACCTTTGGCACTCACCCTTTGTATCCCAGCTTCTGGGTAGGATCAGGGCAATTTTTATAGATCCGGCCGGATGACTGGGCAGTATATCTGCACTTGTCCACTTATTTATAATTTTTTTTTGTTTGTCATTGTGCCATGTTTGTGTCTTTATTTGTACACAGGATTGTCAGGATGCGATAGCCCTCCTGGCAGTCTAGGGGAGGTGTGTGTGGACATTAGGTATACGGCTCCTCGGTTGATACCTTGGCTAACGCCTGGGTTGAAGCCAGGAGCATTTTCGGCCCTTAGTAGCTTCGGCGAAAAGGGCCATTGAACCTGGATCCTTGCAGGTGCCCTTTGGCCTGGAGGTGAAGGTAGGTTTGTTGGGGGGCCTCTCTCCTGTTGGAGAAGGGCTTAGCGATAGACCGCATCCCTTGTGCACGTTTTTTTCAGTGTGACACGTTTGCACTTTTTCTTGCACTTTGGGTGACAGAGAGCACTTGCCTCGGCTCTTTTAAAAAAAAAAAAAAATTACATATACACCCCATGCTGATCAAGCAGACGTACAAATAGAAAAATATGTAAATTAAACATTATTCTGTAGGTCCATACGATTAAAATGATACCCTACTTATATAGGCTTGATTTTGTCGTACTTCTGGAAAAAATCATAACTACAT
This sequence comes from Hyla sarda, assembly GCF_029499605.1. Taxonomy (NCBI): domain Eukaryota; kingdom Metazoa; phylum Chordata; class Amphibia; order Anura; family Hylidae; genus Hyla; species Hyla sarda. The sequence continues at coordinate 309,150,968 of NC_079190.1, read as the reverse complement.
GCAGAAAAATGTATACGTTTAAAATTGTCCTCTTCTGCCCCTATAACTTTTTTATTTTTCTGCGTATGGGGCGGTATGAGGGCTCATTTTTTGCGCCGTGATCTGAAGTTTTTAGCGGTACGATTTTTGCATTGATCGGACGTTTTGATCGCTTTTTATTCATTTTTTCTTGATATGAAAAGTGACCAAAAATGCACTATTTTGGACTTTGAAGAGAGAGGAGAAGGCGCCTCATGTGCGGGATGAGCAGGTCTTGTTAGTGGGGGGAGGGAAGGTTTTCCCAGGCCGCTTACCAAAGTTGGTTGCGCGCCCAAACACAACAAGGTCAAGCATAAAATAGATGGATCGGTTCACTGCAGCCCTCCTTAGTTTCTACTATAGAACCGGGAGAGAATGACCAAGAAATCAGGAGTTTGTCCAGCACAGAGAGGCACTCTCTGCGCCGGACAAACTCCTATTTTGGACTTTGGAATTTTTTTGCGCGCACGCCATTGACCGTGCAGTTTAATTAATTATATATTTTTATAATTCGAACATTTCCGCACGCGGCGATACCACATATGTTTATTTTTATTTACACTGTTTTTGTTTTTTATGGTAAAAGAGGGTGAATAAAACTTTTAATAGGGAAGGGGATAAATGATCTTTATTCACTTTTTTTTTCACTCCCATAGGGACCTATAACACTGCACACACTGATCTTTCACATTGATCACTGGTTTCTCATAGGAAACCAGTGATCGATGATTCTGCTGCTTGACTGCTCATGCCTGGATCTCAGGCACTGAGCAGTCATTCGGCGATCGGACAGGGGGGAGGCAGGTAGGGACCCTCCTGCTGTCCTGTAAGCTGTTCGGGATGCCGCGATTTCACCGCGGCTATCCCGAACAGCTCCCTGAGCTAACCAGCATGCTTTCACTTTCACTTTAGATGCGGCGTTCAACTTTGTACCCCGCATCTAAAGGGCTAATAGCGCGCGCCAGCACGATCAATGCCACGCGCTATTAGCCACGAGTCCCTTGTTAGAGGCCCGGCCTGACCCACTATGATCTGGAGCTGACTCGTGACGTAGCGGTACGTCATGAGTCCTTAAGGGGTTAAGACCATGCTGTACTTATGTGGATAATTTGAATATCCAAAAAGATTTGCGATTAATTAAACATTGAAACCGATTAGGTCTATTATCTGGTATTATCAGGATAATGGAAAAATGCCGAGAGACACTATGTAATATTTATTGTTGTTATTATATATTGTATATAGTTATTTTTGATGTTCGATCTATGTTTTGACATACGGGAGCGTACGGTTTGAATAGTGCGCCCCACATATTGTAGGTGACAACTGCAGGATTGTTTTCTTGGTATGATGAGAAGTAAATTTATCTGAAATATTGCTGATCATGCTGCAACAAAGACAGCGACTTTTGTTACAAGGTGAACAACCTTTTAATGGAGAAAACGGAGGTGAATTGGTAACATTGATATTTTTTAGTCTGTTTGGAGCAATCATGTTCTGTAGATTTTTTTGCCCCTCTGTATGTTATACCAGGTATATTGGGAACTAAGTCTTTCAAAATGGGATCAGTCAAAATAATGTGCCAATGTCGTCTTAAAGTATTTTGGATCTCTTTTGATGCTCTATTATAGTTGGTAATAAAATTGTACTTAACCCCTCAACCCCTTAAGGACCCAGCCATTTTACACCTTAGGACCCGGCCATTTTTTGCACATCTGACCACTGTCACTTTAAACATTAATAACTCTGGGATGCTTTTAGTTATCATTCTGATTCCGAGTAGTGTTGCTCGCGAATATTCGCAATGCGAATTTTATTCGCGAATATCGCATATTCGCGAATTCGCGAATATTCGCGGATATAGCACTATATATTCGTAATTACGAATATAGGAGCGACAAGGGGATTTTGGAGCGTACGTTTTTCTGAAATGGTTTTTGGGGGGCATGTTGCATTTAGGAAGCCCCTATGGTGCCAGAACAGCAAAAATCCCCCACATGGCATACCATTTTGGAAACTAGACCCCTTGAGGAACGTAACAAGGAATAAAGTGAGCCTTAATACCCCACAGGGGTTTCACGACTTTTGCATATGTAAAAAAATTTAAAAAATGTTTCAATAAAATGTGTGCTTCCCCCCAAATTTCACATTTTTGCAAGGGTTAATAGCAGAAAATAGCCCCCAAAATTTGTAACCCCATCTCTTCTGAGTATGGAGGTACCCCATAAGTTGACATGAAGTGCACTATGGGCGAACTACAATGCTCAGAAGAGAAGGAGTCATATTTGGCTTTTTGAGAGCAAATTTTGCTCGGCGGCATGTCGCATTTAGGAAGCCCCTATGGTGCCAGGACAGCAAAAAATACCCACATGCCATACCATTTTGGAAACTAAACCCCTTGAGGAACGTAACAAGGAATAAAGTGAGCCTTAATACCCCACAGGGGTTTCACGACTTTTGCATACGTAAAAAAAAAAAAAAAAAAATTTTGCTCGGGGGGGCTTGTCGCATTTAGGAAGCCTAAATGGTGCCAGAACAGCAAAATAACCCCCACATGGCATACCATTTTGGAAACTAGACCCCTTGAGGAACGTAACAAGGGGTATAGTGAGCATTTACCCCCCCACTGGTGTCTGTCAGATCTTTGGAACAGTGGGCTGTACAAAATTTTTTATTTGCGCAGCCCACTGTTCCAAAGATCTGTCAGACACCAGTGGGGTGTAAATTATCACTGCACCCCTCATTACATTCCGTGAGGGGTGTAGTTTACGAAATGGGGTCACATGTGTTTTTTTTTTTTTTTTTTTTGCGTTTGTCAAAACCGCTGTAACAATCAGCCACCCCTGTGCAAATCACCTCAAATGTACATGGTGCACTCTCCCTTCTGGGCCTTGTTGTGCGCCCCCAGAGCACTTTGCGCCCACATATGGGGTATCTCCGTAGTCGGGAGAAGTTGCATTACAAATTTTGGGGGGCTTTTTTCCCTTTTACCTCTTGTCAAAATGAAAAGTATAGGGCAACACCAGCATATTAGTGTAAAAAAATTTTTTTTTACACTAACATGCTGGTGTAGACCCCAATATTACCTTTTCATAAGGGGTGAAAGGAGAAAAAGCCCCCCAAAATTTGTAAGGCAATTTCTCCCGAGTACGGCGATACCCCATATGTGGCCCTAAACTGTTGCCTTGAAATACGACAGGGCTCCGAAGTGAGAGCGCCATGCGCATTTGAGGCCTGAATTAGGGATTTGCATTGGGGTGGACATAGGGGTATTCTATGCCAGTGATTTCCAAACAGGGTGCCTCCAGCTGTTGCAAAACTCCCAGCATGCTTGGACAGTCAACGGCTGTCCGGCAATACTGGGAGTCGTTGTTTTGCAACAGCTGGAGGCTCCATTTTGAAAACAGTGGCATATTTTTTCTACATCACTTCTGATATTGAAAGAAATGCACCCTATATTTTATTTAGCTGCTTGTCCCATGTTCGGAAATACCCCCGCTTTGGCCATATATGGTTCCTTGGCCGCGTGGTAGGACTCAGAAGGAGAGGAGCGCCATTTGGCTTTCAGGGCAGAACAGTACCCCCACCCCCACAAGTGACCCCATTTATATACCGCACCCCTACAAGTTATTGGCTGGACCAGGGACCACTCTGATTGGTCCTTGGTCGGCTGGCAGTATAACGCGTCTGTCTGTGACAGTTAAGGCTCCTGATGGATATATCTGCCATGTTGTGGGAATAAGCACCCGCTCATGGCGAATATATCCATCACTGCTGCGGCTGGGTAGCTCAGTGTGTCCGCGCATGACTGCTGGCGGGAAATCCGCCGCTATGAGTGGACACACAAAGCTACCCAGCCGCAGCAGGGAGCTCATTACCGTGACTGCTGCATAATGTGTAGGATCACATGGTGGACATCCGCAGCATATTACATGCTGGGGATGTCCGCCAATGCGATCCTACACATTATGCATTTTTTTAAATTAGATTCATTTAATAAATGTATTTTTAACCACTTAAGGACCTAGGGCGTATGGATACGCCTTGACGTCCTGGTACTTAAGGACCCAGGGCGGGGAGCGGGCCGGGGTGACTGCTGATATCAATCAGCAGGCACCCCGTGCAAATGCTCAGGGGGGTCATCAGACCCCCCCCCCCCCCCCCGTCGGCGATCGGCGCAAATCGCAAGTGAATTCACACTTGCGATTTGCGCCGATTCCGGGTCATACGGGTCTATTGTGACCCGGTGACCCGGAATAGAAGGGGGATCGCGGTTGTCTAAGACACCCACGATCCCCCTGTAGGCATAGGAGTGAGGTGGCAGGGTTGCCACCCCTCCTATCCCTGCTATTGGTCTGCTATTGATCGTCAGAGGCGACGACCAATAGCAGACCGGGGGCGGGGGGGTTAACTTTCGTTTTCCCCGTCCTGCCCTCCCACAAGAGGCGGGGCAGAACGGGGAACCGAAGGGGACCGGGCGCCGACGTCCACTTACCCGTCCGGAGGCTGCGGCGACGTTGATCGGCGGGCGGCGTCACGTGCGTCTGAAGAGAACGGCTCCCGGGATCCTACGGAAGCCGGTAAGTAGATCTGGAGGGCTACAATCTGAGACCGTGGTCTCTAACTATAGCCCTCCAGATGTTGCAAAACTACAACTCCCAGCATGCCCAGACAGCTGTTTGGGCATGCTGGAATATGTAGTTTTGCAACAGCTGGAGGGCTGCAGTTTGAGACCACTATACAGTGGTCTCTAAACTATATCCCTCCAGATGTTGCAAAACTACAACTCCTAGCATGCCCATATAGCTGTTTGTTGTCTGGACATGCTGGGAGTTGTAGTTTTGCAACATCTGGAGGTCCACAGTTTGGAGATCACTGTGCAGTGGTCTAAAAACTGTAGCTCTCCAGATGTTGCAAAACTGCAATTCCCAGCATGCCCAGAAAGCAAACAGCTGTCTCGGCATGCTGGGAGTTGTAGTTGGGTACCTCCAGCTATTGCATAACTACATCTCCCAGCATGCCCTTCGGTGATTAGTACATGCTGGGAGTTGTAGTTTTGCAACAGCTAGAGGCACACTGGTTGGAAAATATTGAGTTAGGTAACAGAACCTAACTGAAGGTTTTCCAACCTGTGTGCCTCCAGCTGTTGCAAAACTACAACTCCCAGCATGCACGGTCTGTCAGTACATGCTGGGAGTTGTAGTTTTGAAACAGCTGGAGGTTTGCCCCCCCCCCCCCCCCCAAACACTGGCGGGTTTACAGTAAATTTCCTGCTTCAAGTTTGGGCTGCGGCAAATTCTTTGCCGCAGTGCAAACTCCTAGCGGGAAATTCACCGTAACCCGCCAGTGTGAATGTACCCTAAAAACACTACACTACACTAACACCTAATAAAGGGTAAAACACTACATATACACCCCTTACACTGCCCCCCCCCCCCCTCAATAAACAATTTAAAATGTCTTGTACGGCAGGGTTTCCAAAACGGAGCCTCCAGCTGTTGCAAAACAACAACTCCCAGCATTTCTGGACAGCCACTGACTGTCCAGGCATGCTGGGAGTTTAGCAACAGCTGGAGGCACCCTGTTTGGGAATCACTGGCGTAGAATACCCCTATGTCCACCCCTATGCAATCCCTAATTTAGTCCTCAAATGCGCATGGTGCTCTCTTACTTTGGAGCCCTGTCGTATTTCAAGGAAACAGTTTAGGGCCACATATGGGGTATCTCCGTACTCGGGAGAAATTACACTACAAATTTTGGGGGGCTTTTTTTCCTTTTACCGCTTGTGAAAAGGAAAAGTTGGGGGCTACACCAGCCTGTTAGTGTAAATTTTTTTTAGTTTTTTACACTAACATGCTGGTGTTGCCCCATACTTTTTATTTCCACAAGCGGTAAAAGGAAAAAAAGACCCCCAAAATTTGTAACGCAATTTCTCCTGAGTACGGAAATACCCCATATGTGGGCGTAAAATGCTCTGCGGGCGCACAACAAGGCTCAGGAGTGAGAGTGCACCATGTACATTTGAGGCCTAAATTGGTGATTTGCACAGGGGTGGCTGATTTTACAGCGGTTCTGACAAACGCAAAAAAAAAAAATACCCACATGTGACCCCATTTTGGAAACTACACCCCTCACCGAACGTGACAAGGGGTATAATGAGCCTGAACACCCCACAGGTGTTTGATGAATTTTCATTAAAGTTGGATGGGAAAATGAAAAAAAAAATTTTTTTCACTAAAATGCTGGTGTTACCCTAAATTTTTCATTTTCACTTCGGGAAATAGGAAAAAAGCCCCCCCAAATTTGTAAAACCATCTCTTCTGAGTAAGAACATACCCCATATGTGAATTTAAAGTGCTCTGCGGGCGAACTACAATGCTCAGAAGAGAAGGAGCGCCATTGGGATTTTGTAGAGAAAATTTGTCCGGAATTGAAGGCCACATGTGTTTACAAAGCCCCCATAGTGCCAGAACAATGGACCCCCGACACATGTGACCCCATTTTGGAAACTACACCCCTCACGTAATGTAATAAGGGGTACATTGAGAATTTACGCCCCACAGATGTCTGACAGATTTTTGGAACAGTGGTCCGTAAAAATGAAAAATAAACTTTTTCATTTGCACAGCCCACTGTTCCAAAGTTCTGTGGGGTGTAAATACTCACTGCACCCCTTATTAAATTCTGTGAGGGGTGTAGTTTCCAAAATGGGGTCACATGTGGGGGGTTCCACTGTTCTGGCACCACGGGGGGCTTTGTAAACGCACATGGCCCCTGACTACCATTCCAAACTAATTCTCTTTCCAAAAGCTCAATGGCGCTCCTCCTATTCTGAGCATTGTAGTTCGCCAGCAGAGCATTTTACGTCCTAACATGGGGTATTTCCATACTCAGAAGAAATGGGGTTACACATTTTGGGGGTCATTTTCTCCTATTACCCCTTGTAAAAATGTAAAATTTTGGGGAAAAACTGCATTTTAGTAAAAAAAAAAATTTTTTTCATTTACACATCCAACTTTAACGAAAAGTCGTCAAACACCTGTGGGGTGTTAAGGCTCAGCAGACCCCTTGTTACGTTCCTTGAGGGGTGTAGTTTCCAAAATAGTATGCCATGTGGGTATTTTTTGCTGTTCTGGCACCACAGGGGCTTCCTAAATGCAACATGCCCCCAAAAAAACATTTCAGCAAAAGTTGCTTTCCTAAAGCCAAATGTGACTCCTTCTCTTCTGAGCATTGTAGTTTGCCCGCAAAGCATTTTACATCCTAACATGGGGTATTTCCATACTCAGAAGAGATGGAGTTACAAATTTGGGGGGGCATTTTCTCCCATTACCCTTTGTAAAAATGGTAAATTTGGGGGAAAAACTTTAGTGAAAATTTTTTTTTTTCATTTACACATCCGTCAAACACCTGTGGGGTGTTAAGGCTCACTGGACCCCTTGTTACGTGCCTTGAGGGGTCTAGTTTCCAAAATGGTATGCCATGTTGGGGTTTTCTGCTGTTCTGGCACCATAGGGGCTTCCTAAATGTGACATGTCCCCCAAAAACCATTTCAGCAAAATTCCCTCTCCAAAATCCTATTGTCGCTCCTTCCCTTCTGAGCCCTCTAGTGCACCCGCCGAACACTTGACATACACATATGAGGTATTTCCTTATTCGAGAGAAATTGGGTTACAAATTTTGGGGGGATTTTTCATCTATTACCCCTTGTAAAAATTCAAAAACTGGGTCTACAAGAACATGCAAGTGTAAAAAATGAAGATTTTGAATTTTCTCCTTCACTTTGCTGCTATTCCTGTGAAACACCTAAAGGGTTAACACACTTACTGAATGTCATTTTGAATACTTTGAGGGGTGCAGTTTTTATAATGGGGTCATTTGTGGGGTATTTCTAATATGAAGGCCCTTCAAATCCACTTCAAAACTGAACTGGTCCCTGAAAAATTCTGATTTTGAAAATTTTGTGAAAAATTGGAAAATTGCTGCTGAACTTTGAAGCCCTCTGATGTCTTCCAAAAGTAAAAACACGTCAATTTTATGATGCAAACATAAAGTAGACATATTGTATATGTGAATCAATGTTTTATTTATTTGGAATATCCATTTTCCTTACAAGCAGTGAGCTTCAAAGTTAAAAAAAATGCAAAATTTTCAAATTTTTCATCAAATTTTGGAATTTTTCACCAAGAAATGATGCAAGCATCGACAAAATTTTACCACTAACATAAAGTAGAATATGTCACGAAAAAACAATCTCGGAATCAGAATGAAAGGTAAAAGCATCCCAGAGTTATTAATGTTTAAAGTGACAGTGGTCAGATGTTCAAAAAATGGCCGGGCCCTTAAGGTATATTTGGTCTGGGTCCTTAAGGGGTTAATATATATATAATATATAATATATGTATTTTTTTTTATTTATTTATTTATTTTATTTATTTATTTATTTTACACTTTTATTACATTTTTATTTATTTTGACACTTTTATTTTATTTATTACTTTTTAATGCTTTGGAATACTTAGTATTCCAAAGCATTGCAGTTATATGCTGCCTGCCAGTTTTCACTAGCAGGCAGCATATTAGGACGTGCCTCTGGCACGTCCTTTCAGGCAATACCCAGGGCAGACCTGGGGGTCTTTGTAGGACCCCCGGCTGCCCAGGTATGCAGCAGCACCCCGCGATCGCGCTGCGGGGTGCTGCAGAGGAGACAGAGGGAGCCCCCTCCCTCTGTCAGAACTCCTTACAGCGCGCGGTCACTTCTGACCGCGGCTGTAAGGGTTAAACTGCCGGGAGTGAAGTGAACTTCACTCCCGGCAGTGCGGCAGGGTCCCGGCCAGCCGCGTATTACACGCAGCACCCCGCGATCGCGATGCGGGGTGCTGCAGGAGTGACAGAGGGAGCTCCCTCCCTCTGTCATAACACTTACAGCCCGCGGTCACTTTCGACCGCGGCTGTAAGGGTTAAAACTGCCGGGACCGAAGTTTACTTCGGTCCTGGCAGTGCAGCAGGGTCCCGGCTGTGTGATACAGCCGAGTCCCTGCCGCGATCTCGTGGGTGCACTGGGCAGCACCCACAAGAATAATGGACGTCTGTGGCCGTTATCGGGTTAAATGAATTGTCTGTATGTTTTCTGTTTTTATCCTTTTCTCTTTCTCTTTCTGGATGTATTTCTGTTTCATTATTCTTTACTGTATTCACCATATGTGATTGTTTTTTATCTTTTACTTCATGGAATGATTAAGTGAGTAATGAATTGGGATAACCCTTTGAGAGAAAACGATCTTTGAGGAGAGTAGCTTGATAAAAAAAAATCTGAATCTGTGGTGCAGTTTTTACATATCCTAAGATACTGTCCATATGGGACACCTTTAAGCCAGCTGGGATAATGTGCACTCCTATATTCTAAGAAACTGTTAACATCAACAGATTTAAAGTGGGTTTTAATGTGAATGTGACCCGCTCTATTTAAAACCTCCAGATCTAAGAAATGAATGCTGTCAGTGGAAATATTAAGAGTGAATTGTAAACCCCATTTATTCGAGTTGATATGGGTGACGAAATGATGAGCCTGTCCATAAAATAAACAGGTTGTCTATATAGCGATCAAAAAATAAAATATAAGGGAATAGATCAGAGACTGTGCTATGGACGGCTTTGAAGGACCCCATGAATAAATTAGCGTAACCTAGGGTAAAGCGCGTCCCCATAGCACAGCCTCTAATCTGTCGATAAACAGTGCTGTTAAAGGAAAATATATTATGTGTGAGAATAAAATAAATCGACTGTAAAAGAAATGAAGCTTGTTCGGGGTGTAGGGAGGGATTCCTTCAAAAGAGTTCTTGAATCACCATCAGGCCTAGGTCAGTATTGATATTACAGTATAAAGAGCATACATCTAAAGTAAGAAATGCAAAAGTAGAGAGTAAATTGATATTTTGAAGTTCTGAGATTAATTGAATGGAATCTTTTAACTCCTTGGGGACGAAGGGTGTATGCATATGCCCATGCGTCCCGTCACTTAAGGACGGAGGGCGTATCCATACGCCCTCGGCATTTCCGATCACCGTCGCTCGCCGGGCGGTGATCAGACCGGGGTGACTGCTGATATCTATCAGCAGGCATCCCGTGGCAATGCCTAGGGGGGTCCTGAGACCCCCCATGTCAGCGATCGCGGCAAATCGTTGGTCAATTCAGACCAGCGATTTGCCCGCGATCTGGTCTAATCGGGTCACTGGTGACCCGATCGCCCGGAAAATAAGAATGATCAGAGACAGCTCCGACCATCCTAACCCTCCTATCCCTTGCCATTGGTCGGTCAGGCTGGCCACCAATGGCAGAAGGGGGGCGGGGGGGGGGTGGGTTAGAGTTCATTTCCCCTGCTCTGGCCACCGATCGAAGGCGAGGTGGGAACATGGCCAGCTTACCCGGACCGGCGGAGGTGGCGGAGTGGGCATCCCGGAGCAGCGGCGGTAGCAGAAGGAGCGGCGGCCGGAAAGTGCGGCGGAGAAGGCTGCAGTGAAGATTGTGGTAAGTGATCTTCTCTGTGGCCTTCTAAAAGCTGCAAAACTACAACTCCCAGCATGCCCACACAGGATGTCTGTGCATGCTGGGAGTTGTAGTTTTGCAACACCTGGAGGGTCACAGTTTGGAGACCACAGTGTAGTGGTCTATAAACTGTGGTCCTCCAGATGTTGCAAAACTACAACTTTCAGCATGCACTGACTGTCTGGGCATGCTGGGAGTTGTAATTTTGCAACATCTGAAGCGGCTAAACTGCAGCCCTCCAGATGTTGCAAAACTACAATTCCCAGCATGGCCAGACAGTCAGGGATGCTGGCCATGTAGTTCTGCAATATCTGGCCCTTCATATGTTGCAGAACTACATGCTCCCAGGCATGCTGGGAGCATGCCTGGACAGTCTAGGCATGCTTGGAGTTGTAGTTTTGCAACATCTGGAGGGCTACAGTTTGGAGACCACTACTTAGCGGACTGCAAACTGTTCTTCCCCAGCATAACTACAACTCCTAGCATCCCCAGACTGTCCAGGCATGCTGGGAGTTGTAGTTCTGCAACATCTAAAGGGCCAGATATTGCAGAACTACATGCCCAGCATCCCTGACTGTCTGGCCATGCTGGGAATTGTGGTTTTGCAACAGCTGTAGGCACACTGGTTGGGAAACACTCTAGACTCTAGAGTCTGTTTCCTAACTCAGTGATTCCAACCCGTGTGCCTCCAGCTGTTGCAAAACTACAACTCTCAGAATGCGCTGACAGACCGTACATACTGGAAGTTGTAGTTTTGCAACAGCTGGAGGCACATTGGTTGGAATCACTGAGCTAGAGTCTGTTTTCTAACTCAGTGGTTCTCCACCAGTGTGCCTACAGCTATTATAAAACTACAACTCCCAGCATGTGAGGTCTGTCAGTGCATTCTGGGAGTTGTCATTTTGCCACAGCTGAAGGTTTGGGGCACCCCCTCATGTGAATGTACAAGGAACATTCACACGGGTGGGTTTACAGTGGGTTTCCTTCTACAAGTTTGAGCTGCGGTAAATTTTCCGCCGCAGCTCAAACTCCCAGCGGAAAACTTACTGTGAACCCCCGCCTGTGTGAATGTACCCTAAAAACACTACAATAACAAATAATAAAAAGTAAAACACTACATATACACCCCCTTACACATCCCCCCCCCCCCCATAAAAATGAAAAATGTCTCATACGGCAGTGTTTCCTAAAGGGAGCCTCCAGCTGTTGCAAAACAACAACTCCCAGTATTGCCGGACAGCCATAGACTGTCCTGGCAGGCTGGGAGTCTTGCAGCAGCTGGAGGCACCCTGCTTAGGAAACAATGCTGTAGGGTTTTACTGTAGGTAACCGGGTCCGCCCCTATTGCAAATACCTTATTTAGGCCTCAAATGCGCATGGCACTCTCCCACTTCAGAGCCCTGTTGTATTTCAAAAGTTTAAGGCCACATATGGGGTATTTCCGTACTTGGGAGAAATTGCACTACAAATTTTGGGGTGATTTTTCTCCTTTTACCCCTAATGAAAAGGTAAAGTTGGGGGCTACACCAGCATGTTAGTGTAAAAAAAATTACACTAACATGCTGGTGTTGCCCCATACTTTTCATTTTCACAAGAGGTAAAAGGCGAAAATGACCCCCAAAATTTGTACGGGAGTACAGAAATACCCCATATGTGTACGTAAAATGCTCTGCGGACGAACTACATGGCTCAGAAGTGAGAGAGCGCCATGTACATTTGAGGCCTAAATTGGTCATTTGCACAGGGATGGCTGAAAGTTACAGCGGTTCTGACATGAACGCAAAAAAAACCCACCCACATGTGACCCCATTTTGGAAACAACCCCCCTCACGGAACATAACAAGGGGTATAGTGACCTTAACACCCTTCAGGTCTTTGACAAATTTTCGCTAAAGTTGGACATGAAAATAAAAAAATAAAAATTCCCCTGAAATGCTGGCGTTACCCCAAATTTTTCCTTTTCACAAGGGGTAATGGGAAAAAAGCCCCTCAAAATTTGTAACCCCATTTCTTCTGAGTATATAAATACCCCATATGTGGAAGTAAAGTGCTCTGCGCGTGAACTACAATGCTCAGAAAAGAAGGAGCGCCATTGGGCTTTTTGAGAGAGAATTAGGCTATGAGAATTTGGAATTGAAGGCTATGTGTGTTTACAAAGCCCCCATGGTGCCAGAACAGTGGACCCCCTCCAAATGTGACCCCATTTTGGAAACTACACCCCTCACGGAATGTAACAAGGGGTACAGTGAGCATTTACGCCCCACAGGTGTCTGACAGATTTTTTTGAACAGTCGTCCGTAAAAATGAAAAATTTTATTTTTCATTTGCATCGCCCACTGTTCCAAAGATCTGTCAAATGCCAGTGGGGTATAAATGCTCACTGCACCCCTTATTAAGTTCTGTGAGGGGTGTAGTTTCCAAAATAGTATGCCATGTGTTTTTTTTTTATGGTTCTGGCATCATGGGGGCTTCCTAAATGCGACATGCCCCCAAAAACCATTTCAGCAAAATTCTCTCTCCAAAAGCACCCACAGAGCACTTTACATACACATATGAGGTATTTCCTTACTCGAAAGAAATGGGGTTTCACATTTTGTGGGGCATTTTCTCCTATTACACCAGCATTTCAGTGTTAAAAATTTTTTTTTCATTTTCACGTCCCATTTTAACGAAAGTTCGTCACTCACCTGTGGGGTGTTAAGGTTCACTGTACCCCTTGTTACGTGCCTTGAGGGGTGTAGTTTCCAAAATAGTATGCCATGTTCCTAAATGCGACATGCCCCCCAAAAACCATTTCAGCAAAATTTGCTTTCCTAAAGCCAAATGTGACTCCTACTCTTCTGAGCATTGTAGTTCGCCCGCAGAGCATTTTACGCCCTAACATGGGGTATTTCCATACTCAGAAGAGATGGGGTTACAAATTTAGGGGGGCATTTTCTCCCATTAGCCTTTATAAAAATGGTAAATTTAGGGGAAAATTTATTTTTTTCACTTGCACATCCGACTTTAACAAAAAGTCGTCAAACACCTGTGGGGTGTTAAGGCTCACTGGACCCCTTGTTACGTGCCTTGAGGGGTGTAGTTTCCAAAATAGTATGCCATGTGTTTTTTTTTTTTTGCTGTTCTGGCACCATAGGGGCTTCCTAAATGTGACATGCCCCTCAAAAACTATTTCAGAAAAATTCACTCTCCAAAATCCCATTGTTGCTCCTTCCCTTTTGTGCCCTCTACTGCGACCTCCTAACATTTGACATACACATATGAGGTATTTCCTTACTCAAGAGAAATTGGGTTACAAATTTTGGGGGGCTTTTTCTCCTATTACCCCTTGTAAAAATTCAAAATTACGGTCTACAAGAACATGCGAGTGTAAAATTTTCTCCTTCACTTTGCTGGTATTCGTGTGAAACACCTAAAGGGTTAACAAACTTTCTGAATGTCATTTTGAATACTTTGAGGGGTGCAGTTTTTATAATGGGGTAATTTATGGGGTATTTCTAATATGAAGACCCTTCAAATCCACTTCAAAACTGAACTGGTCCCTGAAAAATTCAGATTTAGAACATTTTGTGAAAAATTGGAAAATTGCTGCTGAACTTTGAAGCCCTCTGATGTCTTCCAAAAGTAAAAACATATCAACTTTATGATTACAACATATAGTAGACATATTGTATTTGTGAATATATAAATAATTTTTTTGGAATGTCTGTTTTCCTTACAAGCAGAGAGCTCGAAAAATGCAAAATTTTCTATTTTTTCATCAAATATTAGAATTTTTCACCAAGAAATGATGCAAGTATCGACAAAAATTTACCACTAATATGAAGTAGAATATGTCACGAAAAAACTGTCACGAATTCAGAATGAAAAGTAAAAGCATCCCAGAGTTATTAATGCTTAAAGTGACAGTGGTCAGAATTGCAAAAAATGCTCCCGTCCCTAGGGTTATAATGGGCTCCGTCCCCAAGGAGTTAAATAAGAGGGTAACTGTAAAACATAAGGCTGTAAAAAAAGATCAACGAAATGTGACAAATTGGCGGTAATGGATGAAATACAATAAATTTGTGAAGTTTTGGTAAATAATAAAAATTGGGAAGGGAATAATATTTAATAGTGAGGAAAGATAACTCTTTTTTATTTAATAAACATTTGATAGAAGCTTCATTGATCATTCTGACATAAGCCTGATGGTATTCACCTGAGGGGTCTGTATGTAGAATTTCATAATAGTCTTTATCAGACAAGATTCTAAGGGATTCGACAATGTAATCCTCCCGATTTAAAATAGCCACTCCCCCCCCCCCTTTTTTTTTAATTATTCTGTAGTGTTTTGATAGCATTATTTTCTGCTGGCATGAGGTTATCAGTTTATCTGAAATTAATGCATTTATTGTTTGTGTTGGTAAACTCAGACATTACAACCGTATAAAATGTATCTAAAAAATTACCTCAATGGTGAAGTGGATAAAAGGAAGATGGAGGTTTTACCTCTACATGTTTAATATTTACTACAGGGATGGAAAAGTCAAGTGCCATACTATTTGCGTGATTATCAGGCTGAGGTGGTGAATTCAACCTCTGATTATTAGCTAATATTGTGAAATGTCTCGCTAGGGTAAGTTTTCTAATGTATTGATTTAAATGAAGAAAGAGTTGAAATTCATTGGGATTGGCCATATGACAAAAATATAAACCTTTAGATAAGAACATATTTCATTTTCTGAGAGTAAATAGGAGGAAAGATTAAAAAGTTATCTTTTTTCTTTTTTAGTTGTTCCAGATGGAACTGAGTTATGTCTTCGTGATTGGCCACCTCTGCAGCCTCTGGTCGCTCTTTTCTTTTTAGAGGGGGTTTGGTGAAAGGTGTTCTTGTGAGTGGTGGGAAATAGTGTGTGATCGGTTGATGAGACATCTGGGAAAATGCATGCGGTGGAGACACAGTGTGGACAAGGGATGGACGGTAGTCTAAAAAAGAAATGTCGGATATGGGTGAGGGACAAAGAGTAATGGATGACATATGTGTGATATTATAGCTGTCTGCAGGGGATGTATGTGAGGAACCGTGAGTCGTGAGGAATGAAGTGTTTATACTGGGTGAATTGTGAGTGTGTGTAGTGGTAGAAATTTTGGATAGTTTGGATGAATCCGGAATAGAGGATGGAAGCAGAGGAGGTAGTAAAGGATAGATCATATTATGATTAAGCAGAAAAACAGAAAGATCAGGTGCAGTAATGGTAAGAGAGGAAGAGGATGAGCAAGATAAATTATTATTCATAGAAGGATCAATAATAGCACCTGTTTGATGCACCCTAGTTTCTGTAAGGGAAGAATTACTTTGAGACAGGACATGTGTCAGGTTCATGTCAAAATTGTGAGGAATACTAGATGTCTCAAAAGGAGTGGCTGCAGATATGACCAAATTAGATGTAACAGATGAATGTGTTGTGTTAAAGAATGAGATTTATTAGTATTATCTGCCTAATAATATTGTGTTTTCTTTGAGGTGTAAAATATTGGTTAGGTCTAGGAAGGTAAGGGCCATTTTTCGGGCATTTATGAATTTGTCCGCAGGCATAATCCTGCTTGTCTCTGTTGTATTTGTGCACTTTCTTGTTGATGGTGTCGATCTCCAGCCGATGTAATCGATTGTAGATGGCACCATCAATTTTCTTGTATTCAGATGTAGAACAATATTTATATAATGCATGTTTAACAGTGATAGCCTGTTGCATGTAATTGGCTGCCACTGCTTTTCTTTTCAATACTAAGCGAGTCATTAACCTTTTAAGGATGGCGGGCGCATGCATACGCCCTGCTTCCCGAGTCCTTAAGGACGTGGGGCATATGCATACGCCCTTGGGAATTCCGGTCCCCGCCACTAGTCGGTTGGGGACCGGACCGGAATGCCTGGTGAAATCGGCGATCGCAGAAAATCGCATGTCAATTCAGACATGCGATTTTCTGCTATTCTGGGCTGATCGGGTCTCTGGTGACCCGATCACCCGGAAAATAGGGATGATCGGAGCTGTCAGGGACAGCCCTGATTATCCTGAGCGCTAGGAGCGAGGTTGCAGTGCTGTGATCTCCTCCTATCCCCTGCCATTGGTCAGAACTGATTCTGACCAATGGCAGGGCAGGACAGTGGGTTGCCATGGCAACCCCCCATTCTGCCCACCCCTGGATGTCGAGGGGAACATGGGAAGAAGATGGAGGCCGGTACCTGGAGGAGAAGATGCCTGGGGACACCCGATCGTCGCTGTAGACTGCTGGATCCTGGCTCAGGTAGGGAAACTACGTTGGGGGGAGGGTAAATGAAAGTGAAAGTAAAGTGATCTTTACTGTGGCAACCACTAGGAAGGCCAAACTGCAACTCCCAGCAAGCCCAGACAGCTTTTGGCTGTCTGGGCATGCTTGGAGTTGTAGTTTTGCAACATCTGGAGGGTCACAGTTTGGAGACCACTTTTACAGTGGTGCCCAAACGGTATCCCTCCAGATGTTGCCAAACTATAACTCTCAGCATGCCTAGACTGCCCAGGCATGCTGGGAGTTGTAGTTCTGTAACATCTGTCCCTTCAGATTTTGCACTTTTCATGACATTTTTGAAAATTGCTGCTCTAATTTGAAGCCCTCTAATTTTTTCAAAAAGCAAAAATATGTCCATTTTATGATGCCAATATAAAGTGGATATGTTGTATTTGTGAATAAAAATAAAATTTATTTGGAATATCCATTTTCCTTACAAGTAGAGAGCTTCAAAGTTAGAAAAAAATGCTATATTTTCAAAATGTTCATGAAATTTTGGGATTTTTCACCAAAATAGGATGCAAGTAATGCCAAAAGTTTACCACTAAAATAAAGTAGAATATGTCACGAAAAAACTATCTCAGAATCAGAATATTCGGTAAAAGCGTTTTCGAGTTATCAATTCGTAAAGCAACGGTGGTCAGAATTGCGAAAAAGGGCTGCGTCCTTAAGGGGTTAACCCTTTTGAACATTTTTCAGTGAAATCATCCCATTCAATAGAGAACTCAGAATCCTCAGGAAAGGATCATTCGAATGGGAGGCATAAGCCTCATGGAGTAAAAGAACATCAATATTGTGTTGCATATGCATGAAAAACTATGTACATAGTTAGGTAGCCAGGTATGTGCGTAGGTAACAAGATATGCAGGTAGGTAGTTAGGCAGCTAGGTATGTAGGTAGTTTTGCCAGGTATGTAGGTAAGTAGCTTGGCATCCAGGTATAAAATTAGGTAGCCAGATAGTCAAGAAGGTAGCCAGCACCCACCTCAACCCAGTGGCAAATCCAGAGTCTAGTCGGTCTAGTCAGTAAACCACAAAACATATTTAAGTGGCACCTATATATGCCTATAGGGCCTGTGAAGACAGTAGTGATTTGTGACTATAATAATGTTCGTGAACCAGTTACAATAGCCAGTGAGGTGCAGTGATCTGTCCAACCCACAAAGCATATTAAAGTGGCACCTATATATGCCTATAGGGCCTGTGAAGACAGTAGTGATTTGTGACTGTGTAATTGTGTTCCTTTACCAGCTACAGTAGCCAGTGAGGTGCAGTGATCTGTGCCACCCACAAAGCATATTCAAGTGGCACCTATATATGCCTATAGGGCCTGTGAAGACAGTAGTGATTTGTGACTGTGTAATAGTGATCCTTAACCAGCTACAGTAGCCAGTGAGGTGCGGTGATCTGTGCCACCCACCCACAAAGCGTATTTAAGTGGCACCTATATTTGCCTATAGAGCCTGTGAAGACAGTAGTGATTTGTGACTGTAATAGTGTTCCTGAATCAGCTACAGTAGCCAATGAGGTGCAGTGATCTGTGCCACCCACCCACAAAGCGTATTTATGTGCCATCTATATATATGCCTATAGGGCCTGTGAAGACAGTAGTGATGGGGGCGTGGCTTGGCGCGCTATGTGAGCGGACGCACAAGCACAGGGCTCCGCCACTATCCTTTATTTTATCCTGGGCATTTGACAGTTTAATCTCCTGGAGCCCCTCTATTGTGGCCAGAGAGATACCTGAATCTGCTGGGTGCGATATGACCGGGGGTGCAAGCGGAACAAGAAAACTGCGGGACCGTGACGGAGGTGCTATCGAAGAGCGGGACGGGCCGGCACCATCTTCGCTGACCCTCATCGCAGAGCGCCTGCAGCGCATCGCACGTGTCACGGAGGAACCTGCTGCCGACAGTGTGAGGGAGCCGGGAAGCCCCTGGAGCACTGTGGAGGGTGAGGAGTCTGACTGGCCTGCCCCCGGTGACCCTCCACGTCCTACCCGAGTGTCCACAGTAGGTGAGGGATCTGGGCTGGCTGCTGCTGCACTTGGCTCCATAGTTAACCCTTCAGTACTGGAGTGCAGCCTGCTTCCCTGGGGGACTCCTCTACCATGTCTCCCCTGCTGACCCCTGAGGCTGATGCTTGTCAGAGGGCACTCCCCATTCCAGCTGCATCTTCTCCTATGCTCATTAACCCCCTACCTGCTGTACAGGACTCTGTACATATGCCTGCTCCTGCCTCCTCTTTGCCCCCACTCTAGCCCCACTCTGAAGGATATATTTCTAGCCGTATCCAAGGGGAATGCATATGTCAAGATGCTGTTGGGTAGCCTGCGTGAGGACATTAACATTATCAGACATGACATGCAAAAGGTGTTCGAACGAGTTAGTGCGGTTGAAGAAAGGGTGGGTGATATCGAAGATCAAGTCCCCCGGACGACATGGAGAACCGTCTCCGGCGAAACAACATCCGCCTGATAGGCGTCCCAGAAAAAGCGGAGGGCCGCAATCCTGGGGAATACTTTGAAATTTGGCTCCTTCATACTTTTGACCGTGAGACTCTGACCCCCATCTTTGTTGTGGAGCGCGCTCATAGAGTGCCTACCCGCCCCACTGCCACCCAGGGCTCTGCCAAGAGCTGTCCTCATCTGGATTCTGCATTACAAAGATTGTGATATTATCCTGCACAAAGCCCTGGAACTGGACTCTCTTGCTATTGATGGTCATCTTGTCTCCGTCTTTCCTGACTTTTCGGCTGAAGTTCAGGAGAGGTGCGCTAAATTTACCGACGTCAAGCGTCATCTGCGTGCACTTAAAGTGATGTACCCTGCACGCCTCCGTGTAGTTGCTCTTGGAACTACCATATGTTTGACACTCCCATAGCGGCCACGGAGTGGCTGGATGGTCATGAGACCCAGATCAGACAAGCTGCACCTTGAAATCTCCCTTTGTCAGTTTGCTGAACTGCTTGGATAAGGGGGTGTGGTGTCCCGGTACCGCATCCTATGCGGTCCCTTTATGTGTATGGGTCCCCATAGCCAGAGTCCCTAGGACGTAGGGGACCATGTTGTATAGTCTACCCCTTGTTGCCTCTATTCCATCTAGTAAACCAGTAACTTATGCAAGGTTTATGTAAATATAGTTATATAACTGTAAACTAATAGTTAATTACCTGCGCGTAGCGTACCAGGACCTGCGGGTCACGTGACTAGGTGAACTCTATGGTATTTCTGCTTGAGGACCTGTGGAGGTCCCTATGACATATTCAATTCCATCATTCTGTGTACGAGTGAATGACAGGTATTCGGACCAATCAGATTCACCCCGCCCCTGCCCATATAAGGGAGTGGTGGCCATTATTCTCTTTCTTGTTCCTGGGCTGTCAACCGAGAAGGACCTGCGCAGCTATTCTCGCAGTGACTTAGGTCTGAGCCTTGCAGCGACGGCTGATCAATACTAAATTGAGAGTGTATCAATCCCCAGACACTCTTGCAGCATCACCGGACCTAATCTAACCCCTAAATCTGGACGGATCTGCAATATCTACCCTAAATTCAGAGACTTTCTAAATACCTCGAGGTCCGCAACAACTGTCAGTCACTGAGCAATATAAGGAGTGTTATATTAGACTGTTACTGTGCCTTGGATGTACCGTAAGCACTTAAGTAAAGTTGTTCAAGTTTAAGTTAAATCTCCTTGTGGACCTTCAGTCATTTCATGCACCTATCGTTACTGGGAAGGGCGGCGATAGGCCAGAGAATTACCTCAGCATACTAGCCCTCAGCCTGGCGTCACGAATTATAGGGTTAACATTATCCCCTCCTATACCGATACAACATCCCCACGACTATACACCCCCCAAGGGCTACCACAAAGCCTTTTTGGCGTCACAAACAGGATACGGGTGTGTGCCTACTACAGTCGCCATTAGTGAAAGTGTACTCCCCCCCAGAGGAAGAACTTCATTCATGTGCTGTAAACCGTGTTGCTGTGTACAGGAACGGTGCTTGTGGTGCACTATACAAGGGGGCCAAGAGAAAAGTAAGGGGGGAGGCGAAAATTCTGTTACAACTAAGATGTGTAAACTGCACAATGAGTTCATGCTGCGATCCGTTGGTCCGGTCGGCACAGGCGGAGCCGAACTGCTGCCGGAAAAACGCGCTAAGAAAGCCCGCGCTGCGCCATGCCCCGCCCCTGGGCGGGGCCACCAAGTTGTTGTGTCGCAGCCAATAGGGAACTCAGAGATGCAGGAGTCGTTTATGGAGGGACCAGAAGTCGGGGCTGTACCCATAGCGTCCTTCCTGCCCAGCGCCATTTTGGAGAAGCCCACTATAAAAGACGTCACGCACAACGACCTATTCAGTCTGCACAGAGAGCCGGAGAGTACAGACTTGGCGGAGAGCAGCGTTCCACGTGGTGAAGTTGGCAAAAGGGCGTCGGAAACACGGAAAGTTGTGGCAGTCGCAGCAAACTTTTTCAAGAGCTTGCTGACCGTCGGCAGCGGTTGTCATTAGACGAAGAGGGGGCCTGCAATCTTCCCCCACTGCCTGATGATGACGACGATTGGCCAGAAACACCTCCAGCGAACAGTGCAGGGACACCTTGAGGTGCGTCACCGGTGAGATTGTCCCCTCACCACAGAACCTGGGGCTCGTGGGCCGAAATCCCGTCGGAGGAGTCTGCTGTGAGTACCCTGCCAGAGGCGGCCTATTCTTCCTCCTCCAGCCCTGAGGTAATTCCTCGATCAAGCTTGCCAAGTGCACGACCAAATTTGGTGCTCACCAAAATGGGTGTTCGGAGATGAGCCGGAGCTGATCGAGTACATGCACAGAGTACTTCAACCATTACCTGGGAAGCCACTCCCACCAATCCCAACTGCAGAAAGGGAAAGGGCCCGTCAAGAAGTCGAGCTGGCCGAATTGATGGAAAAGCTAAAGGCCCGATACAAAGAACGCTATGCTCCCAAGCACGTGCATTTGCCTTATGAAGAAAGAGTGCGGTATCAAGAAAATACCAAAGAAATGGAGGCATAGTACGTCTGTAAATGGGATCACCCCCGAGAAGGGGAGGAGCCATTAGAAAGAAGAAGAGCAACTGTGGCCAAGTTCGACAAGGTCAGAGGTTATGGGACACTCCTTGACTGCCACACTGGGCAGACCATCCTCGTAAACCGGCAAGGAGTGCAAAGGCCATATCTCCATAAGAAGTTCTACACCTTGGAGGTGGGTGAAATTGTGGAGTACACCCCCGTCCAGAGCCTTCTTGGAGAATGGGCTGCCGCGGTCACTAGACCAACAGCCCCAACACAGCTTCCTTTCAAATATTTCCCGTCAACGGATTGGGAATCCGATCCCTTCAACTTGAGGCCAACAAGGTCTGCTCCTAAAGCCTCCACCAGCGCACCCAAGGAGGAGGAGCTTCAAGAGTCAAGTTCATTGTCTTCTATGTACAGCAAAGAGCCAAGTTCTTCATTTTCTACAGGTCGTCGAGAGTCGAGTCCTGCTCATGTTCAAGAAAGCAAGCCCAAATTGCGGGCACCAAAGAACGTACCTAGGCCCTCTCGGAGCAATGAGAGTTTGCCTCCTGCACAGATACCAACGTATGTACCAAGGCCCTCTTTTGACATGGAGAGTTTGCCTGCTTCCATGGTACCAACAAAAGAGTCATGGGTCCATCCTTGTTTGGAGATGGTACTCAAGCCCTATTGCCCCACTGTGATCCCGGCTAGTAAGCCTATAACCCCTTCTCTAGCTGCCTTTCACCACTTCATCCTCACCAATGTGGTGTGGCAAAGCTATGTCAATTCTGTACCTGCCCCTGATGTTGGCAGATATAGAGAAACTAGAAGAGGCACTACAAGAGTAAAGAAGAACATCTTCTAAAGAGACTCTAAAGTAATGTCATATTGTTTTTCTGTCTAACCATTTTGTCTTACAGCAACCAAGTTCAAGAATAGTGCCTAGCAGGACTGTGCTAAGTTTTGTTCCAGTTCAAAGTTCAGCAACGTAACCATTAAGCTTGTGCCTGACTATTAAGTCAAGAGACTCCTAGCCTGTAGGAGATTCATTAAGGACTGTACCCGGCTGAGTTGTGGTTAAGGCCATGTTTACCTTTCCCTTCCTATGAACTCCTAGTGTAGTTGGACTGCTGATCCTTACACGTCTGCTTTATGTATATACCAGCATCTTCATAAGAACTCTTATGCTGAATGTTTGAATGTTGCACTTATCGGGTGAATGCACCTGAAACATGTTGGAGTGTTGATAAATGTATAGTAAATATTTATATGGTTCTGTACACAGGAAGGTATCCTCGTGTCTGTGTACATAAGTAGTAAGTAAAGGTTTGTACATAGAGAAAATAGTCTAATGTCTATGTACATAAAAAGTAAAGTAGAGTTGTACACAGAGCACTAAAAATATATATAATTCTTGTACATACAAATGTATAAAATGCTAAAGGTGTTTAGTAGGTAACTCAATAGGGGACACCTCGGCTCCTCCGAGGGTAGTATTATTGCTGTTGCCCATCGCTAGCACCTGTCTCAACAAAAATAGTAGGGAGTATTCCCCTTAAAATAGTACTTGTACACATAGTACCCTAGATTACTAACTTAAATGTACTACCTCAAAATTTTCTAGTACATACATCAAAATAAATATCTCACTTAAGAAAACACTTAAGGAATTGTAGCATATTGATACCCAGTTCCTGCCACTGTTAGGTACACTTCTTCTTCTCTTTCATTGCGTGTGTGAGATGCTCTGCCTGGCCAGAAGGTGGTCTTGCTAATATAGAATTAAACATGTAATTCTAAGAATAACCTAGATAGGTTGTTTTGAAAGTGCTCTAGGGGTAAGTAGCGTGTAGCCGATAGACCCTAGCAGCCATCCTTACTGTGACCTAGCTTCTGACTAGCCAGTATAACCTTATGTGTACTTACAGGTAACTTATTGTTGGCAAAGAAATAAAATGTGTAGACTTGTGCACTAGAAAAATTTTCGTTTAATTTCGTTTCGTTTTTTCGTTTTGGAAAAAAATTTCGGTTCGGCAATATTTTCGGTTTAGATTTTTCGGATACATTCGGTATTCGGGTATTCGTGTTGTTTTTTTCGGATACATTCGGTATTCGGGTACATTCGGTAAATCTTTTTAGTCTTTTTTTTTACTTTAGCGATCCTAATAAATAATGGAGATACCTTTTTTATTAAAATTTCACAGGGTATCATAAAAAAATCATAATAAAAAAGATACAGTGGTGATGGAAAAAATTGTATCTAACGAAATGTATCTTTTTTATTATGAAATGTTTATTCATTTTTAAACAGGGATCAATTTATGTGAGCGGGTAAAGCACAAAAAATGTAGCCGACAATAATGAAAATGTAGTGTGTGCGTGTTTTTCACTTTTTTTAAAAACATTTTTTAGGTAGTACTACTACTCCCAGCATGGAACACACTCTTCCATGATGGGAGTAGTAGTTACCTGTACTAATTGACAGATCGCAGGGGTCCCTTGCGATCCTCTTGTATAATGTACAGATGCGGCGGCTGCTCTTCTATGGTCCCCTGCACTCACGTATATGTACACATATTCATATTTCCCGCAGAGCTGTGATTGGCCAGATGGTTCCAGCCAATCACAGCTCTCTGTGAGAAATAGGAATATGTGTATATATACGGCCGTGCAGGGGACCATAGGAGAGCGGCCGCCGCATTCATACATTATACAGGAGCATCACAGCGGGTGTCAGGAGTGATACCCACAGTGATCTTCCCTTTACTACAAGTACTACCACTCCCAACATGGAGTACACTCTGCTCCATGCTGGGAGCTGTAGTACCTGCATTAATAGACAGATCGCAGCGGGTGTCAGAAGTTACACTCGCTGCCATATGTCTATTAATGCAGGTACTACAGCTCCCAGCATGGAGCAGAGTGTGCTCCATGTTGGGAGTATTAGTACCTGCAGTTAGGGACAGATCCCAGGGATGTCACTCCTCCTGACACCCGCTGCGATCGTCCTTATGTGAATGTCGGGATCAGCTGTTCTCAGGGCTACAGAGCCGGGAGAACAGCTGACGCTGAGCCGTAGGTATACATCGTATATCTACTGCCCAGCAAGAACTTACAGTGAGCTTGCAATGTGTATACAGTATACACATTGCTGGCTCACTTAACCCCTTGCTGAGCTGTGCGCTATGCGCAAGCCCAGCAAGGGAAGAGTTAATTTACACTGCTGGACAGTGTAGGTTAACCCTTTGTGCGGTATACACTTTATACAGCTATCTATAGATAGCTGTATACAGTGTATACAGAAGACGAAGTCCAGCTTACTTCCCTCGAGTCCCGGGCCGGGTTCGTGTAGCTCCGCCCCCTAGTGGTGACGTCATTAATGGGCGGAGCTACAGAAGGGAACAAGGCTAGTTTATCTGAAGCTCTGTTCACATTGTACGTTTTGTATAATGTGAACAGACCCTTCTGGCAGTGTCTACCCAGACAGGGAGACTCCAGCTGTTGCTAAACTACAACTCCCAGCATGCCCAGACAGCCAAAGGCTGTCTGGGCATGCTGGGAGTTGTAGTTTTGCACCAATTGGTGGCTCCCTGTTTGGGTAGACATTGCATCATGGGTGCTCTCCCCAGCGGACAGCGCCAAAAATGTCATAACCAATTTTTTGTGTTTTTTTTTCTTCTCGTTTCAGATCCGTGTATGCAGAGGATTACTGCGGATTCGATGGATTACAGCGGATTATTTTTTTTCCCTTTAATAAAATGGTTAACGAGGGCTGTGGGGGAGTGTTTTTTTAAATAAAATAATTTTTCCAATGTGTTGTGTTTTTTTTTTTATTTTTATTGAATTTTCAGGGTTAGTAGCGGAAGCTGTCTTATTGACGGAATCCATTACTAGGCCAGGGCTTAGTGCTAGCCCCAAAAACAGCTAGCGCTAACCCCCAATTATTACCCCGGTACCCACCGCCACAGGGGTGCCGGGAAGAGCCGGTACCAACAGGCCCGGAGCGTCAAAAATGGCGCTCCTGGACCTAGGCGGTAACAGGCTGGCGTTATTTAGGCTGGGGAGGGCCAGTAACAATGGTCCTCGCCCACCCTGGTAACGTCAGGCTGTTGCTGTTTGGTTGGTATTGTGCTGAGAATGAAAATACGGGGAACCCTATGCGTTTTTTTTTTTAATTTAAATAAAAAAATTTAAAAAAAAAACGCATAGGGTTCCCCGTATTTTCATTCTCAGCCAGATACCAACCAAACAGCAACAGCCTGACGTTACCAGGGTGGGCGAGGACCATTGTTACTGGCCCTCCCCAGCCTAAATAACGCCAGCCTGTTACCACCTAGGCCCAGGAGCGCCATTTTGACGCTCCGGGCCTGTTGGTACCGGCTCTTCCCGGCACCCCTGTGGCGGTGGGTACCGGGGTAATAATTGGGGGTTAGCGCTAGCTGTTTTTGGGGCTAGCACTAAGCCCTGGCCTAGTAATGGATTCCGTCAATAAGACAGCGTCCACTACTAACCTTGAAAATTCAATAAAAAAAAAAAAACACAACACATTGGAAAAATTATTTTATTTAAAAAAACACTCCCCCACAGCCCTCGTTAACCATTTTATTAAAGGAAAAATTAAATAATCCGCCGTAATCCATCGAATCCGCAGTAATCCTCTGCATACACGGATCTGAAACGAGAAGAAAAAAACACAAAAAATTGGTTATGACATTTTTGGCGCTGTCCGCTGGGGAGAGCACCCATGATGCAATGTTTACCCAAACAGGGAGCCACCAATTGGTGCAAAACTATAACTCCCAGCATGCCCAGACAGCCTTTGGCTGTCTGGGCATGCTGGGAGTTGTAGTCTAGCAACAGCTGGAGTCTCCCTGTCTGGGTAGACACTGCCAGAAGGGTCTGTTCACATTATACATAACGTACAATGTGAACAGAGCTTCAGATTAATTAGCCTTGTTCCCTTCTGTAGCTCCGCCCCCTAATGGCATCATTACTAGGGGGCGGTGCTACACGAACCCCGCCCGGGACTCGAGGGAAGTAAGCTGGACTTCGTCTTCTGTATACACTGTATACAGCTATCTATAGATAGCTGTATATAGTGTATACCGCCCAAAGGGTTAACCTACACTGTCCAGCAGTGTAAGTTAACTCTTCCCTTGCTGGGCTTGCGCATAACGCACAGCTCAGCAAGGGGTTAAGTGAGCCAGCAATGTGTATACTCTATACACATTGCAAGCTCACTGTAAGTTCTTGCTGGGCAGTAGATATACGATGTATACCTACGGCTCAGCGTCAGCTGTTCTCCTGGCTCTGTAGCCCTGAGAACAGCTGATCCCGACATTCACATCAGGAGGATCGCAGCAGGTGTCAGGAGGAGTGACATCCCTGGGATCTGTCCCTTACTGCAGGTACTAATACTCCCAACATGGAGCACACTCTGCTCCATGCTGGGAGCTGTAGTACCTGCATTAATAGACATATGGCAGCGAGTGTAACCGCTGCGATCTGTCTATTAATACAGGTACTACAGTTCCCAGCATGGAGCAGAGTGTGCTCCATGTTGGGAGTATTAGTACTTGTAGTAAAGGAAAGATCACTGTGGGTATCACTCCTGACACCCGCTGCGATCCTCCAGTATAATGTATGAATGCAGCGGCCGCTCTTCTATGGTCCCCTGCACGGCCGTATATATACACATATTCCTATTTCTCAAAGAGAGCTGTGATTGGCTGGAACCATCTGGCCAATCACAGCTCTGCGGGAAATATGAATATGTGTATATTATATACGTGAGTGCAGGGGACCATAGAAGAGCAGCCGGCGCATCTATACATTGTACAAGATGACCGCAAGGGACCCCTGCAATCTGTCAATTAGTACAGGTAACTACTACTCCCATCATGGAAGAGTGTGTTCCATGTGGGAGTAGTAGTACTACCTAAAAAATGTTTTTAAAAAAAGTGAAAAACACGCACACACTGCATTTTCATTATTGTCGGCTACATTTTTAGTGCTTTACCCGGTCACATAAATTGATCCCTGTTTAAAAATGAATAAACATTTCATAATAAAAATGATACATTTCATTAGATACAATTTTTTCCATCACCACTGTATCTTTTTTATTATGATTTTTTTATGATACCCTACGAAATTTTTATAAAAAAGGTATCTCCATAATTTTTTAGGATCGCTAAAGTCCAAAAAAAGAATAAAAAGATTTACCGAATGTATCCGAAAAATCAAACTATCTATATCCTTTTTATTATATTTGTTATCAGAATGAATTCTTCACGTTCGTTTACAGATAACGAATGCATTCGTTATTTACAGCATTATGGTCGGGAAATAACGAATGTATTCGTTACTTTGCTATTCGTATTATCGTGGCTATTCGGGAATGTTCAAAATATGTTTTCGTGCATTCGGATCGGTCCGAATGCACGAAAACGGTAAAATTCGTTAATTTAGACATTCGTGCGGAACCGAATTGCACATGTCTAAAAATGTGTAAGATAATACAATTGTCTAGTCAGCTTGACGCTAAAGGTATATAGAGCTGAACTAATGTCTAGATAGTTTCATATATAGAGAGTTATACTAGTGTTCAGTTTAGCCTCCAAGAATGTGTAGGGAGCTACTAAAATTTCTTAGGAGCTAGCAACTACATGTCAGATAGCTGCCTAATTGTCTAGTAAACTTCAAAATGTATAATAGGTTTAATAAGGTTGTATAGGAAGATAGAAACTAAATGTCTAGATAGCATTGAAATGTCTAGATAGATTTCTATTGTCTAATCCAGATACAAGGAAAGGTATCAAAAGAATGTAAATGTGGTTAGTTTAATTAGGATGTACACCAGATGGTCGAGGTCGACTTATCTTAAGTAAGGGGGTTTGTGGTGTCCCGGTACCGCATCCTATGCGGTCCCTTTATGTGTATGGGTCCCCATAGCCAGAGTCCCTAGGACGTAGGGGTCCATGTTGTATAGTCTACCCCTTGTCGCCTCTATTCCATCTGGTAAACCAGTAATTTATGCAAGATTTATGTAAATATAGTTATATAACTGTAAATGAATAGTTAATTACCTGCGCGTAGCGTACCAGGACCTGCGGGTCACGTGACTAGGTGAACTCTATGGTATTTCTGCTTGAGGACCTGTGGAGGTCCCTATGACGTATGCAATCCCATCATTCTTTGTACGAGTGAATGACAGGTATTCGGACCAATCAGATTCACCCCGCCCCTGCCCATATAAGTAAGCGGCGGCCATTATTCTCTCTCTTGTTCCTGGGCTGTCAACCGAGAAGAACCTGCGCAGCTATTCTCGCAGTGAGGTAGGCCTGAGCCTTGCAGCGACGGCTGATCAATACTAAATCGAGAGTGTATCAATCCCCAGACACTCTGCAGCATCACCGGACCTAATCTCACCCCTAAATCTGGACGGATCTGCAATATCTACCCTAAATTCAGAGACTTTCTAAATACCTCGAGGTCCGCAACAACTGTCAGTCACTGAGCAATATAAGGAGTGTTATATTTGACTGTTACTGTGCCTTGGAAGCACTTAAGTAAGCACTTAAGTAAAGTTGTTCAAGTTAAATCTCATTGTGGACCTTCAGTCATTTCATGCACCTATCGTTACTGGGAAGGGCGGCGATAGGCCGGAGAATTACCTCAGCATACTAGCCCTCAGCCTGGCTTCACAAACTATAGGGTTAACATTAACCCCTCATATACCGATACAACATCCCCACGACTATACACCCCCCAAGGACTACCACAGGGGTATATCCGGATTTTTGGGAGATTGCACAAGACCCCTATGTTGGAGCAAAAATGTGTGCCTGTTCCCGTGTACTCCTGTGTCAATTCCTGATGTTACCATTTTTATAGTTTTTTTCCTGCCGTTTCCCAGTATTATGCTTTAAATGCCTCATATGGTTGCCAAATGTTCCCATTTTTTTATGTTTCTCTAGGCTAAGCCTTGGATGAAGAATGCTAGTATTGTGCTTTCTGTGTTCCTTATAATACCTGCTAACTATAACTGGGCTATGTCTTTGCCTCCCATGTCCCGAGTTGTGATGGTTTGTTGTTTGCCTGGGGTGTTTTTGTGGTTCCGTGTCTGCCCTTCAAAATTTTTGTGTTATATTTTATTGTTTCCGGACTCATCCGGATTGTCTATCTGTCCGTTCATGTTCGTCTCTGCTCTTTTTCCTCCTTAGTTCTTTGCATCCTTGCTCTGTTCTACCCAAATCTTTGTTTGCTATGGCTTCTCCTGGTCTGTGCCTTTTTGTCCTTTCCTGGCCCCAGTCTTGTCCTCATGCTGTACTGCCTGGCATTGTCTTCTCTCTGTTCCCTGTCTTGGAGATCGCTGATTGCTTGACTGTAGTTGCATGGAACGTGCGGGGTCTCAATGACCCTACTAAGCGATTGGCTGTTTTTCAAGCCCTTAACCTCTTAAGGACCCAGCCATTTTACACCTTAGGACCCGGACATTTTTTGAACATCTGACCACTGTCACTTTAAACATTAATAACTCTGGAATGCTTTTAGTTATCATTCTGATTCTGAGATTGTTTTTTCGTGACATATTCTACTTTAACATAGTGGTAAAATTTTGTGGTAACTTGCATCCTTTCTTGGTGAAAAATCCCAAAATTTTATGAAAAATTTGAAAATTTAGCATTTTTCTAACTTTGAAGCTCTCTGCTTGTAAGGAAAATGGATATTCAAAATATTTTTTTTTATTCACATATACAATATGTCTACTTTATGTTTGCATCATAAAATTGACGTGTTTTTACTTTTGGAAGACACCAGAGGGCTTCAAAGTTCAGCAGCAATTTTCCAATTTTTCACAAAATTTCCAAACTCACTATTTTTCAGGGACCAGTACAGGTTTGAAGTGGATTTGAAGGGTCTTCATCTTAGAAATACCTCACAAATTACCCCATTCTAAAAACTGCACCCCCCAAAGTATTCAAAATTATATTCGGTCAGCCTTTTAACCCTTTAGGTGTTTCACAGGAATAGCAGGAAAGTGAAGGAGAAAATTCACAATCTTCATTTTTTACACTCGCATGTTCTTGTAGACCCAATTTTTTTTATTTTTACAAGGGATAAAAGGAGAAAATGTATACTTTTATTTGTAGCCCAATTTCTCTCGAGTAAGCAGATACCTCATATGTCTATGTAAAGTCTTCGGCGGGCGCAGTAGAGGGCTCAGAAGCGAAGGAGCGACAAGGGGATTTTGGAGAGTACGTTTTTCTGAAATGGTTTTTGGGGGGCATGTTGCATTTAGGAAGCCCCTATGGTGCCAGAACAGCAAAAAAAAAAAAAACACATGCCATACCATTTTGGAAAAAAGACCCCTTGAGGAACGTAACAAGGAATTAAGTGAGCCTTAATACCCCACATGTGTTTCACGACTTTTGCATACGTAAAAAAAAATAAAAAAATAGCAAAAAATACCCCCCAAAATTTGAAACCCCATCTCTTCTGAGTATGTAGGTACCCCATAAGTTGACCTGAAGTGCAATACGGGCGAACTACAATTCTCAGAAGAGAAGGAGTCATATTTGGTTATTTGAGAGCAAATTTTGCTCGGGGGGCATGTCGCATTTAGGAAGCCCCTATGGTGCCAGGACAGCAAAATAACCCCTACATGGCATACCATTTTGGAAACTAGACCCCTTGAGGAACATAACAAGGGGTACATTTACCCCCAAGGGTACATTTACCCCATTTGCACAGCCCACTGTTCCAAAGATCTGTCAGACACCAGTGGGGTGTAAATTCTCACTGCATCCCTCATTACATTCCATGAGGGATGTAGTTTCCGAAATGGGGTCACATGTTTTTTTTTGTTTTTTTATGCTTTTGTCAAAACCGCTGTAACAATCAGCCACCCCTGTGCAAATCACCTCAAATGTACATTGTGCACTCTCCCTTCTGGGCCTTGTTGTGCGCCCCCAGAGCACTTTGCGCCCACATATGGGATATCTCCGTAGTCGGGAGAAATTGCATTACAAATTTTGGGGGGCTTTTTTCCCTTTTACCTCTTGTCAAAATGAAAAGTATTGGGCAACACCAGCATGTTAGTGTAAACAATTAATTTTTTTACACTAACATTCTGGTGTAGACCCCAACTTCACCTTTTCATAAGGGGTGAAAGGAGAAAAAGCCCCCCAAAATTTGTTAGGCAATTTCTCCCGAGTACGGCGATACCCCATATGTGGCCCTAAACTGTTGCCTTGAAATACGACAGGGCTCCAAAGTGAGAGCGCCATGTGCATTTGAGGCCTGAATTAGGGATTTGCATCGGGGTGGACATAGGGTTATTCTACGCCAGTGATTCCCAAACAGGGTGCCTCCAGCTGTTACAAAACTCCCAGCATGCTTGGACAGTCAACGGCTGTCCAACAATACTGGGAGTTGTTGTTTTGCAACAGCTGGAGGCTCCATTTTGGAAACAGTGGCGTACCAGACGTTTTTCATTTTTATTGGGGAGGGGGGCTGTGTAGGGGTATGTGTATATGTAGTGTTTTTTACTTTTTATTTTATTTTGTGTTAATGTAGTGTAGTGTAGTGTTTTTAGGGTACAGTCACATGGGCGGGGGGTTACAGCGAGTTTCCCGCTGCGAGTTTGAGCTGCCGCGCAAAATTTGCTGCATCGCAAACTTGCAGCCTGACACTCACTGTAAGCCCCTTCCCATGTGAATGTACCCTGTACATTCACGGGGGGGGGGGGGGGGGGGGGATTTCCAGCTGATGCAAAACTACAACTCCCAGCATGCACAGTTTATCAGTGCATGCTCATAGTTATAGTTTTGCAACAGCTGGAGGCACACGGGTTGGGAAACACTGAGTTAGGAAACATACTATGTTTCCCAACCAGTGTGCCTCCAGTTGTTGCAAAACCACTACTCCCAAACATTCTCAGGTATGCTGGAAGTAGTAGTTCGGCAACATCTTTAGAGAAGGATGTTGCCGAACTACAACTCCCAGCATGCTTGGAGTTGTAGTATTGCAACATCTGGAGGACTACAGTTTGCAGACCACTAATACAGTGGTTCCCAATCTGTGCCCTTCCAGATGTTGCAAGACTACAACTTCCAGTATGCCAAAACTGTCCAGGCATGCTGGGAGTTGTAATTCTGCAACATCTGAAGGGCCAGATGTTACAGAGCTACAACTCCCAGCATGCCTGGACAGTAAGGGCACGCTGAGGATGTGTAGTTTTGCAACATCTGGAAGGAAACAGTGGTCTGCAAACTGTGGACCTCCAGATGTTGCAAAACTGCAACTCCCAGCATGCCCAGACGCCAAGGGCTGTCTGGGCATGCTGGGAGTTGTAGTATACAGGGTCCCATTACGGCAATGCATGTCGCTTTACAGCGACGTGCATTGCTGTAAAGGGCCCGACCGCGGCTGAAGATCCACTCACCTGTCGCCGCCGCCGCCGTCTTCATCACCGGGATCCGGGTCTTCAGGGACGAGGTAAGTACCGGGGCCGGTCCCCAGCACTCCCCTGTCCCCCGCTGCGTCCTCTGGTCTTCCTCCCGTCCTCTCCGGACTTCCAGAGGCCGGGCAGGGCGGGAGGAAGTAACAGCCCCCCCCCCCCTGCGATTAGTCGGTTAACTAACCGACGGATCGCAGGGGATAGGAGGAGGTGGCCGGCTTGCCACCTCACTCCTATACTTTAGCATGGTCCTGGCTGTCTGTAACAGCCGGGATCATGCAAAATTACCGGGCGGTCGGGTCCCAGAGACCCGATCAGCCCGGTATCGCCGCAGATTGCAAGGGCGATTTCCTACATGGCCCCCCTCAGCGTTTGCCCTGGATGTCTGCTGAAGCATTTCAGCAGGCATCCGGTTCTGATCTCTGCCAGGCGCGTGGCAGGGACCGGAAAACGCCAGGGCGTATGGATACGCCCTGGGTCCTTAAGGCCCAGGGTGTGAGGACGTATCCATATGCCCTGGGTCCTTAAGAGGTTAAACCATACCAGCCGGCCATACTATGCCTCTCTGAGACCCACCTGACAGCACATACTATACATCTATTGAACAAACCGTGATTTGGCCACACTTTTCATGCCACCTTCTCCTCCCATGCGAGGGGTATCAGTGTGCTTATTCATCACAGTATTCTATTGTCATGTACTGTATGTGTAAACTAGTTGACCCAGAGGGCAGGTTTGTATGCCTCTACTGCACATTTAATCATATTTTATGTATTCTTGTTGCTTTGTATGTCCCTCCCCCGTACTCGGGTGGCGCTTTACGCTGAGCTGTTTCCTCTCTCTCCTCTTTGCCTGATGCACCACTCCTAGTGGTGGGGGACCTCAATAATGTGCTTGACCCGAACATAGATAGATTCCCTGTTGTGGGATGGGTTAGGACAGCAGGAACTACAGGTTTAGCTATACTAGAGGAAATGGGTTGGACTGATTTGTGGAGACGGAGACATCCCACTGACTTTGGCCACTGACGCATTGATTTTGCGTTGGGCAATGATTTGCTTCATACCCTAGTCGGGTCTGTTGACTACCTTCCCCGTACCCTTTCTGATCATTCCCCACTCCTAATTCGTTTTACTACTGACCCGCATCCCAGAATGCGCGGCTCCCTGTGGCGCTTGAACCCTTTTTGGCTTCAGGTTCCCACAGTGGGTAATACTGTTCAATCCGATATTGTTGCCTTTCTCGAGGTTAATGTGGGGAGCGCTTCCATGTGTACAGTCTGGGACTCTCTAAAAGCATATGTCCAAGGTGTTTTTATTAGAGATATTTCCACTTGTAAATTGAAAAATAGGGCTATTCAGACCTCTCTACAGCAGCAGGTACTCCTCGAGGAGCTTGGGTTCCTTGAGGACCCTTCTGACAGGAATAGGGAGAACTGGCAGTCCACGCAAGCCTTGTTGGACGCACATTTATTACAAATGGCGGACAATAAATACTTCTTTCAACAGCAACGCTATTTCGAAATTGGCGAAATTACAGGTCGTTTGTTGGCTCGCACCATCAAGGCTCAATCAGGGTCAGTGTGTATTCCTTGTCTATGTGACGGTACCGGGACGCTGCTTAAGGATGATCAAGCTATTTTAGCTGCTTTAGTCTCTTTCTATGAAGAGACTCATTTCTCTAACTTAGCATTCAGCACTACTGATATCGACCGATTTGTAGCTGGCGTTTCGCTCCCGACCCTCTCACAGACCCAGAGAGACATGCTGGACGAACCTATCACGCTTGAGGAATTGGAAATGGCGTTGGGTACGCTGCCCTTCGAAAAATCTCCGGGTGTAGATGGTTTGCCTAATGAGTACCTTAAACGTTACCGAGAGGTGTTGCTGCCTCAGTTGCTGGGGGTATGGTGGGTAGGAGGGGCTCCCGGGATCTATGATGGAAGCTATTATCGTATTGTTATTGAAACCTGGTAAGGACCCTTTATTTGCAGGTTATTTGCAGGTTCCTATAGGCCAATCTCCTTATTGTGTTCGGATATCAAATTGATGGTGTTGGCTAGAGATGAGCGAACTTTTAAAAAATTTGATTTGGCCGATTCGCCAAATTTTCCCGAAAAGTTTGTTTCAATCCGAATTTATTTGCGGCGAATCAATGTTAAAAAAGGCTATTCTAGCCTAAATACAGCCTCTATAGGGGGTATAGAACACTTTGCTGTGTCGTAAAACGCATATGGAGTGTGCTGGGGTAGTGAAATAATACTGTTATTAAGAATAGCATGCAGATTACCGGCATCGCTCTTAGAATCACTGCCGCACAGCAGCACAATGACAGAGCCTGGTGGTGGCATCAGTGTCAGGAGACCATATAGTGACTGAATGACATAGCGTGGACATAGCATGGCAAGAGGAGACCATTTAGTGGCTGAATGGCACTGCGTGGAGTTGGCTGATGCACTAGTACACTACACACCAGGGCTTCACAATCCCCCCCAAACAAACAGCACAATATATGACATTTTTGACAAAGATTTCTCATTGGTAGCACCCGCTATCCAAAGGTTAGAAATTTCCAGACCCAGGCCCCACCTCTGCGGCATCAGTAACCCATATATTGCCTGTAGGACACAGACTGGAGTTGGCTGATGCACCAGTACACACCAGGGCTTCACAATCCCCCCTCCAAAATCAACACAATGAGAAATTTTTGTCAAAGATTTCTCATTGGTAGCACCCGCTATCCAAAAATTAGAAATTTCCAGAACCAGCCCCACCCCTGTGGCATCAGTAACCCATATATTGCCTGCATGACACAGCCTGGAGTGGCTGATGCAAAAGTACACACCAGGGCTTCACAATCCCCCCCCCCCCAAAAAAAAAAAAAAAACACAATATATGAAATTTTTGTCAAAGATCTCTTATTGGTAGCACCCGCTATCCAAAATTTTGAAATTTCCAGAACCAGGCCCCACCCCTGCGGCATCAGTAACCCATATATTGCCTGCATGACACAGCCTGGAGTTGGCTGATGCAAGAGTACACACCAGGGCTTCACAATCCCCCAAAAAAAACAACACAATATATGAAATTTTTGTCAAAGATTTCTCATTGGTAGCACCCGCTATCCAAAAATTTGAAATTTCAAGACCCAGGCCCCACCTCTGCGGCATCAGGAACCCATATATTGCCTGTAGGACACAGCCTGGAGTTGGCTGATGCACCAGTACACACCCGGGCTTCACAATCCCCCCTCCAAAATCAACACAATGAGAAATGTTTGTCAAAGATTTCTCATTGGTAGCACCCGCTATCCAAAAATTTGAAATTTCCAGAACCAGGCCCCACCCCTTTGGCATCAGTAACCCATATATTGCCTAGCAAAGAAAAAAAAAACTGAAAATGTAGCCAGCACCTAAGCCCAATACACGGGTGCACGCTGCTGTGGCAAGTACAAAACATGTAAAAAAAGAAAATGGCAGCAGCACACTTGGTCAACAAAATGGAGGCTCTTAGCGCACTTTTTGATCAAAACGTGTCCCCCATCCACCACGCGGAGGTGGCCTCTTATCGGATGGTCCCTAAACACTCACCTACCTCAGGCTGGGTGACATGTTGGATCCACTAACGATCCAAACCACCTCCTGTGAAAATAGGGGAGGGGATGCACGGCTACAGAGGGAGCCACTCCCCCCAAATTTGCACAGCAAAGAAAAAAAAAAACTGAAAATGTAGCCAGCACCTAAACCCAATACACGGGTGCACGCTGCTGTGGCAAGTACAAAACATGTAAAAAAAGAAAATGGCAGCAGCACACTTGGTCAACAAAATGGAGGCTCTTAGCGCACTTTTTGATCAAAACGTGTCCCCCATCCACCACGCGGAGGTGGCCTCTTATCGGATGGTCCCTAAACACTCACCTACCTCAGGCTGGGTGACATGTTCATGTTGGATCCACTAACGATCCAAACCACCTCCTGTGAAAATAGGGGAGGGGATGCACGGCTACAGAGGGAGCCACTCCCCCCAAATTTGCACAGCAAAGAAAAAAAAAAAAAAACTGAAAATGTAGCCAGCACCTAAACCCAATACACGGGTGCACGCTGCTGTGGCAAGTACAAAACATGTAAAAAAAGAAAATGGCAGCAGCACACTTGGTCAACAAAATGGAGGCTCTTAGCGCACTTTTTGATCAAAACGTGTCCCCCCATCCACCACGCGGAGGTGGCCTCTTATCGGATGGTCCCTAAACACTCACCTACCTCAGGCTGGGTGACATGTTGGATCCACTAACGATCCAAACCACCTCCTGTGAAAATAGGGGAGGGGATGCACGGCTACAGAGGGAGCCACTCCCCCCAAATTTTGCACAGCAAAGAAAAAAAAAAACTGAAAATGTAGCCAGCACCTAAACCCAATACACGGGTGCACACTGCTGTGGCAAGTACAAAACATGTAAAAAAAGAAAATGGGCAGCAGCACACTTGGTCAACAAAATGGAGGCTCTTAGCGCACTTTTTGATCAAAACGTGTCCCCCATCCACCACGCGGAGGTGGCCTCTTATCGGATGGTCCCTAAACACTCACCTACCTCAGGCTGGGTGACATGTTGGATCCACTAACGATCCAAACCACCTCCTGTGAAAATAGGGGAGGGGATGCACGGCTACAGAGGGAGCCACTCCCCCCAAATTTGCACAGCAAAGAAAAAAAAAAACTGAAAATGTAGCCAGCACCTAAACCCAATACACGGGTGCACGCTGCTGTGGCAAGTACAAAACATGTAAAAAAAGAAAATGGGCAGCAGCACACTTGGTCAACAAAATGGAGGCTCTTAGCGCACTTTTTGATCAAAACGTGTCCCCCATCCACCACGCGGAGGTGGCCTCTTATCGGATGGTCCCCTAAAACACTCACCTACCTCAGGCTGGGTGACATGTTGGATCCACTAACGATCCAAACCACCTCCTGTGAAAATAGGGGAGGGGATGCACGGCTACAGAGGGAGCCACTCCCCCAAATTTGCACAGCAAAGAAAAAAAAAAACTGAAAATGTAGCCAGCACCTAAACCCAATACACGGGTGCACACTGCTGTGGCAAGTACAAAACATGTAAAAAAAGAAAATGGCAGCAGCACACTTGGTCAACAAAATGGAGGCTCTTAGCGCACTTTTTGATCAAAACGTGTCCCCCATCCACCACGCGGAGGTGGCCTCCTTATCGGATGGTCCCTAAACACTCACCTACCTCAGGCTGGGTGACATGTTGGATCCACTAACGATCCAAACCACCTCCCTGTGAAAATAGGGGAGGGGATGCACGGCTACAGAGGGAGCCACTCCCCCCAAATTTGCACAGCAAAGAAAAAAAAAAAACTGAAAATGTAGCCAGCACCTAAACCCAATACACGGGTGCACGCTGCTGTGGCAAGTACAAAACATGTAAAAAAAGAAAATGGCAGCAGCACACTTGGTCAACAAAATGGAGGCTCTTAGCGCACTTTTTGATCAAAACGTGTCCCCCATCCACCACGCGGAGGTGGCCTCTTATCGGATGGTCCCTAAACACTCACCTACCTCAGGCTGGGTGACATGTTGGATCCACTAACGATCCAAACCACCTCCTGTGAAAATAGGGGAGGGGATGCACGGCTACAGAGGGAGCCACTCCCCCCAAATTTGCACAGCAAAGAAAAAAAAAAACTGAAAATGTAGCCAGCACCTAAACCCAATACACGGGTGCACGCTGCTGTGGCAAGTACAAAACATGTAAAAAAAGAAAATGGCAGCAGCACACTTGGTCAACAAAATGGAGGCTCTTAGCGCACTTTTTGATCAAAACG
Source organism: Hyla sarda (assembly GCF_029499605.1). Taxonomy (NCBI): domain Eukaryota; kingdom Metazoa; phylum Chordata; class Amphibia; order Anura; family Hylidae; genus Hyla; species Hyla sarda. The sequence goes on along the minus strand of NC_079190.1, from coordinate 309,111,784 downwards.
TGTCCCCCATCCACCACGCGGAGGTGGCCTCTTATCGGATGGTCCCTAAACACTCACCTACCTCAGGCTGGGTGACATGTTGGATCCACTAACGATCCAAACCACCTCCTGTGAAAATAGGGGAGGGGATGCACGGCTACAGAGGGAGCCACTCCCCCAAATTTGTACAGCAAAGAAGAAAAAAAAACTGAAAATGTAGCCAGCACCTAAACCCAATACACGGGTGCACGCTGCTGTGGCAAGTACAAAACATGTAAAAAAAGAAAATGGCAGCAGCACACTTGGTCAACAAAATGGAGGCTCTTACCGCACTTTTTGATCAAAACGTGATACATTTTCATTTTTTTTTTTTTTTTTCTTTGCTGTGCAAATTTGGGGGGAGTGGCTCCCTCTGTAGCCGTGCATCCCCTCCCCTATTTTCACAGGAGGTGGTTTGGATCGTTAGTGGATCCAACATGTCACCCAGCCTGAGGTAGGTGAGTGTTTAGGGACCATCCGATAAGAGGCCACCTCCGCGTGGTGGATGGGGGACACGTTTTGATCAAAAAGTGCGCTAAGAGCCTCCATTTTGTTGACCAAGTGTGCTGCTGCCATTTTCTTTTTTTACATGTTTTGTACTTGCCACAGCAGCGTGCACCCGTGTATTGGGTTTAGGTGCTGGCTACATTTTCAGTTTTTTTTTTTTCTTTGCTGTGCAAATTTGGGGGGAGTGGCTCCCTCTGTAGCCGTGCATCCCCTCCCCTATTTTCACAGGAGGTGGTTTGGATCGTTAGTGGATCCAACATGTCACCCAGCCTGAGGTAGGTGAGTGTTTAGGGACCATCCGATAAGAGGCCACCTCCGCGTGGTGGATGGGGGACACGTTTTGATCAAAAAGTGCGCTAAGAGCCTCCATTTTGTTGACCAAGTGTGCTGCTGCCATTTTCTTTTCTTTTTTTCCATATATTGCCTGCATGACACAGCCTGGAGTTGGCTGATGCAAGAGTACACACCAGGGCTTCACAATTCCCCCCCCCCCCCCCCCAAAACCAACACAATATATGAAATTTGTGTCAAAGATTTCTCATTGGTAGCACCTGCTATCCAAAAATTTTAAATTTCAAGACCCAGGCCCCACCTCTGCGGCATCAGGAACCCATATATTGCCTGAAGGACACAGCCTGGAGTTGGCTGATGCACCAGTACACACCCGGGCTTCACAATCCCCTCCAAAAAACAAAAACATTTTAGAAATGTTTTAAAGAAATACCTTTGTGTAAGAACAAGCACATATCCAACAGTTCACAAGACTCTATAATGCAGGATGGTCGACCACCCAAAGACATTCTTCTCAAAAATAATAAACCACACAATGTTTGAAAATTTTTTACAAAAACTAATTCAATATGTGTGTAAGCGCATCTGTCTCCCAAAAATCAGATCACCAAAGGACTTTTTTCGCCCAAAATGATGAAGCAGAGTTAATCCCTGTCCGTATTTTTTTTTTCTTTAAAAAATCACACGCAACAAGCGTTCTGTTGTGTAACGATTAGCATTCTGGAAAATTCAATTTTATTACTGATAAAATTATCAGTAAATAAAAAAAAGACACTACCCAAGAGTGTTTAATTACCCCATACATTGCACCAGGAGCAGTCAAGAGTAGGCCTCAGTAGTACCCAAGAGGCTTTAATAACCCCCTACCTTTGCACAATCAATTGCGAGATCAAGCAATACCAGGTGTGTTATGCCCTCTGATTTCTGGGACCGCAGGCGCGCTCCACTGAACGGATTAGCGTGTCTCTATCTTTCATCGACCGGTGCTGGTAACCCGCTAACTCCCGGAAAGGTAAGCTGCCGCGAAGCAGGTGGTCTCCCCCGGGCACGTTTAGCTCCTGAATTTTCACTACTGCCACCACCACGCTGATTGCTAACCGTGCTACCGCCTTGCTGCCTCATAGACAAAGAGAAAATCTCTTCTCCTGATGATGATGAAGCCCCGGCTTCTGCACCCGGCTCCCAATTGCGATCGGCTTCATCATCATCAAAAGATGTGTGCATGTCACTGATGTCCTCCTCGTGTTCCACAACAGTGTCTGCAGTAATTGAAGTGTCTGAGCAATTGAAACACCGCCTCCCACGTCACTCTCCGCATCACTACCTAACCGCCTTGGCTGCCCATTAGATGCTGATTGTCCTCTATTTCATCGTCCTCGCTAAATAGTGGAGCTGAACCCAAAGCATGAGATACTTCTTTGGGAGAGGGAACAGCATAGGACAAAGGCAATGGGATTGCTTCCGGGCCATGCCAACTGAGGGTTGTGTCTGAGGAACCCACCGACTCTTGACTGGGGTTGTCAGATGTCGCTTGTGATGATGGGGATGAGTGTGCAAACCAATTGACAAGGAGAGATGGGTCGAAGACACGACCGCTGGGTGTTAACGGGAGCTCAGGCCTATTGCTGCGACTCCTGCTGCCACTCGCCCCAAGTCTGCTGCCAACTCTGCCTGATGTATGTAGGCCTCTGCTCCTTCTCTGTGCACGTCCTGGCACTTCCCTGCCTGACATACTTGGTGCGTTTATGAGGGTATAGAACAGCAGCAGGAGATTACTTACGGCTGTCCTTTCAAAGTATATAGGCCCTAGACAGAATAACAGTTACTAAATAGTACACTCCTTTGTTGTATGTATGCCCTTTGCAATGATGAGCGCACTGTTAAGCATATTTATACGCAGAAAAAAAATATTTTTTGTTGTATACACGAGCCAGTGTATGTGTTGAATAGCACTGAATTTAGCACCGAGACAGAAATACAGGTACTAAATAGTACACTACTTGGTTGTATGTATGCCCTTTGCAATGATGAGCGCACTGTTAAGCGTATTTGTGCGCAGGAAAAACTTTTTTTTTTCTTTAACACACCGGCAAGTGTATAACGTCTGGTATAACACTTAATTTAGCACAGAGACAGAAAAAAAGGTGGTATATGGTACACTATTTGCTTGAATTTAGGCCCTTTGCAATGATAAGGCCACTGAAAAAGCGTATTTTTACGCAGGAAAACCTTTTTTTTCTTTAATACACCAGCAGGTGTATAACGTGTGGTATAAAACAGAAATAAAGGTACTAAATAGTACGCTATTTGCTTGTATGTAGGCCCTTTGCAATGATAAGGCCACTGTTAAGCGTATTTTTATGCAGGAAAACCTTTTTTTTCTTTAATACACCGGCAGGTATATAACGTGTGGTATAACACTTAATTTAGCACAGAGACAGAAAAAAAGGTAGTATATGGTATGCTATTTGCTTGTATTTAGGCCCTTTGCAATGATAAGGCCACTGTTAAGCGTATTTTTACTCAGGAAAAAATTTATTTTCTTTAATACACCGGCAGGTGTATAATGTGTGGTATAACACTGAATTTAGCACAGAGACAGAAAAAAAGGTGGTATATGGTACGCTATTTGCTTGTATGTAGGCGCTTTGCAATGATAATGCTACTGAAAAAGCGTATTTGTACTCAGGAAAAACTTTTTTTTCTTTAATACACCGGCAGGTGTATAACATGTGGTATAACACTGAATTTAGCACAGAGACAGAAAAAAAGGTAGTATATGGTACGCTATTTGCCTGTATTTAGGCCATTTGCAATGATAAGGCCACTGTTAAGTGTATTTTTATGCAGGAAAACCTTTTTTTTCTTTAATACACTGGCAGGTATATAACGTGTGGTATAACACTTAATTTAGCACAGAGACAGAAAAAAAGGTAGTATATGGTATGCTATTTGCTTGTATTTAGGCCCTTTGCAATGATAAGGCCACTGTTAAGCGTATTTTTACTCAGGAAAAAATTTATTTTCTTTAATACACCGGCAGGTGTATAACGTGTGGTATAACACTGAATTTAGCACAGAGACAGAAAAAAAGGTGGTATATGGTACGCTATTTGCTTGTATGTAGGCCCTTTGCAATGATAAGGCCACTGAAAAAGCGTATTTGTACTCAGGAAAAACTTTTTTTTCTTTAATACACCGGCAGGTGTATAATGTGTGGTATAACACTGAATTTAGCACAGAGACAGAAAAAAAGGTAGTATATGGTACGCTATTTGCTTGTATTTAGGCCCTTTTCAATGATAAGGCCACTGTTAAGTGTATTTTTACTCAGGAAAAACTTTTTTTTCTTTAATACACCGGCAGGTATATAACGTGTGGTATAACACTGAATTTAGCACAGAGACAGAAAAAAAGGTGGTATATGGTACGCTATTTGCTTGTATTTAGGCCCTTTGCAATGATAAGGCCACTGTTAAGCGTATTTTTACTCAGGAAAAAAATTACTTTCTTTAATACACCGGCAGGTGTATAAAGTGTGGTATAACACTGAATTTAGCACAGAGACAGAAAAAAAGGTGGTATATGGTACGCTATTTGCTTGTATGTAGGCCCTTTGCAATGATAAGGCCACTGAAAAAGCGTATTTGTACTCAGGAAAAACTTTTTTTTCTTTAATACACCGGCAGGTGTATAATGTGTGGTATAACACTGAATTTAGCACAGAGACAGAAAAAAAGGTAGTATATGGTACGCTATTTGCTTGTATTTAGGCCCTTTTCAATGATAAGGCCACTGTTAAGTGTATTTTTACTCAGGAAAAACTTTTTTTTCTTTAATACACCGGCAGGTATATAACGTGTGGTATAACACTGAATTTAGCACAGAGACAGAAAAAAAGGTAGTATATGGTACGCTATTTGCTTGTATGTAGGCCCTTTGCAATGATAAGGCCACTGAAAAAGCGTATTTGTACTCAGGAAAAACTTTTTTTTCTTTAATACACCGGCAGGTATATAACGTGTGGTATAACACTGAATTTATCACAGAGACAGAAAAAAAGGTGGTATATGGTACGCTATTTGCTTGTATGTAGGCCCTTTGCAATGATAAGGCCACTGAAAAAGCGTATTTGTACTCAGGAAAAACTTTTTTTTCTTTAATACACCGGCAGGTGTATAATGTGTGGTATAACACTGAATTTAGCACAGAGACAGAAAAAAAGGTAGTATATGGTACGCTATTTGCTTGTATTTAGGCCCTTTGCAATGATAAGGCGTTAAGTGTATTTTTACTCAGGAAAAACTTTTTTTCTTTAATACACCGGCAGGTGTATAACATGGGGTATAACACTGAATTTAGCACAGAGACAGAAAAAAAGGTAGTATATGGTACGTTATTTGCTTGTATTTAGGCCCTTTGCAATGATAAGGCCACTGTTAAGCGTATTTTTACTCAGGAAAAAAATGTTTTTCTTTAATACACCAGCAGGTGTATAACGTGTGGTATAACACTGAATTTAGCACAGAGACAGAAAAAAAGGTGGTATATGGTACGCTATTTGCTTGTATGTAGGCCCTTTGCAATGATAATGCCACTGAAAAGGCATATTTGTACTCAGGAAAAACTTTTTTTTTCTTTAATACACCGGCAAGTGTATAATGTGTGGTATAACACTGAATTTAGCACAGAGACAGAAAAAAAGGTGGTATATGGTACGCTACTTGCTTGTATTTAGGCCCTTTGCAATGATAAGGCCACTGTTAAGCGTATTTTTACTCAGGAAAAAAAAGTTTTTCTTTAATACACCGGCAGGTGTATAACGTGTGGTATAACACTGAATTTAGCACAGAGACAGAGTAACAGGTGAAAAATGGTAAAAAGGCACTAAAGTCCACACTAATATGACTTATTTCTGAACAGCAGCATGACCCAACAGTGCAGCACCACCAAAAAAAAAATCCAGGGATTAAACCCTAAATTGCACTGAGCAGCAGATGATTTGTGAAGCAAATAAAAATACACTCAATTGGGCTGAAAAATGAGGAGATGAGATGCTTCAGAAAGTTCAGGCAGCTTGGAGATCTGTATGAGGCAGCTGACAGCTATCTGCCCCTCTCTGCTGCAATGCTCAATAACATGAATAGGAGGTTTAGCTATCAATGATCCTTCTCAGAGTAACAGCACAGCACTCTGCACTCCTGCCTTTCCCTAATGCTGATGTGACTAGCAGTTGCAGTGTAACGCTGTGGTATGAGCTATTCACATACACACACACAGTCCCGTCCTCTCCATCTGAGTGCATAGATGAAATGAAGTGAGGCAAGATGGCCGCCGATTATATAGGGGCTGTGACATCACAGGGGTCAGTGAACACTGATAGGCTGCATCTCACATGTGGTTCTGGGTCAGCCCGCCTACCTTCATTCCCGCTGCTGTTTCCCGCCCTCCCATAATCCCCTGCCCCATGTACTCACATGTGGATCCGCCATCTTAGCTCTACAATAGCCTGGAACACTGTAAAGTGGAGTTTAATGAAGCGATTCGCGCGATAGAATCGCAGCTATATTCGTATTCGTTACGAATCGAATTTTTCATGAAATTCGTAACGAATTCGGGTTCGTCAAGTTGTATTCGCTCATCTCTAGTGTTGGCAAATAGATTGTTGAGGGTAATTACTACTCTAGACGGGATTCATGCCAGGGAAGTCCACAGCTGATAATATTAGGAGGATCTATCTGAATTTACAATTACGACCTGACAACGCCACTCACAGGGTTGTCCTTTCCCTCGACGCTGCCAAAGCTTTTGTCAGTGTCGAATGGAAATTCTTGTGGAGCGTTATGCGCCATATGGGATTTGACCCATATTTTGAACTGGGTTCGTTTATTGTATGCTACCCCCAAGGCTAGGATTAGGGCTAATGAAATGTTGTCCCGCTCCTTTCCATTGGGACGCAGTGCTCGCCAGGGATGCCCCCTATCCCCCTTTTTATTTGCCATTGCAATAGAACCGCTAGCGGAATTGGTTAGGACCTCTCCTGACATACGGAGGTTTTGTTATGGGACTCTGGAAGAGCATATCGCTCTTTATGCGGATGACATGCTCCTTTTTTTAAGTGATGCTCTGCACTCAGTGCCCTCTTTAATTAGTCTTATCGAATCATTTGGTTGCTATTCTGGCCTTACTATTAACTGGGATAGGTCAACGCTACTTCCTCTGGACCCTCTCCCTCCGATACCTGTAGTCACCAGGGTTGGACTTCCCATAGTCTCCAGGTTTAAATATTTAGGTGTATCTGTTACGGCTAATCCTTCTGATTATGTTTCCCTAAATCTCATCCCATTACTAGACTGTAGCTCCCAGAAAGTATCCACGTGGCGCAAACTCCCCATGTTCATGATAGGCAGATCTAATCTGGTTAAAATGGTTCTTATGCCCCAATTTTTGTATATTCTGCATAATACTCCTGTCTGGATCCCTATGCACTTTTTTTTATAGAATTCAATCCTTGTTTAGGGAACTTATCTGGAATGGCAGGTCAGCTAGGATCCGCCTGGAAACGTTACAGCGTGGCAAGGAGGCGGGGGGTTTGTCTATCCCTAATCCGTGGTTATACTTTCTACCATCGCAGGTCCAACAATTAAAGGGGTGGGTGCAGTTGGATACCATGGGGCGCACTGGGGCCCTGGTGTCGCATCGAATAGGTTGTATGACCCCACTCTGTGTATTAGAGATGGCGGCACAGACACGTCCCCCTGATTTTCCTCCTACCTTTCTACTTCTCTGTAAAGTGTGGTTAAAATGTAAGACTCTCTCACAGACTCTCTCATCCTGTTTTTGTAACATACTCACCATTGTGGTACAATCCGAATCTTCCTGAATTGACTTTCTTGCCGGATATTGCTCTGTGGTTATCCTATGGAATATTGTACCTCTCACAGCTGTATGATGGGCCGGCGCTGAAGTAATTTGCTCAGCTGCAGGAAGCCTTTTCTTTGCCACATTCTTTCTTCTTTCGCTACCTGCGGCTGAGGCATGCGCTTGATGTGCAGTCCCGGGCGAGTGACCTGACTGTCGGCCCCTTGTCAGTGGTTAATGACTCGTTTACCCAGGTCTCTACTAAGGGAGTTATTTCAATATTATATAAAGCATTGTTATTCTCTTACCATGAAGCCTATCCCTTGGTTATCAGGGAGAGGTGGAAGTCGCATGTGAGTACCCTGTCTGATGAACAATGAGCACAAATTTTAACTATGACCCCGCGTCTTGCTGTGTCGGAGGCTCTCCGGGTGTCCCAAATTCTATTGTTGCAATGGGTGTACCACACCCCTGTGTTTACATCGGATCGGGGTTCGCTTGGACTCCTGTTGTCCTAGATGCTCTAGATCTGATGCCCATTTGCTTCATATGATTTGGGAATGCACCTCTCTCGCACAGTTCTGGGCTGATGTGGGACAATTGATTGGAAGGGTGTTCGGGTGTCCGTTTACTCTGTCTGCTATGACATGCATCCTGGGGTACGTAGATAGTTTGGATGAGGATAGCGGCATATACATTGGTATCTGTAGAGTTTTATATAAAGCCCGTAAGTTGATTGCACAACATTGGTTGAGAGCCTCTCCGCCCACTGTTTCAGAACTCATAACAAAACTGAACCACATTATTCGGTTAGAGAAGGGAGTGTATCTTAAACGAAAAATCTTACATAATTTTGAGCTTATATGGGGACCCTGGATTGACACTCCAGGTCTGCCGTCAATCTATTTGCGGAGTACTCCTATGGAGGTATTGTTGGGGGGGGGGGATCGAGATAGTCAGTCTGTTTGATTTCCTTTTCTTTTTCCTGTGTTGCCTCTGCCTTACATGCCCTATACTCCTGTTTGTTTTATTCTATTGTGTTTTTTTTTTATGGCGGTGGTGTTCTTTTTAAACTTTTGAGTGTGACCCTGCTTCTATTTTTCATACCATCCCTAGTGGTAGTCATCACCCGCACCTCTTGTCAACATTGTCTTTGTTTTTTGTGTCACGGTTGTCCTGTACCCATACTATATATGAACGAATATTGTATTTTATTGCATTTCTCTTAGTATGTATTGCGGTATTCTCTTAATTTTTCATGGAGGGCAAGGCATGGGAATCACGGGGGGAGGGGGGAGGTGGGGTTTCTGTGGGTGGGGGAGTTGTTTTGTTTGCTGTTTTTGTAAACTACAAAATGCTCAATAAAACTTTTCTGATTTAAAAAAAGAAGACAGTAGTGATTTGTGAATGTAATAGTGTTCCTGAACCAGCTATAATAGCCAGTGAGGTGCAGTGAATTGTGCAACCCAACAAGCATATTAAAGTGGCACCTAAATATGTTGTGTCCCAGCACCAAAGACTGTCCTGCAGGCTGCGGATCCCCTCAGGCATGCCTGCGGCACAGGTTTTTGGTCCACTAAGGGACTCTCTGTTCTATTTAATATGTTTAAAGCGTACCTGTCATAGTGCAAAAAAAGAAAAAAAAAACGATATGTTACTCAGTACCCAATCCTGATCATGTGCATATCATTTTTATGTGTCTCGGACCTATATATCCAGAGATATAAGCATTTCTATGCTGGTGAGTAACTTTTTCAGTGTGCAGGCTGGAGGGGGCGTGTCAGTCTGTCTCCCTCACAGAGATGACTCATCTGCTCTGATTCTCGGGAGTGAGCATGAGCTGTCAACCAATCACAGCACTCTACTCTGTAACCTTTTCCTCTTTGGTTTCATGCTGTACATGTTACACAGAGGAAGATGCTTGGAGCCTTGCTGCAGTATTCCTAAAACATTATGGCGAGTTCATAACAGGATAAAATGTATAAATATAAGAATAGATCTTTATAAAATTAGTGCAAGGATTATTTAGATAAAAGTACAGCATTTTTAAGAATAAGTTTTCTATCTGTTTTATCTTCTATTAGTAAAGCTGGATGCTAATCAGCATAGCTGTCACTATGTGTGTCACTCATTTTTCACAGACTCCTGAATGTCTTATCAACTTCTCTGTCATTCAGGAGTCCGAGAAAGCTTGAACTATTTCAGCATGCTGGGAGTTGTAGTTTAGTAACAACTGAATCTGCAGAGTTTGTAAATATTTGTGTCCAGCATGCCCACACATCCTTTATCTGTAGTTTTCAAGAGCTGGGAGGCACAATGCTGGAGAATACTGCACCTAATGTGGGGGGAACTATACTGCACCTAATGTGGAGGGAACTATACTGCACCTAATGTGGGGGGAACTATACTGCACCCAATGTGGGGGATGGGGGGAACTATCTGCACCTAATGTGGGGAACTACAACATAATGTGGGGGGAACTATACTGCACCTAATGTGGGGGGAACTATACTGCACCTAATGTGGGGGGGAACTATACTGCACCTAATGTGTGGAAACTATACTGCACCTAATGTGGGGGGAACTATACGGCACCTAATGTGGGAGAATTATACTGCATCTAATGTGGGGGAACTATACTGCACCTAATGTGGAGAACTATTTTGCACCTAATGTGGGGGAACTATACTGCACCTAATGTGGAGAACTATTCTGCACATAATGTGGGGTAACTATACTGCACCTAATGTGGGGGGAACTATTCTGCACCTATTGTGGGGGAACTATACTGCACCTAATGTGAGGGGAACTATACTGCACCTAATGTGGGGGGAACTACAACCTAATGTGGGGGGAACTATACTGCACCTAATGTGGGGGGAACTATACTGCACCTAATGTGGAGAACTATACTGCACCTAATGTGGGGGGGGGGCTATACTGCACCTAATGTGGGGGAACTATACTGTACCTAATGTGGAGAATTAAACTGCACATAATGTGGGGGAACTATACTGCACCTAATGTGGAGAACTATTCTGCACCTAATGTGGGGGAACTATACTGCACCTAATGTAGGGGGAACTATATTGCACCTAATGTGGCAAACTATACTGCACCTAATGTGGGGTAGCTATACTGCACCTTATGTGGGGGGAACTATACTGCACCTAATGTGGGGAACTATACTGCACCTAATGTGGGGGAACTATACTGCACCTAATGTGGTGAACTATATTGCACCTAATGTGGGGGAACTATACTGCACCTAATGTGGGGGAACTATACTGCACCTAATATGGGAAACTATACTGCACCTAATGTGGGGGAACTATACTGCACCTAATGTGGGGGAACTGTACTGCGCCTAATATGAGGGAACTATCCTGCACCTAATGTGGAGAACTATACTGCACCTAATGTGGGGGAATTATACTGCACCTAATGTGGGGGAACTATACTGCAACTAATGTGGGAGAACTATACTGCACTTAATGTGGGGGGAACTATATTGCACCTAATGTGGAGAACTATACTGCACCTAATGTGGGGGAACTATACTGCACCTAATGTGGGGGAACTATACTGCACCTAATGTGGGGAACTATACTGCACCTAATGTGGGGGAACTATACTGCACCTAATGTGGGGGGAACTATACTGCACCTAATGTGGGGGGAACTATACTGCACCTAATGTGGGGGAACTGTACTGCCAACCTAATGTGGGGGAACTGTACTCCCAACCTAATGTGGGGGAACTGTACTGCCAACCTAATGTGGGGGAACTGTACTACCAACCTAACGTGCAGGGACTTATACTGTACCTAATGTGGGGAACTATACTGCACCTAATGTGGGGGGAACTATACTGCACCTAATGTGGGGGAACTATACTGCACCTAATGTGCGAGGAACTATACTGCACCTAATGTGGGAGGAACTATATTGCACCTAATGTGGGGGGAACTATACTGCACCTAATGTGGGGGGAACTATACTGCACCTAATGTGGGGGGAACTATACTGCACCTAATGTGGGGGGAACTATACTGCACCTAATGTGGGGGGAACTATACTGCACCTAATGTGGGGGGGACTATACTGCACCTAATGTGGGGGAACTACAACCTAATGCAGGGGAAACTATACTGCACATAATGTGGGGGGAACTATACTGCACCTAATGTGGGGGGAACTATACTTCACCTAATGTGGGGGGAATATACTGCACCTAATGTGGGGGAACTATACTGCACCAAATGTGGGGAACTATACTGCACCTAATGTGGGGAACTATACTGCATCTAATGTGGGGATCTATACTGCGCTTAATGTGGGGGATCTATACTGCGCCTAATATGGGGGAACTATACTGCACCTAACGTGGAGAACTATACTGCACCTAATGTGGGGGGAACTATACTGCACCTAATGTGGGGGAACTATACTGCACCTAATGTGCGAGGAACTATACTGCACCTAATGTGGGAGGAACTATATTGCACCTAATGTGGGGGGAACTATACTGCACCTAATGTGGGGGGAACTATACTGCACCTAATGTGGGGGGAACTATACTGCACCTAATGTGGGGGGAACTATACTGCACCTAATGTGGGGGGAACTATACTGCACCTAATGTGGGGGGGACTATACTGCACCTAATGTGGGGGAACTACAACCTAATGCAGGGGAAACTATACTGCACATAATGTGGGGGGAACTATACTGCACCTAATGTGGGGGGAACTATACTTCACCTAATGTGGGGGGAATATACTGCACCTAATGTGGGGGAACTATACTGCACCAAATGTGGGGAACTATACTGCACCTAATGTGGGGAACTATACTGCATCTAATGTGGGGATCTATACTGCGCTTAATGTGGGGGATCTATACTGCGCCTAATATGGGGGAACTATACTGCACCTAACGTGGAGAACTATACTGCACCTAATGTGGGGGGAACTATATTGCACCTAATATGGGGGAACTACACTGCACCTAATGTGGGGGAATTATACTGCACCTAATGTGGGGGGAACTATACTGCACCTAATGTGTGGGGAACTATACTTTACCTAATGTGGGGGGAACTATACTGCACCTAATGTGGGGGAACTATGCTGCACCTAATGTGGGGGAACTGTTCTGCGCCTAATATGGGGGAACTATACTGCACCTAATGTGGAGAACTATACTGCACCTAATGTGGGGGAATTATACTGCACCTAATGTGGGGTAACTATACTTCACCTAATGTGGGGGGAACTATACTGCACCTAATGTGGGGGAAGTGTACTGCACCTAATGTGGGGGAACTGTACTGCCAACCTAATGTGGGGGAACTGTGCTGCCAACCTAATGTGGGGGAACTGTACTGGCAACCTAATGTGGGGAACTATACTGCACATAATGTGGGGGAACTATACTGCACCTAATGTGGGGGAACTGTACTGCACCTAATATGGGGGAACTATCCGGCACCTAATGTGGAGAACTATACTGCACCTAGTGTGGCGAACTATACTGCACCTAATGTGGGGGAATTATACTGCACCTAATGTTGGGGAACTATACTGCACCTAATGTGGGGGGGAACTATACTGCACCTAATGTGGGGGGAACTATATTGCATCTAATGTGGAGAACTATACTGCACCTAATGTGGGGAACTATACTGCACCTAATGTGGTGGAACTATACGGCACCTAATGTGGTGAACGATTCTGCACGTAATGTGGAGAACTATACTGCACCTAATGTGGGGGAACTATACTGCACCTAATGTGGAGAGCTATACTGCACCTAATGTGGGGGAACTATACTGCACCTTATGTGGGGGAACTATACTGCACCTAATGTGGGGAAACTATACTGCACCTAATGTGGGGGGAACTATACTGCACCTAATGTGGGGGGAACTATACTGCACCTAATGTGGGGAAACTGTACTGCACCTAATGTGGGGGAACTGTACTGCACCTAATGTGGGGGGAACTATACTGTACCTAATGTGGGGATCTATACTGCGCTTAATGTGGGGGATCTATACTGCGCCTAATATGGGGGAACTATACTGCACCTAACGTGGAGAACTATACTGCACCTAATGTGGGGGGAACTATATTGCACCTAATATGGGGGAACTACACTGCACCTAATGTGGGGGAATTATACTGCACCTAATGTGGGGGGAACTATACTGCACCTAATGTGTGGGGAACTATACTTTACCTAATGTGGGGGGAACTATACTGCACCTAATGTGGGGGAACTATGCTGCACCTAATGTGGGGGAACTGTTCTGCGCCTAATATGGGGGAACTATACTGCACCTAATGTGGAGAACTATACTGCACCTAATGTGGGGGAATTATACTGCACCTAATGTGGGGTAACTATACTTCACCTAATGTGGGGGGAACTATACTGCACCTAATGTGGGGGAAGTGTACTGCACCTAATGTGGGGGAACTGTACTGCCAACCTAATGTGGGGGAACTGTGCTGCCAACCTAATGTGGGGGAACTGTACTGGCAACCTAATGTGGGGAACTATACTGCACATAATGTGGGGGAACTATACTGCACCTAATGTGGGGGAACTGTACTGCACCTAATATGGGGGAACTATCCGGCACCTAATGTGGAGAACTATACTGCACCTAGTGTGGCGAACTATACTGCACCTAATGTGGGGGAATTATACTGCACCTAATGTTGGGGAACTATACTGCACCTAATGTGGGGGGGAACTATACTGCACCTAATGTGGGGGGAACTATATTGCATCTAATGTGGAGAACTATACTGCACCTAATGTGGGGAACTATACTGCACCTAATGTGGTGGAACTATACGGCACCTAATGTGGTGAACGATTCTGCACGTAATGTGGAGAACTATACTGCACCTAATGTGGGGGAACTATACTGCACCTAATGTGGAGAGCTATACTGCACCTAATGTGGGGGAACTATACTGCACCTTATGTGGGGGAACTATACTGCACCTAATGTGGGGAAACTATACTGCACCTAATGTGGGGGGAACTATACTGCACCTAATGTGGGGGGAACTATACTGCACCTAATGTGGGGAAACTGTACTGCACCTAATGTGGGGGAACTGTACTGCACCTAATGTGGGGGGAACTATACTGTACCTAATGTGGGGAAACTGTACTGCACCTAATGTGGGGGGACTGTACTGCACCTAATGTGGGGGGACTGTACTGCCAACCTAATGTGGGGGAACTGTACTCCCAACCTAATGTGGGGAAACTGTACTGCCAACCTAATGTGGGGGAACTGTACTACCAACCTAATGTGCGGGGACTTACACTGCACCTAATGTGGGGAACTATACTGCACCTAAAGTGGGGGGGGGAGACTATACTGCACCTAATGCGGGGGAACTACAACCTAATGCAGGGGGAACTATACTGCACATAATGTTGGGGGAACTGTACTGCACCTACATAGTTACATAGTTAGTACGGTTGAAAAAAGACATACGTCCATCAAGTTCAACCAGGGAATTGAAGGGTAGGGGTGTGGCGCAATATTGGGGAAGGGATGGGATTTTATATTTCTTCATAAGCATTAATGTTATTTTGTTCCAGGAATGTATCTAACCCTGTTTTAAAGCTGTTAATTTTTCCTGCTGTGACCAGTTCCTGAGGTAGACTGTTCCATAAGTTCACAGTTCTTATGATAAAGAAGGCGTGTCGCCCCTTGAGACTAAACCTTTTCTTCTCCAGACAGAGGGAGTGCCCTCTCGTCCTTTGTTTTTTTTTTACCTGGAACAGTTTTTCTCCATATTTTTTGTATGGACCATTAATATACTTATATACATTTATCATATCCCCCCTTAAAGGGGTACTCCGGTGAAAACCTTTTTTCTTTTAAATCAATTGGTGTCAGAAAGTTAAACATATTTGTAAATTACTTCTATTAAAAAATCTTAATCCTTCCAGTACTTATTAGCTGCTGAATGCTACAGAGGAAATTCCTTTCTTTTTGGAACACTGATGACATCACGAGCACAGTGCTCTCTGCTGACATCTCTGTCCATTTTAGCAACCGTGCATAGCAGATGTATGGTAAGGGCAGCACTGTGGCTTAGTGGTTAGCACTGCTGCCTTGCAGCACTGGGGCCTTGGATTCAAATCCAACTAAGGACAACAATAAATAAATAAAGACTTATTATTGTTATTATAATAACGTCAGCAGAGAGCACTGTGCTTGTGATGTCATCAGAGAGCATTTCAAAAAGAAAATAATTTTCTCTGTAGTATTCAGCAGCTAATAAGTACAGGAAGGATTTAGATTTTTTAATAGAAGTAATGTAAAAATCTGTTTACCTTTCCGGAGCCAGTTGATTTAAAAGAAAAAAGGTTTTCACCGGAGTACCCCTTTAAACGTCTCTTCTCAAGACTAAACAATTGTAACTCCTTTAATCGCTCCTCATAGCTGAGATGTTCCATGCCCCATATTAGTTTAGTCGCGCGTCTCTGCACCCTTTCCAGCTCCACAGTGTCCCTTTTATGGACTGGTGCCCAAAACTGAACAGCATATTCCAGGTGAGGCCATACCAATGCTTTATAAAGGGGGAGTATTATGTCCCTGTCCCTTGAGTCCATGCCTCTTTTGATACATGACAATATCCTGCTGGCTTTGGAAACAGCAGCCTGACATTGCATGCTATTCTGTAGTCTGTGATCTACAAGTACACCCAGATCCTTCTCTACCAGTGACTCTGCCAGTTTAATCCCTCCTAAGACATACGATGTATGCATGTTATAAGTACCCAGATGCATAACTTTACATTTATCCACATTGAACCTCATTTGCCAAGTGGATGCCCAGACACTTAGTCTATCCAAGTCATCTTGTAACTTATGCACATCCTCTATAGACTGTACTGTGCTACAAAGCTTGGTGTCATCTGCAAAGATAGAAACAGAGCTGTTAATACCATCCTCTATATCATTGATAAATAAATTAAACAACAGCGGGCCCAGTACTGAACCTTGGGGTACACCACTAATAACCGGGGACCAATCAGAGTACGAATCATTGACCACCACTCTCTGGGTACGATCCATGAGCCAGTGCTCAATCCAGTTACAAACTAAAGTTTCCAAACTTTGAAAGTTTGAATTTTTGCCGTTTTTAGAGACCACTCTACAGTTTAGGGACCACTGTCAGTGATCTCCAACCTAAACCCATCTAAATCTTGCAAAACTACAACTCCCAGCATTCAGGAACAGCAAAAGGCTGTCTCGGCATGCTGGGAGTTGTACTTGCGTGCCTCCAGCTGTTGCATAACTACATCTCCCAGCATTCCCTTTGGTAATCAGCACATGCTGAGAGTTGTAGTTCTGCAACAGCTGGAGGCACACTGTTTGGGAAATACCGAGTTAGGTAATAGGTTCTATTACCTAACTCAGTATTTTCCAACCAGTGTGCCTCCAACTGTTGCAAAACTACAACTCCCAGCATGCATGTTCTGTCAGTGCATGCTGGGAGTTGTAGTTTTGCCCCCCCCCATGTGAATGTACAGGTTACATTCACACTGGCGGCAGATTACAGTGAGTTCCCCCCTTCAAGCTTGAGCTGCGGGAGACTCAGTGTAATCCGCCGCACTGAGTCTACATAACACTACATAACACTACATATACACACATACACTGCCCCCCCCCCCCCCCCCAATAAAAATGAAAAACGTATCCTATGGCAGTGTTTCCAAAACGGAGCCTCCAGCTGTTGCAAAACAAAAACTCCCAGCACTTCCGGACAGCCATTGACTGTCCAAGCATGCTGGGAGTTTTGCAACAGCTGGAGGCACCCTGTTTGGGAATCACTGGCTTAAAATACCCCTATGTCCACCCCTATGCAAATCCCTAATTCAGGCCTCAAATGTGCATTGCGCTCTCACTTTGGAGCCCTGTCGTATTTCAAGGCAACAGTTTAGGGCCACATATGGGGTATCGCCGTACTCGGGAGAAATTGCCTAACAAATTTTGGGGAGCTTTTTCTCCTTTTACCCCTTATGAAAAGGTAAAGTTGGGGTCTACACCAGCATGTTAGTGTAAAAAAAAACATTTTTGTACACTAACATGCTGGTGTTGCCCCATACTTTTAAATTTCACAAGCGGTAAAAGAAAAAAAGCCCCCAAAATTTGTAACACAATTTTTCCTAAGTACGGAGATACCCCATATGTGGGCACAAAGTGCTCTGCGGGCGCACAACAAGGCTCAGAAGGGAGAGTGCACCATGTACATTTGAGGTCTAAATTGGTGATTTGCACAGGGTTGGCTGATTTTACAGTGGTTCTGACATAAGCGCAAAACAATATATACCCACATGTGACCCCATTTTGGAAATTACACCCCTCACGGAATGTAACAAGGGGTATAGTGAGCATTCATTTGCACAGCCCACTGTTCCAAAGATTCGTCAAATGCCAGTGGGGTGTAAATTCTCACTGCACCCCTTATTACATTCCATGAGGGGTGTAGTTTTAAAAATGGGGTCACATGTGGGGGGTCCACTGTTCTGGCTTTGTAAATGCACATGGCCAAATTCTCTCTCCAAAAGCTCAATGATGCTCCTTCTCTTCTGAGCATTGTAGTTCGCCCCCAGTGCACTTCACGTCCACTTATGGGGTATTTTCATACTCAGAAGATATGGGGTTACAAATTTTGGGGGGTATTTTCTGCTAAAAAAATTTTTTTTACATATGCAAAAGTCGTGAAACACCTGTGGGGTATTAAGGTTCACTTTATTCCTTGTTACATTCCTCAAGGGGTCTAGTTTCCAAAATTGTATGCCATGTGTTGTTTTTTTGTTTTGTTTTTTGCTGTCCTGGCACCATAGGGGCTTCCTAAATGCGGCATGCCCCCAGAGCAAAATTTGCTTCCAAAAAGCCAAATGTGACTCCTTCTCTTCTGAGACCTGTAGTGCGCCAGCAGAGCACTTTTCATCCCCATATGGGGTGTTTTCTGAATCAGGAGAAATTGGGCTTCAAACTTTGGGGGGTATTTTCTGCTATTACCTTTTTTAAAAATGTAAAATTTTTGCTAAACCAAGCATTTTTGGTAAAACAAATATTTTTTTTTTTACATATGCAAAAGTCGTGAAACACCAGTGGGGTATTAAGGTTCACTTTATCCCTTGTTACGTTCCTCAAGGGATCTAGTTTCCAAAATGGTATGCCATGTGATTTTTTTTTTCTGTCCTGGCACCATAGGGGCTTCCTAAATGCAACATGCCCCCCAAAAACCATTTCAGAAAAACGTACTCTCCAAAATCCCCTTGTCGCTCCTTCGCTTCTGAGCCCTCTACTGCGCCTGCCGAACAATTTACATAGACATATGAGGTATGTGCTTACTCAAGAGAAATTGGGCTACAAATTCAAGTATAAATTTATCCTTTTACCCCTTGTAAAAATTGCCCCCCGAGCAAAATTTGCTCTCCAAAAGCCAAATATGACTCCTTCTCTTCTGAGCATTGTAGTTTGCCCGTAGTGCACTTCAGGTCAACTTATGGGGTACCTCCATACTCAGAAGAGATGGGGTTACACATTTTGGGGGGTATTTTCTGCTATTAACCCTTGCAAAAATGGGAAATTTGGGGGGAAACACACATTTTAGTGAAAAAAATTTTTTTTTTTACATATGCAAAAGTCGTGAAACACCTGTGGGGTATTAAGGCTCACTTTATTCCTTGTTGCGTTCCCCAAGGGGTCTAGTTTCCAAAATGGTAAGCCATGTTTTTTTTTTTTTTTTTGCTGTTTTGGCACCATAGGGGCTTCCTAAATGCAACATGCCCCCCAAAAACCATTTCAGAAAAACGTACTCTCCAAAATCCGCTTGTCGCTCCTTCGCTTCAGAGCCCTCTACTGCGCCCGCCGAACAATTTACATAGACATATGAGGTATGTGCTTACTCAAGAGAAATTGGGCTACAAATTCAAGTATAAATTTATCCTTTTACCCCTTGTAAAAATTCAAAAATTGGGTCTACAAGAACATGCAAGTGTAAAAAATTAAGATTTTGAATTTTCTCCTTCACTTTGCTGCTTTTCCTGTGAAACACCTAAAGGGTTAAAATACTTACTGAATATAATTTTGAATACTTTGGGGGGTGCAGTTTTTATAATGGGGTCCTTTATGGGGTATTTCTAATATGAAGACCCTTCAAATCCACTTCAAACCTGTACTGGTCCATAAAAAATAGCGAGTTTGAAAATTTTGTGAAAAATTGTAAAATTGCTGCTGAACTTTGAAGCCCTCTGATGTCTTCCAAAAGTAAAAACACGTCAATTTTATGATGCAATCATAAAGTAGACATATTGTATATGTGAATCCAAAAAAAGAATTATTTGGAATATCCATTTTCCTTACAAGCAGAGAGCTCCAAAGTTAGAAAAATGCTAAATTTTCAATTTTTTCATCAAATTTGGTGATTTTTCACCAAGAAAGGATGCAAGTTACCACAAAAATTTACCACTATGTTAAAGTAGAATATGTCACGAAAAAACAATCTCGGAATCAGATTGATAAGTAAAAGCATTCCAGAGTTATTAATGTTTAAAGTGACAGTGGTCAGATGTGCAAAAACGGGCTGCGTCCTAGAGCTGAAAATGGGCTGCGTCCTTAAGGGGTTAAAGATGTCCCATTTACCTTCTGTATCAGTATTTTAGAACTCCCCCCAGTCTATGTCCTGTAGTGCAGCTCTCAGCCCAGGGAAATTTGCCTTTTTTAAAGTTATAGGTTTTTGCCTTCCCCATCTGTCTTTGTTTTCTACATTTTAAGTCAAAAGTAACTATATTGTGGTCGCTATTACCAAGGTTTTTCCCGCACTTACATTACCAACCAGCTCTGCGTTGTTGGAAATGATCAGATTCAACAAGGCATCACTTCTTGTTGGGTCCTCCACAAACTGGCCCATAAAATTATCCTGCAATAAATTAAGGAATTGTCGCCCCTTTGTAGTTTTAGCCAACCCCGGACCCCAATCTATATCTGGATAGTTAAAATCTCCCATTATTACCACTGTACCTGCCCGGGCGGCCTTCTCTATTTGTGCATGCAACCGACCTTCTATTTCCTCAGTGATATTAGGGCGTCTGTAGATTACACCAAATATTATTTTTTCAGTATTTCCCTCCTTTTGTAATTCTACCCACAATGATTCCACATCCTCAGAATCATCACACCCTATGGCATCGTTCACACTGACTTTCATACCACTTCTAACATACAGACAGACTCCCCCACCTTTTCTGTTCATTCTATCTTTGCGAAACAATGTAAACCCCTGCAGATTGACAGCCCAGTCATGCGAGGAGTACAGCCATGTCTCAGTGACTCCAACTATATCAATATGTTCCTCCAGTATCAAGGCCTCAAGCTCCGCAATTTTATTTGCTAGGCTTCTGGCATTTGTGAAAATACACTTTACATTTCCATACTTTATGTTGTTGGGGTTAATGGGATTCAAGGGTGTAAGTTTTATTTTCCTATGAAGCCTAATGTGGGGGAACTATACTGCACCAAATGTGGGGAACTATACTGCACCTAATGTGGGGAACTATACTGCACCTAATGTGGGGGAACTGTACTGCGCCTAATATGGGGAACTATACTGCACCTAATGTGGGGGAACTATACTGCACCTAATGTGGGGCAACTGTACTGCACCTAATGTGGAGAACTATACTGCACCTAATGTAGGGAAATTATACTGCACCTAATGTGGGGGAACTATACTGCACCTAATGTGGGGGGAACTATACTGCTCCTAATGTGGGGGAACTACAACCTAATGCGGGGGAACTATACTGCACCTAATGTGATGGAACTGTCGGGGGGGGGGGGGGGGGCATCATAATGAAGTGCTCCATCTTCCAGGCAGCCTTAATCTGGCCCTGGCTCCAGATTATTTAAAAAAAATTATAAAAATTATTTTAAAAAAATGGGAAAGGCAGAGGTGGGAAGGGTTTCATTTTTTTTAGCTCCGGAAGGGGTTCATTTTTTTTGTTACACTTTTTACTTTTTGTTATAGCTCCCATAGGGTATGTATGTCGTACAGACTAGGTTGCAATGCTCTGCACATACCCCCCCACCTGTATAGGAGTGTACATACACACACTGCTATACACATGGGAGGGATATGTGCTGACAACAGAGCATTGTACCCTAGGGTACCCAAATGCCCCTCCATGTGTATAGTAGTGTGTGTATATGAACATTCCCATACAGGTGGGGGTATGTGCAAGTATGTGTCTGTAGAAGGCCCTAGGATGCAATGTTCTGCACATACCCCCCACCTGTATAGGAATGTTCAAACACACACTGCTATACACATGGGGTGGTATGGGCAGAGCATTGCACACTAGTCTTTACTACAGACAAGGGTGGAATGTTCTGCACATACCCCCACCTGTATAGGAATGTTCATACACACACTGCTATACACATGGAGGGGTATGCGCATACTGCAGAATACTATAGAAGACCCTAGGATGCAATGCTCTGTAGTCAGCACATACCCCCCCCCCCCCCATGCGTATAGCAGTGTGTGTATGTACACTCCGATACAGGTGGGGGTATGTGCAGAGCATTGCACCCCAGTGTCTGTAGAAAGCCCTAGGGTGCAATGCTCTGCACATATCCCCACCTGTATAGGAATGTTCATACACACACTGCTATACACATGGGGGGGTATGTGCAGAGCATTGCATCCTAGTCTGTACTACAGACAAGGGTGCAATGCTCAGCACATACCCCCACCTGTATAGGAATGTTCATATACACACACTGCTGTACACTTTGGGGTGGGGGGGGGGGGGTATGTGCTGACTACAGAGCATTTTATCCGAGGGTCTTCTACAGATACTGTGGTGCAATGCTCTGCACATACCCCCACCTGTATCGGAATGTTTATACACACACACACACACACACACACATTGCTATACACATGGGGGGGGGGTATGTGAAGAGCACTGCACCATTGTCTGTATTACAGACTCGGGTGCAATGCTCTGCACATACCCCCACCTGTATCGGAATGTTCATACACACACTGCTATACACATGGAGGGGTATGTGCAGACTACAAAGCATTGCACCCTAGGGTCTTCTACAGATCCATGGGTGCAATGTTCTGCAGTATGCACATACCCCTCCATGTGTATAGCAATGTGTGTATGTAAATTCCTATACAGGGGGGTATGTGCAGAGCATGCTCTGCACTTACCTCCACCTGTATAGAAATGTACATATATGTGCAGACTGCAGAGCATTGCACCATAGAGTCTTCTGCAGAGCCAAGGGTGCAATGTTCTGCAGTATGCACATACCCCTCCGTGTATATAGCAGTGTGTGTATGTACATTCCTATACAGGGGGGGGTATGTTTAGAGCATTGAACCCTAGTCTGACAAGGGGGTCAATGCTCTGCACTTACCCCCACCTGTATAGGAGTGTACATACACACACTGCTATACACATTGGGGGGGTGGGGGTTGTGCAGACTGCAGAACATTGCACCCTTGGATCTGTGGAAGACACTAGGGTGCAATGTACTGCAGTGCACCTAGCCCTATGTGCAGATGCCCTGGCTGGGAGGATAGCACTTACAGACCCAGCCGGGACCGCTACAGGGGCCGAACCACAGGAAAAAGCAGGGGCCGCAGCAGAAGCCGCACCACAGGTGAAAGCAGGGTCCACACCACGGGAGAAAGACGGGGCCACAGTGTGGGAGGACCACAGGAGAAAGCAGGGGCTGGAGCATGGGAGAAAGCAGGCGCAGCAGGAGGGTCCGGAGCACTGGAGAAAGCAGGGGCAGCAGGAGGGTCCAGAGCATGGGAGAAAGCAGGGGCCGGAGCACAGGACAGAGCAGGAGTCGCGGCCGAGCAGTGATGATCCTCCAGGGTCGGCTCCACAAAATCAAAGGAGAGGCACATTTAGTAGTTGAGACAGGTAAGGCCTCTCAAAGCTCTACTGGGGATGAATTTGCAACTAAACTTGATGCTTGTCTGAAGGCCCCCCCCCCCTCCTTGTGAGGTGTGCGCGCTCCCTGTGCTCGTTCACAGGCAGTGCGTGCCCACGCATACACTCTATAGAGATCTCCTATACTGGATACCGGTATGCTTTACGGCTGGTATCCAGTATGCTGCAAAATCTAGACTAGTTTGTCTGGCTAAAAGACAGGCGACCCCTAGTGGCGGCTATTTTGAGCTTTAATTTCGGGTGAAAATGTAAAAATTTTTTAAGAGTTGTATATTGTGAAATGTCATATTATAATGAGTCCTGCAATATATTAATAATTTTCAACAATGACAGTGCCTCTTTAAGCATTTTATCGTATGTTTATAATGTTTCTCATATGCACTGTAAAATATGTCATTTATGTATGTTGTACTTTTAAAAGCAGAGGAGCAGTGTAAACCGTGTGACCCTGCTGCCAATGGGAACCCCTAAATTGCTAGCTATATAGTGTGTGTATGTATGTATATATATATATATATATATAGGAAAGAATAGTGGTTAAGGGAACCTTTAAAATGTTAGTTTTTAATTATTATCCTTAATAATTGTTATCCTTAATAATAGGATAATAATTAAAAACTAACATTTTAAAGGTTCCCTTAACCACTATTCTTTCTGATTAATATTGGGAGACCTAACCTATGCAG
The DNA here is from genome assembly GCF_029499605.1 of Hyla sarda. NCBI lineage: Eukaryota > Metazoa > Chordata > Amphibia > Anura > Hylidae > Hyla > Hyla sarda. Next base: position 309,087,388 of record NC_079190.1, on the reverse strand, counting down.
TGGTCAGTACCACACCATCTCTCTCTCTCTCTCTCTCTCTCTCTCTATATATATATATATATATATATTGTAGTGGGGGAGGAGTTGCCCTAGTCTACGACCAGTCTAGCCCTAGTGCTACAGCTCAAACAAACAAACAGGGAGCTTGGCCCCAGAAAGGTATATATTTTTCAGTGGCGTTGAGTGGCCGTAAAAGAGTATAGCAAAGTTCAGAAAAACCCGGGGGATCTGCGGTGCCAATGTAGAGAGAAGCAAACTAATATGCAATATAGAGAAATGGTAACTTAGCACTCACCCTCTGGGAAATGAAAATAAAATCCTTTATTTCAGCATCACATAACATAGTGGGAAATGAGGGACATGAAGGACAACGACAGCTCCGTTTCGCTGGCTAATACTGCTTGATCGCGCCTTCCCCGAGGTTACGCACAGCATCACTCTAAGCTTGCCTGGTGCAAGGATTTTTGCCACCCTAGGAAAAGCTAATTTTGCCACCCCTTTACCCTGCCCTCTGGCTCCATACTACTGGGTGACACACTGTAACAAACCCCCTACTTATGTAATCTCCTTACTACTGGGGTGACACACACTATTTGCTGGATGAATGGGTGCTTTGGATACTAGCTAACTTTATTGCTTCGGGTAGAGTGGCGCCCCCATCAAGAGTGCTCTCTTGGCGGCTGCCTAATTTGCCTATAGGTAGAACTGGCCCTGGCTCTAAGTGGATGAGGTCTCTTTTGGGGGGGGGCGGGGGTGTTTATCAATAGCTGACGATCCGATAGTGATGACAACCGATAAACAAACCAGAAGAAGGCAGCGGGGTTGACCGTAAGGGCAAAAACAAACACCTCTCGTGCTGTCTGTGGAGAACATCGGTATCAGGGAAGGTGTAATCAAGCTGTATTAGCCCGTGAAATGGAGCTAGTGCCACAGCTGAGCACAAGTGTGGTAAAGAAGTTAGGTGGTTTGTGGATGAAGCTCTGAGGGAAGTCCAAGAACAAATCTCTTCTCAAATCTTATTCAGCCATTCTGCAAGAGATCCCCCCCCCTACAGTGGAATGTCAAGCCCTGGCGTAGAAAGCAACAGGACCTTGTCAGAACTCTAGCTGGCCTGGAGAATCTTCAGACTCATATCAAGTCAGTATTAATCAATTGGGATAAAGGGGTACTCCGCTGCTATGACTTTATCAATACATTTGCCCATTGTGTAAAGTTGTTTAAAGGGGTATTCCAGGCAAAACCTTTTTTTATATATATCAACTGGCTCCGGAAAGTTAAACAGATTTGTAAATTAAAAATATAGAAATGTGTGCAGCTCACAAATCACAATCTGAGGATGTAATTGGTTATAAGCCGAAACCCAACGGCCGGAATTATGAAAAATAATGTACAAAGTGTATAACCAATCCTCAAGGATTCTACCCCGAAAGTTACATAATCATATTTAAATAAAATAACATAGGATGCTATAAGTATAAGATTTTTATTCAATGCAAATATAAAATTGTAATATAAAATAGTAAAAATGCACTATATATCCTCTGGCATGCAATATAACAGGATGAAGAAAACCACTGGGCCCAAGTGGTAACACACCCCCTATACGTAAAGATCAAAAATGTTAAATAATGTCCAGCACTCTGGTGACCTTGTTATATGTATGAGGTCTAATTGAAAAATTACGGTCTGAAAGATTGATACAAGTCCTTTGTTGAGCAGTATTACAGTCTTTGCAAATAATAGCAAATGGTATAAGGTCACTGGTGTAACTTGTGACTGGTTACTGAAATTATTTAGTTAAGCTCATACAAATAATGCTGCTGGTAGTATCGCTCACCCGCTCCTGTAGGACTCTATGGTGTACCTCGTGCGGAGGCGTTGGCAGAAGGTGACTCTGCTGGCAGAGCGGATGCTTCTATGGGTGCGCTTGGCAGAGTGTCTCCCCTGTCCTCCGCGTTGTTGTTAACAGAGGGGGTACCGCTAGATGGTATGGCGTCCCTCGTGATGTGATGATGGAGTCCTGGGCGGGCGAACAGATGATTCTCTCACAGCAGGATTTCGGCTCAGGTCGTAGCAGTTATAAAGAAAATCCGGTTAGGATTTTGAGCTAGAGTAGTACTGGTCTCAATCTTTTCCAGGTACTGGTGCCAGATTCACACTTTGTGTTTAAGTGTGATATTATGCGAATATCCTAGACGCGTTTCAGGGTTCTTTTGCAGATAGCGCACGACCCTTTCTTCAGTAGAAATTAAAAGCAAATATAAGTTACAGCCTTTCCTATGGATCGTTTTTATATGGTGGTGCACATTTGGATGTGATTGCATATAGGTCAGAGCTAATACCTGGCTTGGACTACATACCCCCTATGAGGATAGTATCCTAATTCACATTATCTATGGCCCAATTCACATTGGGACATAGCGTTTTTAAAGTCTTAATTCACATTCTAAAGTAAAGTATTACATTAGATGAAAAAAGAGGGAAAGAGCAGCTTCAAAACAAAATATACATACACAGATTTGTGATGTGAATACACACAACTGAAGTAAAAATAAAAATATGAATAAGAATAAAAATAGAAAAAATAGAAATAAAAATACAATACTTGTCAATTATAACTAGATTTACATGTATAACATTAGTACATCAATAAGATTAAATGGGGAGAAGATGGCTAGAAGGGTGGAGGAGTGTTTAAACTAGGGACTTGGGGGGAGGGAACCTTCAGCAAAGAGGGGGAAGATAGTGTAGATAGAGAGGTGGGAATTATAAATGTACCTGGGGGTGGAGCGGAGGGAGGGGTTAGAATAGTTAATAGGAATAAGCTCCATAGGAAAATAAAACTTACACCCTTGAATCCCATTAACCCCAATAACATAAAGGATGGAAATGTAAAGTGTATGTTCACAAATGCCAGAAGCCTAGCAAATAAAATGGGGGAGCTTGAGGCCTTGATACTGGAGGAACATATTTATATAGTTGGGGTCACTGAGACATGGCTGGACTACTCGCATGACTGGGCTGTCAATCTGCAGGGGTTTACATTGTTTCGCAAGGATAGAATGAACAGAAAAGGTGGTGGAGTCTGTCTGTATGTAAGAAGTGGTATGAAAATCAGTGTGAACGATGCCATAGTGTGTGATGATTCTGAGGATGTGGAATCTTTGTGGGTAGAATTACAAAAGGAGGGAAATACTGAAAAAATAGTATTTGGTGTAATCTACAGACCCCCTAATATCACTGAAGAGATAGAAGTTCGGCTTCATAAACAAATAGAGAGGGCCGCCCGGGCAGGTACAGTGGTAATAATGGGAGATTTTAACTATCCAGATATAGATTGGGGTCCGGGGTTGGCTAAAACTACAAAGGGGCGACAATTCCTAAATTTATTGCAGGATAATTTTATGGGCCAGTTTGTGGAGGAGCCAACAAGAAGTGATGACTTGTTGGATCTGATCATTTCCAACAACGCAGAGCTGGTTGGTAATGTAACTGTGCGGGAAAACCTTGGTAATAGCGACCACAATATAGTTACTTTTGACTTAAAATGTAGAAAACAAAGACAGGCGGGGAAGGCAAAAACATATAACTTTAAAATGGCAAATTTCCCTGGGCTGAGGGCTGCACTACAGGACATAGACTGGGGGGAGGTGTTGTCAAATACTGATACAGAAGGTAAATGGGACATCTTTAAATCAACTCTAAATAACTATACAGTTAAATATATACCAAAGGGGAACAAATATAAACGATTAAAACTAAATCCTACATGGCTGACACATGATGTTAAAAGAGCAATAAACAACAAAAAAATTGCCTTCAAAAAATACAAATCTGATGGGTCAGCTATAACATTTAAACAGTACAAGGAGCTTAATAAAATCTGTAAAAATGTAATAAAAACAGCAAAAATTCAAAATGAGAGACAGGTGGCCAAAGAAAGCAAAACTAATCCTAAATATTTTTTTAGATATATAAATGCAAAAAAACCAAGGACAGAGCATGTAGGACCCCTTAATAATGATAATGGGGAGGTTGTCACAGGCGATCAAGAGAAGGCGGAGCTACTGAATGGGTTCTTTAGTTCTGTATACACTATGGAAGAAGGAGCTGACATTGGCCAGGTCAGTGCTGGTAACACATCATGTAATGTACTGAACTGGCTTAATGTAGAGATGGTACAAGGTAAGTTAAGTGATATAAATGTAAGCAAATCCCCAGGACCGGATGGACTACACCCAAGAGTTCTTAGAGAGGTAAGTTCAGTAATATCTGTACCCCTGTTCATGATATTTAGAGATTCTCTGGTGTCTGGTATTGTGCCAAGGGACTGGCGCAAGGCGAATGTGGTGCCAATCTTCAAAAAGGGCTCTAGGTCTTCCCCAGGAAACTATAGACCGGTAGGTTTAACGTGCATTGTGGGTAAATTGTTCGAAGGACTTATAAGGGATTACATACAGGAATACATGGGGATAATTGTATTATAAGTGATAACCAGCATCGGTTTACTAAGGATAGAAGTTGTCAAACCAATCTAATTTGCTTTTATGAAGAGGTGAGTAGAAGCCTTGACAGAGGAATGGCTGTGGATATAGTGTTTCTGGATTTTGCTAAAGCGTTTGATACTGTCCCTCATAGACGTCTGACAGGTAAGTTAAGGTCTTTGGGTTTGGAAATTTTAGTTTGTAACTGGATTGAACACTGGCTCATGGATCGTACCCAGAGAGTGGTGGTCAATGATTCGTACTCTGATTGGTCCCCGGTTATTAGTGGTGTACCCCAAGGTTCTGTACTGGGCCCGCTGTTGTTTAATTTATTTATCAATGATATAGAGGATGGTATTAACAGCTCTGTTTCTATCTTTCCAGATGACACCAAGCTTTGTAGCACAGTACAGTCTATAGAGGATGTGCATAAGTTACAAGATGACTTGGATAGACTAAGTGTCTGGGCATCCACTTGGCAAATGAGGTTCAATGTGGATAAATGTAAAGTTATGCATCTGGGTACTAATAACCTGCATGCATCGTATGTCTTAGGGGGCATTAAACTGGCAGAGTCACTGGTAGAGAAGGATCTGGGTGTACTTGTAGATCACAGACTACAGAATAGCATGCAATGTCAGGCTGCTGCTTCCAAAGCCGGCAGGATATTGTCATGTATAAAAAGAGGCATGGACTCAAGGGACAGGGACATAATACTCCCCCTTTATAAATCATTGGTACGGCCTTAACTGGAATATGCTGTTCAGTTTTGGGCACCTGTCCATAAAAGGGACACTGCGGAGTTGGAAAGGGTGCAGAGACGTGCGACTAAACTAATATGGGGCATGGAACATCTTAGCTATGAGGAGCGATTAAAGGAGTTACAATTGTTTAGTCTTGAGAAGAGACGTTTAAGGGGGGATATAATAAACGTATATAAGTATATTAATGGCCCATACAAAAAATATGGAGAAAAACTGTTCCAGGTTAAACCCCCCCAAAGGACGAGGGGGCACTCCCTCCGTCTGGAGAAGAAAAAGTTTAGTCTCAAGGGGCGACACGCCTTCTTTACCGTGAGGACTGTGAATTTATGGAACGGTCTACCTCAGGAACTGGTCACAGCAGGAACAATTAACAGCTTTAAAACAGGATTAGATACATTCCTGGAACAAAATAACATTAATGCTTATGAAGAAATATAAAATCTCATCCCTTCCCCAATATCGCGCCACACCCCTACCCCTTAATTCCCTGGTTGAACTTGATGGACATATGTCTTTTTTCGACCGTACTAACTATGTAACTATGTAAATAATATAAAAAACTATGAAATGTATACTCAAATGAAATAAGCATATGGAAAAATAATATAATACACATATAAAAAATATAAATAAAAATGATGTTAATAATAATGAAAATTGGAGGTGAAAATCCAAACATTGTACAATAGCAATATGAATGAATAGATGAAATGGAATGAAATAAGATAAAAATAAAAATAAAATAAATATAAAAATAAAAAAATAATTAAAAAAAAAAATAATAATGAATAAAAATATAAATAGAAAAATGAGTAAAAATGGAATAATGTGAACATAAATGAAATGAAAAGGAATATAAATATAAAATAAATAAAAATAAAAATGTGAAGAATAAATGAAATATAAATGAAAATAAAAATATAAAAATATTTATGAAATACCTCTTTCTATCTTGTGCATAAATTGGAGATGGAGACCAGGATCTTAGAAGGCTGAAAGGGGTTGAATTGCCTCCAGCAGGCGCCTTCGAAATGCTATACCAAGGCGTGCACTGGCCACAAGACAACCCCCTCAAAGGAAACCAAATAATTCTAAACTTGAATTCAAACCATACGGTTTCAGGGTGCCGAACTCAAAAACATTTTTACTTTCAGCTTTGGACATCTGAATCATGTAACTCCCCCCTCTCCAATTTGGCTTGACAGTCTGGAAACCTGTATATACTAAACTTGATGGATCATTTTTGTGAAATTTGGTAAAATGTACTGATAACGGATGTTTTAGATCTCCTTTCTTTATATTATTAATATGTTCGGCGATTCTCATTTTCAATGGTCTTTTTGTTCTGCCTACATATTGTTTGTTACAACTGCATTTTAATATATACAGTATGCCTTTTGTGGTGCAAGTGATAAATTCATCAATTGTCCATTTGAAACTATTGCTGGTGGATATCATTTCAGAGGTCTTTCTGGGTCCTGTAGTGTTTTTACAATTGTTACATTGCCCGCAACGGAAAAAGCCCTTAGTGGCCAACCTTGTTTCATTTTCCTTTTGTTTTATGGGAGGTTTGATAGATGGTGCTACAAGTAGCCCTAAATTGGGTGCCTTTTTATAAACTATTGTTGGATGTTTTGATAGAAGGGTTCCTATTGTTTTGTCTTCTTTAATTATCTCCCAATGTCGAAATATGATTTTTTCTACTTTTTTGTAATGTCCATTGAAGGGTAGAATTATTTTTATATTTGGAACAGGATTACTATCTTTATGTGATTGTGGCTCAAAAAATGTTTTCCTGTCCATTTGTTTTACTTTATCTAGGGATGTTTCTAAAGAAACAACACAGTTTAAAAAAAAAGGTTATTCAGACAAAATATTAGAACATTTTTTATTTTTATTTATTATTTTTATTTTTTATTTATTTTTAATTATTTATTTTTTATATTCTTTTTTTATATTCATTTTTCATTTTTATTTTTCATATTTATTTTATTTTTATTTTTATCATATTTCATTCCATTACATCTATTCATTCATATTGCTATTGTACAATGTTTGGATTTTCACCTCCAATTTTCATTATTATTAACATCATTTTTATTTATATTTTTTATATGTGTATTATATTATTTTCCCATAAGCTTATTTCATTTGAGTATACATTTCATATTTTTTTTATATTATTTACATTTAATCTTATTGATATACTAATATTATACATGTAAATCTAGTTATAATTGACAAGTATTGTATTTTTATTTTTATTTCTATTTTTCTATTTTTATTCTTATTCATATTTTTATTTTTACTTCAGTTGTGTGTATACACATCACAAATCTGTGTATGTATATTTTGTTGTGAAGCTGCTCTTTCCCTCTTTTTTCATCTAATGTAATACTTTACTTTAGAATGTGAATTAAGACTTGAAAAACGCTATGTCCCAATGTGAATTGGGCCATAGATAACGTGAATTAGGATACTATCCTCATAGGGGATATGTAGTCCAAGCCAGGTATTAGCTCTGACCTATATGCAATCACATCCAAATGTGCACCACCATATAAAAACGATCCATAGGAAAGGCTGTAACTTATATTTGCTTTTAATTCCTACTGAAGAAAGGGTCGTGCGCTATCTGCAAAAGAACCCTGAAACGCGTCTAGGATATTCGCATAATATCGCACTTAAACACAAAGTGTGAATCTGGCACCAGTACCTGGAAAAGATTGAGACCAGTACTACTCTAGCTCAAAATCCGAGCCGGATTTTCTTTATACCTGCTACAATCTGAGCCGAAATCCTGCTGTGAGAGAATCATCTGTTCGCCCGCCCAGGACTCCATCATCACATCACGAGGGACGCCATACCATCTAGCGGTACCCCCTCTGTTAACAACAACAGGGAGGCCAGGGGAGACGCGCACCCACAGAAGCATCCGCTCTGCCAGCAGAGTCACCTTCTGCCAACGCCTCCGGACGAGGTACACCATAGAGGATATCGTACGCAGAGTCCTACAGGAGCGGGTGAGCGATACTACCAGCAGCATTATTTGTATGAGCTCAATTAAATAATTTCAGTAACCAGTCGCAAGTTACACCAGTGACCTTATACCATTTGCTATTATTTGCAAAGACTGTAATACTGCTCAACAAAGGACTTGTATCAATCTTTCAGACCGTAATTTTTCAATTAGACCACATACATATAACAAGGTCACCAGAGTGCTGGACATTATTTTACATTTTTGATCTTTACGTATAGGTGGTGTGTTACCACTTGGGCCCAGTGGTTTTCTTCATCCTGTTATATTGCATGCCAGAGGATATATAGTGCATTTTTACTATTTTATATTTGCATTGAATAAAAATCTTATACTTATAGCATCCTATGTTATTTTATTTAAATATGATTATGTACCTTTCGGGGTAGAATCCTTGAGGATTGATAACACACTTTGTACATTAGATTTCTAAATTACTTCTATTAAATAATCTTAATCCTTCCAATAGTTATTAGCTTCTGAAGTTTTCTGTCTAACTGCACAATGATGATGTCACGTCCCGTCCCTGTGCATGATGGGAGAATATCCCCATAGGAACTGCACAGCTCCTGGGACGTGAGTCATCAGAGAGCAGTTAGACAGAAAACAGCAACTCAACTTCAGAAGCTAATAACTATTGGAAGGATTAAGATTTTTTAATAGAAGTAATTTACAAATCTGTTTAACTTTCTGGAGCCAGTTGATATGTAAAAAAAAGTTTTGGCCTGGAATACCCCTTTAACTCTCTAATATGCTTGCTGTGTCAATAATGCATATTATTTCCATTATACTTACTGCTCCTATGTGCAGGAAGTAGTGTAGTTTTTTGGTGCTTCGTGACTGCTGACAACGTTTGCGGCCATGTTGTTGTCAGCCCGTCCTGCAGTGTCGGCATTGACGTCTTCATTTCCCACCTCCCGTGTCCGTAGTCAAGCCGGCCAACTTCTTGAATATTCATTCTTTGAAATTGTGTGGAAATGACGTTTTTCACTTTCTTTGCCGCCCCTTGTGTGAGCGTCCTAGCCTGGTCCAATCGTCCTTTGCGCCAGGCGCATGCATCATGTATATTTTGAGAATCGTCTGCGGCGCGTAGTGTGCATGTCTGGTCATTTTGTGAATTGCGTTCTCAGCACTACGCTTACAACGTAGTGCTAACGTCGGCTACGTCAGTAGCGTAGCCCTGCGCATGCGCAGTAGTCCTTACAGATAAGGGCTTACGTTAGTAGCGTAGCCCTGAGCTGTAAGGACAACTGGGCATGCGCAGGTGTACGCTAGGAACGCAAGCCCTGAACTGGAAGGAGAACTGCGCATACGCATGGCTACGCTACTAACGTATGCTACGTTAGCACTACACTGGCAGCGTAGGGATGCGCAGGTGCACATTTCTCTACCGAACGATGGAACATAATGGGCGTGGAAAGAAGAAACAAGGGGCGGAAGCTAGGACGCCTATGGGTGGAAATAAAAAAAAAGGGGCATGCACATAGGCATGAACAAAAAAAAGGATGGGCGGAATAACAAGGAAAAATAGGTGGCACCTAAGCACATAATCAGGCCGCAAAGTATTAGGGGAATGGTAGTTTTCACGGACCGAACGACAGGCAAATTAGCAACAACGTGAGCCAGACAGAACACCAACTCAGGGAACGACAACGCTAATGGATAAGGCGCATACAGTACAGGGGTGTTAAGTGAAGTCATCAAGTAAGAGGTAAAAAGTTGGTGAAATAAGCACTAGGCAGCGGAGTACCCCTTTAAGGGGTTAAGGATCAGTTATGGCAATATGCAGTAACCCATGGTAACTATTTCAGCTCGCCCATTTTTTGGCTTAATCACTTTAGGCTTATTCACTCCAAAATAAAGTGGCATAAAGTTTCCCTGGTTGTCGGTAGATGTCTGCCAGTGTTAATATGCACACGGAGGCATGGGAAGATGCCGTGGCTTTATCCCGTTGTGCCAAAAATTTACCCTTTTTTGGAAGTAGTAGCAGAATTGGCATTCTAAATAGTGAACTGATCCATGCCCTATTCATTTTAGTAAGGCTGGGTCCACACTACGTTTTGTCCCATACGGGAGCGCATACGGCAGGAGGGAGCTAAAACCTCGCGCTCCCGTATGTGACCGTATGCGCTCCCGTATGTCATTCACTTCAATGAGCCGACCGGAGTGAAACGTTCGGTCCGGTCGGCTCATTTTTGCGCCGTATGCGCTTTTACAACCGGACCTAAAACCGTGGTCAACCACGGTTTTAGGTCCGGTTGTAAAAGCGCATACGGCGCAAAAATGAGCCGACCGGACCGAATGTTTCACTCCGGCCGGCTCATTGAAGTGAATGACATACGGGAGCGCATACAGTTACATACGGGAGCGCGAGGTTTTAGCTCCCTCCTGCCGTATGCGCTCCCGTATGGGACAAAACGTAGTGTGGACCCAGCCTTAGTCAGTTTTTCCACACTACTGGCTTACAATCCTGTTCGCTTCGGGGTGACCACACCGCCTGCTTTGCTGAACACTCTCCCCAAAGCCACAATAGAGGGTGGACAAGACAGGGTATGGCTGTCTCGGCAAAATAAAGGCAACATACTAATTTTGTCCAGCAGTCCTGGCTTGCCGCAGGGTGGTTGCAAAATAAAATACCGTATTTATCGGCATATAACACGCATTTTTTAGGCTAAAATTTTTAGCCTAAAATCTACCTGCGTGTTATACGCCAATAAGCCGCTGTAGTTCAATGATTTAAAGCGGGCGCTTTAAATCAATGAACTGCAGCAGCTTTTACAGGTCCAGAGACCTGCCGTCGCTGCCGGCTTCTCTGCCCCTGCCTATCCTGGGGTCCAGAGACTGCCGGCGCCGCTGCTCCATTGCCTCCCCCATCCCTGGTTGTATAATTACCTGTTGCCGGGGTTGAGTCCGCGCTGCTTCTGGCTCCGGTGCCGGTCTCCTACGTCATTGCTATGCGCGGCGTAATGACGAGTGATGTCGCATTGAAGATGTCACTCGTCACTGTGCCTCGCAGCGGATAGCCTGGCAACAGGTAATTATACAACCGGGGATGGGGGAGGCAATGAGGCAGCGGCGCCGATAGCCAAGGGGAGAGAAGCGGCGGCAGCAGGGCTCTAGACCCCAGGAAAGGCAGGGGGAGAGAATCGGGTAGCGATGGCCTCTCTCCCCCTGCCTGTCCTGGGGGCTTCTGCGGGGTCAGAAACAGTGTATCGGGGTATACACATGCACACACACGCACCCTCATTTTTCCAAGGATATTTGGGTTTGCCGCAGGGTGTTTACATAGTAACATAGTTCATGAGGTTGAAAAAAGACCAGAGTCCATCAAGTTCAACCTATATCCCTAATGAGTCCCTACTGATTCAAAAAACCCTCATACTAGAGGTAAAAATTCCTTCCCAACTCCAAATATGGCAGTCAGAATAAATCCCTGGATCAACGTTCTGTCCCTATAAATCTAGTATACATAGTTACATAGTTAGTATGGTTGAAAAAAAGACATTCGTCCATCAAGTCCAACCAGGGAATTGAAGTGAAGGGTGTAAGGGGATAAGGGAAAGGGATGTAGTTTTATAATTCTGCATAAGCATTAATGTTATTTTGTTCCAGGAATGTATCTAACCCTGTTTTAAAGCTGTTAATTGTTCCTGCTGTGACCAGTTCCTGAGGTAGACCGTTCCATAAATTCACAGTCCTCACGGTAAAGAAGGCGTGTCGCCCCTTTAGACTAAACCTTTTCTTCTCCAGATGGAGGGAGTGCCCCCTCGTCCTTTGGGGGGGGGGGGGGTTAACCTGGAACAGTTTTTCTCCATATTTTTTGTATGGGCCATTAATATACTTATATACTTTTATAATATCCCCCCTTAAACGTTTCTTCTCAAGACTAAACAATTGTAACTCCTTTGATCGCTCCTCATAGCTAAGATGTTCCATGCCCCATATTAGTTTAGTCGCGCGTCTCTGCACCCTTTCCAACTCCGCAGTGTCCCTTTTATGAACAGGCGACCAAAACTGAACAGCATATTCCAGGTGAGGCCGTACCAATGCTTTATAAAGGGGGAGTATTATGTCCCTGTCCCTTGAGTCCATGCCTCTTTTTATACATGACAATATCCTGCCGGCTTTGGAAGCAGCAGCCTGACATTGCATGCTATTCTGTAGTCTGTGATCTACAAGTACACCCAGATTCTTCTCTACCAGTGACTCTGCCAGTTTAATCCCCCCTAAGACATACGATGCATGCAGGTTATTAGTACCCAGATGCATAACTTTACATTTATCCACATTGAACCTCATTTGCCAAGTGGATGCCCAGACACTTAGTCTATCCAAGTCATCTTGTAACTTATGCTCATCCTCTATAGACTGTACTGTGCTACAAAGCTTGGTGTCATCTGCAAAGATAGAAACAGAGCTGTTAATACCATCCTCTATATCATTGATAAATAAATTAAACAACAGCGGGCCCAGTACTGTACACCACTAATTACCGGGGACCAATCAGAGTACGAATCATTGACCACCACTCTCTGGGTACGATCCATGAGCCAGTGTTCAATCCAGTTACAAGCTAAGTTTTCCAAGCCCAAAGACCTCAACTTACCTGTCAGACGTCTGTGAGGGACAGTATCAAACGCTTTGGCAAAATCCAGAAACACTATATCCACAGCCATTCCTCTGTAAAGGCTTCTACTCACCTCTTCATAAAAGCAAATTAGATTGGTTTGACAACTTCTAACCTTAGTAAACCCATGCTGGCTATCACTTATAATACTATTATCACTTATGTATTCCTGTATGTAATCCCTTATAAGTCCTTCAAACAATTTACCCACAATGCACCTTAGACTTACCGGTCTATAATTGTCTGAAGAAGACCTAGAGCCCTTCTTGAAGATTGGTACCACATTAGCCTTGCGCCAGTCCCTTGGCACAATACCAGACACCAGAGAATCTCTAAATATCATGAACAAGGGTACAGATATTACTGAACTGATCTCTCTAAGAACTCTTGGGTGTAGTCCATCCGGCCCTGGAGATTTGCTTACATTTACTTTACTTAACTTACCTTGTACCATCTCTACATTAAGCCAGTTCAGTACATTACATGATGTGTTACCAGCACTGACCTGGCCAATGTCAGCTCCTTTTTCCATAGTGTATACAGAACTAAAGAACCCATTCAGTAGCTCCGCCTTCTCTTGATCGCCCGTGACAACCTCCTCATTATCATTATTAAGGGGTCCTACTTGCTCTGTCCTTGTTTTTTTTGTATTTATATATCTAAAGAAAATTTAGGATTAGTTTTGCTTTCTTTGGCCACCTGTCTCTCATTTAGAATTTTTGCTGTTTTTATTACATCTTTACAGATTTTATTAAGCTCCTTGTACTGTTTAAATGTTATAGCTGACCCATCAGATTTGAATTTTTGAAGGCTATTTTTTTGTTGTTTATTGCTCTTTTAACATAATTTGTCAGCCATGTAGGATTTAGTTTTAATCGTTTATATTTGTTCCCCTTTTGTATATATTTAGCTGTATAGTTATTTAGAGTTGATTTAAAGATGTCCCATTTACCTTCTGTATCAGTATTTGAGAACACCTCCCCCCAGTCTATGTCCTGTAGTGCAGGGAAATTTGCCTTTTTAAAGTTATATGTCTTTGCCTTCCCCGTCTCTCTTTGTTTTCTACATTTTAAGTCAAAAGTAACTATATTGTGGTCGCTATTACCAAGGTTTTTCCCGCACAGTTACATTACCAACCAGCTCTGCGTTGTTGGAAATGATCAGATCCAACAAGGCATCACTTCTTGTTGGGTCCTCCACAAACTGGCCCATAAAATTATCCTGCAATAAATTTAGAAATTTTCTCCCCTTTGTAGTTTTAGCCAGCCCCCGGCCCCAATCTATATCTGGATAATTAAAATCTCCCATTATTACCACTGTACCTGCCCGGGCGGCCCTCTCTATTTGTTTATACAGCTGACCTTCTATCTCTTCAGTGATATTAGGGGGTCTGTAGATTACACCAAATACTATTTTTTCAATATTTCCCTCCTTTTGTAATTCTACCCACAATGATTCCACATCCTCAGCATCATCACACACTATGGCATCGTTCACACTGACTTTCATGCCACTTCTTACATACAGACAGACTCCACCACCTTTTCTGTTCATTCTATCCTTGCGAAACAATGTAAACCCCTGTAGATTAACAGCCCAGTCATGCGAGGAGTCCAGCCATGTCTCAGTGACCCCAACTATATCAATATGTTCCTCCAGTATCAAGCCCTCAAGCTCCCCCATTTTATTTGCTAGGCTTCTGGCATTTGTGAACATACACTTTACATTTCCATTAAGTTTTACACATATAGTCTCACTAATGGGATTTTAAGAGTTATTGGGGTTAATGTTATTTTTTGAGTTATAAGGGCTAATTGTACTATTTAAGTTATTGGGGTTAATGGGATTTTTTGAGTTATTGGGTCTAACGTTATTATTTAAGTTATTGGGGCTAATGGGATTTTTTGCGTTATTGGGTCTAACGTTGTTATTTAAGTTATTAGGGCTAATGGTATTTTTTGAGTTAATGGGGCTTATTGTAGTTATTGAGTTATTGGGGCTAATGGAATTTTTTGAATTATTGGGATTACAATTTTTGGGGCTACATTTATTTTTACGGCTGGTTTGTAACCCATGGATCTCCTTATCCACTGCTCTTAACCTCCCCCCACAGGACTCCTCTCCACCCACCATTATGTCCTGACCCCTCTCTAACCTATCCATCCCACTGTCTGCTTTCTTTGCTTTATTATCCTCCCCCCACTCACCTAGTTTAAATACTCAGCCACCCCTTCCAGGATTCTCTCCCACAGCACAGCGGACCCCCTTCCATTCAGGTGCAAATTATCCGTAGAATAGAGTTTGCTACACAATGAAACGTCAGCCCAGTGCTATAAAAACCCAAACCCTTCCCCCTTACACCACGACTTAAGCCATGCATTTAACTCCCTATGCTCCCGCTGTCTTTCCTGCGATGCGCATGGCACAGGAAGTATTCCAGAGAGCACAACCTTAGAGGTCCTTCCCTTCAGCTTGGCACCTAGTTCCTTGTAATTATTCTTCAAGGACCTCCACCTACCATGTATTCTGTCGTTGGTTCCCACATGGACCACGACAGCTGGGTCATCCCCAGCCCCCCCTAGTAAGTTGTCCACCCTTTCCACCACATGCCGAACCCTTGCACCAGGGAGACAGCAAACCAGCGATGTTATTACTCTCCAAGAATGCATTCAGACCCGTTTTGAACTCTTTTACAGAGTTCACCATGACAACCTCCTCAGGCAGAGAATTCCACAGTTTCACTGCTCTTACAGTAAAGAACCTCTGTCTGTGCTGGTGTAGAAACCTTCTTTCCTCTAAACGTAGAGGATGCCCCCTTGTTATAGATACAGTCCTGGGTATAAATAGATCATGGGAGAGATCTCTGTACTGTCCCCTGATATATTTATACATAGTAATTAGGTCTCCCCTAAGCCTTCTTTTTTCTAAACTAAATAACCCTAATTCTGATAATCTTTCTGGGCAATGTAGTCCTCCCATTCCCCGTATTACCCTGGTTGCCCATCTTTGAACCCTCTCCAGCTCCACTACATCTTACTTGTACACTGGTGCCCAGTACTATACACAGTATTCCATGTGTGGTCTGACTAGTGATTTGTACAACGGTAGAATTATTTCCTTGTCATGGGCATCTATGCCCCTATTGATGCACCCCATGATTTTATTAGCCTTGGCAGCAGCTACCTGACACTGGTCACTACAGCTAAATTTACGGTTAACTAAGACTCCTAAGTCCTTTTCCATGTCAGTCGTCGCAAGTGTTCTCTCATTTAATACATAACCCCATCCTGTATGTTTCCTCCCCATGTGCATTACCTTACATTTATCAGTGTTAAACCTCATTTGCCACTTCCCAGCCCAAACCTCCAACCTATGCAGATCCATTTTTTTTAATCCAGATCCATTTGTAACAGTGCACTGTCCTCTATAGTGTTTACCGCTTTACAGAGTTTAGTATCATCTGCAAAGATTGTTACTTTACTATTCAACCCCTCTACAAGGTCATTAATAAATATATTAAACAGGACCCAAGACGGACCCCTGTGGTACCCCACTAGTAACAGTCACCCAATCAGAATAAGTACCATTAATAACCACCCTCTGTTTCCTATCACTGAGCCAGTTACTTACCCACTTACACACATTCTCCCCCAGCCCCATCCTTCTCATTTTATGCACCAACCTTTTATGAGGCACCGTATCAAATGCTTTGGAAAAATCTAGATATATGACATCCAGTGATTGCCCCTGGTCCAGTCTGGAGCTCACCTCCTCATAGAAGCTGATCAGGTTAGTTTGACAGGACCGATCCCTCATAAAGTCATTGTTACGCCGAGCGCTCCGGGTCCCCACTCCTCCCTGGAGCGCTCGCAGCGTTCACCTTGTCGTAGCGCCCCGGTCAGACCCGCTGATCGGGAGCGCTGCATTAATGTCACCGGCGGGGACGCGCCCGCTCGCGGTTCGCATCCCAGTCTCCTTACCCGTCCTGTCCTCCGTCGGTTCAGTCCCGGCACGCGCGGCCCCACTCCCTAGGGCGCGCGCGTGCCGGCTCTCTGCAATTTAAAGGGCCAGTGCGCCTCTGATTGGCGCCTGGCCCAATTAATGTATTCACCTGTGTCCATGTCTACATTACCTCACTTCCCCTTCCCAGCATCACCGGATCTTGTTGCCCTTGTGCCAGTGAAAGCATTCCATGTATGTCCCAGGCCAGTGTTCCAGACCCTCTGCCGTTGCCCCTGACTACGATCCTTGCTGCCTGCCCTGACCTTCTGCTACATCCGACCTTGCTCTTGCCTTATCCCTTGTACCGCGCCTATTTCAGCCGTCAGTTGGGGTTGAGTCGCTATCGGGTGGAACGACCTGGGGGTTACCTGCCGCTGCAAGTCCATCCCGCTTTGCGGCAGGCTCTGGTGAAAACCAGTAACCCCTTAGACTCCGTTCCCCTGGTACGGCCCACGTCATCACCCCACTGACACAGAGGATCCACCACCAGTATCCTCACAGTGTCCAGATCCGGACAGTATATCCGGCCATGGATCCCGCTGAGGTCCCGCTGCCAGTTGTCGCTGACCTTACCACGGTGGTCGCCCAGCAATCTCAACAGATAGCGCAACAAGGACATCAGCTGTCCCAACTGACAGTCATGCTGCAACAACTTTTGCCACAGCTTCAGCAACCATCTCCTCCGCCAGCTCCTGCACCTCCTCCACAGCGAGTGGCCGCTTCCAGCCTCCGCTTGTCCATGCCGGACAAATTTGATGGGGACTCTAAACAATGCCGTGGTTTCCTGTCTCAATGTTCCCTACACTTGGAGATGATGTCAGACCAATTTCCCACAGAACGGTCTAAGGTGGCTTTCGTGGTTAGTCTCCTGTCTGGGAAGGCCTTGTCATGGGCCACACCGCTCTGGGACCGCAATGATCCTGTCACTGCCACTGTCCAGTCCTTCTTCGCTGAGGTTCGTAGTGTCTTCGAGAAACCAGCCCGAGCCTTTTCTGCTGAGACTGCTTTGTTGAACCTTGTCCAAGGAAATTCTTCTGTGGGCGAATGCGCCATCCAATTTCGTACTCTCGCTTCTGAATTATCCTGGAACAATGAGGCCCTCTGCGCGACCTTCAAGAAAGGCCTATCCAGCAACATCAAGGATGTACTGGCCGCACGAGAAATTCCTGCTAACCTGCATGAACTTATCCATTTGGCCACCCGCATTGACATGCGTTTTTCCGAAAGACGCCAGGAGCTCCGTCAGGATATGGACTTTGTTCGCACCAGGTGATATCTCTCCCCTGCTCCTCTCTTCTCAAGTCCACTGCAATCTGTTCCTGTGCCTTCTGCCGTGGAGGCTATGCAAGTAGATCGGTCTCGCCTGACCCTACAAGAGAGGACACGTCGCCGCAATGAGAACCTATGCCTGTACTGTGCCA